>NC_065923.1:5798565-6504098 GCF_024586455.1 Bactrocera neohumeralis
TCTAGAACCAAAACGTTTAGAATGTTGGAAAAGACCTTCGGTGATAATTGTTTGTCATAAGCAAGTGTTTCTGATTGGTGCAAATTATTCAAAGTGGATCCAAAACACGTTGACAACGAACCACGTTCAGGATGGCCATCAACATTAACTGATAATCAACACGTTAATAAAGAAAAGAATTGGTACTTGAGAATCAATTAACAGTCAGAGATCTTACTGACATCGTAAGAAGAATCAGTGAAAACCATTTTGAAAGATCATTTAGACCTCAGAAAATTGAAAGCATGATTGGTTTCAAAATCACTAAACAAACATCGCATTAACGTCTGTACAACAATGCTTTCCGACTACTAGGATGTCATGAAACTTATTATTACTGGCGATGAGTCTTGGATCTTTGCTTACGACCCGGAAACAAACGATCGGCCGAATATCGTGGCAAAGGTGAACCGAAGCCGAAAAAACCACGCCAAAGCAGGTCAAAAATCAAAGTTATGTAGATAGTTTTCTTCGATTATCGACGTGTGGTGCGTTCCGAATTCCTACCGACTGGCTAAACTGTCAACAAAGAATACTTTTTAAGTGTTATGCGTCGTTTGCGCGAAACTATTCATAAAAAGAGGCCGGAAAATATCGACCTACAACTCTTGGTCCGTCGTATACTGCATTGATTCTTCATGAGTTTTTCATCAAATTTTCAAGCAATATTCTCCTATTTAGCAGTACACATTTTCGGTTTGAACGTTTTCAAATCTTTATTACGCACTTCTTTGTTTAGCATTATTTTTGAATTACTCGTCACTTTATTCAGACTATCCACATATCCAATTATTCCTGTTTTTGTGTTAAGCATTTTCTTGCACTCATTGTCCAAAGTTCCAATGCAAAGAAGAAATCTACCTTCCACTGCATGCTCAGCTCCCTTGGCTGCATCGGAGGCAGCATGTGTCGCTGCTTTCAACATATCACTCCCGGCTGTGGCAATCATCGGGGTACTGCTGGCGCAACCCATTTTTTTTATTTTTTTTTTACAGTAGAATTAAGGAAAATCTTATAATTAGAATTTTATTTTAGTTTGTTTTATTGAAATCACAGTTCATTTATTTTATTTTTATTTAATTATTAATATTACTATCTTTTTAAGTCGATTATCTAAATTTTCTTTTGGAGTACCAACACATTTGCAGTTAGTAGAATGCCTTTAACTTAATGAAAATTCAAACGCGCCTCGGACGACAATGAAATAGTTCACGTCTGCTCCTTCAGGTGGTCACGGAATCGACTAAATCGCGCGTTTCCAGCACACAAATAATTAGTTGGTCAATTCAGTTGGCCAACCACAACCGCCACTTCGGCTGCCAGCGGAAGAGCGAAAACGGAGTTGGGAGAAGAATAGGTATTTAAATTTCATATGGCGCAATAGATTAGGCGTACGTACGCCTTGTTGAATAGTTGGTCGCACGGTCGCCCACTCGCCTAGGTGCGCTTGAATGGTTTGTAGCTTTGTGAGTTGGCTTGGCGCAGTTTAATTGGCATTTGGTTGGCCACGGTGCGGCACTTCTTCCACACAAACACGCATTTTCCTAAGCTCGAGCAAAATATGTACTCGTATTATTATAGTAAATTTATAAGTGCCGTGTGGCACGTGCAACGTGAGAAGTTTCACCCCTTGATGAGGTCATAAACGCGTTATGTGAGAACTTACATATTAGCCAAGGAGTAATTGAATGCTTATCGAGTGGGATTTGGTGAGTTTTACCAGAATTCAAGGCAGGATTTACATTAACGACCACACAGATCATGAAGGATCTATTCTTCGCTCCGATTAGCCAGAGATGAGATAATATTACATTAAGTTGGATTTTTCATACTATTGATAAAAATACATAACTGAGATAGCTTCGTCGGACGATTGAAGTTCCTAATTCCGACCTCTTTTTACGAATAGTTTCGCGCAAACGACGCATAACACTTAAAAAGTATTCATTGTTGACAGTTTGGCCGGTCGAAAGGAATTCGGGAAGCACCACACCTCGATAATTGAAGAAAACTGTCAACATAACTTTGATATTGGACCTGCTTTGACGTGGTTTTTTCGGCTTCAGCACACTTTTGCCACGATATTCGCCCAATTGATCGTTTGTTACCGGTTCTTAAACATAAAACCAAGACTCATCGCCAGTAAGAATGAGTTTCATGACATCCTGGTAGTCGAAAAGCGTTAACGCATCGCAGTTTTTCTATAACAATTGGGTGATTTCGGAACCAATCGTGCTTTTACGTTTCTTAGGCCCAAATGAACTTTCAAAATGATTTCTACTGACCCTTCCGAAATTTAAATTAGAATGTCTTACTATTTTTTGCCCACAATATTATAGTATATTAAAAATGAAAGCACAATAGAACAACCAATGAAAATATTTCTACAAATTCCATTCCTATAATGCAACTGGCCAACACGTGTCTTTTCTGATGATTCCATTTTACCGTTATTGTTGTTTTCTGTTCGGTCATTCTGTTTGCTTCCATGTGCGACTCCACATCGATTACGAACAACCCCAACGGAGTATAGTGAGGTTGGAATTTTATTTATTTGCGTTGAGAGCCGCACAGGCCGCTTGTGGCGTCTAACAACGTGTTGAACATTCGGCTGTGGCACGTTGGAAGGCGAGCGAAATTACAGCGCCTTCAAATGTCGACTCACAGCGAAAGCGCAACTAAAAATGGATTTTATGGCGTGTCTCGGAATTTTGCTACACATTTTTCACGTGTTGTTGGTTTAGCTGGGCATAATAATCCATCAAACGAATGTGTCGAAAACATCAAAATTTAGAAATGAGTTCATATTTTTAGCAGGGAAGAGTTGTTTTACTTTTATTAAAATCCGAATAAATTTATTATGCTCAGACTAATAATATTTTATTCGCTTTCAGCACGCAAAGGTTGAGATTAATGTTTCTTTTCGTTTTAAGTAGCAATTCTGACGGCAGTAACGTCGGTGGTGTGATTTAAAGGTCCCAAAAATATAAATGTATATATTTTTGCATTTTCCGTTATTTATTAAGTGCTCTTATCAACCCGCACATATTTACTGTCCTTATTCATATACTCATACATTCATATACTCGAAGGCTCAGACAAACAAGCCTTGAACTCTCCAAAAAAATTCTCAAACAGTCAGTATTTCGGGCAGAGAGTATGGAAGTTTACAGTTTATTACTAAAACTGTTTCCGAGTCTAACTTCGTAAATCAGTTCAGCGTTTACGGAGATCGACATTTTCACATTTCAAGTATTTACAAGTAAAGCGATGAAATTCCGGATAACCAAAGCTCTGGAGTCGAAACAGGAAAATATCCATTTAATTAATTGATCGGTGGAATTTTGATTCTCTGCTGAGTTCCAACTCATCTCACTGCTTGCTACGAAGTGCTACTGTTTTTCATAGGCTAAGATTCAGCTTCTTTTGATATCAAAACTACCGTTGAACCGACTGAAGAACTTTATTTGAGCCTTATCAGTATCTTCCATCGAATTTATAAGAAATTTTCGTCATCAATACTTTCTTCTTTTCACTACTCTTAAACCCGTTGTTCATGCGCAATTCCTTCGGTATTACGAAGCCCATATGCGAAACATCCTCCAGACAATTTTAGAGCGCGCTCTCTACATACGACTGTGGAACCGACTACCATGTCCTTTACATTTCAAAAAGAGTCAAAAGGTTCGCCGAGGAGATGCAGACTTCTGCCTCTTACCTGCGTTGAGTTCAGCTCACATTTTGGTGCGTAAGTTGTCGAGGTCAGGAGCTCATTATTTATTGAAAAAATGGCAAAGTCATTAAATAGGAAAGCAATCCACTACCAAATTTTTCAAAAGAGAGTTGCAAAAATAAAACTCACATAAGTGAGAGAGGCCCATTAATTGAAAACCTTCAATGTCAATCTTAAGTTTACACACCCACACACGTACAGCTCACGCTTACAGCCTTGCAGTTGGAAAATTGGCACTATTAAGAAGTCACATAAGCAAATGAGGGTCTCCAATGCTTATCTATGGAAATTTAGGCAAGTCACAACACTGCTGCCAGTGCAGCCCCCCTTGTCGCAAAGCCGCCAAGAGAATAATGTTTGGCACTCGCCACGCAAGGGTTACACTTGATTTTTGTTTTTACTTCACCGTTGTGTACAATTTGCGAGTAACGGCGAAACGCCCACCAAGTGGTCGCAAACACATCATTACATTCACGCCAATCACTCGCTTCGGCCCCTGCAATGTTTTCGGGGGCGGCCAAACACTCACCGCCCCTTCTAAGGACCCGAAAAACAACGGTGAAATAATAACTGTGGCAGTCTTTTTCAGCGGCAAGTTGAATGGCCGTTTTCAAGGTAGAACAACAACAAAGCACTGCAGCAGCAACAAAGAAAATAAAAATAGCAACAACAGCAAATTATTCAAGAACCTGTGCACCGCTTGTGCGGCAATGACGTTGGCAATGGTAAGTGCCCCTTAACAGTACTCAGGATATATGTATGTATGTGTGTGTGTGTGCAGTCGGACGTCGTTCACAACAACTACTTACAGTAAGCATGCCAATTTGATTGCGGACAACACGGCTATTTATGACATGAAACTTCGATTCACGCAGAGAAAAACTGAGCAAAGCGGAAACTCACCTCTTAACTCATTCCACACACACACACACACACACACGCATTTAAACCCATATATGTATGTGTGTATATGGAGCTAATTGCTGCTGTGTACGTTTGCCGGTTAAATTGCCGGTGTCTATTTCTGTCACTTCGGTGAAACCGATTCAAGGCGCCCCGCTGTCAATTTAGCGAAAGCTTTTGTTGCAAACAATTTACTTTGCATTTCTTGTTGTTGCGGAAATGAAGTTTTAGTTAAGAGCTTGTGTTTTGATTGCGCACCATTTTGTTCCCAACAAAATTAGAGAAAGTAAAAGCCAAATAAAGAGCAACAAATTGTTTTGTTGTACATTTTAATTCGATGAAAGAAAAGGTGAATGAGTGAGGATGAGTCGCGTAGCCGTGTTTAGTTCAATGCTTACAACATCGTGGGGTCTGTTCATAAAGAAACCCTAACCTTCTGAAAACCCCTGCTCATTGACATCATGACTAACCACTTATCTCTCTGCATCGACCTTCGCAGAAATGATTTGGAAAGGGTTTCTTCAGACCGTACCAGGATAGACACGGCACAGCACAGTAAAAAAGGATCTGCTCGGCGAAGAACCCATACTTCCAATATTTGCTTCTGACATGCTTCCTACTTCGTTATCCAAACTCCAAACCATGCAGAGATCTTCTCAGTTTTCAATTCTGGCGCTTTTAACCACTTACATACTCTGTATACAAGTACATATATCCTAAGAGAGCACACGAAGCATAACTATTCTTGTATTCTTAAATTCACTCACTTTTGAGCTGGCAAAACAAAGGTACATATGTACATTAAATTTAAGTGCATTCAACAAAGGATCTTAAAATAGCCCACAACCGTTGATGACTTATGTTACGGTAGTTTGCTTCAAATACAACACCAGCTAATCTATAATGACCGACCTTGAAGGTCAGTTGGGGAACATGAAAAGCCGAGAAACACTTGAGACTGTTGCAACAACGAAACAACGGTACATATGTGCCAGCTAATAGTTCACGCCGGTAAAAACCGTTTTGGGGAGATGTACACACATTCACACAAACATGTATGGACGCTTCTTTTGTGTCGCAAAACGCATCAAGTGCCAAGCAAGGGCTAACGCAACGCCGGAGAGCAATCAACACGCACAGCTAAGTGGGATGAGTGTGTATTCGGATTTTCCAGCCAACAGTTAGCTATTGTTGCGTTGCCGTTGCTCAACTAAATAAGCTTTTCGATGAAAGCGTTGCTGGAATTTAACTTTTTTCCTGCTTCAAGAGTTTCGAGTTTGTCCACATATTATTTATTTCACACTTAAAGTAATATTTCTTGGCTGACATGTGTTATGACCTGAGTATGTCCAGCAAAGCCAGAAAGTGCAGTGTTTGGCAAAAATGATCGAATAGTTTTGAAAAAAAGGAAAAAATGTTAACTTTGGGTGCACCGAATCTATAATAGATTTCACAAATACAAAAGTTTGTATGGCAGCACAATTTTTTCGGAGATCGCAACATTGCCTTAGCCAATAACCCATGCCAAACTTTGCGAAGTCATCTCGTCAAAAGAAGAAGCTTTCCATATAACCCCTTTATTCCAAAATGCTATAGTGGTCCGATATCGGCGGTACCGACAAATGAGCAGCGACAGACGGACGGACGAACAGAAGAACGGATGGACAGACGGTTAGATAGACAGACATGGCTAAAACAATTCGGCTCATCACGCTGATTATTTGTATATATACTTTATAGGGGTTTGAACTGCAACCTAAGGTCGATCCCTACTTACAAATGGACCCCCATTTAAATAAATATATTTATTATCCATTCAAACGACGAAAAACTTTAAAATTCCCTTGATGTGTTTAGGACTAAAGCTTGGGTCACTTTTTGTCAACATCAAAAATCCACTAGCATGAATCACTCAATCACATCTGTTTGTACATACTGACTGCTTTACCTTCATTAGTTAAAGT
The DNA here is from genome assembly GCF_024586455.1 of Bactrocera neohumeralis. NCBI lineage: Eukaryota > Metazoa > Arthropoda > Insecta > Diptera > Tephritidae > Bactrocera > Bactrocera neohumeralis. Next base: position 5,805,205 of record NC_065923.1, read on the forward strand.
CACTTACACTCCTCCCCATCCTTTCTTCGTAACCATTTGTTGCATACCGAATTTTTATTGATTGTTTTTTTATGATACAAATCGGCATTTAATTTGTTTGCGCTGAAGGATATTGAACTCGGTTTTGACCATGTAATTATGTATATGGACTCCCCCTCCGACTCCCGGTAATCGATTGCGGAAATACAACAAACGTGTGTTTCAATAACTTTGACCTTTGCCTCACTACAAGTATCATAGATATATTTACAAACATTCATACATATTAAAGGACATGACGTCCACGTAAGAAATCTTAATTCAATGAATGATTTTGAAAAAAAAAAAAAAATTAAGTAGTAAAAGTATATGCCATTTAAACTGCCAGGTCTTGAAAAAAAATATGGAAGTAACCGCGCAGTGTCGCTAGTAATTGAATTACCAATGTCGTCATAACCTCATAACGATTTCGACTGATTAGATATTGCAGAAATAATCGATAAATAAATGGAGTGTTTTTAAAAAGTTGTGCTTTCACTATTCCTTAAATGCAACATTGCCTCTTTCAGTTTTGGTTTTTCCCTCTCACATTCTTCGTAAAATGTAAACAACAGTCCTATCAGCTGGTCAAACGCGAAATCGGTACAAAGGAGTATGCAATTATTGCAAATTTTCGACGTTGGGAACGGGAGACTGTGAATCACTTTAAAGTGGACCCAAAAATTAAAAGGAGCTGCAATTGCAAGTGCTTGATTAATTACTAATTATTTGAAAAGTTATTAAAAGAACAGTGGAAAAATGCGAAATTAGTTGTGAAGCCAAAGTAAATAATTTATTGTTTGCAGTTCCCCGAAATCGCTGGGACAAAGAATATATTTTTGGATAAAATAATATATTTAAAAGGAGGTAAGAAAAGACAACGTTATGTTTCCTTTGAATGTTGGTGTCACTACAAAAGTAAGTGCACCAGTGAAAAAATTTTGTGTTTAGAAAAGTCGCGATGTCTATAACAACGTTGCATCGATTTTGTACCAAACAGAGGACACGCGTTGCGCATTCTATTCGTTAAATAATCGCTTTGTTTGATTATTCGCAGAAATTTGATTCTCAGTTGAAACCAGATCTATTGAAATTTTTGTACATATGTACATAAATATTAATATAAATTATCATTTAGCGTCAACATGCCCAGCTCCTTGCTATTCGCCACCAATAGCGAAGGTCGTGTCTACACGCTGTCAACAAATTCAGCGGCGTGGCGTGAATTTCCCTATCTGGGTTTGGAGTTTAAGAAGATCGCTGCAGTACCGCACTTTGTTTGGGCTATTGGCGGAGATCGACAGGTGTATGTATATGTGTATGGCTTGGATGTGCCAATACGCGTCAAAGAGGAGTCCTACGAAAATGAACGTTGGCTTCCTATTGAAGGATTCTCAAAAAAGCTATTACCTACCGATCGCTACAAGTATTCTTCAGTTGATGGCAGCGTAGAACGTAATATTGACAAGATAAGATTGCCATCAATGGCCTGGCAATGGGATGGGGAATGGCATTTGGATCTGGATATGGATGGTCAACAGTTGAACGAAGAAGGTTGGACATATGCTTTAGATTTTCCTGCTACATACTCGGTGAAGAATTCATGGAACTCATATGTGCGACGGAGGAAATGGGTGAGTTGATGAAATGAAAGGCTGATAATTTTGTTACTAAAAGTATTCGTTTTTAGGTACGTTTCCGACGTTATAGTGCCCTGAATAGTTGGTGTGCGGTAGCGCCATTACATAAAGATCCCACACAAGAGCCCTTCATCGATGTATCTGTAGGCGGAACAAACGTGCCAAACGCCGCATCGGGCACAATGATTGTGTGGGCTATTACAGCGCATGGAAGGGTATGTTTAATTTACCCGTTGTGATTTTAAAAATTCTACAAATAACTTTTTTTACGTTTTGGTTCAATCAGGCAATGTTTCGCACGGGTGTCAACACTTCAGCTCCGGAGGGTCTCCGATGGAATGCTATAAACACACCTCCGGGTTGTGAACTGGCGCAAATAAGTGTCGGGCCGACGGGTCTCGTATGGGCTGTGCTCTATAATGGACGTGCCATTGTTCGTACCGGAGTTACACGCGAAAATCTTTCTGGCGAAGCTTGGTTGGACGTTAAACCACCAGTCAGCAGCAACGATGCTGCAGGTAATCTAAAAATCACTCAGGTGTCTGTGGGTACCGACTCTGTTTGGTGTGTAACTAACGACAGTCACGTATGGTTCCGACGTGGCGTCAAAGGCGAGGCAGCTGGCATAAGCGAAGACGCCGCTATCGGCAGCGGCTGGGTGGAGTTGATTGTCAATATATCTTCAATCTCGGTGGCGCCTAATGATCAAGTTTTCGCCGTCGGTTCAGCGGATCGTTCACTATACTTTCGCTCAGGTGTGTCTGCTTCTGATCCGACCGGCAAGCAATGGCGCCAAATACAGTGTTCCATGCAGATAAGTCGCACTTCCAGCTCAATGTCGATTGTGTCTCGCCGTAGTGGCAGCGGTTCCACACCTGGTTCAAAACATCAGAGTTTTTCAAATCTTTATAGCAAGGACAAGGAGAAAGGTGTAGTGGAAACATGTGCACCAATTGAAAATATGCCGGCCAGTCCGGCCTCCACGAATAGTAGCACAGCAGGACCGGCAGCTGCACAGGCGCGACTCAAAGGTGACATTTGGAAATACTCAACCGATTCACCACCCAATATCGGTAGCTTAAATTTAAATGAGCGCCACAAGAAGCGTACCTCAGCGATGCGTGAACATGCCACCCACGCATGCAGTGCACCCGCAACAGAGGTGGTGACCGAAATATCAGGCAAACACTTTGAAACGCAGCTCAAGAATCCACGTGCGTGGTCGCCAGTGCGTAGCGTTGGCTCAATTGTCGGCACTGAGGCGCACCCTGAAAGCGATTCAGCGGTATTCGAATCAGATTCAACACATCATGGTTCAGATGCATTTCTAGGCGAGGATGAAGATCATGCTGGCTCACAGTTTTGGACCGAATGCGAGGTGATGTGGAGTTGTGTGGCAGCCGGCGCTGTGTGTGTCGACCCAACAAATGCGCCAAACTGGTTCAATGAACAAGCGTCCGCCAATGGAAAAGTGGACGTGGATGCCACATGGCGCAAGGATATTATTGAGAAACTGCAAAAACAAAAGGAGTTGCTGAAAAAATTGAAACATCCAGAAAAATACGAGAAAGCCGTCGAATTAACTTCATGGATTAAATCGGCTGAAGCACGTTATCAACGTCCCGGTGGTGAATTTGAAGACTGTTTAATAGAGTTGGAATGGGTAAGTGGTGCAACCGGCGCTAGTGCTAGTGCAGATGCAGGCAACACCAGCACCGATTCCGATTCGGGTACCTTCACAGTGCTCAATCCCGATGGAGTCACTACAAAAATCCAATTTTCGCTCGCCAACATCACGTGCGTGCAATGCTGCAGTGAGCCAAGTGCACCGCGTATTGCCTTGCACGCACCACGCCTACCAGCCAACTGTTCACCGATCAAGTTGCAATTCTCTAGTGACGCCGAAATGGAGGATTGGCTTTCTCACCTCAGTTCGGTTTGCTGTCAGATCAATGAGGTGCTGGGCAAACCGGCGAACAATGCCATTTGGATCACCAGCGAACTTGGAGAAGTTTTTGTTTTCGATCCGCTCAATATGAAGGCGAACCAGCTGGACAAGGAGCGCAATTGCTATGTGCAGAAATTCGATGTAAATACAATGGAAACGCCTTACTACAACACACTCTCCAATGGGTCGGTGCACTTCCAGTTTTTTTTCTAAATCATTATTTACTTGTTTTTTTTTTTTCAGCATGCCTTTTGGCACGGAACTGGAGATATCTGGTTGTGTCTACGATGATGCTGATCAAATACGTTTCGATTTGCAGTGTCATCCAAACATAAAGACGCGTCCTAAGGTGGAAAAATTCCGTGTGATTGCAATGCACATAAATCCAAGGTAAGGCACATTCATTATGTCATGTATAGGTGTGTGCAGTCGCAATTTTTAATTTATTTCCACGGCTTTTAGATTCAATGAGCGCACCATAGTGCTCAACAGTATGAACGACTCCGAATGGCTGGATGAAATACGCAATGACAACATGGTGTTCGCGCCCGGCGCCACATTCACGCTACGCGTCAAGTAAGCTTATACGGTTATAAACTTTTCTTTGTCTTTCTCTACATACTACATTTTTGTATGCAGAGTTTTGGAGAAACATTACCAGTTGTTTGTGAACAACACCCACTTCGCCGACTACAAATACCGCACAGATCCGGCCGCCGTCACCTGTCTCTACGTTAGTGGGCGTGTAAAGCTCTTTAACATCGTCTATCGTTGCCCCACGCTGATCATCTCTATGCAAGAGATGTATTGGCGGCAAATAGGAGGTCACATAAAGCGTGTATTTACATGTTCTGCCGGCGTTGTGTGGGGTATTTCGTGCGACAACACTGCCTGGGTGTATAACGGTGGTTGGGGTGGCCAGTTTCTGAAAGGGCTTGAGGGAGGCACTGGAAAAATCAACAATATGGTCGATACGCACACCTACTATGTGTACGAGAATCAACGCTGGAACCCCATTAGCGGCTTCACTACGAAGAGTCTACCAACCGATAGGCACTTGTGGAGCGATGCTAGCGGTCGCCAAAGGCGTAGCAAGGAGCACACTAAACTCTTGTCCACACACTGTGAATGGATAACGGATTGGATGGTGGACTTTAATATACCCGGAGGTGCTGATAAAGAAGGCTGGCAATATGCAATTGACTTTCCAGCCACATACCATGCTCAGAAGAAAATCACTGATTGCGTACGTCGTCGCCGTTGGTTGAAGAAGTGCCGTCTAACTAGTAGCGGTCCATGGCAAGAGTTGAGTCATTCAAAGATTTTAGATGCCGCTTTGCAAGTATTCGACAACGATGCGGATAGTGCCAATAGTTTAGGTGATTGGGAAGATTTGCCGGTGTGCGCTTGGGCAGTAGCATCCAATGGCGATGTGCTAATCCGACATGGTGTGACGCAGCTAAATCCACGCGGAGAGAGTTGGGAGCATATACCGAGCGAACAACCGTTAATTGGAATTAGTGTGGGGACGACTGGGCAAGTGTGGACTGTCGGAAGGAATGGCATGATTTATTTCCGTTATGGCATTACAAGGCACAATCCATTGGGTATGTAAACAAGTTGAAAATCATATAAAGTTCGTGTTATCAATATTCGACACAGGTGACGCATGGCAAATGGTGGAAGCGCCTTCGGGTGTAACATTTCGCACGGTGGCTGTGGGGCGTGCGGGCATTTGGGCACTTGACAACCACAACCGCTTGGCTGTGCGCAAAGAGATCACTAAAACGTTCCCCGAGGGCTCACATTGGCAGTTCTTGCCGAATATGCCGAATATTCCGCCGCATACGGAAACCCACATCGGCTTTAAATCGGTTTCAGTGGGCGCCGAGGTCTGGGCAATTGCACTCAATGGCGTCGTTTGCCAACGATGTGGCATTACAAAAGAGAATCCCGCCGGCGCAGGATGGAATCTGGGCATACCGGTTTGTATAGTTTTTGTATTATCTACGTGACCAGAGAATGTACGAAAATATTATAACTTCTTGACCTCGTTTATTTCAGGGCCAATGGCAGCATATATCCGCAGAGAGCTTCTCTTAATAATTTTGAAAGTCATTCCTTCAATGTGTAACCATTCCCAAAGATTCAGTGTTCCAATACTTTCTTTACTTTGACATTTTTTTCAATTAGTTCCTTAGAAATTAAAGGAACGTTCGCTTAAAATTCATTATTATTTGTTATATTGCTTGTAAGTGATTCGAGTGCATTTTTTCCTAGCTTATATACACATACATATGTAACTTAACCATTCCATTGCAGCTTCATTCTAATCTAAGCTTTATTAAAGTATTGTTTTGTATTTAAATTTATGTACTTCCTTACATATACAGTATATGCTAATTATATAACATAAACTAAAAGCTCGGATTTTTATTGCTAAAAAAAAGAAGGTAAGTCGGATTGCTCGAACATATGTATGTATATTTTAGCATATTCTCGACTTTTGATCTTGAAATATCAACTAATCGTGATAAAATACCAGCGGCCGAACTGGTGGACAATAGTCAACAATAATGAGGAAGAGGAGGATCTCATTGTCTAATAGGTTATCGTTTAAATGCAATTGGTAAAATATTTGGTATTTTCAACATCATTGTTTTTGTAAAACATAAAAAAAAAACCACAGTTTTAAATAGTTAAAAGACAAAAAAAATTTAAATATGAAATTTGTTTCGTTTTCAAACCGGTTCGTTTCAATTAATAATATACAATTAATGAAAGATTGGCAGCTCTTTTGAATGTCAAAAGTGACTAACCCAATCTGAATTATTACAGTTTTACTCGTGTGGTTCTTTCCTCTAATATTTTGTTATAAGGAAATAATAAACAATAATTAAAATAAAAAATAATGGCTGATAATGATTTAGACGCCTTGCGTGCTGAGCGTATGGCTCAATTGCAACAACAATACGTGAGTATTTCTGTGGACAAACGGCTTAGGGTCATTGAAACAGGTGCCGGCAATAGGCGCAGGGATTACGGGGAACATCAAATTATATACTAAAAATAGATTACGAAAATAAGCAAAGACTATTATCCTTTTGACAATTTTGTAACGGGAAAAATCAAACAGCTTGGCAGCTATCCTTTCGGAACATTTTTTATGCTAAATCAACAACTTCGTTGCCTTATTTTATGTCGATGTGATAATATCTGCTATTATTAATTTATGATTTTTTTTTTTGTTAAATCTTAGGGTAGCAGTGGTGGTAACAATGCCGAAAAACAACAGGCCCAACAGGAGCAAATGCGCCAGCAGGAGGAAATGAAACACTCCATACTTTCGCAAGTGTTAGACCAACAGGCACGCGCACGACGTATGTATCTTATTTTCCACATTCTATATACTATATATTAACTTCTTTGTTTACAGTGAATACTTTAAAAATCAGCAAACCGGAAAAGGCCCAAATGTTTGAAAATATGGTGATACGCATGGCCCAAATGGGGCAAGTGCGTGGTAAGCTTGATGATGCCCAATTTGTCAGTATATTGGAGAGCATAAACGCTCAAATGCCACAAAGTAAATCAACAGTTAAATATGACAGAAGACGTGCTGCCATAGATTCAGATGACGATGACGACTATGGCTGCTGATTGTACGTTCTCGACAAAAGCCGTTATGAAGGAATCTGTTTTATTCGAAATAGTAGCAAATACTTATTTTGTAAAATGCCGATCCTTCATATAGCAGTAGCACATTTGCGACCATACGACGTTTACAAAATTTTTTTAAGCTAATTAATGTAAAATTTAGGCATTTTTTAAAGCACAATACGTTTTGAAAGGTGCCGTAAAGTCTATTTATTTCTGCTTTCATTAACATTTAAAAATTGCTGAAAAAGTTACTCGTCCTAATGCTAACCTCTATTTACGTATAATGCTAGAAACATAGAAAGAATAAAATTAAATAAAACTTTTGTGAATTCTTTTAATTAAGACGAAATATAAAATATATAAATATGGAATGACCGATATGATGAACGCAGTATAATTTTCTCAAATGATCCTAATTTTGTTCTGCCAACTTTGGAATGCAACTGATTATTTCAAAAATGCTCATCCATACACACTACACATATTTATTTTAAATGACGTTGTTTGGGCATCAACTAAGTGTCCACAAGTTAAAATATATGACAGCCACAAATTATACTATAAACCGATACAATTAGACTAGAAATATAAATAAAAGCAATAAACATAGTTTCAAAACACTCCAAAGCATATGACACAGCATTCTGCACAAAGTTTACTCGGTTTTTTCGTGATCATCGTCTTCATCTGATGCCACAAAGCAATCGCCACAGAAGGCGGAATATAAAATGAGCGATAAAAAGCCACATGGTAAGCCCAAGATAACAGTCGTAAGTACGGGATTACCCTTCCACATATCACTTAAACCCTTCCTAACTTCGAAGATTGCACGCCGGACACGCACCAAAAGGGTGTCACCACCAAGTGGAGTAGCACTTTCGTTGTGAATGGATTCGAGGAAGACATGAAGGGCTTGTGGTGTCATTTTAAGTGGTTCATCGTCTGGAATGTAATGTTCTTGAGTTGTAGAGTTAATCACAAACAAATGAGGTGTGGGCGGCATATCCAGTACGATGGAATGCGCTATGCCAGGATCACCAATCTAATAACAAATAAATTGGTTTTCATTACATATTGCATTGATGTAAATCCACAAAAGACTCACCCAGGCGAATTGGAATTTATCATGGTACCTATCTCGATGCTTACGTATAACACCTTCGACCATATCACGGAATTCTAACTCATGTGTAGCAACTTGATTCAATTTATCTTCTTCTACAACTGCCACAACCAAATATTTTTTCGTTTTCATTAATTGATTCATATTGAAACGGGTAATTTTTGGGAATGTTACAAATCTTTCGACATTCACCCAATGATGTATAGTGTCGTTAATCTCGGACACATCCATTTCGTGGGCTACATGTGCAAGTGGATATAAGTGATGTTGTTCTTCTTTGTAAACCACTACAGCAGGCAAGTGTTCAAATTCGAAATGCTGTGTTGCTAAATCCGGTGTGGTTGCGTAGAAGAACCCGTGTTCTTGATAGTTTTCCGCCGCTGCATAATATGATTCCCACATCACACCCTCCTGCTGGCCAATAAAAATGAAGAATATTGTATGTGAACCCTTAAGCATATCGATACTTTCGGCTCGAGTCACCAATTGTACCGGAGGACCGCTCATGCGCAGCGCATAGTCAACTAACTCCTCTTTGACGCGATCACCTTTATATATATACTTTGCGCTTCCTTTTATGAACATTATGGTTGGATATGCACGAACCTCCATCTCTCGTGCCACATGTGGGAAGCGAGTGCAATCTACTTTTCCTACACGGATACTCAATCCATGTAATTCCTGTGCCACCTGCCCAAAAATGGGTTCTGCACGTTTACAATAACCACACCAGGGCGCATAAAACATGACCAGCCATTGGCCTTGATTGTATACTTCCAGAAAACGGTCGCTCAAATCAAGCACACGCGCAGCTTCAGCATTAGCGGCATGAGTAAGGGGAGTTGCGAAAATGGCAAGCAGCACTTAAAAATTTTCAAATTAGATATTTTTCTAATCATAGAGAGAGAAACTTACTAAATAGCGGCTTCCATAGCAAAGTACTCCTTTCAGCACGGTTTGTATAAAACCAAAGCATTGTCGTAAGTTATTTATGGATCTGTTTATAATTATTACAAGTGACACCAAATTTTAGGAACCAATTTTAATAGAGTATAAATACACTTATTGCGCCATATTGATAACTATATAACAAGTGATTTATAAAATGCTAAGTTGATTAATTACTAATTCAATTAGCTTTATTCATTAATCTAAAATATATGCCTGAAAATCTGCTGAAGTACTTCGGGATATACAAAATGAAAATTCTTGCAGCTGTCAAATAGGATCTGACATCTTCCTAGTGTTGCAATACTCTGTAGTTATTCGGTTTTTAATTTTCTCAAGGACTAAGCATTACATGGGTTTAGATAAACATAATTTTATGTTTCTATTAGTTGTATATATAAAGAATTCGTTTTGCACATTACATAGCCTTTGGCAGAATATTATTGCAATACTAATTTAAATTGAAATATGTAAAAATTTAAGTACCCAAATTGTACCTTATTTTTCAACAATACACCTCTGGGGATATGCCAACTGTCATATTGTTTCTTTCCAATCGTCCCCGATGTGAATGCACGTGTGACATTTTGTTTATCATTTCTACCGCATTTTATTTTAGATTTAATTTTTAAAATAGGAAAAATTCGTTGAAAATTAAAAATGAATGGAAGAAGTGCTCAAGTCGGGCGCACAAAAACTCATAATGTGCGTTTTTATAATCTCACACCGCGCTCTATACAAAGCATGGCTTATAACAAGATTTGGCACAAGTTGGCTATATCTAGGTGAATATAACCACATTTTGAAAAGGTGAATTTCGTTTTGAATATTTATTATTATTAGAAATGATGGATCTATTGAAATTTGGGATATGCAACATGCCTCCTATTTGGAAAAAGTTATACCGAAATCGCCTGGAAACTCCGTAGAGGGTATGGTTTGGGCTGGCGAGCGTTTATTCTCAGTTGGTCTTACTGGCGAATTGGTTGAATGGGATTTACTATTGCTAAGGCCCCGACGTAAGCAGTTCGTAACTGGAAATGCTATATGGTGCGTTGATGTAAACTCCACCGGAACAGAGCTGGCTGTCGGGACAGAGGAGGGTTACATCAATATATTTGACATAGACAGCGATCAAATGCAATACAAACAACTATTTGATAAGCAAGAAGGTCGTGTGTTGTGTTGTAAATTTGATCGTACCGGCGAATTTCTGGTAACTGGTTCATTGGGTGCAATACGAATTTGGGATGTGAAGAGTGGCCATGCGTTGCATAAAATGTCAATTTCGCGAGCGGAAAAGAAAAAAGAGGTGATTGTTTGGTCATTACAAGTGCTAAGTGATTTCACAATTATTTCGGGTGATTCACGTGGTCAAGTCTCAGTTTGGGATGGTAAATTAGCAACACAGTTGGAATCACATCAGGTGCTAAAGGCTGATGTACTAGCGGTAACTGTAAATGAAGAAGAAAATTTGCTAATGTGTTCAGGAATTGAACCAATAATCAGAATATATGCCAAAACAAAAATTAAGCGTGAGGAAATGGAGCATTATTGCTGGGTAAAATATCTGCAAAGAAGTGTACACGATAATGATGTAAAAGCGCTCGTATGTGCAGGTGACCGCATATTCTCAGGTGGTATGGATGGTTATTTAGGAATATCCTCGGCTTCAAAACGTAGCTCCACTATATCTAAGTATGGTCCATTCCTTAAGGTAAGAATGAAAATTAAAATATTTAATTACATTTGACAATTTTAAAATTGATTCTTAGAATCCATGCGTTGCCGTATCAAATAAAAATCGCCTGTTACTTCTTCGTTATACAAATTATTTTGAAGTGTGGCGTCTTGGTTCTACGGACGGCAGACAACAGCTAGTAGCACCAACGGAAGATGAAGAAGAACACAAAACAAAGCATAAGAGTAAAGAACCTGAGCGCAGGATGCTTGCTTTGAATACTCCACCAGAAAAACTATTGGAATTTAGAAGCAAAAATGATGAACCCATTATTTGTGCCACCATCTCCCCTGACGGTCAATGGTTATGCTACTCGACCCAAAAGAGTATCCGACTTTTCCGGTTTCTACCATCAGTTTCTGGGAAAAATGACACACAGCTTGCCCGCATCAAAGGCCTGCCAGAGCAATTTGTTACTGCCTCCCACATAATATTCAGCAGCGATTCAAAACGCCTTTTCCTTGTACAACCTACTACCCGTCAAATAAACATATTTTCAATAGTTAAAAATGGCAGCACTGACCTAGACTTCGTCGAAAGCATTGAAACAAGTAAACACATAAAAGACGTCGTAAATATATTCGCCGTATCGGAATGTGGTACATACATAGTAGCAGCAGGTGCAGATCGCACTATTGCGGTATGGAGAATATTTGAGGGCAAACATTTCAAACATCATCTCAACATGCCGCGTTACTCGGCCATTACAACGGCTTTAGCAATTCATGCGCACGAGCCGAGGCTAGTGGCAGCCTTCTCTGATGGCAAAATAATTGAATATGATCTAGAAGAAATGTGCTTTACATGTTCGGAGCGAGAATATTTTGTCGAGAATGCGGAAACGCATTGTGTTTCAAATATGTTATTGGATAGCCGCAATGCCAACAATATTGTACTACATAACGATGCGTATTTATATGTGTTGGAGAAAGTTGCGGACACGAATGGCGAAACCGAATACGATAATGACGCTTCAGCACCAACAGGCAAGAAGATTGGAAAGAAATTGAAGCGTACTGTGAGTGACAGTAAAGTAAGCGGTCTGCGCTTGAAATTTAAGAAATCTTATGAGGTAAATGAACTGGAAATATTTTTTGTATAAATTAATTAATGCAAATTTTCTTTTTGTTGCCAATTTATACGCATAGCACCTAATATCACTCAGTTGGCTCAGTACGGATGAATTGGTCGCAGTCGGTGTCAATCCTGTCACATTAATTGAACAATTACCGGACGCTTTTAAACAAAAGAAATTCGGCACCGCTTAGTGTAAAGTGTACATAAAAGTGAAATTTTTGATTTCTTATTGTAAGAAATTAATATTGTTTTAATAATAGTGTATTGTTAAGGCTACAAATTAAATTTAAAATAAAAAATATATGTATGTATATATTTAAAAATATGGTTTATTGTGATATTCCTCTCTTTAATACCTTAAACAAGCTCAGCTTTGTGCAACATTAATGCTTTTGCTGTGTTTATGTTCTAATGAGTGCTGTCATTTTGCAACTTTTCATGACGACATACTATGTATGTATGCTCTCCACAATGCATGCACTGGCATTTGTTGTATTTCTGTGCATGCGGAATTTTTCGACTATGAAAGCTTCACTTTCAACTTTTCATACCACTATCAACTATTTTTTGTTGTGATTGCATTGTTGCTTTTTTGGTTAAACACGTCTAGTCAAAGTCTAGACCGTCGCGCGCATACCACACAAAGTGTGACAACAACAATAACCATCCCCTATCAAAGTTGCAAAAGTACTAACAGACAAAAGAAAATAAGGATTGAAGGCAGAGGAACATCATCGCGGGTGTGAACTGCATGAATGCACGTTAAAAATAAGCCCGTCAGCGTTACTATGACGGCGTTGCACAATCGTTTGCATATATGCGAATTACTATTTTGCCTACACTGACTGCCACATACAGGAATGTGTGGAAACATGAATTTATGCAAATTGTAGAATTTGAGATCAGGCTATTGAAGGCTAGTTAATCGATTTTTTACGCCTTATAAAGACAATGCTAATAAAAGTTCGTTATACAACATAAAAGTGGTCAGTAGAAATTCACTCACCCGAATTGTATGCTCGTTTCTGGCAATCCGGGTTATGCCTGCAAATTCGCCTTTGATCACTAGTAACACAAAATTAAAATCGCAATCATTTGCGCCGCAGCAAAGCGCTCCTCCTTCAACTTTTCACTTGGATACTTATAGTGTATTCGTAGATGCATATTATTATAAAAGCTAACATTGTGGGATCAAATTCGCTTATGTAACACATAATAAACTCACACTACATACATATGTACATACGTATGTATGTATATATGTAAATATATTATACACAAAAATTATTTTCTGAAACATTAAATATTATTTTTGAAATACGACAATATCACCAATTTTAGAACTTGTTTAAACGGAAACTGACAACTAAGGTTTGGCGGCGAATTGCAGAGTTGCATTGATCTTCAAAAACATGAATAGTTCACAATAACTTTTTCGCCGCTGATTTATAAAAATATATTTAAGAAATAAATGATTAAAGTGCTATGAATATTGGTGTTGAATCATACATGTACATATGTATTATATTCTCTCTAGGCGATTTATAATGAATAATACTATGAATAATTACAATAAAATATAATAAATATATTTCATGTGCCGCCAAATGTCGAAATATACACATTTTTCGTACATAATATATTGTATTAAAACCAAGTGGAACATTATTTCTGTCAGATTTACCATTATTTATTTTATCAAGTCATTATTTATTTTTCATAAACTCGAAACAACAGGAAAATTTTGTAAAAATTGCTTTATTGCTTGTGTTGAATACTATTTCGAACATATTCAAAACTTTTTCTGATTATAATTCTTCTTTACCATTACGTGTTTCCGAATCGGAAGTATAAATTTTCTGTGCAATATTCACAATAGAAAAATTTAAAATTCGTTTAAATCGAGGCGAATAAACGCTGAATTCGCCTTCATTCAAATTGACGCATACAACTCTGTGTGTTATTGCGCTTTGCCGCTACAATGATCGTTTTCTGTCAATTTCCGTATTCGTATGTGTAAAAATTGGGTAAATATTAGAAATCATAATTTCAAAACAAATTAATATTCAAACAAAATGTATTCGAATAAAATAAGTTGGTAAAACTTTTTAACTAATAAAGGCAATGGAATAAGCGGCTCCAGCTGTGTAAAATATGAAAATAGCTTTGCTACGGCAAGCGTCTTCGAAAGTGCCCTTGACTAGATGGGCCCCTTTCTAAGCAGATAATTGTTTTATTGCTAAGCCATCTGCACTCCCAAAATTAGAAAAGGCAATGCTCAAGATCCCGTAAAGTGGTAAGCAACCGCCAATTAAGCCGACAAGTGCAATATTTATGTAAAAGTGACGGGTTAAGATGGATTAAAATTCTACAATTCACACTTGCATACACATATACATAAATATACATTTCGACATAATACCAGTCTGCTTTCCGTTTATAAAAGTCGGATTAATTTTTTATTTCATTTTTAAATACGCGTTCTTGTTTTTATTGCAGCAATACATAGATTTGTGGCCGCCGCCGTCGCATGTGCTGCAGACAGCTTGACGCTAATGGCATCGCGCAACGTATCAACGAGACGATCTTCTGGCGAGACACAACAACAACATAAGCAGGTCGGTTTATTTATTTATTCTTATTTTTTATATTAAAATAAAATGCAGCCATTCGTCGTGGCTGTGACAACTAATCAGTACACATACGCACATACATATGTACATGCGTGAATGCAAATCCGCGCATGTGTGTGTGTGTGCATACACCAAACAGCCGCACGTCTCCCCATTTGTCTCGGCAGCGAATTGTGACAAATTTATTTGGTTTATTTATTGCCTGAACTGTGAAAGATTTACACGGCAATTTGGCAAATGTACAAAAGTTTGCTTGTGTGGCATGCAACATTACTGCGACGGCCAGCGCATAGCTATTGCAACTGAGTTGCTGCCCCTGTTACATTGTTCGGATGGTGCAACATTTCACATGTTGCATTGCATTGCTAGGTGTTCGGCGCGTCCTGTACTCGCATGCAGTCGCCGGCCAAGAGAAACAATGGCTTTTCGTGAATTTTTATTTATAGTTGCGCCGCACGTTTCTCTCTTCATTTACCGCGGTGGCGGCAGCACATTTTTTAACATTAAATAGATTTGGCTTCATTTCCTCTTTTTTATTCGCTATTTATTTGAAAAAAAAAAAAACGCCAAGGTGGGTTGATGGCGAAAGTTCAACTCGGTGCAAGGAAAATGAGAAGGTCGTTTTGAGGTATTTTTACCGAGTGGTAACACGGCGATGGGTGTGGCGGCTTTTAGGCTAATATTATTTATTTTATATATTATTTACACACACTGTATAGTGGCCTCACTCAATTTTCATCTACTATTAGTCAGCTTGAAATTGATTCTCATGCCTTTTTCACAAATTCCATTTTTCCTTTGGAAACTGGTTTACTGAAAGAATATTCATTACAGTCTGAATACGAGTAGTTGTTACTATTTTAGTTTGCCCCGTCGTGTGTAACTCTCAAAAGAAAACTTCGGAGACCTGGTTTGATTAGCGCTTGTACATTATTTTTCAGGCTTCATAAGGTCTATTCGAAGAGATTTACTGTTAGAGAAGTTAATACTCTAATTTATTGGCTTGGATGATCTGGCAATGTTCGCTCTCCCTTTGGCCTCAATACGCTCCTTAAAGTTCAATTTAATAATATTAATTTTTAGTCTGGTCTTAGTACAGTAGTACTTCTTCTGTTTAAATGTATAATTTTTCAATTTTATTTTGGATCGTAGTAAAGTTCTAGAATTTGGTTCATTTCTCCTTCTTGCTTGGCAATTATTTTAATCCACCAAACTTTGCACATTTTGACCTCAAACAGTTGTCAGCGATTCGTAGTTATTTTTTTCCTTTCCAAGGAAAAAGTTAGGAAAAAGTTGCACCGACAAATCATTATTCTTTTGCGTACACACACCGACCTAGACGTCTTGGGGTATGAAGCGATTTAAAGTCGGCTGTCAATGCACTCATGCATTTCCGTTTCCGGTTTTGAGCCACACAATGGAGGAGCGTCGGCACCCAGTAAGCTCAAATTGCTGGTATGCCTGAAAATGTCACAAATGTCATATGATTTTTACCCCTCGATTTCTACCATTAAAATATACATGTACAAATTTGGCAGCTGTCGAACTATTAGTTCATGAGATATAGTTTTGGGTGAAGCAACTTGTGTTAGTTTACAAAAAATGGATCAAAAAGAAATTCGTATGTTAATAAAGCATTGTTTTTTGGGGGAAAAAATCTGTTGGAGCCAAGGTTTGGATTGATCAACATTCTTTGACCTCTGCACCAGGGAAATCAACCGTTGGAATGAGGTTCGCTCAGTTTGAACAAAGCCAAATAAGCACCGAGTACGGTGAAGGCAGTAAAAAAAGACCCCAAAATAATTTCGGTTGACCGAAAAGTGAAGTTGTTCGAGAGAGCTGAGACTCTAAATATATCAAATAACGTATTGGAAATATTGGGAGTGAATATTTGGACATGTGAAAGCTCGGGCATAGTGGGTTCCGTGCACAAACACAAAAACAACGACAGTCATCCGAGTGTACTGCGATGAGCTCGCTTTAAAGCGTGAAAAACGCGACAGTCGGATTGTAAGGTTATGGCGTCTTTATTTTGGGATGCCCATTTTTATTGACTACCTTGAAAAAAGAAGGACCAACAACAGCGAAAAAGGTTGTGCTGTTTCAACAGGAAAATGCACTATTTTGCTCGCTCAGACTTCAACACCTTTGGTTTACTGGGTTGCCACCCTACTGCACACACATCCGTGCGAGACTAATGCATTTGCACAAAAGTAAAAGTTTTTGGCATTCAATCAAAAATATTTTGGTGGATTGCAGTGATTGTTTGGTTTTTTACAGCGTCGGCTGCGAGCACAAGTAGAACTGCTGGTAGAAGAGCGCAGCGTCAGCGGAGAGCGACGCTTTTTTCTGTTGGCAACGACAACGCCAAAGGCGACAGCAAATGAAAAATGAATTTAAACTTTGGCGCACGTCAAATGCAGCACTGCCAGCAACAACAGACGCGATAGTCTAGTAACGGGCGAGGAAAGGGAGAGAGACAGACTTAACTGTGCGGAGGAACTTTTTACTTTGACTGCCAACTTACGGGAAACTATGAGACCGCGCTGAAAACACAATCAACAACGTCAAGACGTGCGTTGTTAGTGGGCCACGTAACGGTGACTGTAGACCTACACTAATGACTATGCTGCTATGTATTGTTGTCGTTATTGTCGGCATCTAGCATCATCCGCCGGAGCAAGACATTTCTTCTGAAAAATTTTATCTTTTCTGGCGCTGCTCGAATTGTCTTCCATTTGCAAAGCATACTTTTAGGCGCGCTAACTGTGTGGTGTGCTACGCAATTCCAAATAGCGGTACAGTAAAAGTTCTGCGGCTGCTTTGACTGCGGCGAACTTTTGCATATTTCCAGCGGGCGGCGCAAATGCTCATTTAATTGGTTCGCAAATTAGCGAATTACGCGCGTACTACTTGGGTGCCGGCGAGCAAGATGTGCCAAGTGCGGAGGACGAGTGGAAGTGGATATACGAAATTCATAGAAGTTGTCGAAGTTGTCGGTTGCTGATATTGAAAGCATCTTCAGCATAAACTTCACTTATACATTATTATTAAATCTTATTCTCCAATATCGGCAGCTTGCGCGAGAGAGAGACAGCAGCAGAGACAAAATACGCCATATTTTACAGCTTTTCTTGGATAAAGGCGAAAACGCAGACCAACCGGCTGCAAATGTGCATAGTGTTTATGGTCCCGATAATCATGCGCAATTTTGGGTCTTCAATGTTCCATGATGCGTTCTAGTAATATTGATGTCGAAGATTATCACACTCTGGAAGACCAATTGTCAAAAGTATCAATAATATAATGAAGATCGTCGAGTCCGACCATCATTTGGTTGCCGCACGAATTGTTGAAAAAACCTTGTGGACTGAATCATCAGCGAATCACTGCCGAATCGCAACCAAATCGACCCATTTCTGTAGCGGATGCTCAGGAAGAGCTTGCTGTATGTTTGATGGATTTGGCTCGGATTCATCCACTTTGTGCTCCTTTCTCATGGTCAAACTCTAATTCGGCACTGTACCGTGCAATTGGAACGCCTGAAGTAAGCAATTCCTCAGAAGTGGGCAGTTTTGGCCAATTGGGGGAGAATTTTGCTCCATCAGGACAACGCCAGGCCTCACACATCGATACGGACTCGCCAGGAAGTCCGGCAGTTTGGTTTAAATGTTTTTATACATCCATAACGGGCCATTAGTAATGTTGGACTCTGGATCGCGTTGGTAAAACACTAACTCTATACCTAAAATGGTTGTGAAAATTGCATACATCCCTTCTATTGGGAATTCCGTACAGTATTTGCTTATGCATTTTCTTGTATTTCGAGTAGCTATCGCCCGACGAAACCCAACTCATCAAGATTTATTCTTCAGATACCAACTCATCTTGTTGGGAGGACTTTATTTGGTGCTACAATTTAATTTTGATTTTTATTCTTCCCGAGATATGGGATGTCAATTTCATTTCAGAATAAAACGATTAAAGCATTCACTTGTACCGTTATAGCTAAATAATCACTGAAGGTGCCATGACGTATACGTAACTTGAGATGAAATTGGAAAGGAATGTGTACAATATAATCATATAAACTATTATTGTAAATATATATTTTTATGACAAAAACCGTATATTCGTGAGTTCAACGGAGCAGCTGTTTACACACATAAATATGTATTTGAAAATGTGCACTGAAGTGATATTTATCGACAGTTCCTCCCTGCGGCCCTGTGGCTTGGTAACAAAGCATATTTTCAAATGTGTGAGCGTGAGTGGATTTGTGGCAGCTGCAACACTGCATAGAGGTCATTGTAAGGACAAAGTTGTGTGGCACATGTGAGCATAGTTTATTGAATTTTACGCTCCATTGTAACGTTGCAGTAACGAAGTTAAGAACGAATGTGGTAATGAAGATAAAAGTAGTGTAAAGTTACACCCATTCGCCATGATGTCTATAAAAACTCATAGCAAACAGTTGGGTCTTCGTGATGAAAGGGTGAGACATATTCTTAAATAACTGCCAGCCTTAACAGGCTTTGAGCGCGGTGCTCATTCCTCGGAGCAACCAACCACTTTTCAACATCTCAGTGATTATTTAAACGGGTTTAGCTATTCGAGGAGCCTACAGTTTAGATTTGCCACTGCTTAAAGCAGGCTTGAACCTCCTCGCTTTGCGTTTGAAGTCCATGAGACGGAAGTAAAATAACAGACACTGGTGGTATCGGAAGTTTCTGACAGACTCGACAGATGTAGAAGTTTTCAGACCCTAAACTAATATAACTTTAAACTTTTCATGGGGTTTTGAAGCTTCTAATGGGAAACGGGACCGGAGCTCACTGGTTTCTGTAGGAGAATGTCCACAATCTTTGTTCTAAGAGTGTTACATGTTTCTATTAAAAGAGAATTAAAGGAATCTCAAGGGGCAACATATTTTTTGTAGGGTAAGATTTGCAGAATAAATATCTATCGCTCATGGTTCATTTGTACCACTTGGAAGTCTGAAGGTGTAACCTTACCCATAGAAATTTTTGAAAGTTCGACGAATATCACATTTGTTCGGTGTTATTTTTGTGGCAGTGAGTGTGAACAGTTCCAAAACCATTTATGGTCGCGAATATTATCCTAGAAAAATCATAATTTACCATTAAAATGCCAAAATCAACTTAAGACCGTTGGATCTAACCTCAAAATTCATATTTATCAACTGATAATTGCTTAGTAAATTTCAAATTATTGTGATAGCAATCGATGAGACCCCAATGGTGGCTGAATTTAATATATTGTCTCAGCAGTTGTTTTGATAGAATTACCTTTTAATAGTGGCATTGTAATTAAATGGTTGCAACGATGGTGAGGGTTTACCAGGCAAAATGGCTTTCCAAATTGCGCGTTCAGTGTGAAGGGGTGTAGTATTTCCAACGAAGCAGCAATTTTCTACACCAATAACATTAGAAGTGTAATTTTCCGCCTTCCGACAGTGCAACGACAGCGTTTGCAGCGTAAACTGTTGCAACTAGTTAAGTTCCACAAGTGCGCTCCACCAATAAGGCAACAATGGCACCAACCTTTTTGCTGACAGCAAATTTCCGTTCATTGAATTTTGTCCTTTGCAACAATGGTAGAGGACAAATGCACACTAACCCGTGGCAGTGGCGGCGGGGGCTGTGGCCGCCAGCAGTCGGAGGTGTGGCGCTGCAACGGTGCAGTGTAGGTGTCTGCCACTGCCACTGCTAGCAGGTTAGTTCCCCTTCAATGCGAAGCTGCACTAACAAACTATAAAAATTGCTTTGAATTGTTGTTTTTGTTTTTGTCTAAAATGTGTGCAACTTTGTGTGTTAGAGCGAGCGTATATTAGACAATCACTTGAAGCAGCGCTTCCCATCGCCTCACTTGCAGCGTCTTCGCTGTGTTGCAACGCCGACATCTTGTCAGCTGTAAAATTTATGTTGCTTCTACACGACTTCACCGCTTAGAGCAACAGCTAGAGCTGACAGTGTGCAGTTTTGGTTGTTTTAGTGTTGCTGCTGTTGTTGTGATAGTCGCCATCGCCTTTGAACACTGCCACATTCCCTTCTTTGCCGCTGCTCACATGCGGCACTTTTTTCTTTCCTCTCCGTTGGGTATATTTACTTCTTTGTCTGTCTGTGCCAAACGCAATGCATACTTCTAGGGGCGCCCACAGCCGGTTGCCATTGGATGCAACGAACTGCTAACGTCAGTAAGTTGGTAATTTAAAATTTTATTTGCCATTTTCTAATTCTATGACGAGCTCCCACCGCCGAGCTGAGGATCCTCTTTTTTCGATGGGTTCTTTTCCCTTTTTTAATTTGAAGGTGAACTTTGCCACATCTCTTCTTCTCTATTTCATCAACGTGCGCTTATGTAAATGTGCAGTTTCAGCGTTTCTCGGTGGCAAATAAAGAAAGCTATAAGTTGTTGAGGTGGATTATTCCAGTTATTTCGTTGGCAACAAAGTCTGTATTTCAGCACGAGAAATTGAGTGCCTGTTAGTTATCGCACCGCAGCAGCTATGCGAGAGCCATCAGCTTTATTGGAGATGGGTTCAGGATTTCAGCACGATTGACTGCGAATGATGTGCTAAAATATGCTCAATGGAAGTGAGGTTGAGCTAACAGCATAAAGTGGGCAGGAGCACCATTTTGGATTTCAGAAAAAAAATGAAAACTTTGTTTATTTTTATTTTTAAAATGATTTTCTAAATTTATGTGGCAAGAACAAGGTCTAATGCATGAATTCTGAAGTCAGTCAGTGTTAAATAACACGATCCCTACAAATCGAATCAGTGAGATATCTTACAAGTTAAGTGGACTTTCATGTACCAGGAATTTTGAGATACACTCTCAAACGTCTTCTCTACATACACGGTTTGTCTGGAAAGTAATAGGACTGATTTTCTTCCGCCGCGACTGTAGTTCGGTGGGTGCGCGCACCGACTGGATTCGGTAGAGGGCGAACGAGTGGCTGATCAGTTGTCTCCGAGTACCTGGAGAGTCAGGAAAAATATTTTCGTGCGAAAATGCGGCAAATCCTTTAGAAAGAAGTGGTGTGCTTTCGTGGCACTGGCCTTGGAGCGCCGGGAAGAGGTCGCTGATGAATGAGCAAATCCAAAGTGAAAACGCTGCTCATTGTCTTTTTTGACATCAAAGGCATCGTCCACCATGAATTTGTTCCTACTGGACAAACCGTCAACACCAAGTTTTACGTGGAAATCTTCAAGACACTCAATCGGGTCCGACAAGACATCGCAGCCGATTGGAAGTTGTATCACGACAACGCCCCGACTCACACCGCCTTTCTTGTGAACAGCTACTTAACCAAGGCCGGAATCCCAACGCTTCCGCAGCCGCCCTACAGCCCAGATTTTCCCCTCGGACTTTGTTGTTTCCTTGCCTGAAAAGGCCGATAAAAAGCAAGCATTTTGAGACGACAGAGAGACTCAAAGCTATTCCGAAGAATGCCTTGCGTGACGCCTTCCATGCTTGGAAATCGCGCTGGCAGAGCTGCATCGAAGGAACCTATTTTGAAAGTTTTTTAAGAATTGCAACTATTGGTTCAATAATTTTTTTATTGCGAAAAAAATCGTGGTCCAAGCGTGGTGAAGCTCAACAAATGGTCGAAAGCAAGGATTGATACCTCGAAAAGTTATGCTGAGTGTTTGGTGGGGTTGGAAAAGAATCTTCCCTATGAGCTCTTCCAGCCTGGTCGAACGATTAATTCTATATTTTACTGTCAACTGACATGTAGATTGAAGCAATCGAAAAAAACGGCCAGAACTGATCAACAAAAAGGGCTTCGTTTTCCATCAGGACAACGCTAGACCACCCACATCTTTGATGACTCGTTAAAACTGCGAGAGCTTGGCTGGGAAGTTTTGATGCATCCATCATATAGAACTCCCTTCATAGAGTAAAGTTAACTTTAAGAGAAGCCTGGGAAAATTACTTCTCGCAGTTTTTTGCCGAGAAACCAGAAAAGTCTTACACTGATGGAATAATGTCTCTAGCGGGCAAAAATGGCAAAAAGTGGTCGACTAAAATGAAATATGTTCCACTTTTTAATTAAATTTCATCATAAATATAAAAAAAATAATTGAAGTTAGATTAGAAATACGAAAATCGACTACTCAATATATTAGCTGACACAGTTCTGCAAATATCCCTACCATATTAATTTTCATTATAATCCATCGATTATGAGAATGATGCCGAGTTCACATTCCTTGGCCCTTGCTGGGTACGTGCTAAACCCCTTTCGTGCGACGATCGCCTTTACGGCCAAACTTAACCTAGTTACGGAAACGGTTCAGAAGGTTATCCTTAGAAGAAGTATGCATTTTTGTGAAGAACTTTTTATTAAAAGAAAATTACCAATTAGAAACAGAATTGTGGTCCATTCTACAAAATCTGGTATCAGCTCAATTGAGTCATAGTCTATTCTAATGGTTTTATCTAATGTATTTTTGAAAAGACTTGATTGTACCAAATCTAACATAACCTAACTTATAATCCATAAATCAGCTTGATACATCAAGTTAATATTTGGAGAACTTCTTTCGGCTTTATTTTTATCCATTTCATAAATACGATAGGAAAAATAAATCAATTGTAAAGAGCACAGAGATATATAAATAAAAGGTTTAAAACGCCGAGTCTGCATCCGCGCCAGACGACAACAACAAAGGACGTGCAACATAAGCAACACGAATTAATATTACATGTGCACAAAGGTATTTGCTTCTATGAACAACAAAAATTAACGAAACAACAATATCAGCGACATCCACAACAACAACAACAAATGACAGCAACAACAACAAATGACAACAATGAACAACATAAATTTGTATCCACAACATTTTGAATAATAAATTGTCTTTCGGTTGAGTACATTCAACGTATCCCAGAAGGGTGGATACACACACAACAACAACAACAACACACACCCATACATACATGACACAATGCAGCACATTGGACGCTCCATTAGTGGATATGTAAATACCGAAGTAAGACTCACTGTTTGTATGCGGTCGCTCCAGCTGCCACCTCCCGCTCTCCTCCAAGCACCCTGTCTTCTCCAATATACTTTGGTCTATTTCGGTTCGGCTTTGACTTGAGGTGTGCCTGTGTTGTTGGTGCACTGGAGCTGGGCATAAATAAAATTATATGCGGCCGCTTTTGTGGCTGAGACGGTTCACCGGTTCGCTGGCGACGGCGCTCGGCAGACGTTGCACACGAAAAGTTGAGCCACAAATTGCACTCGCCGTTATTTGGTTATTTCGCAGCAGTGTTGGTGATACGAGTAGTAGTTGTTATTGTTGGTAGCTGCTTTTGTTGTTGTTGTAGTAGACGGCTAACTAGGTCTGCGCTATTTGCTACTAATGCCGCCGTAAGCTTTCTGCACGCCTCAACTAACGGAGCTTCCTTTCTAGCCGTCTGCTGGCTGGTTGTTGGTGTTGTTGTTGCTGTTTCGCTTTGTGTTACGGTGCCACACTTTATGCAACTTATTGTGTTGCTGTCGTATGTTGCATTGTTAGGCAGTTACTGTCACTGTTGTTGTTGTTGTTGCTGGAATCTACCACAAATGCATGGCTGTCAGACTGCCGTTATTCCGCCTAAAGTAAAGTAAAGTGCAATTGTATTGTTATTGCGCTTACCGTTACCGACACCGGCGTCGCCACTTCTGTCACCACCGTCACGGAATCCGTCTGCCACACAGCTCTGTGGTCGCAACATCAATGCGCTGCAGACAGTCTGTCTGTCGTGTCTGTCTGTCTGTGGTCTCCTTTTCCTTCCTTTATTCGCCGCTAATGCACATATGCCTGCGTACGTGTGTGCGCGCCTTGTTTTGCTTCCTTTGCCGAAAAGTGAAGTCTAAGGACTTTCGTCTGAGTGGATATTCAGTGTTAATTCCTGTCGTCTTCCGTTTCCTGTGCACTTAGCCCCACTTGTTTTATTCGCTTAGCTCTTACGAATTCGATTCGTACTCTTGAGATTCTCATACGGCGAATTTATTGAGAGCTCTGCTGATACTTATCGAACCAATGAACTTCTGTAAAATATGAAATTGGATTTAAGAGAGACGAATATAAATACTAAAATGGTTTTTTGGTTAGAATAAAAGGCTGATGCTGTTACAACCGGCTACATAGATCTCACGGGACAGAACGTCAGTCCGGCTGTGTTACATGAAAATCCTATATAATGATCATAAAGACCTATGAAGGTCGGCAAAGCGCTTTGAGTCTACCACAAAATCATACTTTGGTCGACAGTCGTACTTTTATCTAAACAGGAGAGATAGCCGAAATTGATTATTAGCCGCATTAATTCTTTCGCCGATATGTTTCAATCTCAGTCTTGCAAAATCTGGACAATGGACGATGAAAGTGTTTGGATATTTCTACCTCAGCTTCCTCCAACAACTTTGACAATTTGCGTCCGATAAGATATTTAGCCTTACCGCATGGTATTGATACTTTGACTTTCTATTCAAAGTGCTTATGCCTTGCGATTCGAAATTTTTGCCAAATATCTGATACATAGATTATAAATAAATTATTATTCGACAGTTTCTAGGTTGTGACAACCATTTTCTCGAGCAGTTTGAGGAAGAGAACACGAAATCTTAACTTGTAAAGAGTAGAAATCAAGTGCCTTTCAATAGTAAACGTTGGAGGACTTTTACTAGGAACTCCTCACCACCTAAAGTTTGAAAATTAAACCAATATGCCTACTTCAAGAGATTTAAATCCATTTCGCTGAAAAGGTGGCATGGAGAGTTGGCTTGTAATGGAGTTTCGTCATACTAAATCAAGTGTATATAATGGAGGATGGAGCTATGTTGAAAAGTTCACGCAAGTGAGGAAAGTTCTCTGAGCGCCATTCTCTTATGGCTCAAACAGCTCACGACTTCCGGTCTTAGACCAAGTATCCTGTGGGTAGTCAAAGAACATCCGAGGCATGAACAATGACAATATCTGATTAGTCAACGTTAATAGTTCCGATAGAAAGGTTCTGCGAAAGATTTATGGTCCTTTGCGCATTGGCTATGGCGAATATCACATTCGATGGAGCGATGAGCTGTATGAGATATACGACGACATTGACATAGTTCAGCGAATCAAGAGACAGCGGCTGCGTTGGCTAGGTCATGTCGTACGTATGGACGAAAACACTCCAACTCCGGGGGAAGCAGAGGATGAGGAAGACCTCCACTCCGTTGGAAAGAACAGGTGGAGAAGGACCTGCCTTCGCTTGGAATCTCCAATTGGCGCCACCTTACGAAAAGAAGAAACGACTAGCGCGCTGTAGTTAACTCGGCTATAATCGCCTAAGCGGTGTCTATATGTGGCAGATTTGGTGGTCTCTAGTAGCTGGTTCAACAACCGGAGACACATCATATGCCGTTTGATCAAATTTGACCCGGACTGACGAAAGAACTTCCTGCATTTTAATACACATGTTATTTAAGCTTCTGGATAAATAGAAGCATCCTTAATCTTAATTTAACATACACTTCTTATAGGCTTCGGCTGGGATGATCTTCAATATTTTCAGCGAATTTTCGTTTTTTCATCAATTTGTTTTTGAGCGCCATTCGCTGAATTGTTGAATAGTTTCGATCATATCTTATCGATCATATTTATAAACCTCCTTATGGTCACAGGTAAAGATGCCTTTGATGAATGTACAGTCTTCAGCTACTTTTGCGACCTCTGCTCGAGGTAGTTTCAGGTATGTTTGGACAAGTCAAGCACGTTTCATACCATACCAAAACATTAATCAAAATGTGTTGATCCGATCCATAAGAGATGTTGAGATCCTCTGCTATTTGTCGCACCAATGAAGGAAAAATTTTGTACCGATTCGGTTTGCTTGCGCAGTTTACATTGACCATTCCCGGTTAAATTTGACCAAATAGGACTAGATTGAGTATGTGATAAAGGTGGGCTTCCAGCGAAATTGAATTCAAATTCTAAAAGTAAATATTTACAAATAGAAGAAACTTTATTGTTATCTCGAGCACTAAGCCCTAAAATTTCGTCTCCATAGATTATCTCGGCAAGGGTCGGTGATATTCTTGTCATATTGCTTACCGTTTACGCAAACCGGTTGAAAAGTTATCTGCAGATCACACTTAGAATGCCAATTATTATATAGCATACATACATATATGAAGCATGGGATATGCTCCTCAGGGGATCGAGAGAGTCGTAAGCAGAAGGCAGTGCATTGTCTCCACATATAATAAAAACCCCACACGCCCCCCTTGCATTAAGAGCTTACTCATCATGTAATGATTTGTTGTTATTGTTGTAAATATTTTGTTATTGTCTGTGGTGTTGCACACACATACCTTTCTACGAGTATGTTGTGAGCTGCGTGCGCGCCACAGCCGGCTCACACGTATGTGTGTGTATGTGTTGTTGCTATTTTCGTAATGCTTCAACTTTACTAAACACACATTTACTAAAAATAAGAAGCAACCGTGTTTTCCTTACACTCGATTTGAATAAAATTTATGTTGTAAGCTATTTTTAGTCGCTCGAGAGCGGACATACGCGTAGACAATAAACAGCGGCGAAGCGAAGTCAAAATAAAACAGACAAAATGTGCAAATGGAAAAGAAAAGCCAAACAACAACAACAGCAGTAACAACATTGCGAAAACTGCCGCTTTCGAAAATCAGATTTTCACATTTTCGAAATGAGGAGTCTTCTGCCCGCCTTCAGAGCGCGGCGCATTGTCACCGCTATGTCGCGTTCGCGCACCGCGTTTCGCAGACGTCCGCCGGCTGCCATCAAGTACGCGTAGGTACATACATATTTAAAAATACGAAATTCAAATAAAAGTAGTGGATAGACACTTTTACACACACTAGAAATTATTTTTAAAGTACGCGTGATTCGCGATTCGGCAGCGACGTGGCCGGGTGATCTTTGCGAGGACTACGAAGTCGAAATTGCATAGGACTGTGTGAGGGGCTCGATACTAGTGGTGGCTAACATACATGCGCACGTACATTTGCACATTCAGAGACACAGTAGATGTGCGCTGGGTAGAGATGAGCACACAACTTTGGCTTGCTGGCCGACTGACTAGCTGGCTGGCTCGTGGTAGACTCTGGCAGCGGTAGGTGCGCCGTTTGGGTGTTAGTTGGCGTGTTCAGTTGAGAACGGCGGTCGTTTCGGCAAAGTAACGCGAAAATCGAAAAATATTTTCCTGATCGGCGTGCAAAAATATGGATAACCAAAATTACATTTTGTGCCATAAAAATTTGAGCATATTTTCCGGTTGAACAAGTAAAAAATACCGCCCACCAGCTAAGCAAGTGGTGAGCCTCAAAAACGGCCGAGAAAACGTTCAGCAGAGTATTTTTGTTTGTTTTCTGAAAAATTGTGAGTTTTAATGAAGTCTCGTGTCAGTTGGAAATATTGAGTTTCCGAAAATCAGATTTAATCAACGAAATCGTACTCGTTTACGCGCCAAATGCATTTGTTGATCGTTTTCGAACATCAATCATTGATGACCGATCGCCTTGTGATCGCGTGGAATTCATGCGCTCATTCGAATTCGCAATGACAAATCGCTCGTGACGAACGCGTTGCCAATCAAGCGCAGTTGGATGAGAAGATTTACATTTTAGAGCATTGTATTGCAATGCGGCGGTGTACTTCTTGGAGTCTTTCATAGCCTTTTTTAAGATCATCTCTTAGCTGTTCTTTAAAATGTTTACACTAAGAAATTTAATTCTATTGCTTACTCCCTGTTGTTGACCTCGTGTGTATAAACGTTTTCATTATATTTCCTAGTTCCAAACTCCTTCGCAAAATCTTTTCTAATATATTTATAATACTCTCAAAAATGCTCTCCGATCGTTTCATAAGGTTCGCTTGAGTTTTGTTGGTTATTCGCCGCGTGTCTGCGCCGGAATGTTTGTCGCGCGGCGGGCCAATGGCTGCTTAATTATCGCGTCTTCAACATTTTGATTTCGCTATTTTCAAAAATATATTCTACGCTTTGCTTTATTTTGCAGGAATCTCGCTGTTATCTGTGGTCGCGGTGACTATGAAAATCGGCGTATGCGTCAATGTATTTCTGTGCCTATTTTTATGTGCAA
The DNA here is from genome assembly GCF_024586455.1 of Bactrocera neohumeralis. Classification (NCBI taxonomy): domain Eukaryota; kingdom Metazoa; phylum Arthropoda; class Insecta; order Diptera; family Tephritidae; genus Bactrocera; species Bactrocera neohumeralis. The sequence goes on from NC_065923.1 coordinate 5,834,135, forward strand.
ATTCTAAAAATTCGAAAAGAATCCAACATAGTGTGTGTTAAAAATAGATCCTGTGGAATGTGTCTTCGCCAGCATGGGAAATATTTGTGTATGTGAAGTTGAGTTCTTTATAAAAATAAATACAACTCGGTGTATCTGAAAATTTCGTGTCAAAGGCAAAAGAGCTCGTCCACATGTTTCCCGAAATCGTTAGTTGTAAGTACTACTGCCCTGCCTACGTATATATCTTTATTTAAGTACCTGAAAACCTCGAAACGACCTTGAAAGAAGAATTCATAAATAAAATTGAATTGATACCGAAATTTGTATATTGTGAATGAAAGGCTTCTACCCTCACTTAGATTATTGTAAAATATTCTTTTAATTTTGTTAACCATTTCACCTAGATCTTCGATCACTTTTCCCTCCCACCTATATGAATTTCTAGTTGTAAAAAATGATGTCGAAAAGTCAGAAAACTGGATTAAGATTGGAGCTAATAGAGCCCTGACCCTTAATAAAAATGCTTTTTCGTATCTAGATAAGACATTAATCCAAGTCAATGATAGGTCCTCACACTTCTGAAAACCAAAATAAGTTGACGGCTTTAGTTCTGGATCGGTTCTGGTTTCTGCTTACGGTCGAAACTAATGCTGTTGTTTTAAGATCTATGCAAACCGCGGATCGACAAATACATTTTGGAAAATATTGGGCGACTGTGTTGGGGCAGATCTAAGGGCGTGAGGCGCTTAGTTCTTCTTCTTTATTGGCGTAGACAGCGCTTACGCGGTTGTAGCCGAGTCATTCATTCTTCTATCGAATGCGATATTCGCCGTTGCCAATGAGTAAAGGGCCATAAGTCTTCCGCAGAACCCTTCTCTCTAAAACTCGTAGCCTCTTATCAGATGTTGACGGAAGTAATGAGTGACTTATAGAGTTTGGTCTTCGTTCGTCGAGAGAGGACTTTACTTCTCTACTCAGTCTGAAGTAGCACCTGTTGGTAAGAGTTATTCGGCGTTGATTTGTGTTAATACTGGTTCCAAGACTGACGAAATTATCTACGACTTCGAAGTTATGGCTGTCAACAGTGGCGTGGGAGCCAAGTCGCAAGTGCAACGACTGTTCGTTTGATGACAGGAGATATTTCGTTTTGCTCTCGTTCACTACCAGACCCATTTGCTTCGCTTTCTTATCTAGTCTGGAGAAAGCAGAAATAACAGCGCGGTTGTTGAGGCCAATGATATCAATATCATCGGCGTACGCCAGCAGCTGTACACTCTTATAGAAGATTATACCTTCCAAAAAAATCAACCAGCGGCCCAGAGATATATATTGTATTGAGCAGCGCACATTTTAGGTTCAGACTTCATACTTCATAGCTGCCGTCATCGCAAAGCTTAATTTTTATATTTTACTTATCACCTCAAATAGTGTGAGTTCCTCGAAAGAACAGCCCTTGACCGAATAAAATCCGGGATATTTTCAGTAACGTAGAACCGGCTGTGAGGATTGGAGCGATCTTTCTATGCGGCTTATCTCAGCCATAACGCATTCCTAAATAATGGAGTGAACCCCTTTGAGTTCTAATAAAACTTTCCGCTTTGTCTTAGCTCCCCCAAAATGATCGCACACTCACTGTCCACAATAAAAATAGCAACAATAATTGCTTATCATTAATTTAAATTTCAGCAAAGTATTCTTACAATTTGACCGTTGCCATCGACAAGTGTTGCGGCACCAGCTAGGAATGCGGGCGCAAAGGCAGGATGCTAAGCAAGTGAAATGATCGCTACATGTTGATAAACAAATTCCGCTGCGACTCAGCTATGAAGCATAGCGAAGGGGTCCGTCCGTTGTTTTGTCTGCTTGCCAACAGGAGCTCTAACATACATACACTCACAGGCACATACAAGCCTCGGCACTCATGTGGCTATGCAACGGGAACCTGGGCTGCTGCGGCGACAAATCAACGGCCGGCTGAAGGCAACAATGTTGTTTCTTGGTAGACAAGATTTTTAATAATGCATAACGAATCAGTGATGATCAGCGCAGATGATGCTGCCGTCCCGGCAACAACCGGGCATACAACACTACAGTACACCGGGAGGGAAGCTAGGAACATCTTAAATATGCTGGTGGCGGCACTCGAGCCCGCCAGAGTCGGGCAGACATGCGCTCGCTCGGCTATTCTGCGACAATCAATGCACACAGTTGCTGTTGTTGTTTTCGCTCGATCCGTTGTTACTGCTTGTCGTTGTTGTTATTGTTGTTGTTGATTAGGGGATTAAGTGTTTTGTTTTTGATTACTTGCGTGCGATTGTTTTGGCTTGGTTCGGTTGTCGTTTGGCGGGCGATGCGTCAACTCGCCTGCGGCCTCGAGCAATGGAAAAATTCAGCAACAACATCGGGACAACATCGGCTTTTGTATGTGTATGTGCGAACTGCAGCGTTGTGCATTTGCCAGCTGTTGTGGTTGTTCTTGCATTTGTGACTTTTCTTGCTGATTGCTATCGCTCTCATTTGCCACCAGTATTATTCCGGTGGCAGTTTCGCTTGCTTCGTGTTTACTTTAATAAATTATGGTCTATATATGCGCATGTCTATGTGTGTTCAAGCGATTCCTATTTTCCCCCGTACATTTTAGTTTTATTCTGACTTGTTGTCTTCGCCGCAAATATTTGCATTTGTGTTTTTTCTTATCTCTGCCATTTGTTTTTCTATTTTATGTTCCTGCTTCGTATTTGTATTCTCGCCCATTGGGGGATTTGCCCAGCGCTGGCTGCATAGCTTCTGCATTCTAATATGAGTGTATGTGTGTGTGTGCTTTATGCATTGCTTGGCTCTGCTCAGAAAGTCTTAGGAGATTAAGATTTATGGTTATGCTTATGTTTTCTGTTGCAGTCGCTGCAGTCTTTGTTGTTTCGGCCCTAGCCCGCACCGACTGGTGTGCTCGTGTGGTTTAATAAAATGACAGATTTATTCTTTTGAGGAAAAATTGGAAAAACACCATTTCACTCTGTGCAATATGTTGTGAAAGAGAAAAATAAAATATTTATAACAAAAAAGTAATAATAAATGGGTTTTCTTAAAAGGCGACATTACAAGGAAGGCTTGAAAAGTAAAACCATCTGTGTTATTGTTGTCCTCCTTCAAAGTAATTTAAAATATGGTATATATAATGCACTATTATATTCTTGAAATCGTCAAAACACTTCGGAGAAGCTTTTAGTTCCTACATCAAAGCCACTTTTTTCGGCTCTGCTTTTTCTTTCTAGTAGAAATGCAACCTGATGAAAACTTCTGATAAAATACTCAATACTAAATAATCAAACGACTTGAATGAAACCTTCACAAATCTATTGTGGAGATTAATTTCAATACCAGTTAGATAACTCTACTTCCCCTTCCTCGAGACAGTTTGTCAATTGGCATTTGCAGTAACTTTTAATTTGCTTTTCTTTTTCTTCTTTACTGGCATAGACAACGCTTACGCGATTATAGCCGAGTTAACAACAGTGCGCCAGTCGTTTCTTCTTTTCGCAATTTGGTGTCAAGTACAAATTCCAAGCGCAGCCAGGTCCTTCTCCACTTGGTCTTTCCAACGGAGTGGAGGTCTTCCTTTTCCTCTGCTTCCCCCGGCGGGTACTGCGTCGAATACTTTTGGAGCTGGAGTGTTTTCGTCCATTCGGACGACATAATCTAGCCAGCGTAGCCGCTGCCTTTTAATTCGCTGAACTATGTCAATGTTTTCGTATATCTCGTACAGCTCATCAGTTTATCGACTGCGGTATTCCGTTGCTTCCTCTCAAAAACGCGTAACGTTGGTTCATCAGATGTTGTCATCGTCCATGCCTCTGCACCAAAAAGCAGGACGGTGATGATGAGTGACTTGTAGAGTTTGGTTTTTGTTCGTCGAGAGAGGACTTTACTTCTCCAATATCTACTCAGTCCGAGGTAGCATCGACTTCGAAGTTGTGGCTTTCAATCGCGACATGAGAGCCAAGTGTGACGACTGTTCGTTTGATGACAGGAGATATTTCATCTTGTCCTCGTTCTCTACCTGACCCATTTGCTTCGCTTTCTTATCCAGTCTGGGGAAACAGAACCAACGGCGCGGTTGTTAAGGCCAATAATATCAATATCATTGGCATACGCCAGCAGCTATACACTCTTATAAACGATTGTGCCTTCTCGATTCAGCTCAGCAGCTCGAATTACTTTCTCTAGGAGTAGATTGAAGAATCACATGATAGGGAGTCGCTTTGTCTAAAACCTCGTTTGGTATCGAACGGCTCGGAGATGTTCTTCCCGATCCCTACGGAGCTTTTGGTATTACTCAACGTCAGTTTCCACAGCCGTATTAGTTTTGTGGGTATACCAAATTCAGATATCGCGGCATAAAGGCAGCTTTTTTTCTTGCTGAAAAAAGCAGCTTTGAAATCGACGTTTTACTTTACTGACCGAATGAAAAAATAAATACAATTCTTAATATTTCATATATCTGCTATTGTAAAACGGAAATTAAAAACGATCTTCGCTGTATTTTAATATTCAGAAAAATACTTCAACAATTTTTTTTACAAAATTTATTATAAAAGATAAAGAGTTGTACACTCACAATATAATAATCTGAATAACAACGAAAAATATTAATTTTTACTCGAATACTCTTCTGTCTTTGAATTTGTCTTATATCTTTTGGCTTATATCTTTCTTAAAAATAGTGATAGAACTTAAAGATGCACTTTTTTAGCTTTGTCTAGCATCATGTCACTCTCATAATTACCTTATGCTTTGAATGTAACAAATACTTTTATTTATCCAAATTTTCAAAAATGGTATTTAAAAACTCCAATTCGGGCAAAAATTCCTGCAAATTGTGTCAAAAGTGTACAAGATATAGGGCGAAAATGGGTTTTTTCTATGGCTTATAATAAGATGTCTTGTAAATTTACTATCAATTTCCTCAAAAACCGTATTGTGAGAATTTTGAAACTTCAGAATTTGCGTGGCTTCCAGCTCCTAAATTTTATATACTTAATATCGAAGATATTTTGTAAAAATTCACTTTTGTTCGAAGCACCTCATGAAACTTGTAGGTAGGGAGATAAAGGGGGGCGGCAGAACATCCTTGGCCCCGGGCGCCCGAAGTTGTAGCTACGCCACTGATTCTATCTAATAATAAATTCATATTCAAATATGCTGTATACAGGTGATCCTCTTATTACTCGGTTTTTACACGGGTATTTTAACACGGTATATATTTAGTCCCGTCAAACCGTGTAAAAATAGAATCACCTTCCAAATGAAGTTATTGTGAATTTCCGTCTCATATTTTTGTATCTCACTAACCTCACTTTGTTTCTCTTTGTTTGCAGATAATTTTCCAGTGCTTTGAAAATAATATTTCAATACCGCAATTTAATGAAAGAAATGCCGAAAGTGAAAGAATCGGTTCAAAATTATTACAGAATCGTTAAGTCCAAATTATTGAAATCCAAAAGGGTGGGTTGCAATCATGGACTGCCCGAGAGGTGAGCTTACACGCCACAACCAAATTAGCTGACAGTGTCCAAACAGCTATTTTTTAAGTAGAATAAAATTCATTTTAATAAAAAAATAACCGAGCTCACACGATATTGGAAACAAAAGTTATAAGTGCGGTTTTCGATGAGCCTAACGACGGTCGACAGCTGTGCGTTTGGTGGACGAAGTGTAAGCGAAGTGCGAGTGCGCCTCATTTGGCGGTAATCGATACACTGTGGCCCCCACGCATGCAGCCAAAGGCGCCGCGGGGGCCCACCCATCATTGATAGCGCTGCGCGTATTGCTGTTTCTGGCAACAACAACAACATTTCTGGTGGGGTCGGTGCCAGCCCTCGCGGTGTCCACAGCCCAAAGACAAATTGCGCATCGAACTGGCCAGACTAGTGTGAGGAGTAGCAACAACAACAACAGCAAATGTACAAGTCATGCAGCAAACAAAGAGTCTGAAGCGGATGCAACATCTTTATGGCCATTTTTCACATGGCCGATGACACGAGCCGGTGTTGCAACGCCAACAACAATAGCGACAACTACAAAACTAATGCAAACAACAAATGCCTCAGTAGCATCAGCTAGAAATAGGAAGGTGCTCATAAATTTGCGCGCCAACAGCGGTGACAGCGGTAGGAGCCACAACAACAACAACAACAGTAATAATAATAGCATAAGCAACCAGCCAAGCGCAGGGCAAAGCAAATATTTGACATGGTACAAAATAGTGAGCGAACACAACAACAGCGACGACAATTACACACACAAATCAAACAACTACAACGAAAGTTACAACAGCAAAAGCAACATTGCAACAACGACAGCGACAACGAGGCGCAACGAACAAATTGGAAACGTAGACGGAAACGCCGGCGGAAACGGAAGCGTTCGGGTAGCGCATACGGGAAATGCCAATAAAAGTAGAAGAAGAAAAAGCGAAAATAGTTACTACACTGTAAATAAATTTGTGTTAGCAGCAAATGAACGGCGCTCCGTCGGCAGGCGCCATGTAAATAAGAGCCTTGTAAATAGTGTAAATAAGAGTAAAAATAGGCGTAGAAGTAAGAATAGGCGCCGTGCCAACGGCCACAGTTATCATAGTTCCCAAGTGAAAGAAGAAAGAGAAAAAAGCAAAGCGTTTGCAAATATCACGCACCCACAATTCGATCGCGAAAGGCAGTTCAGTGTAAATTATTTCAATAAAAGTGTTAGTGCTAGTGCTGGTGTTAGTATTGAGTCAGAGCGCATACAAAATAGTTCGCAAAATCTCATTGCTAATAAAGAGGTACCAATATTTTCGGGTGCCTTTCCTTCGCGTGCGCAAATTTCTACTCACGACAAACAGCAGTCACTCGCGGTGAATAACAGTGCAACAATTACAGCTACAACGACAACTACAACAGCAAGCACGCGGCTCGATTACATTGTGATTGCCGACTACAATCGCCCGCGCAAGCGCAGCTTCTGGCAGAAATACGGTGAGTAGGTAATGCAATTTGTTTTTAACTACTATTTGTGAATTAAACTTTTGTTTGGTTTTTTGGTTATATTTATCGACTTTTGGTTAAAAATTTTAGTGTCCACATCAATCTTTGAATATTTTAAATTCTCCTCAAGCTTCGTATGAAACTTTCATCTTCTAAAGGTGCGATTAATTCGATAAATTTTTGTCTTCTTTCACCAATGGCCTGATGTGATTAAATTTTCTGGGTTCTGCGGTCATCTTTCATTGATGAATTAATAGTACAATTAAATTTGCGAATATAGCTCCCTAAAATGTTTATTTTATAAAAAATTTTGGATTCATTGTCCAACTTTTTTGATGATCGTTTCATTTTTTTACAATTATTTGTACTTTTTCTTTCCGTTTTATAAATATCGCCCTCCAAAATTGTTACTAAAAAATCAAATTGCTGCCTTAATTCAAGTACTCAACATTCAAATGTGCAAACTTTAAAGCAAACAATTTTTAAAGATCCACGAATCTGTTACTTGGAGCTTTCAAAATATTCCGCGAACTTTTCCAACCTAATTCTTTTTCTTGAGTTTTTTTGGCAGCCACATATAGCAAACTAATAAAAGTGTTACTTCGGTAATATACAAAACAGATAACCTCAAATTTTCTATGATTTATGATCCTATTAGACTCTGGCTTTTCTTCTCCAGCATGCTTTCCGATTCATAGAGATTGCATTCCTTTCCATAACTACAAATAATTGAGAAAAAATTGTATTTCATACAAGGACCATCTGATCAAATTTGATTCAGACTGGTTTTACGAGCGCAAACCGAATCGTTCAAATCAGTTATGGTAGTATATGTCTATTAGAAAAATGTAAATTTGTTATTAAAGATTATAAATAAATAAAACTTTAGACAAAAATATTTCAAGGAAACGTTTTTCATACTGATTAAGCTTTTTATAAACTGTTTGAGAATTATATATGAGGGCAACTGATCGAATCAAATGGCCAATCTTCCTTTACGGTGCTTTGGTGTAGAGGACCGCTGTCAGCAAAATTTCATACAGAAAACCGTTGGAGCGGTTACAACGACTCGCTGTTCTCTGCATAACGGCAGCGCTAAGAACCACTCCGACGGCTGCAAAGGTTATTCAACATACTACCAATCGATATTGCGTTAGGTGAATTCAACCCTAAGACCTTCAGGCATAGCTCAATAAGAGGGGAGTTGGTAAATAAAATAGACCACATATCCTAATGCTTTTTGGCGAGAAAAGGTTTCAAGTCACACTAAAAGAAGGAGATATAGCGCCAGAACATGTCTCTCGGCTGTGGAACTTACATATCTACACAGAGGGAATAAAAATGGAGTGGGAGCCTGAATCCATTGCTCGTAGCTGGAATTCAAGCGACTTTTCATGCTTCCCGAATACTTCTGTATCTTCCAGGCAGAAGTCTTTGCGGTCAGGACAGAGTAGTTCCAGGGGACAAATAAGTTCCGGGAAACGAAATAGCTGATGAGATTATCAAAAATGCCATCCGTCTGGCTATAGAACCAGTGCAGGAAATACGGTAACCACTAAAAACGACGTACAGTGAAATATTCGAAAGGTCTGACAGACGGTTCAGCGAGAGATGGACGTTGTCCTTAAGGAACAAGAAGAAAAACACGCATGCTTTTTACGCACACGGTGTCAAAAGGGCTGCAGGACGGCTGTTGGCCCAATGGCAGGCTGCAACCTATTAGTTCACATGCGGGATGGACATAAATAACGACGATACATGCAGAAAATGCAGGGAAGTAGGCATGAGAAAGACGCCTAAACACATCCTAAGCTTCCGCCCAGCAGTTTCTAGAACTCGTTTGACATATCTAGGAGTTTCGCAATTCACAAGACTGGATGAAGTATCAAAAGTATATGTCAAATCGTCTTTAAAGTTCGCAAAAAGCGTTGACGTCCTAAATGACGAATCCTTCAGCCAAAATTGAATTAAACCTTCATCTGACATTACTTAGGATCAGTAGGTCCTAACCTAAAATAAAAAAAATGGTTAGACATGAAACTAACTTCTTACATTAATCGGCTCTATCGTACGTTCTCACTAACTGTGACCCGCAAGCATTTTAATTTTAGTTAATAGATAATTATACAATAAGAGATAATTGGTCTGCAATTTAGTTCAACCACAACTGCGTTTGACTTTCCATCTACGCATAATGATTTAATGCCAATTAACACTTCACTGCCAGCCAATACTAAAACTCACACACACACACCTGTCTGCCTGACATGCCATGAAAAGCGTTTGTCAGCACTTACCACACAAACACACACACATATAGCAATCGCCTCAGACTTTATTTTAACAGCATTTCGTGGACTCGCCACATGTGCAACTTTTATTGCCATAAGCCATGTCTATGGCCAGCAAGCGAAATTGCTTTATTATAGTTGAGCGTCAAAAAGTTTTACAGCCACAATAAAGCACAAGGCAGAACAAAGAAAAGAAAAAAGAAAACAACAAAATACACACACACACACATATATATACAGAAAGGATTTGGCAACCTACTCTCTTTGAACCAATAAAATGAAATTACCTTTTAGCTATGTGCCTCGTGGCTAAGCGTTTATTACGTGTATACCATGTCAGCTAGTCAGCTAGTTGGACGGGGGAGCCGAGGTGAGCAAGCTTGCTGTGAGGTTAGTTGATGTCCGGTGTCTGGTCAACGCGCGCGCAGAGTCATGTTTAATTATTCAAATCCATGTCATGTCTCGAGATAATTGCATGCATGGCCAATGTGTGCAACACACACACACACTCACACAAACATCACATGCGAAAGTTAGTTGGCCATCAACGTCATTGTCGCTGCCACGCCCACTCCCTTCACACAGCTCGCACTCGAGGTCCACTGAGCACATTCGCCCAGTGCAGCCATCACGTTCACGGCGACGGCCTGCCATCAGCTTTTACTCAACACTTTCCTAGGAGACAGCAGTCCCAAAAAGCTTCACACACACGCACTCAAGCATGCTGCAAGTTTACGTGTCTCGTTTGTGTCGCTTGTGTCCCAACATGACATTACTCCCACACGCTCGCTCGAATGGCAGCTTGTCACAGTCGTCGGGGCAGCCAGCTAAATGGAGGCAGCTTTGGCGGACAGACAAATTGACAGACAAACGACACACATGTACTCTCGTAGTACTTCGCACACACACACACAGACATACTGGCGGCCCAAGCAGCTCTCGATAAACTTTCCCAGTTAGCGGCTTGGCGTGGAACATGTGTGCCTGACAGTTGTTAATATTGTTTCATGTGGAGTTTATTATTGCTGCTGCCTCTATTGTTGCTGGTGTTATTGTGGTTGTTGTTGTTATGCTTCTACTACCGATTGCAATGCCAGAAAATTTTGATTTTACTTCACTTCACTCGAACCCGTTAATCGCTCGGTTTGCTAGTTGTATTTCGTTTTGTTGCCGTTATTGTTGTTGTTGTGAATTTATTTCATTTTCGTGCTTTATTTTATGCGCTGCATTTGAATTGCAGACGTGGGCTCCAACAGCGTCAGACTGTCTGGGTTGTTATGCCCCGCATACAGACTGTCTAATGCAAGACGCCGACCGGCACGCTATGCGGCACAGTGTGGCAAATCAACGAAATAGCGAAAAGATTATATAAAAGGTGTGCTCATAGTGATTGGTCTGGCAATTTCTAAATTAGATAGTTGTTTAAATATTACCAAATTAAAAAAAGAGTACGAATAAAATAAGTACCTTTAAGCACTACCGATGCTCGGCTGTGTAAACTGACGTTAAGCAATACCGAAAGTTCCGTCCGCTCCGTGTGACTTCTTCAATCTACTGCTGGAGAAAATAATTCGAGCTGCAGAACTAAATAGCGAAGGTACCATCTTCTCTAGGAGTGTAAAGCCGCCATCCAGAATGTATAACGAAGCAAAGCAAGTGGGTCTGGTAGTGAACGAGAGCAAGAGGAAATAACTCCTGTCATCAAACAAACAGTCGTCGCACTCGCGACTTGGCTCCCACGTCACTGTTAAAGTCATAACTTCGAAGTCGCAGATAATTTAGTCTACCTTGGAACCAGCATCAACACCAACGACAATGCCAACCTCGAAATACAACGCAGAATAACTCTTGCCAACAGGTGCTACTTCGGACTGAGTATGGATGGAAACACTTCAGCTTTGAAAGTATTCAATTCAGTATCCGCCGGGGGAAGCGGAGGAAGAGGAACACCTCCATTCCGTTGGAGATATCAGGTGGAGAAAGATCTGGCTGCACTTGGTATCTCGAATTGACGCGACTACAACCGTCTAAGAGGTGTCTGGGCCATTAAAGAAGAAGTGTGTTCTTTCTCATTTAAAGATAAACTGTGTGTTTAGCTATATGTAACCACATCTCTGCATGAGTAAGGTATACGCCTCAAATTCCCAAAAATATTTTTAATTTTTAATAATTAAAAATTAATACTGATAATTTAATTACATATCACTCAGTTATTGCAATTATATGTGTATTGAATACAAAAAAAAAAAACAAAGAGAACAAATAGTTGTTTGGCGACCGCAGACCGCGTGTTGGTAATCGGCCGTCAATTTGTGAATGTCAATAATTTAGTATGTGTCGCTTTATGGTTAAAAGCTTTTATTAACGAACTTTCACACAGACTATGCGTAGTGACATGTGTTAGTTCAAACATTAGGTCGGATCGATTTTTTTTCCAAGAATTAATGCTTATGAGGCAAAGTTGTAAAGCATGAAATTCGCTAAAAGCAACTTGTTTTCCAAAACAAAAAAAAAAAAAATATCCGAATTATGTATTTTTTTAAATTTTATCAGGAGAGCAGGGTTACAAATTTTATTGTTCAAAAAATTTAGATTAAAAATAAAATTTTCATTTTTTATTCCAAGACGTTTGGGTGTAAAAATTGAAAACTAAAAATATTGTTTTTTGATTTGAATGAACACTTTTTTATTTCTTAATTATTTGTTAGATAATAAAATTTTTATTTTGATTTTTCAATCCAGTAATTTGATAATTTGCAATCCAGTTTTTGAGTTTAAAATTTTTATTTTATTTTTTTAATTCAGTATGTGCGATGAAAATTAAAAAAAAAGTTTGAAGTGAAATTTTTTAATTCTTCTTTTAATTCTTTTAAAGCATTATTTGGAACTCTGGATCTGAGAGAATAATATAAAATGATAAGTTCAATTTTGTATAATTTTTTTGGTGCAATCAAAGGCACTAATAATATTATGTTCATAAGAAAACCGCTTCCCACCCTACTGTCGACTAATTTTTATCTAAACAAGAGGCGTTTATGTAAATACGTCTGACTATATCTGCCTATCTCTGCAAGTGGGTGGCGTTAACCTCGTAATCTGCGTATTTAATTATGCATGTGCGTGTGAGTTCGCCTCCTACCTCTGCAAATTGCCAGCAAATTGCTATCAGTTTGTTAGCCATGAAATATTGATTATTGATTTTCATTCACTTCATCAATATTTAATGCTCGAAATAATTGCATTTACATACATACATACATATACGCATATGAATGTGCTTTCTGTGGTTTTGGGGTTTCACATTGACAATCGCAATCAGTTCATTTAACTTGTTGTCAGCTGATTTAAGTTATTGAATTGTAAATAATTTATTACTTTGCGGGGTTGTGATCAAATTAATACTTTCAAAGTCAATATTTCCAGATGCTTTTAATTTATCGCAGAAAAAAAGAGTAGGACAACAAATTTTTGAAATATTTGGCCAAGCTGTTGTTAGTTATATGCGAGGCCTTAATGTTATCCGACCTAAATCGCTTTCTGGCAATTAATCCATTTTATTTTTTGATAAGATTTTTCATCTTGAAAGTATTATGAGAGGTTTGACTTCGCTTCCCGCGCGGCTTTTAGAAACAGCTGCTTCTTTAATTTCAAATTTAACCTCGGTTGCGATTTGTTAGAACGAATCAAGGGATCGAATGTGATTACAAGAGAAGGATTGCTTAAATAACATTCTAAAATTTTAATTGATACCTTAAATCGTGTTTGCGTTTCAGCCTGCAGTTCAATTAGATCCATCATTTTATCTTTAACCACTTTTTCTCGAAAAAGAATTTTTAAAATTTGCTTGTGCAATTACCGGAGACAAACCGACCAAAATTTTGGTTAAAATTCAATTTTTTAACGCCGCCATTTTGTTAGTGTCTTTGGACGAGATTTTTTTTAGGTTTCATCCTCGGAGAATGCCGAAGTCACTCCAGCAGTAAAAAGCATTTTTTAGCGCCGTCGGAGATCGCATGTAACTGTATTCTAACAAGGACAATGTTAACTTCGGTTGCATGCCTTCACAAATACAAAACATTCTTTACAAGCATTGATTCCTATTATCGTTTAGTTTGTGTGAAAGCTGTGTGCTATATTGGACCAGCGGTTCTGACAAAAGAGCAAATTCTTGGGCAGAAAGGTTAGGTTAGGTTATGTTAGGTTAGATGGCTGAACAAAAAGATCGCAAGTGGACTGCTATGAGTAGTCCTTTGTGATGCCATAGAAAGGAAGAACTCCTGTGTTCGAACTATAAATTTGCAAAACGCTTAGTCGCCAATGAAAACTTACACAGGCGTTTAATTTCCACTACCGCCAGCTCGGTGGATGCCCGAAGGTATGCGCGCCCAAGTGCTTAAGCCTTGACCACCCAAACGCGGGACAGTCAAGAAGGAAGTGTTGAGTTGTTTCCACCTCATCTTCTTCCATACAGCTTCGGCAGGCAGTGTCCGGTAGGACCGGACGCCATTAAGGCAATGGCCCGTTAAAAGACCCACTACTAGGGAGAAGCTAAATTTACTGAGGGCAAAGAGATTGACCTGGTGGACTCAATCTCTTCCACGATTTCCAGATAAGTCAATGTTTGGCTTTCTGACATCTATAAGTACAGTAATTAAGGCCGAGCTTGTAACATTAAGAGATCGTCTAGTTTCTGTGAAACTTTTACATTGCACTGCTCTTTGGACGTTGGTCCCTTGAGAGCCTTAAAATCTGCTTAAAGCGATTTAATAAATTTATTGACCATTCGCCCGGCATTTGTATACACTAAATTGGAATAAATATGGAAAACAACAACAAACACATTATTTATAGTTCAGCAACACCAACAATTACTGAGTTCAAGTGCTCATATTTTCATATTAACTAAGAAATTGTCACCGCTTGCAGTAACCTACGCGAAAAACGTGCACTCGAGCACCCGTCCGTCGCGCAGCCACTGCACCCCTGCATGCGCGAAGTACAAACACAAGCCGCGCCATTCAACGCATTTCAAACATTTGTTCTTATTTATAGCTGAACTTGCATTTCGTTATTTGTTAGCGAAATTTGTCGGCGAATTTCAAAGGCTGTACGAGATAATGCAAACATGCGCTTGCGCTCATTCTCGACCGATTCGCGCGCTGTCGGTCCGTTTGAAAGCGCAGCAAAAGGCAAGCACGGCACACTAAGTGGCGGCAAATCACAAAGGCCGGCGCAGCGCGCTGAGACACGCCGGTCACTGCAGTTGACCAAACACAGCTAAGGGAAGGTCAACGGACGGACGAGCGCGCACGAGTGCGTGTGTTGCTGCGACTGGAAATTTAAAACTTGCCACAGCACCGTCACACGAATTGCAACAATGCAAGGCGGCGATTGCACAACCACAAGCCACTTCCACAACGCGGACCAGGCCATGCTGCAAGGCAGGTGCGTGTTAATTGCATTAAATGCTTATAATAGTGCGACCACAAAGTCGCTTTGGAACGCCGCCACGTGAAGCGTAAATTTAGAAGGAAAATTTAATCGACGAAAATGGGTGGGCGAACCTAAATCAGCTCGATGAATGCCTTGCTCAAATTGGCCGCAATCACGTTGCAACACTCGCCGCCCGCCGAGGGTACACAGTTGGCGATCGGGTGCTCCGCAAAGACGTCTCAGTGCACCATGCCACTGTCATTACCATCGCCATAAAGCGAGTGCGCGCCGTGTTCTCCTTGAAAGGGCATTCCAGAGTGGCCACTATTTGTTCGCCGGCTTGACTGCTGTCGTGCGCACCGCCAATGGCTCCATAATTGGCATAATAACATAATATGAGACCGGCTGTTGTAGACAAATGCAATGCTTTGCTAACCAAAACAAACCAATTGCAACAACAAATTGCAAAAACAGAAAACGAGAGACATAACAACAATTAAATCGCAGACGAACGCTGACAAATGCACGTAGCCCGGCTCGGGTTTCTGTGGCAGTGCCGAATATGGAGCGCTTATAAATTCAATAAAGCTTCCAATACGTCAGAGCTGAACGGCACACAGACAATAAAAATAATGGTCGCACCAGACCCGTGCACATGGCCAGATATGCATATTTATAAAGAGACCAAACTTGTAGCGCAGACAGTCGAATATTCGCACACATACCCGCGTACAACAGACAATCGAGTAGACAAAACAATTGCAAGCTGACACGTACGATCGTCAGCAATTATTGCCAATGATGGCAACTATAGCTTGGCGCTGAGTGCACAGTGTGTACAAACTGAGTAGAAAGGAAATAATATCCATAAATATTACTCAAAAAATATTCTACTATATTTTTTAACAGACGCTAGAAATAGGCAACTTTTGAGATCAATTTGACATCATTCTTGCTCTGTTCCCAAATTCTTCCATAATACCTCATAAACATCTAGGCTTTGTTAAGCTCCCAAGTTCTTCCATAACACCTCATTAGCAGCGGACATCGCAAAATCTATTTGACTGTCTTAAAAAGTTCTCCAATTGGATGCTGAAACGAAGAAGCATAACTTTAGTACAACACCCGAGGTTTGCCTACCTGTCTTCTGCCCTTCAGCTGCTTTGTGGTCTTTCGCGTTTGAAGAACACCAATAGCGAACTTTTCTCTAGTATTGTCAAGGTACCAGTTTTTGGGTGGTTTTTATGTACCGCCCACCTTAACCGTGATAATCTCTTTGATTTTGTTCTGACCAGTAATTTCTTTATTCCGATGATTACAATCTGAGAGTCAGAGAGTGAGAGCGATCTTGAAAGTAATGTCATTTCGTTTCCTTTACAATGCCACATTACGTTTTGTGTAGTCCGTCGTTATATTTTCCCACTTATTTCATTTCTATTGGGTCCAAGAGTGTGGCAATATCTTCGTCGTTAATTTTGCGAAGTGGTAATAAACTGGTAGAGAGTTCGTTTTAGTTTGTTGATATCATAGTTTCAAAATAGCTGGGGAACTTCTAGTCTCTCATTCGGCCTCCTAATTTCTTAAGAAATCTTAAATTTTAAAGCCATTTGTGGGTTGACAGGTAATCCTCGGGCTTATCCTACTTTGCGCAGTTGACGTGTTGATCTTATTCGACGATTAGACCATCCAATATCTTAAAAGTTGCACTTGTCTAACAGACTTTATGGGAAGCTGTTTCTTAGTAGATATATATCTAAGTCAGAGCTTAAGTAGCACTCCACGGCGGTCGACTCCGACCGAATCTAAGCCGTTATTGATAAGCACTAGTCTGATTCAACTTGAAAGTTTTATAATTTACTATAGCTTATTGTTGTTTTGGCAGCCAGGATAGACAAACCGATGAAATCACTGCTGTAGTCGGGTGCTGTCGCACATTTTGGGCAAACTAGTGTCCGCCAACACTTCCTGCACTACGGGACGCCTTTGTGCGGTTTGCTTTCACAGCCAAAAGCAGACACATTGCAAGCTGTTGCTGGCCATCGTCTGGTGGTCTTCTCGCCACCAACCACCTCAACCCTGTGCCGTTTGCTGTGCATTTCGCTGCCAGTTACGCCTTTTCATTTATGTGTCTATGAATGATGGCGGCAAATGTGTGTCTGCCAGCTTTGGTCAGCGCCCATATCTGCAATGGCACAGTGGCAACAACAAATCGCAACAGTTATAGCCATTGCAACAAAGTGTAACAGCAGGCAATGCCTACAATGTCTGTTTGCTTTCGCAACTAAACGTCCGTCTGCCGGCTGTCTGGCTTAGCAGACACGTCGGGCCGCCCCTGTTGTGCCTACGGAGCTGTGCACGGTCTGCAGTCTGTTTTTCCTGGTTCGTTATTGACGCTGTGCTTGCTCACCGCCTGCGGCACGTACAAAACCACCTCAGCACACCCGCCGACCTCCACTCGGCCGTCACTACGCCGCTTTCGACACAGTCGTGTCTGTCGTTTTACTAATTCCGCACATTCAGTTCGGAGATATTGTGTTTATCAAACAAAAATTGAAATCAAAGCGAAAACAATGACACAGTAGCTGTTTCACGTTTGAGTTACTACAATGGGAACAAAATGCTGCAACAACAGCAACAACTACAATAATACACATAGCAACACCAATGGCAATGGTAATAACTGCAATTGCAGGAGCAACGGCAACGGCAACGGCAACGGCAATAGCAACAGCAACAATAATGTGTGTGAGTGCAACTCAGTGGTTGTTGTTGCCTTTATTGGCAGCAACAGCTTTGCAATCGGCGGCAATTTGCCGACAAAAAATAGTCTAGACACAGACTAGACTCCATAAAAATAATTATTATCGGTTGCAGTTTCTTCTTCCAATTTTCCTTCATTTTTCGCTTCACATCCCCATTTTAGCCGGCTTGTGGCGCTTTTTGTTGCTCTGTCGCCTCGCTTTTGTAAAACTATTGTGCAATTTTTGTTTTGTTTTCGCTGTAACTTTGTCCGTTTTGTTGATTTTTCTTTTTACTAATTGAGCTTGTGCTTTTATAATTTGGTTGCCTCTATCACAATATCTTCTGCTTTCGGATTATTATTCCAAAATAGCAACCGTCTGCGAAAAGGCTGATCGTCCGTGAAAGCCGAAAAATATTGTCAACTTCTTCAAAAGTACCAAATTCCCTTCCACCATCAGTTTT
Source organism: Bactrocera neohumeralis (assembly GCF_024586455.1). NCBI lineage: Eukaryota > Metazoa > Arthropoda > Insecta > Diptera > Tephritidae > Bactrocera > Bactrocera neohumeralis. The sequence goes on from NC_065923.1 coordinate 5,852,067, forward strand.
CTACCTCGGATTTGTTTTTTGTTGTTGTTTTGTTTTTTAGATTGCTGACCACTTTCCGATGGTCTTCCATTTTTGAGGTTGACTTCTTGTCGAAAATTGAGACTTTTGCAAAGTATTGAAATACCTTTGGGTTCTAGTATTGATGGCTAACTTACCTTACCTTGAGTTTCCGAACTAAATGCTGTTAGATTTCTGTTGGTGCTATTTCCCGAAAACTTGAGAGGAGAGATTATTGGGACTCAGTACTTTGGCTGGTACCCGATTTTTTGTGAAACTTGCTTCAGTTTGTTTTTTTTCAAACCCCTCACCGAATCTCTGAAGTCCGGACACATTTACGTTGAATTACCAGAGGTTGAGATGCTTTTATTGTTTAATGAATGTTTTTAAAATTCAAAGACTAAACTTTTATTAAGCTTTTGAGCGTAATAGAAAAAAGAAATCTTAGGGTCATTGCGACTCAGTGTTACTATTCGAGGGTTAATACTATTTTAGGTCCATTGAAAAACCTTGGTTTGTGAGAATGAAATTTAACATGTGTTTGTAAAGAGCTCATCGCTCAAAGTCTGATATCTTCTGCAACACGAGTCCATATTGCCTTCTGCGAATCTTGACACTCACAAATTTTGCCAACACCCATCAATCTTTCACCAGCAAGTTCACTTTGTTCATTTGTTCATGTCTTTATTAAAGCGTGTAAGCACTAAGCTCTCTCGCAGTCAACACATCCACCAAACTGCTATAAGTTCGCGCCAACAATACGTCCCAAACAAAGCAGCAGTCATCAGTAAAACTGTTGCTTTGCTTTCGTTTAGATGCGGCTGGAATTTCGAATGAGTTGTGCTCGCCGCAGATGAACAGTTAAAAGTCGTGGGTGGCACAGACCGACAACGAATTGCACTTGCTGCTCACATATCCACAGAATTATAATCTACAGGAGTTTGGTGTGAATACTAACAGCAAAACCTGGAGAGACATACATATAGACATCCAACAATAACGGTAGCGAGGCAATGGCGCATGATATCAACAACCATGAAACCATTGTTGGTAGTGTTCCTACGTTGGGTCCCAATATGGAAGATCATAAAAGGCATTTAAATGAAGATAATTTTATTTGTCTCGTCATGGGCTCTTGACGACAATCAAGCAATGACAAAGACAAAATTTCTCTCTTGGCGTTGATGATGAAGGTAGCAATTGCAGAAAGATATTCCAGTCATATGGTGGGGGGGAAAGGGTTTAAAGGTTTACATTAAATTATAATGATAAAATAACAAAGTATGGTGCCTAAATATAGTTTAATTTCAGGTATTTTCATTCTTAAGTGGTGGAGGTGGCTGAAAGTTAGGGCCATTCCACGGTTATTTTCAAATTTTTGAAATTGAATTGAATCTAACGAGAATCGTAGAGAAGAGTAAAGTTCTCTTTCGACGAACAAAAAGCAAACTCTACAAGTCACTCATCACTTCCGTCCTGCTATATGGTGCGGAGGCATGGACAATGACATTATCGGAGTTGGCCTTAGGAGTGTTCGAGAGAAACGTTTTGCGGAAGGTTTATGGTCCTTTGCGCATTAGCAATGGCGAGTACCGCTGTCTATGAAACGATGTACGAGATATACGACTACTTTGACATAGTTCAGCGAATCAAGAGACAGCGGCTGCGCTGGCTAGGCGATGTTGTCCAGATGGAAGAGAACACTCCAGATTTAATGGTTTTCGCTTCAGTACCCGTCATTTCATAATATGGGGGCACTACCAATATGATTGTTGTCAATAAAGTACTAATTTTCAAAGATAAAATTCATGTTCCTGAGTTTTAACTGAACTTTCAAAAAGCTTTCATGAAACTTTTATAGAGCTTTCACCAAGCCGGTTTGAAAACTTCAAATACTAACAAAACTATTGACTACCTTTAAGTTTAATCGAGTTTTTCCACCTTAATATAAGGAAAATCTTTGCTAAGATACAAATATACTACTATGTTTCTCTAATCTTTGTTGGGTCTCCTTGATTTTTGCCTATATTAGCAGACCTTACTATGACAGTGCTAATATATTTACTTTTTATTCTCACTGCTGACAAGACATCAGCCTAAACATCCGTCATGCAACACTACTAATCATTTGTGAAATCATATGACAACCAGAAAATCATATGATCAATGTTCAAAGTCCTGTGCGCTCATGCAACAAGTCGGCGAAAGACATTTGATGTACTCGTGCTGTCACAAAACACACGAACATTCATTCAATGTGTGTGATCTTGGTGACAATGTGGGATAAACCATCTGCAACGAATAAATAAGAATATAATAAATATTGTAATTACTTTGTATTGCAGAAAAAGGCAACGAAAGAAAAAGAAAGTGCCCTTTGTGTCTCTTTCAATGCTCTCGAACAAAAACTACCCAAGCGGAAGTGAATGCGGTCGTAAAAATGTGAGGCATTATATGAAATGTCGCATTCCTTTCAAGTACATTATTTAATGCCGAAAATACAACAGATGAGTGTCAATAATACCAGATGATTAATGGTCAACTGCCAGAGGAAGTGGCAGGCCACAGAAATAAACAAAAAATCAACACAACCGCCACCTGAGACACAAAAAAACTGTAACATATATTTCTGTATGTATAGCTAAGTATGTATGTAAATATGTATGAAGCTGTATAAACTCTCGAAAGCCTCTACTTATGGTGCTGCGCTTGAACTGAATCAAATAAATGCAGGTGCTTACGGCGAGAGGCTTTAAGTGCCACTGCGATCGACTACAAGCGTTGTACACTCTGCGCAATAAGTGCATAAATATGTTCATAAAAAATTTTAGGTAAGGTTTGAAGTCATCCCAAGTATTGGCTGAGTCACGACTTTTGTAGCTCGGGTCTGCTAAGTTTTTTAGAATTAAAAAGGTTTTCGACAGTAATACTCATCGTAAATATTTTTTAACGACTTTTAGTTAACTTTTTTTGATTTTTGTTATTGTTGTAAAATATATACATATAATACATATATGAATCTTAAGCAGTTAGGAAAGTGCTGGTGGATGGTTCCAAGCATTTTCTTATATTGGAAACTGGTGCCACTGATCATGACTATACCCTTCAGATACATATAGCTAATTGCTCTGAAGATTCTATTCTACCCAGCAGTTGATTAGAACATCCAACAAGTGGACTAACTTTATTAGTAAAAGAACTCGAAAGAATATTGGCTGATAGAACAAGGTTCTGGTAGCATATAGAGTCTAATTTCCTTAAGAAAATACTGTGTCAACTATTTGGTAGAATACAAGTTACCATACCAGTTATATATTTAGTAAAATGCCAGTTACCACACCAGTTATATATTTAGTAGAATACCAGTTACCGTACCAGTTACCATATTCGCGGGTAATTGCAAATATTAAGTGCGTTGAAAATTATCTTCATGTTGCTTGAGTAATTAACCCTGGACGTGCTTTGTTAGTCGATTCGACTAACAATCATCGTGTTTTACAAACAGTAGCAAAATAACGATGCGCTTCCAGAGTTAAGTAAGATGCTTGAGAAATTTTTACAAAATGGTTTTAAATACATATAAAACATATAAGCATATGAAATATGTATACTAATACTCTATGAAATCCGGTTACTTTTCTAACACATTACTGAAGCACATAACAATAAACGGGAGCAACAACAAAACATTTGGGAACAAAATAAATAAATGATTGGCCGAAATAAGCCAGACACCGGCCAACACAGGCAATTTCGCCAATCATATAATGCTGCCACACGGCTAAAAAGTCGAAATGACAAAAATACGAGTCTCGGACGGTTCGGTCCCAACGAACACGCCGCACAAATTATGACAGACACTGAGTGTAGGAGAGCACACACTTAGGCTGGGGAAAGATGAATTGCTGGCGAAATTCGAAGAAAACAGCGACAGAAGACACAAATACAAAAGAAAACATACATGCGAAGAAATGATGTTTGCGTGTGTGTGTGTGTGTGTATGCGGACGGACTAAACAATTGCAACAATTTACCGGCTATTTGTATGTTTATGCCTCAATGGGCACATATGTGGGCATTTGTGTTATACGGATTACGTATATATGGTATAAGTATGGCGATTATTGTTGTCGTTGTCGTTGTTTTTTGTTTTTCTTTTGTTTTGTGTGAGCGTGTGTAGGTTTCACCGTCTAGACGTTGTTACAGACGATTGAACGCGCTATCGTTCCCGGTACTCACACGAGAGCGTCAAACGGATGTGTGGTTTTGTCAAATTGAGGCCCGTAAGCGCAGCAAACGATTAGTTTCACGAGCCTCTTCGGAAATAGCGTGATTTGTTGTGCCGTCTTTGGCTGGCTGTGACGATTTATATTTAGAACACATAGTTTATTTATTTTATTTTTTCAATCGCGCACATATTTCCGTTAGTAAATGAGAAGCAGATTTGGCGACTAAAATATAAATATTTTTACTTCACTGGGACTTTACTAATGCTTTTATGCTGTAAAAACTTTTTTTTTTAAGAATTAGGCAGTTAACAAAATTAGCACAGAAACGAAAACTATTGGGAGACATTTATGCTTGAGTGTAAACGAATTGAAAACTAATTTTATATTTCCGATTCCAATTGCATTCATCACTTTTTTGGCTGCTTTCCAAATAGTTGTGGGTCTAAGGGTTGTCCATAATTTTTGGTTGTTTTGATATCTAAATAGTTAGCTTTGACTTTGTGGAGGTTATTCTTCTTCTTCTTCTTCTTCTTCTTTAATGGTGTAGACACGATTACGGTTACGGTTACGCGGTTATAGCCGATTTAAAAACAGTGCACCAATCGTTTCTTCCGTTAGCCAATTGGCACCAATGCGAGATTCCAAGTAAAGACAGGTCCCTTTACACCTGGTATTTCCAACGGAGTGGAGGTCTTCCTCTGCTTCTCCCGGCGTGTACTGCGTCGAATACTTTCAGAGCTGGAGTGTTTTCATCCATACGGACAACACGAGCTAGCCAGCCTAGCCGCTGTCTTTTAATTTGCTGAACTATGTTGATACTGGTTCCAAGATAAACGAAACGTCAACAGTCGCGAGTGCAACGACTGTTGGTTTGCTGATAGGAGATATTTCGCCTTGACCTCGTTCACTACCAGAAAACGCTTGAAGCTTCCATCCGTTCCGAAGAAAACAGAACTAGCGGCGCGGTTGTTAAGGCCAATGCTATTAATATCATCGGCATACACCAGTAGATGGTACCTGCTCGATTAAGCTCTGCAGCTCGAATTATTTTCTCCATCAGTAGATTGAAGAAGTCGCACGATAGGGAGTCGCCTTGTCTCGTTCAAGCCAAATCAATTCGGTAACCTAATTTACTTGAGGAAAACAAAAGGTCATGTCTGTGCGGATAGTGAAAATTTCTCAAATAGGGTTAATTTCGGAGTGAATTTAATTTGACGGAAAACGTTGAATTTTGCGCGCATTGGCAACAACAACCAAACGTAATGAATATTTTCACGTTTTATGACTTTGCATAAAACTTTAATGAATCATCGCATCCGCTGATTGCCACCGAATGAAATTAATTGTATCTACTCACTGAAGTCACCACACCGACTGCCACGCTTGACTGCCTATTTGGGTCATTTGGCGCACACTAACACGTACACACATAGGTACATACACATGTTTCCCCTTGTAGGCGCTTGTCGGACCGAAACTGTGGCCTTGGCTGTTGCAAAAAGTTATAGAGGAGTAAAGCAAAAGCAAAACAACAACAACATTATGAACGAGACGAAAACGCTTGAAGCTTTGGCGGGGCGCAACCCAGTTTCGAAGGTGCGAGCGCGCTTGAACACAATTAGGCGATGCGATGGTGCGACTCGAGGCAGCCACGTCGGCACGTCACACTTAGCCAAATGGCAATACGATTTGCACACAGTGGCGAAGTAGTCACAACAACAACTACAATAACAACAACAACATCGACTAGCCAGCGCGTCCTTGAAGCACTCACGGTAATGTGCCACTGCACTACTTTCGTGCCGCTGGTGGAACCTTGATTTTGTTCAGCTGATGTCTATTGGTTTTTGTTGTGTTTTTTTTTCCTTCTTTTTGTGATTAATTTTTTTCTCCTTCCGTTTTGTAGTTTTATTGCGAATTTGATTTCATACCCATTTCTTTTGAGTTTATTTCATTTTTGGCGGCTCTTGTTTTCTCTGTTGTTGCTTTTTTGGCGTACACACATACACGTAAGCACACACAGCTATCAGCAAGTGAGCAACAAGATTTGTAGGTCATTAGGGAATCGAAATCATGTGAGAATTTCGCTGATACTTCTTGTTAACACCAAATGCGTATGCTGAAATCAAGCACTTTATTCTAGACGGTCTCCCCAATTGCGCTTACTCAAAGCTTCTCTAAGTTTCGAGGGCTCATTCATTTATTTATACACCCACTTGCCCACTCTGTGCGCCCTAGCACACATTATATCAAATAAAAGTGCGTTTATGCAATGATTTGTAGAGTGCTTTTAGGCGAATATGCTTATGAAAACAGAAAAGTCGAAAATAAAGCACGAGCATAAAAATACAAGAATAAATCAGCAGACTGTAAGATAAATTATTATTATTGGCGCGCGTTTTTGTTGTATTTTGTGAAGAAATGTGATTATATATTGAGCTATGCATTTATGTAAGTATGTATAAGTGAGTGTGTGAGTCTACAAGCCGCTTTAAGTTTTCTCGTTTGCTATTAAGTGTTGTCGCCTGTTTAAGCTCTGCATTGGGTGATCCTAAATGCAGTTATTTTGCTCTTGTACAGGGTAATGGGTGCTGGTAATTTTATCTTGAATACGAATATTTTTGGTTTTTGCCAACGCTTATTTGAAAAGAATATAGCATAAATATAAAACACTGTTTAAGTACATTTAACTCCAAAAAGGATATATATATATATATATATTCACATATATTTAATACAAATGCAATTGTTTTCCTTTAATGATCATGTAGATTTTCGTCTTCGTGGCAACTTTGTCCGGAAACTTCATTCTACCGGGGAAGCAACCACAATTTCTTTAAATGGGTATTCTTGTCCCGAGGCCCGAATCTTGATCATTTTTGGCAATGGTAAGAATAAAGCATTTGATATTTCTACCTTCCACATCTTTGTCTTTTTCTTTTTTCTAAAAATATTGGGTAGTCGAAGGTCTTTTCGTATTTCTAATCTAACTTGAACTTATTTCTTTTATATTTATGATGAACTTTAATGAACCAAATATGTTTCATTTTGGTAGAACCTTTTTGCCATTTTTCCACTAAGAAATTATTCCATCAGTGTAAAACTTTTCTGGTTTCTCGGCGATAAGTAATTTTCACAGGCTTCTTTTGAAGCCAACTTTACTCCATTAATGAAGTTCTGCATTGACCGAAACAACTGGTAGTCCGATGGTGCAAAGTCAGGACTATATGGTGGATGCATCAAAACTTCCCAGCCAAGCTATCCCACTTTTTGCCGAGTCATCAAAGATGTGTGTGGTCTAGCGTTGACCTGATGGAAGACGAAGCCCTTTCTGTTGATCAGTTCTGGTCGTTTTTTCAATTGCTTGCTTCAATCTCATCAGTTGTTGACAGTAAAATGTAATATCAATCGTTCGACCAGGCTGGAGCAGCACATAGTGGATAATTCCTAACCAATCCCACCAAACACTTAGGATAACCTTTCGAGGCGTCAATACTGGCTTTGCGACCATTTGTTAAGCTTCACCTTACTTCACATTATTGTCGTATTTGTTCCACTTTTCGTCTCCTATTACAATTCCTGTAATATTTCTCTGTAAGATATTTTAAAAATATATTTTTATATGACCTTTTAAGAGTTTTGTACACAACACTGTTTAAGCAACCCAGTATATTCGCCTCTTGATTTTCACGTATATGTTTTTCTCCACTTGTGCTGTATTTGGCAATTTCATTTCATTTTTATTGATTTGAATTCTATTTTAGATTGCAGGCACTCAACTGTTCAATTTTCGCAGCCTTGTAAATATTTTCTTTTCGATGAAATTATGCCAGCGACTTCATCAGCCTTCACTTTGGCACTCTTTTCGATTTTTTCGCTTTTTTTTTTTTGCTTTTTTCTGTCTCATAACAATTCGATTTGAGTTGATACATCTAAGAACTCGTTATATTACATGTACACATACATATGTTTTGGTATATATGTATTTTAAATTGATTGTGTGCCTGTAGGTTCGTGTAGAGTGAACGCCTCATTGAAGAGTGCCCCACAAAAGCGATTGAGAATGTTAACTTTTTTTCTTTTTTATTTCAAATTATTATTATTATTTTTTTTCTTTTCCGCCGCTTTGTTATCACAACGTTTTCGCCGAAGTATCAAATTTAGAATTTATGCGGATTAACTGCTTATTTTGTATTGAACTCGAAGTGTGGCGCTGAGGGATAGAATTAAGCTTCTTCAATCATATTCGGTAATCATAAAGTGAAATGTTGAAAAATAATTCCATGAATTTTTCATCACCGAATATTAGAGCCTTTTTTGTATGCTATTGATGGCTTGAATTATACGGAAATCATTACTTAGGTGTCGTAAATAAATAATCGGGAAGGGATATTTGACTGTTTGAGGTTAATGACAGTCTACTTGTACTAATTTCCTCGTTTAAAAAGGAGCGGAAAAATTAAATATTTCCTTTAATAACAAATTTCGGCAGCTTCTGTATTTTCAGTCCAATTATTATTTAAGATAAGATAATAACTAGCGGCAACTTCATTAGATTAACTTGTCTTCCAAAAGAAAGCGTTCAAAACCACGAATTCTCCAAATTAGCGTCTACAAGCTTTGCACACACTCGCGAGCCTCTCCCATCAAATCAACAAATGAGAAATATGCGGGTATTGCATAGCCGAACTTCTTTCCGCCACAATGTCTAGACGGCAAAGTCACTACTGCCATTCAACGGCATTCTGTAGGAAGTTATGCAACAAATTGTGATGCAAAAAAGTTCGAAATAGTTTTTTTCGTCTGCAAGTGAAAATTTGCGAAATTTATTTCACCAAATCGCTTCAGGTATGCATATGCCAACAACAAGGACTACAATAGCACTGAGTTACAATGGCTGAAATTGACTGGAGGTACCTACACCCGCCGCATAAGGGATGTTCCTTATATACATACATACTTATGCTGCATTCCTTCAAAATTTCCCATCGGTGACATATGCGAAAAACAACAACAATAACGTGCATGTGTCTATTTACATGCGAGTTGGTAAATAGTTTTAGTAACTAGCAAACGCGTCAAAAGTTTAAAATGAACTGATGAGTCAGGTGGCGGATTAATCTGAGAAGTGGCGGAGCTCTGCCGTACTCTTCCATTTTTTGTTGTTGTTGTCTTTGTTGTCGACTTATGTCGCTAAATAACGCTATTGTCTGCGTCGAAATTGCTTTTACTGCGTTTCGCCAGAAAATGAACCGCAGTGTAGATTATTTCGAGAGGTTGGTGAAAAAGTATTAACAAAGACGTCAGCGTCAGTTATATTGAGCGTTAGCGTACATTTAAACAACGGAAGCTTGTCATAGTTTCCTGAAATAAGAGGTAACTGAAGAATACCGTTCTTCTGCACTGGATATACATACTATAGATCTAGTTGAGCTTGTCGCAAACAAAATCTTCAGTAAAGCATACGATTGCTCTCAAAACTTTTGGGACTGATGAGAAATTGTATTGCTATCTCTAGTGTTTAATATTGATAGCAATCCCGTTATGATTAAGGAATAATCTAAAGGAATAGTGAGTAATAATATCGAATATATAGGGTGATCCATTTCAAGGTTCCCTACTTTTTTAAAGAAAAAACACAGAAACTTCAAATTTAATGCAGAATTTTTACTATCGTTCGAAAAAACATTGTTTGTAATTTTTTTAAGATTATCTCTTTAAAATCTTGGCCGCAGCTACGTCTCAGATGGTGGATCCGATGAGTTCAATTTTCGATGACTCATCGAGTATTTCGATTGGTATTTATCTTAAAGGCCTGAATTGAAGCGGGATTGTTCACATAGACTTCAGACTTTACATATCCCTACAGGAAAAAGTCCGACCCGAAACGTGAAATTATCTGCTCACTGAAGTGTTCTCTCAATACCACAACCGTTCTTTTTTCCGGATGAATCTCTTCAAGTTGCTGTTCGTTCCAAATGCGGCAATTTTGCTTGTTTATATACCCATTGAGTCAGAAATGGGCCTCATCGCTGAACAAAATTTGGCTCGAAAACGTCGGATCCTCTTGGAACTTTTCAAGAGCCCATAGAGCGAAGCCATGTTGGAGAAGGTCGAGCGGCTTCAGTCCTTGCGTTTTCTGTCAAAAAAAGGCTATTGAAAAAAGTACCCTAAAAGGATAAAGGTTTTTCTTAAAACAACCTTTTTTACTGATAATCATAGGTTATGTAGCCCTCGTTATTTCCGAAAGCTTCTCTCCTCCGCTCAAGCCCAAAAATCATTCGCTTTCACAAACTTTTCTCCCCCTCGCCCTGCTTTAATCACTCACTTTGTGTCTAATGGAGCGGCTTGCTATCAGCTGCTGTTTGCTTGCACGAAAACTATCCACTCGCTGCGTAATCAATGCGCAGGCATTTATACGAGATTGACATGCGAAAACACCTTCGAACATGTCGTCTAGACGGCGCAAATTTATTTAATGCGTTTATGCGCTTCTTTCTATCTTTAGCTTTCGCTATTTTATTTTATCTCTATTATTTTTCACCCATAAGTTTTTCATTCTATTAGCGTCGCTGTAGACTCGGTTACTTTTGATTACATTTCGTCTCTTCGTTTTCATTATAGACATTACATACATTGATGCATAGTTTGCTCTTTAATTTTATAGAAAAAGTGTTTTTTGTTTTGTTTTACGTAGACGTTTATGTGGCTAGTTTGTATGTGCGCTCATTCCGTCTATTTGACGGGCCACTTCAGAATTTCGGTGCGTAGCTAAAATATTTTCGAAAACTATTTCAAGTTCACTTGGCCGGTAGACGCGCCGAAATATTTTAAGCCGTTTGCTGTTCATGTGAAAGTGTTTATACGAGTAAATATATATAGTTTTGTTTTAGCGCATATTTTCTGTATAAAATATTTTTGTAGGCATTAGGGTGAGTAAAATGAACTAATAACGAATTTGTGGATTGAAAAAAATTTATATATAGCGGAAAAATATATCGCTAGAAGGTAGGATCTTTAGCTCAATTTAAAAGATCGATGTGCATTTAAAGCTTGCTTTATAAATAACTCATAAAAACCGTTTCTCATTAAAAGCAATATAACATTTGATTTTTTCGATACCATTTTTTACATCACAAACTCTTTTGTAACATGAAATTTCCGAAACAATTTCCCTCAAGTAAGTTTTTGAATTCAATAACTTAAAAATATATATATGTATATTCGTTTGAACCTATAGGTTAGGTTATATTAGGTTAATCTGGTAGGCCAATAAGCGACGCATAGACCAGTTTTGCGATACCAGATGGAGTTCAGTTGCTTGGTCCATGAGGAGTAGTCATCCTTTAGGATGCCTGCGCTTGACGCGAGTTTTAACATACTTTACGGCCTCACTTTTCTAGTGTATCATACTGTGGGGACCCCAGTTGTTTACAGCGTAGTCTTGCCAATGCGGAACAAGTGCACAAGAGATGTTCCATTGTTTCCCTGGTAGCTTGTTCTTGATATTTCTTGCAGCCTTCTCGAACTGTCAACCCATTCTGGGAGCGTTTGTCGCCACCAGACAGTGATCAATTAGTATCTGATCATGTTCCTACAGCCTCTTCTATCGAACCCAAAAATTTTATATTCTTATTTTTTCGCTTAATGTAGTAGTAATTGGCAAACAACTGAACAACTTTCTTCGTTTATTCTTCGATCAACCATATAAATATCTTCCAAAACAAATATATTTATTGAACAAGATTTTGACTTTTCAACTCCGCAATGCTTGGCCGTTTGTTTGATGAAGTAGGAAACTAAAGGGTAGTCGAAAAAGTCTTTTCGCATTTTTAATTAACTTCAACTTATTTATTGATATTTATACCTATGTAATGAACTTTAATGAACCAAATATGTACTATTTTGGTCGACCACTTTTTGCCATTTTTTCGCTTGAGAGATTATTCCATCAGTGTAAAACTTTTCTGGTTTCTCGTCGACAAGTAATTTTCACAGGCTTCTCATGAAGCCAACTTTACTCCATTAACTGAGTTCCGCATTGGCCGAAACAAATGGTAGTCCGATGGTGCAAGGTCAGGGCTATATGGTGGACGGATCAAAACTTTCCAGCCAAGATTTCTCAGTTTTTGCCGAGTCATCAAAGATGTGTGTGGTCTAGCGTTGACCTGATGGAAAACGAAGCCCTTTCTGTTGATCAGTTCTGGCCGTTTTTTCGATTGCTTGCTTCAATCTCAGTTGTTGACAGTAAAATGTAAATCAATCGTTCGAACAGGCTGGAGCAGCTCATTGTAGATGATTCATTTCCAATCCCACTAAACACTTAGCATACCTTTCGAGGCGTCAATCTTGGCCTTGCGACCATTTGTTGCACTTTACCATGCTTGTTTTTGTGGCCAGTCTTTTTTAAATGGTTCAAAACCGAATGTTAAGTTCCTTAGCGATGTTATGGCTGCTTATATCACGGTCCTGCTCAATTTTTTCCATAATTTCTTCGACTTTTTAACGAAATTTCCAGAACGGAAGGGAGCGAACCATTGTTGTGCTACACGAACTGATACAGTATCGCCTCCGTTAACTTCACAAATTTCATTGCTAACTTACATGGTATTCTTCCCTTTTCTATACAAAAGTTTCAAAATATAGCGAATTTCTTCATTATTTCAATTCATTTGTAAAATAGGAAAGGACTTTTTCGACTACCCAATATTTTTGTCGCTTCTTGAATATATACAATATGTGCTAGAATTCAAGTTTGAAACGAGATTTTAATAAAAACATTCTTCGTAGCTTCTATAATCCGTCCAGTAACAGAGAGACCATGGCTGAAGTTGTCTATATGTGAACATAGTGCTTTGTAAGAGCTCCGTGTTTTATAAGTGATTTCTAACTCGGTGTTTTAATTTATTCAGGTTTCACAGATTCTGAAATGACCTGTTATAGAACACTTCCTTTCAGAGTAAATATTTGCTATGAATCAATATTTTTCCCAGCCCACAATCAATCTGCTACAAACACATAAATGACCCACATAGCCCCAATCTCCCGCCTGCAGCGGCTCAAATAAATAACGGATGTCTTTATAGCACACAAGTAACGGTATTACTGTTAATTAAATAACCCCATATTGCTGATGAAATTTCAAAACCATTTCATATACAAATCTGTGTATTCATTCCGGGGGGTATGTTTTATTTATGAACCACGCAATCCCTTCATCTCACCCCGGCATTAACGAAACGGTTCATCAGCATTGTTGTTTCGAATTAAATCAAAGGACACAAATTGCGGCAACTCAATGGCACCCGAGCCCATCAACTCGGTTAACGAAAAGCCACAGACACTGCATGGCGGTCGTCACTGAAATGACACCGAGCGCCCATAAATCTTGCAAAAGCTTTCAATTTCACGCTCAAACCTCAGCTGTGCCAGCGAATGTCCTTGATATGCACACAACCCAACGAACACAGGCACGAGCACATAAGTCGCAAAGATGCCTTCGCAAGTGTACGCACGTGCGATATGAATAGTTAATTTTGTTGTTGTTATTGGTTTATCTACCACATTACAACAAGGCAACCGCAAAAATTGCTATCAAATATTTCAAATTGCTGAATTTTGTTTAAAACCAAAAATTTTGATTTATACCCGAGCTTAAATGAGAGGCGGCTAATGTTTGTGGGGCGAAGGACAGGTCCTCATCACCCGCCGCCCGTCAGCAGACACTGCTGAAGTGCTTTTGCGACCGGCATTTGTGCAAAATTAATATGAGATTTACCCGAGAAAGAGTTGTTGTTGTTTGTGTGTGTGTGTTTGCTCATTGTTTTGTTGTTGTTGCATAATTAAAGAAAACTGACGAATTAATCACCACAAGCAGACGTGGCAAATGAAATCAGCTCAAAAATGTCTGCAAAATACTTAAGCATTCTGCGTCCAGAGGGCAATTGCGATTGCCGAACATAGCATAGTGTAGCGCCGCATGGCATGGCAGTACACTGCATAGCGGAGCTATAAAATCCAATGTGCCATCGCTTGTAATCAAGCGGCAGACTCCTCCGGGCTGCGGCGAGACGGCGCGGCGCGAGAGTGCCCGCCGGCTGCCGCGTTGTGTGTGTTGGCGCGCGGTGCGCGAGGGCGTATACGCGGCCTCTGCGCGCGTACTTTATGGCCTGCGCCGACAAATTTATGAGCGCGCACAGGAAGCTAATAACATTTCAAATTTCTCTGCTTTATTATGCCGTTGCCGTTTTTGTTGTTATTGTAGTTTTCTAGCTTGTATTTTTTACTTTGCACTTTGTTGATTGTTGTTGCTGTTTATGTTTCAGCTGCTTCGCGCTGCTTGCTCTTAGGCACTTGGCGTTGCGTCGCACTTCGACGCCCGCAATCACCCAACACACACACACACTCATATATGTAAACACGCTTTGTTTTTTGTCGGCGTGTCGCGGCGCATTTTTAGCATCAAATGAGAATTTTAAATGTCAAATGGTAATTTGTTGCAAGTGTCTGAAGACACATAAACCGTCAGCCACCTCCCTTCCCCTGCACTCAGCGCTCGCACACACACAAGTATTCTGGCCGCCAGCGAAATGCCACCGAGGCAACAGCGGCAGGTCTCCGCCTCGCTTATTGCTTTGGTGTGAATGTGCGTGTGTGTGTGCAGAGCGCGGGGGAGCGCGCGACTGGCCGGTGGTGTGTCGATGGCTGGCAGCTGGCTGCCGTAAAAGATTTACAATCGCTCAGAAATTAACAATTAGGGAACGTTAAAAATTAGCGCTAGCATTTTCGACGCGCCAATACTCGCATTTGGCAGAACGAAACACTAAATTAAATTGAATTGAAATATTGCGAGCGCGCGCTGGCTTTGGCGGGCGGAGGGTGGCTGGTGGCGTGGCATGTTTGTGGCATATTTGTGTCATATAAAGTGGCTGCCGTTGCTCACACACACACACACACGCACACACAAATCCATTTGGAAGCGCCTGTGTTTGTTTGCTTTGATTTTAATGTTTGTTTTCGTTTGCTGCGAGTGGAATTTTGCATTTTTAATTGAAAAATTTTCTAAGCGTTGTGCAGTTGAAATTCGCATTTTCTTGGGGTTATGAATAATTGAAAGGATTTATGGCATTTATAAGCAGTTTTGAGGCGTTGCTTATGGCATGTTGATGTTGGAGTTGTTATGTTTTCATTAGTACTTTGCAGACTAGAACAAAATTAATTACAGCCGCAAGCAAAGAAAAACAAATCAAGAAATCTTGGGTAGCTTTCGTAAATTTGAAATGAGAGGTGAATTATGGGGTCTTAGGAATCACAAAATAAACAACTTAATGACACAACAGCCCAATGTGCTACGAAAACGCCCTTTAACACACAGGGTAACCCATATATGAGTTATTTTTATAAATTAAAAATCTTAGTATTAGTTATATATAAATCTTAGTATATAAACATAGGTAATTGTACTAAAGACTGACTTCTTGCTTGCGACTGGCTCGCAACGGCTTTTCTTGCCTAATCTTTCATCAACTTGTTGTCCAGCTTTGGTTCTGAACTTGCTGTTAAAACGAACGATTTTAGCGAGTCGAGCCATATTTCTTTGAGCAAAAGGAAGCTTACAGCGGCCTGTTCAATGAAAAATTCGGAAAAAAATGACGTTAAGGTTACAATTGAACTACTGGGGTCCTGCCACCTGAAAAAGATGGATTTTGTACAGGTTATTACTCCTACAACCATCAGATGCTATCAAACTCTTCAAAAGTTTTTCTTTGCTTACTTGAACTATTTTGGTTTTATTATTTCAAAATTTCAATCAGTCGCAGTTAGATAACACTTGCTAACAAAATTATAACTTTTTTTGTGACATGAAATCTCACTTCAAATTCTGAATGTTCTTTGTACTTTTTAAATTTATGGTTTTTTTTTTGTAAATTTTCGGCAACGCTCTCAAAACATTTCTAGGTGCGTTTTTCCTGTTTATTCAGTTTTGCTTCAAAGCTCTCAAAAACCTTTTATGAGTTGCCATATTTGTTGAACTACAAATATGCCCTGTTGTTGTTTTTATTGTTGTAACGATTTCCTAATCCTCGTTAGGATGATAAGGATTTGATAAGTTGTCATCAAGGTTATCCAAAGGTAGGCCCAGGAACCGTGCTGTTTCGACGGTGTCGGACCGCAGCGCGGCATGCAATGAGATGGTGGGTGGATGCGAGAATTCATTGCATGCTGGACATATGTTTGATAAATCCGGATCGATTTTGGATAAGTAGGAGCTTAACCAGGAACATTATCCAGAACAAAGCTGCCCAAGGGTCACTCTCGATTCTCGCGCCAAATCAAGTGAATGAAGTTTCGAAACTCCTAAAAGTTGTTTAGGGAAGTAATTAATTGAAATAGTGAATTTTTAAGGTGGAGAAAACTATAACAAATTAAACAATGAAGAGTGAGCGGAACCATGAGGGATCTAGTTGATATTGAAGCTGCCCGATTGCCTTGTGGTTCAGTGAGTTGAATACAAAATTTTCAAAAAACAAAAACTAATTGACTTGAAAGAAGATGCATTTTTTGAACAATTACTTTTTTATTATCGTGTTTAAGTGGTTCATACTTCAACCGAACTCAGACAAAAGAAAAAATTACAGAGGAAATGCCAAATTTTCGCAAAGAATACAACAATGCAAAGACGTTGCGAAAAAAATGTGCCAACACTTTGCCTGCATATCTCTTTATTGTAATTATTTTGTGTACTCACAAATATATGCGGGCCTGCAGACCAGTTCTAAATTACATTCTCTGCCCTTTTTTCTTTCCTTGCAAAATGCTTCCACGCAGGGCAACAACGCAAACAGAAACGACTGCATGTAAGAGCAATGCTTTTCGGGCGCGATCACTGGACACACACCAACACATACACAAATGCATTTTCAAAAATTTTGTAGACTGCACTTTTTCTCGTTCTCCAACCACGACTGCCGTCTGGACCGGCGAGGGCATGTGTAAGTAGTAATCTCGTCGCGTCATCTGCGTTGATCGACGCAACCGAGGCAATGCACCTTTGTTGTACAAAAAAGCTGCCCGCTGCACAATGCAACGAAAACATTTCGGCAATGCAGTGGTCTTGTACGAGTATGTGTGTTTGTGAGAGTAAAGATCGGGGCACATTGACCCTAAATTTTACTGGAGAATGGTATTTTTTACTGATGTTGTTACTGTTATTTCATGCTGCTTATACTCTTGCAACATGTTGTAACAGAGTATTATAATTTTGTTCTCCTAACGGTTGTACATATGTATGTATCACCTAAAACGAATCGAAATGGATATATGATTATATATATGTAAACGATCAGGATGACGAGACGAGTAGAAATTCGAGTGACTCTCTGTCTGCCCGTCCGAAAGTTGTTACTTGAGTGGATATTGAGATTTCTTGTTGAAACTTGATAAGCGCGTTCTTTGGCAAAAAAAGTTCGTAGAATTAATTAATATAACAGGATAAAACAGACTGAAAACGATCCAAATCGAACCAAAACTTTTCATGTACTAATTCCTGCATATGTGGACCCAGCACTTATAGTTGAGTTTTTACCTAAAATAACGGTTAATGTGTGAGATATGAAGTTCAGAGAGAATCCTTTCTTGATAGTAGTATCTCTGTGTATCAAAAATGGATTGAATCAAGTCAATACTTACCTTAGCCCCCATATACTTGTACGTAATATAAAAATTTTCGAACTTCCGGGTGACTTTATCGACCAATATGTGAATTATCTTAATAAACTTTAGAGAGTGTATTTTCCTTATAACGGTGCATACTTGTGCTTAGAATGAATAAAATCGGATGAAAGCTCGCCCTAGACTCCGTATAATCACCAAGCTTTGTATACTTGAAGGTATTTCCCTGACTTTAATCCTTGCAAGTTGCTAGAGTATAAAATGTTCGTTTATACCCGAACTTACATCTTCCTTACTTATTTAGTTTTTTTTCTTTTCTTGACTGATGTATATTTGTATGTATGTATGGTTTTTATTTTGGAAAGTAGAGGAGCACATATAAAAATGCAGACACTTACAGCACCGCCATTATTTCAAAAATTTCAGTAACAAGAAATTTGACAAATAAACTAAATGAACAATGAGGGATAATATAACAGTACACATAAAGTGATTAAGAATATTTTTGTTAAGTATTCTTACTCACATTTAAAGGAATTTCTTGCGATTATTGTTTTGCCTCTTGTTGATTCTTTTAAAGGAAGACGGAAAGGCTGGTGCATTTCTTTGGCAAAGTTTTCTTTCTAAAATATTCGGTATAAGGCGGCTTGAACAGATATGTTACGATTTTGACAATTTTTAAATTTGGGATGGTATACCTCACAGATACTCTTTTTGCAAAGTTTTATCCGAATTATTCATTGGTGCTTGATATTTATACTGAAAAGTGAAAGAACCAAAAGGAATTTAAAATTGTGTTGTATGAGAGGTAGGCATGGTTCTAGTCCGATTTTTTTCAATTTAACATAGGATCATCCAGATAATATAATGTGCCAAATTTGGTTGACATTGGTCGATTAGATTTGGAGATATGTGATTTCACCTAAATGTAGGCTGTGCCACGCCCATTTTGCAATTATGAGCCAGGCTCCTAAAGTCCCCTTTTATCATCTTTGATCGATTTATTGTACTTTTAGTAGTTTCATTCACCGATTCACAGGGTCAATAGATGAGTCAAAAAGATATGCTTCCAACGAGTTTGGTTATTATATCTTGAGTGGCTTGGGAGTTATGTACTTCTTCTTCTTCTTAATTGGCGTAGACACCGCTTACGCGATTATAGCCGAGTTAACAACAGCGCGCCAGTCGTTTCTTCTTTTCGCTACGTGGCGCCAATTGGATATTCCAAGCGAAGTCAGGTCCTTCTCCACTTGGTCCTTCCAACGGAGTGGAGGTCTTCCTCTTCCTTATGTACTTACACTTTTAAAACATTTTCCAACCAAACATGCCCCTTCCTAATGCAATTCGTTGTACTAAATATCAACCCTGTATCTTATTGTTGAGCTTAGTTGGGGCATTTTATTTTTTTTTTGGATTAATGTGGACGCGGCAGTGCGACTACGCCAACCCACGAACTCGTCCTTACTTTTTTTAACGTACAGGCGGACGGCCCGGTAGAAAGTCACTTGGATTTCAACTCGTTTCATCATTCAGAAAATTTATATATACCCCATGCCCATGCCCTCGATTAGTTTTAGGTGATACAAAGATTGCTCTTTTTCCGAATTAGGAAACAATAACAAATTTTAACCATCGGTTATTTGCCTTAATGTTATTTTCGAAGCACTTTTGTCGCTCTGATTTAGGTGTCTCCAAAACATCATTAAACACTTCTTCAGATGCCGAAAAACGTTGAGCTATTAATTTATCTTTTATGTACGTAAATAATAAGAAGTCATTCGGTCACGTCAGAACCATACGGTGGATGACTTATTGAAGGTTTGATTGCTCAAAAAGGCAATTGCTTCAGTCGCTGTTTGAGAGCTCACATTGTCGGGGTGAAGAGTAATCTTCGGCGGTTTCTTGAAACCGAAAACTGGCAAATAAATGATTGTGTAGCATCAGAATTTACTGTGCAGCGTTGTTCTAGTGGAATGGTTGAGAGATGTCCAGTTCCAAAAAAACAGGCAACCATTTGCTTGGAAGTGCTTCGTGCACGAACAATTTGTTTTTTGGATTCAGGTCATCTTGAACCACCCATAGTACAGAGGACTGCTGTTTACTTTCGAGCACATACGCGTACATCCACGTTTCATTGTAGCCCACGATTTCGTAGACGTGTTTCGAAGCATCGCTATCGTATTTTTTTAACATTTCTCTCGGCCAAACGAAATTTTTAGTCTAATCTATTGTTGCCTATAAGCTTCTGTTTAACATGCTGGCCGTTCAAAAAAGATAGCAAATTCTTAATACAGAAATAGATACACATATTTACATATATGTATGTATTTGTAGATGCTTGCAAAAAGCCTTGTCAACAACGCATTTTTCTTCTTCTTTCATCTTCAATGTCAGCAATTTTGTGGAATTCGCTTTTCGCCTTTCGCATTACCATTTTGATTTTTTTCTCGTACGTAACTAAAATTATGTTCGTGGCTTGTCTAGACTTCAACCCGTTAATGTAGGGCGTACACCCTTAGCGACAAAGGGGTCGATGCTGCAAGTACAATTGCCGCGCACTAAGGGCCACAAATGAGACATGTGTGCACTGGCTGCCAGACATTCAAAATTATTATACCACATTATTAGCGTTGTTATTGTTGTTGTTGTTGTCGACCGTACTATCACATTGCAATTGATTGTGAGATTTTTATTTGTTGTTGACTTTTGCTATTGGCTGCCACCTATCCGCTGTTGTCTGTGCTGTCGTTTGGCTTCTTCGCGTCCGTCTGCAATGCGAGTCTGTGATTGCTGGGCATGAGCAATCAGCCTCGGCTTGGGAGTCGGTGAAATTCTTCAAGCGCTTAATTGGCAGATTGGCGACGGCACGCGCCATCACTTTGTTGAGCCCAATAAACCGTTATTTGTTTAGAGTTCACGTCAAGCTCGACTACTAGACAAAACATGTGCAACAACCGTGATTTACATAACCAAACTGCATGGAGGGCATTCGTAAAGACGACTATATGTTTGTGTTTACACTTATCACAGAAGTTTTTTAATTTGTATTTCGCGAAATTTGACGATTTAATAAGGTAGGTAGGTACAGTGGCTGTCTAATGACGCACCTAGACCATTATGATACCAACAACGACGTAATAATCGGTTCATATTCATATTAACGGTTACAAACCGGATCGAATAATCGGTTTTCATGTTATTCGAATAATTTTAAGAGCCCTAGTTTCAATGCTCATAAAAGGAGAACTGCTTTGCACTGCAGCTAGAATACCCTTCACGAACACATAAGTTGTCCTTACAAATCTTGATCAATCAGAATCGGATCCAGCCCTCAAAAACTGAAAAACTGGTTCGCGTATATACAGACGAACAGACCACCACGGTTACATTAACGCAGCCCGTCAAACTGTTTTTGTACATATGTACATATCTTTTTGTATTTCTAATCAAACATCAACTTATTTTTTTATATTTATAATGTACCAAATAGGTACCATTTTGGTCGACCACTTTTTGCCATTTTTTCGCTTGAGGCATTATTCCATCAGTGTAAAACTTTTCTGGTTTCTTGACGAAAAACTGCGACAATTAATTTTCACACGCTTCTCTTGAAGCCAACTTTACTCAATTAAGGGAGTTCTGCATAGACCGAAACAAATTATAGTCCGATGGTGCAAAGTCAGGGCTATATGGTGGATGCATCGAAATTTCCCAGCCAGCTCTCCCACTTTTTGCCGAGTCATCAAAGATGTGTGTGGTCTAGCGTTGACCTGATGGAAGACGAAACCCTTTCTGTTGATCAGTTCTGACCGTTTTTTCGATTGCTTGCTTCAATCTCATCAGTTGTTGACAGTAAAATGTAGAATCAATCGTTCGACCAGGCTGGAGCAGCTCATAGTGGGTGATTCCTTTCCAATCCCACCAAACACTCAGCATAACCTTTCGAGGCGTTAATCCTGGCTTTGCGACCATTTGTTGAGCTTCACCACGCTTGGACCCAGATTTTTTTCGCACATTATTGTCGTAATAAATTTTTCACAGACAATTCATGTGGTACCTAAACATCGAAGTTCTTTTTGTAGTCACCCTTTTTTAAATGATTCAAACCCGTTTGATGATGAATGTTAAGTTCCTTTGCGATGTCATTGCTGCTTATGTGATGGTCCTGCTCAATCATTTCCATAATTTCATCGACTTTTTCCAACGATAGTTGACTAGAGCGAGGTGCATGTTTCACATCGGAATTTCCAGAAGGGAAGCGAGCGAACCATTTTTGTGCTACACGAACTGATACAGCATCGCGTCTGTAAACTTCACGAATTTCATTGGTAGCTGGCATAGCATTCTTCCCTTTTTTATGCAAAAATTTCAAAATATGGCGAATTTCCTCATTATTTTCACTCATTTTTGAACAACTGTAATTTCTTTTCAATTTCCCCGATTTTTTTTTTGGTTAAATGAGGCTTAAAATCTCACCTTTCCAACACTATATTGTGTGACATAATGTTATTTGATAGCACTGGAGATATACAACTGCAACGACATCTATTAACAAAATGCGAAAAGACTTTTTCGACTACACTATGTATATATTTTATGGGGTGTTTAATGTTTTCTTCTAGGTGTTACAAGCTTCGTAGACTTGACATACCTTGTTTAGGGTATAAAAATTAGTAATTTCAAATTTATTTTCAAGTTATTATAACAACAATAATAGTATCCAAAGTAAATTTTCCCTTTCGCATTGATTTGTGATTTAAGCACATTTTTTCGTAGGGCCTCTTTATCATCACCCAGCCGCAAGGAGTGCTTTACATAATAGTATACATATATGTATGGTATGTACATATGCATCTCGCGAAACTTCTTCGCAGCGCTTAACAGTTCATCAATGATTCAAATGAATTGGCACTTGACGATTTATCAGTTGTCATGAAAACTAGACTAAACTGATTGCTACAGTCATCAGTCGTGAGATGTCAGTTGGCACTTGTCAATGTGACTGTTGACAGCCGACAAACGGCGTGCACAATGAATAACGTCGTGGGTTAAGTACTGAGTTAGCCAGCCGTCAATGCCGCCGGCGGTGAATGCCTTCTTGTCCGTTGTTTCTTTTTGCTTCAGTGCGACATTTTTATGAGAGAATGTGGCTTGCGGACCGATTTTTGTTTTTATAAAGTATTCATATGGTCTATAGAAAAAGTATATATATTGTAGTAAATGTATGTGGTAAACTTTTTACCATATGACCACATAGAAAAATTTTTAATTTTTTGTGTTGAAATAAAAAAACCAACGCCTTACAGCTTTTTGCGCAAGATTCTCATACTAAAGGGCTGATACCTAAATCTTAGTTATTTGTTTCTCAGACAGTCGTTAAATGATTCGATTGCTTCAGACTAAGTTAAGTTAATGCTACCATGTTTATCTTCAAGCTGTATTTTTCGAGACCATACCAAACCGGCAAAAAAATGATTTGATTAGGGCTTCAGACGGTTATTGTTATTGTAAAAAACATATTTTTCTACCAAAAAGTGAATCCCGTCAATTTAACTTACCTTCAACCTCCGGTAGAAGTACATAAAAGAGGCAACGAGTTCAGCGGAATGTCACTAATAAGTAATTGGCTTTGTGAGATAATTAAAAAGGTTGTCAGTTAAACACTGACAACTTGAAAGAGTCGCTAAATACTGCATTAACCGCAAACAAAGGCAATCTCTACAATTCGGGGAGATAAAAAATTACATGTTTTTATATTAATAAAAGGCAACAACTGGAACAAGTACACAAACTTGATGACTCGTCGGCAACAAACGGCAGTCAGTGTCGCTTCCCCATATATAGTATGTATAGTATACCTACAAACATAGGTTTGTGTGCCTGTGTGCTAGGCACTATTTAGAGATATAAGGTAGCAGACAGCGAAAAGCGAGGCGTTAATTAATAATTGTTAATATTTGCCAAAAGTCTGGCAATGAAATTACACACTGCCGGCCGCCGACGACCGACGACCGGCGACCGAGCACAGTCAACCGACCGGCAAGAGCAGACACCGCCACAGACACTGCGTACTGCAAGCGACACGACAGCAGACAGGTAAGCGGGTGAGCGACACAGCAGGGTGGCAGAGATTGACACACACTCGCACGGCCACAAAGAAAGGGGGAAGGAAGCATAAAGCACGACAAAAAGAGGAGTTTTGTTTTATAAAACAAATACCATAATTCAATGTAGTTTGACAAATAATAAAAAAAGCTGAAAATTACAATGAAATGCGCTGAGTTCGAGTACAATGCCGCCACGTTCAGCCGCAAGCAAAGTCAGACAAATACAACGCTGTTTGCCGGTTTGAAACGCGCGGGCGGGGCATTGCTTGACAAACAGTTAAACAGTCAACTGCTTTGATCGGCACTCAGCTGTGCAGCGTCGTAAAAAAAACGTCCAGAAATGCGATAGACCAGACAGTCCCGCAGACATGCCGACAGACAAGCAGACAGAGAGGCAAACAGATGATTCAAATGGGACGCACGCGCTGACTGAGCCGCTTGCTTACGCCTTGCAGTATCGCGCCGGTTTCGTCATTATCAGCGCGCTTTTTCATTGGCATTTGGGTATTTGATTCCGCGAACCAGGGGAATTAAACTTGTTTCAATATAACAAACAAAAACCGTTGTTAAAAATGCGTGAGAGTCTCAAAATAGAAACGAAATGCTTTTGCCAAGTTTGATAGGCAAATGAGCTGGGGTTATGACTAAGCTCACTATTTTATTTAAGGTTTTAAGTTCTCGTGCAAATAAAAGTACCCGGAAATTGTAAATAAAACGCAAAATATTTAATTATTCATTAATATTTATTTTGTCGCCTTCAAAGTAATCCCCACCATATATAATACATTTAAGCCAACGATTTTTCTAGTCCTCGATACACTTAAACATAAGCACTTTTTAGGATGGTCTTCATTTCCTTTGAATTTTGCTTTATCTCTTCGAACGACTGAAAACGGGTGCCACAGATCGTTTATTTCAAGATGGAGAACAAGAGAAAAGCACACGGTGGCAAATTCGGTGAATGCGGGGGTTGATCTATGGTATTAATTGCTTTTTTGGACCAAAGAGACCTGTTTACGGTACTCTTTTTGAAAAAATTCAGCTTTATCAGGACGAGTCGAAACGCCTATCATACCTAAAATATGCACCAAAATCAATCGAACGGACTCACGGAGACGGAGAGATGTCGAGCTTTCTTGCCATCTCTTTAACACTTGTTTGACGATTTTCAAGCACCATATCCTTCATTTTTTTAATATATTCATCAGTTGAAGAGATCGAAGGTCGTCCAGAACGAGTCATGTCTTCAACGATCTCTTTGTAGCCTTTGTACCTCCTGTAGGCTTGTGTTTTTGATAAAACTGAATCACATTAAGCCTTTTCCAACATTCGCAATGATTCCACACACGAAATTTGGTATTACAAAGTATATTTAAATAACATATTTTAGGCAGGTCAAAAGACAGAACAGGACAGACAGGTTCAAGGTTCGAAAATTGCATGACCTTTTCATCTAAGAAATACTTTTTCCAAATTAATAACGGGATCACACATACATACATATGAAAGTTTATATAATCAGGTCTGAATTGCACATCTGAGTGCACTATTTTATGTGGAAGCTTTTGTGAACCCGGGGCACTTGCCGCAGCTGCATTCGCGATTCGTTTATTGTCTGTCTGCCTTCCTGTTTATCTCCATGTCTGGCGTATCTGGCAAAGTGATAGACTTTGGTGATCCCAAAGCATATGAATTTTTACACATCTCTTTTTTGGCGTTTATGATTTGCCATTTTCATTGTTGCATTTAAGAGCTGAGCTGATGTCTGTACTGGCAGTGACACACTCGTGTTGACGCGAAGCTCGTTTATCAGCACAAATGCTCTTCGCTTTTACTTCACTTTGTTGCACGTTTTTTGTGACTCCTTTGTTGCTTTTCCACATTTTGTTCATGAGACTCACAGCCGTTCAGACGAATTTCAGTCCGCTGGCCGAGCATTAAATTTCAAATTTGTTTTTATTTATATGTAAGTTCGTTTGCGAATTTTTATTCGTAATAAAATTGTAAAGTGATGAGTGCAGTACACAGGGCACAGATGTCGCTCAAAGCGATTTTGATAGCGTTTATGGTCATGGTTTGTCATCTTTAACAAGAGAAGATGTAAAGTATGGAGAAGAGTGTTCAGAGAGCATAGAAAAACGAAAGTAGGTAACAGTTGAGTCTTGTTTCAGTGGACGGAAAATCTTCATAAAGACATTATTTGGAAAGAAATAAGGACCCGGATTTTCAGGTCAGACCTTCGTTTCAAAATATTTAATCTCTCTCTGTTGCTTACTTCTGGACAAAGATTTACACGTTTTGAAAGATGCGCTGTCTTGAAAACTACTCTGGACAGGGTTCCACCGGCGTTATACACTGCAGGGTCCAAAATCTTAAGCTCAGGTTATGGTTTATTCTCTATAAGTATGATGTAAGGTCCAAGATTCGATGAAAATCATGCATATTTTCAGCAAACCACAAAGTTTTTTCAACACTATATGTGATATACAGATACTGAGTAGGAATATGTTTTAGAATCCTGGTTCGAGCAGATCTGAAACCCCTGCAGCTTCATAATTTGGAATGAAATGAGACTTTGAAAAGCATGTCTGGTCTTTCGCTTACATCTTCATATTTTGAAATTTCCTCGTGCTCAGAATTTCATCGCATAGGTTTATTTGAACTCCCTTCATTAGCAATTTCTTAAATTTAATTCCCGACATTGCATATATACTTATTCAGAAGCAACAATGTATCACATTAGTCAGCTATTTGTTCCCACTTCAGTCTGCGCTCGATATTTAGTATTTCCAGTGAATTTATCGGCGAAATTAATGAATTCTGCATAAAATGCTTTGAAGCACTCAAAGTGTTTGAATATTAGAAGGGCCGACCGCTGAGCGCATTGTTTCAGTTGGCGGCCACCCGCCGCAACGCAGACAGTAAACTTCCGTTGAACTGCAACGGGGTGTACGACACAATCCCTCTCCGCCCCAGCAGGTATCCACCGAACCAAAGTCGATAAATGTCAATTTGATCAATCGTGTTACTTTTAGTGCAGTTCGCTCGCACAAATGCACTCGCTGGCTGCTGTGAAGTGGCACTTTGCTGGGCGACGCCGTACATTGATTCGTCCAACGCCTGAGTGCAGTGAATTAGTAAGTGGCCGTGGCAGTGACTTTGCTCTCGTTCGGACTCGAACTCGAACTGTCTCGCCAAATGAATTGCAAAAAGAAAGCAGAACAAAAGCAACTGCAGAAAATTGTAATTGAAATGATGATTGTGGGGCGTCCAGTGCCGCAGTCATCTGTAGCTTGCAACGTGCCATTGTTGACGCCTCCAGACGCCATGGGTAAAGCCATTATGCTGCACACTCCGGCTGCTGGCGCGACGAGTTCATTTGCAAATCTTAATCAGAGTTCCATCGAAATGTCATGAGATCTGAGTTTTGATTTAATGTTGATTGATTAAGCATTTCGTGGGAAATGTCTGAGTTCATGTTTCACTTTTTTACTTTAATGTGGCGAATAATGAATAATGAAAGGCATTTATTGTCCTACTGATTTGTATTTTGGGCTGATGGATTAAATTTGGTAATTGAAAGCATATCTTTTGAGTTTGAAGTTGTAAGCTTTGTTCCAAAAGGGTTTGCCAAAAAGTTTGTAACTCACAGAAAGAAGCGTTGAATACCATATAAAATAAAGATGTATATGCTCAAAGTTGCCTGCAACAAGATAGTTGCTCGAGTCGATGTTAGGACCTCGGAGCGCACGCATGTCTGAAACATTGGAAACATGTCTTCCATCTATCATAACATGATCAATCTGGTTGGTGACCTTGGAGCTTGGTGAATTTTTCTATGCGGAATCTAGTACTACAGATAACTATATTTCGGGCCCCGATGAAGTCGATCAGCCTCAACCCATCTGGCGCCGTTTCCTAGAGGAGGCTGAATTTACTGACTGTTGTGCCAAAGATACCGTCTTTGCCCACCCTGGCGTTAAAGTCGTGAAGCACGATTTTGACATTGCGGCGGAGGCAGCTCTCACAGGTGCGCTCCAAGAGCTCATAGAAGGTATATTTGGTCACATCGTCCTTCTATTCCATCGGGGCGTGGGCGCAAATCAGCGATATGTTGAAGAACTTCGCTTTAGTGTGGATTGTGACTAGACCCACCATGAATCGCACACCAAATTTGCGCCCCTTTATATGGCCACAGAAGTAAATGCCACAAGAACTTACTCGCCTTAGTCCTTGTCCCGTCCACCGCATTTCTTGGGCGGCGATGATGTCAGCCTTCACTTTAACCAGGACATCAACCATCTGAGCAGCGGCACCTTCCCAATTAAGGACCGGACATTCCAGGTACATGCCCCTAAATCGTTATCCATAATGCGTTTGCCATGGTTGTAATCAAAAAAGGGGTACCTCAACCGAGGCTGTTTGTAATTTTTCATTGGGGGTCCCAAACCCAACGCCCAACCTTGGGAATGGGATGTTTCGCCTTCTTACTTGGCTCGCCTTCAAATTGTTGTTCTTTGGAGAGTATACTTGGTCTAGGTCCGGAAGTCGTGAGCTGCTTGAGCATGATATGGGCTTCTCTTTACCTCTGTGGGAAGCTTTCGCAAGCCTGGCCTAAACATCTCGACAGACGGGTTTTTTAAGCATTCTCCACCATCAATTTGGTGAGATCCAACTGCACCGGAATTGATCGATTCAACTAAATGCTAAATGAAGGCAAATCATACTTCACATTCCGGCCCATCATGCCCCAATTATGCTGCGAAATGCTACACGAGACAGTCTATTAATATAATTGTAATTAATTGATAAGACCAAACAGATGTGCCAGTAGAGTGATATGCAAACAATCGTATCCAATTACGCACATATGTGCATACATGCATACATACAAACATAAAAAAGTACTTAAATGCGCCGCTGTCTTCTCTGGCTTTATGTGTTTTTGATAAATATTTTATATCAATTTCACATTACAAAAATAAATTGCACATGAGCACAGACGCCTACCGCCACAACAACAAAAACAAACGCAAATAAAATGCCGCAATAAAAACACTCAAACGAACAAATATCAAATGAAGGAAGCAAATAAAAAAGTCACCGTAAATGATACGCCACACAATGAGGTTTACAACAATAATAACAACAAGCACGTCAGCATGAGCGTCATTTCATTTCACGCGAATTTCAATTTCTCTAATGACCTTCGGTAGAAAGTACCTATGCGAATTGGAAAAAAAACAAAACAAAAACGCAAATACAAAAGCAAATTGTAATGAAATTCGGCTGACTCGCTTTTTGTACATTTCTGTCCGAAGCAGTAAAAAGTGTACATGTCTCCGGCAACATGTGGGAAAGTTGGCATATTTGGGTATTATTTCGCCTCAAGCACGTCAAGTCGACGACGAGCAATTTTCCATAAATGCTCTGTTTTTATTGAGTCTTCATAATTTCGGCACAAAACGCCAGCGCCAGACACTTGCGAAGCACAGAAGCATTTATTACGTCCACACTATAAAATACGCACACGCACACACACGCGCTACCAAAGCCAAGGCAGGCAGGCAGGCAGACAGACGGGCACATAAACACCTTACCAAATGAATCGCCAAATCGCCCACACAAATGCTAAATTACATTTTGACAACCGAAGAGAATGAACGCAATCGACGAACAAGTTAACGAGGAGCGCCTGCGTGTGTGTGTGTGTGTGTGTGTGTGTGGAGGGTGTAGTGAAATATTTTATGCCTAAAACGCGCCGCTACTCAAGTCCCAAAGTCCTGCGTCAGACAATCTTCAATGATGACATGCAACAAGGTACAACATCGGCAGACGGACGGGCGGACAGTCGCGTGAGAGGGGCGGCTTGGTTGGGTGTACAAGTAAATATTTCATTCAACAAATGCGCGCACAAACAACAATGCTCACACTGAAAATGTCTGCCGCATATATTTACACACCCATACTTGTACAGCAACGTAAATAGATGTGTGCGAGTGTGCCGCCACCAGACAGGATATGCGTGAGTGCGACCCAACAGGCAGAACTTTGCCGGCAATAATACCAGCACAACAATAGCAAAAACAACAATGGCACCAGCAGCCAACAAGCCGGCAATGCCAGAAATCAGGAAAAAACCCGAAACGAGTGGCAGACGGCGTTTAGTAGGCTGTATCCGAACCGCCGAAGCGGAAGTAGGAAGAGAACACTTTGATAGATTGTTAGAGAGAGCGCCCAAGCACGAAGGCTGAGCAGTTAATGAGCATGAGAGTGCGCACAGTGGCTTTGCTAGGTGTATACGAGATTTTTCATTTAGTATGTTGAAATTATTATTTAGTGGCCGCGAGGCGTAAGAGGGTCTTAGAGCTAGAATAGGTCGGGAGAATATAATTATTTTACTTTGCGCATGTGGTCATAAGAATGGTAATGCTGTAAACTATCTCAATCATCACATCAAGCACTTTCATAACTTGGCAGGTTCTATGAATTGACCGCTCCAATTTGTAATATTTCTCCCCAAAAAATCAGTACTTAATAGAATTTCAAAATCTCGTCAGTTAAACTAAAAAACGTTTCTAATACAATTGCTTTCATAAATGCCAGTAACTTGAAGAAACTTCTAGCCAGTTCCATCAGCTTTTCGTTGATGGGAGTAAGCCTCATACAAACAAAAACTGCTCATTGAAATAAAGGCTTCAAATTATCAATCATATCATAAGGTATTGAGAGATATTGATTTTTTTAGCATTGTTTCGACCCGATCCATCGAAAGAATCCCAGCCGATTTAGTGGTTTTAATTGACATAACGACGGCATCCATTCTAGCTACCACGGAAATGGCGAACTGACGTGCAGTAATTTGAGGGGAGTTCCAGTGCTTCGGAAAAGGTGCTGTTGTTTTTCCGACAGAACCTTTTCTATTAACTTGAACCACAGGGAATTCAAAGGGTGGACGGTGGCATGCTGGAATACCTTACATATATGAGTTCAGAAAGGCATGATTGAGTGTGAGTAGTTAGAAGTCGACCCATTTTAAATTTCCAGGACGCTTTTTTAAAATGGTTACTTGGACGAATATGGCATGTGACCCTCAAGGCGCTTCTAATTGACTTTATGACCCAACATCTCTTTACGATCACCAAAAGCAAACAAAAAACTAGGTGGATCCTGACCACTGTGCTTAGAAAATCGCAAGCCGACTGTAGCAAATTAATGCAAACGTGTTTGTATTAAGCTCAAGGACACCGAAGGATATGTCTACCGACACACATAGACAAACAGAAAGTGGCATATGTATGTATATTGTTGGGTATACGCATACTCAAGCGAGTATTTGCGCCCACACAGGTTCGCATTACAGTCCCATTTAGCTCATCTACTAATCTTGGCTCTGTCTGTCTGGCGGCGTCTGCTTGCCTCGCAGCCTTCAAATTAATGTCGGCATCCAAATGAATACTTCGTGAGCGCGTGTGTGCATGTGCGTGTGCTTTTGTGCCGAGCTTTATATTTATTTACACTTGTCGTAAATGCAAATAGCTAAGCACCGCACAGAAGGTCCATAAAAGCTTACCTTGCGAATGCATAAATAAATTATTTGCCAGCGAAAGTGGAGGAATTCCGTCAGCTTCGAATTTCATATCCCACTCAAATTGATTGTTTTGTGAGTAAATTGGAAATTACATACTCTACTCGACAATACCAAGGCACAACCATAATACCTAAGCATGCAAAAGCAAACATTTAGTAAAAGCCAGGTCTACTTAGCTTTGGGGCTTTCGTGCGTATATAGAAGGTTAATGCATTTAAAAAAGATAAGGAAAAGTTTTCTTAATTATTATGCCATCAATACTACTTATGTACATTTCACAAGGTTAACAATCCAAAAACAAAGTCTCTATAAGGGGCTTTTGAATTAGCTCATGTCACCTGCCCAACGTATTTCCTTTGAGATACCGGGCCCAGTACAATAACTACGGTATCTTGGATTTTTAGCAGATTATTAACAGAAATATGTAACAAAACTGTTACTTTGGACAAGCCATTTTCTAGATTTTCAGATTTTCTTCTATTATCTATTATCTGACCTTTAATATTCGAATAAACTCTTTTGGTGGACCACGAAAGAGCAAGTTCTGGTGAAGATTTCTTTTGGAACAGGACCGTAGCTCACTTGGCTTCCAATAACATCATTTACAATAAGGGGCTTAAAATTTAAGTATTAATGTTTTTTCAGAAGATGTTCTAATTGGAACTCAAAATATCCCTTTCATTAGTTCAGTAATACGGAATTCCATATAGAAACCTAGACTTGGGCGGAGAACCTACTAAAGAGACCATCAGTGCATTAAATTGCAAGCAACATATTAATGAGTTCAGGGCCTGGAAACTTATGGCAGTCTTCTCTAATCAGGAGGGCAAATGGAGGCAAGTAATCTTACAGAAGCTTTACCCATAGTTTTTTTTCATGTATATAAAATGACCATGGGTCTATTGAGACCCCCACTTTTTTCAACGCGTTGGGCCTCAATTACTCCAGATGAGTTTGGATTTTAATCAATGGTTGCATGTTTCTTGAGAAGTGTTTTCAGATATTAAGGGGTTACATGGGTTTCGTTGAACAAAAATGGCCCAATTCCAATATATATATATATATTTTTTTTTTTGACACAAAAAAATTCAATATTTTATTCAACTTTTTTTTAATCCAAAGATAAATATTTTAAAAAGATTTTGAGAAAATTTCAAAGGAAAATATTCGGAACTCGGACATTAAGACGTCATTTCCAGTAATGCCTCGGAAAAATTGTGCCGCTGACAGCAGAACTTCTTACCTGATCAAAAGTACAAAAAGTGCTTTACTTAAGACCATTAACTATGAAAATTTCTCGACGTTTTTTTAATAATTTTAATTGAACAAAAAATCCTTCATTGAAGAACTTTTTAATTATATCTCGAAAACCTGCTTAAAATTTCTCTAAGACTTTGAAAACATAGTTTCGAGAAAAACGCGTTTAAAGTGACTAGACCTCGAGCACGCAACATTTCAAGGTTGTATCTCCAAAACTATTAGTCGAATTAACTAGAGAATTTAGGGCAGTATTCTATAGATGTTTTAGAATTAAATAAGATAGAAATTTTTTTTTTAAAGGCGCGGAACTCATCTAATCTCTTAATACTGATTCGAAAATGGAGCGACGTTGAAGAGATTACAATGCTTGTTTACGACCTTTATTTAATCAAACTGCCGGATGATACGCATAACAATTGAATGCTCTTCCCACAGACAATTTCAATACTAATTAAATCGAAAAATGACACAAGTGCAGACATAAGAAACAACAAAAAGGCGCTTGCAATATTGCAACGAAAAAAATAAGTAAAAAATCACGCGCCCACAAACACCTAAAGGCACACCTCCTTCCCCCCCAAATGGGGCAAACAAGTGTGGCATAGGTAGGCTTGCAGTTCAAGCGAAAATTTTGCAAAAACAACAAAATGGAATTATAAATAACAACAACGTGTACAACAACAAATGAAATTTAGCCAAAAAAACAAAAGGTGATCATAACGACAGCAGCCAAAGCACACACCAACAATACTAACACAACCAACCAGTTGCTTAAGAAGCAGCAGCGGCCAGTGGTTAGCAAGGTGAAGGCATAAAAAATCGTTCCAGACACTTCTCAAACCAGACATGTCTGGGCGATAAGCTACTCGTATAACCCGCAGTAAGTATGCGTATGTAAGCGGTCGAGTGGGACCCAGCCGCCAAATTGGTCGTGCACCGAACTGTCTGGTCGGTCGGTCGGTTGGTCGGGTCGAGTGCGGCCGAGCAAATTTGCGACGCTTCATAATGCCGAAATGTGCAATGCGTTGAACTGAGCTGTTTTACACCGCAACCTTGCAGCCCTTTGCACTTTGAGTTGTGTGCGGTTCCACAAGGGTTAGCTTTTTCGACTGTCTGCCATGTTCATACATACAACAATAAATATGTTTGTATGTGACCAAAAGTAACCACCAACTTTGGTTTGTCATTGTCGTTGACGATATTTTTGTTGCTATGCTGTTGTTGTTGCTTGGCTTTTGGTCTGGTGCTTGGCCTTACTTTCGTCTGTCAGCGTTGCTGCAACTGTTTGTGTTAGTGTTTGTGCAAATTTCATCGGTTGTTTTTGTTGTTGTGATATATTTTGAAATCCATTATGACATCTGCAAAGCACAGCTAAGCAAAATCGGCTAACGGCACATATTCATAAAGCAAGTGCACATTAACCCAGTAAACCAAAAGGTGAGTGGGTTCACTCAAATGAAAATGGGTCTAAATGGACCCATGCTCATTCGTTTTCGTAATCTCAGAAATTCCTAAGTAGCGCTCTGACGAACAACACAATTTTTCGGAAGAATAGATTAATTGAGAAATGTAAGACTAGTTTATGTTCAACATCGACCTAACCTTTGTCTCTTCTAGCTTCAGCGTTCACTTATGGATTCTTATGGCATGTGCACAACCTAGGTTTGCAACAGCTTGGATCTATCACAAAATGCAGGGCTTGTCCGGAAAGTAATATCACTGAGTCGATTTGAAAAAATTTATTGAATCAATCGTTACAATTCTTTAAAAGCTTTCAAAATGGGCTTCTTCTGCGTCGATGCAGCGCTGCCAGCGCAATTTCCAAGGCATTCTCCGGAATAGCCTTGAGAGCCGAGGTGCATGTTGCTTGGATCCCCGCTGTCGTCTCAAAATGCTTGCTTTTCATCGGCCTTTTCAGGCAAAGAAACAAAAAAGTCCGTGGGGCCACATCTAGGCTGTAGGGCGGCTGCAGAAGCGTTGTAATGCCGCCCTTGGTTAGGTAGCTATTCACAAGAAAGGCGGTGTGAGCAGGGCGTTGTCGTGGTGCAACTTCCAATCGGCTGCGATGTCTTGTCGGACCCGATTGACTCTTCGTTTGAGTCTCTTGAGAACTTCCACGTAAAACTTGGCGTTGACGGTTTGTCCAAGAGGAACAAATTCATGGTGGACGATGCCTTTGATGTTAAAAAAGAAAATGCGCATCGTTTTCACTTTGGATTTGCTCATTATTCCGGTCTTCATCAACGACCTCTTCCCAGCCCTTCTTCCTAAAGCAACATCTAGGTAAGCCTGCTTGATCATATCAAGCGTCTCTTTCGCAGATTTACCGAGTTCCACATAGAATTTAATCGCGTACCTCTGCTCTAATGAATGCTGCATTTTCGACTTGCACTACTCGCGCGAAAATGTTCGTCCTGACTCGCCAGGTGCTCGGAGACAACTGACCAGATGCTCGTTTGTTAGCTTGGAACGCCCTCTACCGAATCCAGTCAGTGCGCGCACACTCCGAAGTACAATCGCGGCGGAAGAAAAGTAGTCCTATTACTTTTCGGACAAACCCGGTATCAATAGACGTGAGAGAAGAACTAAGAGGCCCACATCCTTATAAATAATAATTCTTTTGGAAGCACTTTCATATAAAGTTTAGCAAACTTAAAAGAAAAAATGCAGTTTTTATTGAGTTGAAATCGTTGTAGGCCAGGGTCGTGTCCACATCTCTATCAATAAGAGTTAAAATTTGGGAACAATGATTTTTCCTCCAACGTCAGAAAGTGCCTATCTAGAAAACACTAAAAATATATGCTCGAATTATAATATACGATTACAAACTTACCGACGAGTTTGTCTTAAGATTTACAATGTTTACTGGACTTCATTAGAGACTTCAGGGCGCACAACATTTAAAATTTTTCTAAATATTGTTTTTGAGATGCAAAGTCTTTCTATTAACGGCTGATTACATTAGCCGCAAACATACCGACCGACATTCAGACAAATCAACTGTCTGGCATACCCATTAACAACAATAACAACAAAACAGACAGATGACAAAGGGAGATGTAGATATGCAGACAACGAGGGGATGGGGTCGTACGAAGCGCAAATGAAGAACTTAAATGGCAGACATACAACAGTCAAATACGTGCTAGACACTCGGACCCCACTGGCGTAAGGCTGGGATGTGGCAATTGTGGCAGTATTGCACCCTTAAGCGACAGGCGTGCGAAACGCAATGCATCAGCTGCTTTATGTGCACCGCTCTTCTCCACTCCTCGCCATTGTGGCGATTAAGTGCCGATGACGATGGCAGCACGACCAGCTGACGAAAGCGACGCTGGCTGCGACGCCGGCTTCGACTTAACCTTGAAAAACGAGTCCAGCCAAAGTCATACTGGGCTGTGGTGGGGTGCAGAGATGCGGGCCAGACGAAAGTCATGAAATGAAATTTTACGATGTTGCGCCGCCGGTGGATGCACAGACGAAATAAACGTGAGCGCCGGAGATGCGTTTGTGTGCGTCTGTCTGCATGCGTGACTGTTGTTGAGTAGGTGTGCTCAGGGGTGGGCACGTTAGACGGTGTCTGAAAGGTTGCTTGCATTCCGCGTACATGCTGTGGCGGGCGAACGGATGGGTGGCGGCAGCCAGACAGTTGCGGAACGGGTTACGATATTCTTTTCTCATATCAAATCAAATCGAATGCGAAATTGGTTGAAGTAAATTTGCTAACGTGAATTACGACAGGCGTTCGAGTGACTACAATGGCGGCGCTCAGTCAATGCATGCGGCAGAGGGCGGGAAACGCGCACGATTGTGCGTCGTTGGGTACTTGTGGGTGTTCTTTTATGATGCGCGCGAGATTGCAATATGTTTGTGGCATATCTGTCTGGCGTGTCTGCTTGCTATGCTCGTCGCTGATTACGCTGTCTATTTTGTTTGTCGATGAAGAGGCGTCTCTAATGCACATGCCAAATGAACTAGTCTTTTCATAAGTATCTAAGTTTGTTATGTATCTCTCGTGGTATGTGTGAGCATGTGCGGAGTTATGACCAACACTACTCAATGGGACAGACAAGCAAATGTGGACGGACAAAGAAGAACTGTTAGGCAGACTACATGAAGATTGGGTGTCATACATATACGCAAACACAAGCTCACATGCTGACTTTGATATTAGCAGTTTCAACTTATCAGATCCTTATTATTGACGCCGCTCACTGCTGCAAGGACAATATGTTAATTTACAATGCAAAGCTACACAAAGGAATTGAAATGTGCGCGATTGAAGCTGATGAACTGAAAACTTGGAGAACTGGGGGTAAGAAGGTAGTGAAAGACCCAATAAAGATTATATTATCATGGCTTACAAAATAAATTAAAATAAAGGAAAAAATATTTGTATTACATTAGGTGAGGCACAAATTGTCTGTGACGCATGCGACACAATCTAACTAAATTCTTGATTGAAAAATGCTCGCAAAAGCTCGACATTATAATTCTCTTCTTTATTGGCCTAGATACCGCGCCAGTCGTTCTTCCTTTTCGCTGTTTGGCGCCAATTTGATATTCCAAGCGAAGCCAGATCCTTCTGCACCAGGTCTTTCCAAGGGACTGGAGGTCTTCTCTTCCTTCCTCCAGCGAGTACTGTGTCGAATACTTTCATAGCTGAAAGTTTTCATCTATTCGGACGAATGAGAACCGTTGTCTCTTAACTATATCGTATATCTCGAAGCTATATCAATTTTCGCCGTTGCTCGGACCATATTTTTTTCCATCTCTTGAAACCTCGTTACGCCGACTCATCAGCTGTTGTAATCGACTATGCATGACCGTCTAAAAACGGAGATGATGAGTGACTTGTACTTTGATTTTAGTTCGTCGAAGGTCTTTACTTCAAATTGCCTACTCAGTCCAAGTAGCACCTGTTGGCAAGGATTATTCTGCTTTGGATTTGGAGAATGCCATTGTTGTTGTTAATGCTGGTTCCAAGATAAACGAGATTATCTACGACTTCGAAGTTATGACTGTCAACAATGACGTGGGAGGGCGACGACTGTTTGTTTGATGACAGGAAATATTTCGTCTTTCCCTCGTTCATTACTAGACCCATTTGCCTCGCTTCCTTATCCAGTCTGGAGGTAGGAGAATTAACGGCGCGATTGTTGAGGGCAATGATATCAATGTCACCGTCCGTTCCATCGTCACCATCGTCATCGAATGGGGAATCGGGCTCATCCTCGCTTCCCTTTTCAACTCTCGGTATATATCACATCCCGTACGCCCTCTTTAGGCTATAAAAATTCACGGCCCTTCGAACCAAATAAATTAAATTTGGACTGATCGGTAAAAATTACCGAACCCTCTTCGCTATCACGGTGCATATTCACCGTTTTTGCCGTGCTTGCAATATAGTAAATGTTTCGAAATATTTCTCTTCGAGAAGTGTTTTTTTTGTGGTGTTTTCGCTATAAAATTAGGTGAAACCAAGAAATTACGAAAAGTACAAGTTCCACTATCGTCAAGTCTTCCATCTCTTCCAGTCTTTTATATACCAATCATATCCTGAACAATTATAAGTGTTTTGGTTACAGTTTCAAAACTTGTAGGTTAAGAGAAAAGTCTCTTCAAATGCAAAGCATTTTTGTTTTTTGTTTCACTATACCATTTGACACAATTTTCTTTTCGATTCCAGCCCAAACCAGAGCCACAGTCTTCCTTCCTCCCTCTTAAGGCAAGGTTTTCGGACTCAGTCACGGGAAAATTTAAATAAATTTCTATTTGCTATATTGCTTTCGATTAATTTCATTTAAATTGTACCAGAAAAATTGCCTCCAAAAGTTCCGTAATAAATTTACTACAATTTTGATTAGTATATTCTCTCTTGTTGTTATTGTTTTATGTTTACGGTTTATGCTAGAGCTAATGGATGACGGCGATTTATTTAAAATGTCGGGTTTGCTAACACCGCAATTAATTTGTCGCAGGTGCGCCGCCTTCACAAGCAAAGCCACTGAACAGAGGTAACAAATCCAAGATCTAAGAAAAGAGAGGAGAAAAAATTAACCTTAAATATGTTTAGCCTAGGGATTTCGGCGACCGCGAAATGAAATTAATTGCAAACGCAAAATGACCACATGTTTACATACTGCAATATTTTAAATATTATTTCTACACACTTTGAGCTTGAAGGCATTTTCATGGAAACTGTCTTAAAGTTTTGCTAAGGGTAGATTTTTAATGAAAGAAAGACGAAAATAAATTGAAATTGTTTAACTTAGAAAGGTAAAATAACTTGTTCATAGGCGACCTTATAATAAGAGAAATCTATTTTTAAGAATATTTGAGTTTCCCTAAATTATCTTTGTAAAATAATAAAGATCCAAAATCTTTCTAGATATCTCATCGGCAGTAGATGTCGCTAAAACCATATGCTGTTTTGAAGCTTTCTCAATTTTTGACCGCAAAAAAGGGTTAGAGTCACGAGAGCGAATATCAATTTGTTAAAATAAAGACAAGTTCTTGTCACAATGTTAAAAAAAAAAGTGAATCAAAGTATAAATTGTTTCTCTACATTTATCGTGCTGCTAACTGGCGGTATATACTGACGCATACTGCTAGGTTTTAAGCACTTTTCTGATCCTCAAGAACTGAAAATTACGAAAAAACGCCGACAAATGAAAGCGTTGATGTTTGCATTATTTTATTTGCAAAATTAATCTTCATAAGCGCAGCAGCACTCGCTTTCACCTCCCTTCTTTAAAGAACGGAAAGCAGCTGAAATATTTGAAGGTCAAAAATGTGCTGCATTGCAAAAGTCACACAGCCCCCCCACGCCCACGCGTGCACTGCCAATTTGGCTTACAACTCAATAAGAGAGCTGACCGTTAGCTGCGGACTGGCTCAGCAGTCGCTTAGTCAGTCGTAGTTATTCGAGCATCGCCGACAAGCTTTCATAAATTATTTAAAATCAGTAAACTCAGCAATGTGCAATGTGCATTCACACGTCGCCACACCGAACGGAGGCTGCCGCCAAACAAACCGACCAAGAGACCGAGCGACAAAAAGGCCGAAGGCCCAATCTAACCAGCCCCACTCAACGGGAAA
This sequence comes from Bactrocera neohumeralis, assembly GCF_024586455.1. Classification (NCBI taxonomy): domain Eukaryota; kingdom Metazoa; phylum Arthropoda; class Insecta; order Diptera; family Tephritidae; genus Bactrocera; species Bactrocera neohumeralis. Next base: position 5,892,022 of record NC_065923.1, read on the forward strand.
CTTTTCGGGACTAAAGTGCTAACCGCCCACGCAATCGGCAGGCGCACGAACACATTCACGCCCGCGCGGGGTAGACTAAGCAGCAGTGTGCGCCCTCGATTGTTTACCCATTCGTTCGTTGGTTCGTTTGTGTGTGTGTGTGTGTGTATGTGAGTGCAGCGGCTTGCCTTAGACGTCTGCAAAGTTATACCGAGTTAAAAGTTTGGCAAGAGTTGGTGTAAACTTTTATATCCTTCATAAAATTTTAGCTTTTTTACACACTTAACAACAACAATAACGATATTCACTTCATTTTGTGTGACTCATTCCCATAACGGCGTTTTCAGCATACAAATATATTTATGCTCATATAATGGCCTTCCCCTTCCCAAGACCAATGGATGCTTGTTGGTGTGTGCGTGTGTGTGTTTGTGTAAGTATGTATGTGTGTCGATGATTATTTCACGAGTGTGTGTGAGTTACTTTCACACTCTGCCTGTCTCGCGCGCATCCCTTGCTGAAGTCGGCTTTTAGGCGCACAACACTGCGTGGCTCACTTAATTGAGATTTCTTTCGAGTTGTTCTTGTGCTCCCCTTTTTTTTGCAAATTTCACTAAGCGTTTTTAATTAGTTTCGAAAGTTTTTATGTGCAGGATTTTTGACTCATTTCTCAAAAGTATTTTAGCGTAATGTAGCCTTTAACTACGTCGATTTGGCGTTTTGACGTGAACTTGACTTGCGCCCTTTCAGTGCGGGTGAGTTGAGGTGTGCAAAGTGTTGTAAAATGAGCAGAGTATTTGCGAGTGAAATTAATGAAGATGAAACATGTTTCAATATTGGTGATGATGTTCGTTTACTGTTATGAAATAAGTTTTTACATTTTTATGTCTCGAAGATTATTAAGAGCTCATATAGGAGAGGAGAGAGAAAGGAACATTCTTGAAACTAATATTTTATTGAAAAATTAGTAAAAATAAAATAAAATAGATATCAGACGAGTCGAGTAAGACGTAATGAAATGGGCACCGAAGATGATTCACCACCAGTGGACGCCCAAAAGAGGTTGTTACCGACGCAAACATCAAAAAAGGCCAAAAGATATTTTTGTAATGTAAAATTGTTCGAGATAGCAGGCACTCTAAAGATATCAACTGAACATGTCCATCATATTAGTTGCGAATATTTTGGGTATGTGAAAGCTCTGTGCAAAGTGAGTACCTCGCCAGCTAACTTTTGACCAAAAACAATGACGAGTTCATGATTCGGAGCAGTGCTTGGAGATGATCAGGAGTAAAGAACCGAGTTTTTGCGTCAATATGTGATAATGGATGAAAAATGGCGCCATCATTTTACTCCGAAGTCCAATGGACAGTTATCCGTATGGACTGCAAATGATGACCCCGCTCCAAAACGCCCTTAAAACGCAATAGTCAGCTGGCAAGGTTATGGGTCTGCATTTTGAGATACGCATGGAATAATCTTTATTGACTACCTTGAAAAAGGAAAAACCATCAAAAGCGACTTTACATTACATTGGAAAAACTGACGCATTTGAAGAAAAGGTGAGTGCCGTTTCAACAAGACAATGCACCGTTTCACAAGTCAGTGAAAACGATGGAAAAACCCATGAATTGAGCTACGAATTGTTTCCGCAACCACCGCATTCTCCAGATCTAGGTCCCAGCGACTACTTCTTATTATTGGATCTCAAAAAAATACTCGCTTTGAAGAAATTTCTGTCGAATGAAAAGTTGGTCGCCGAAACTTAGGCTATTTTGAAGTAAAGGACAATTCGTACTAAAAAATGATGTCGAAAAGTTAGAGGGTTACTATAATCAGTGCATCACAATTGAAGGGATCTATGTGGAATAAGAAAAACGAATTTTATCAAAAAATTGCTTGTTGGTGAGTGCGTTTTACTATGGTAGGTCGGGGCCTTGCAGTTGATCTGTTAGTATCATCATAGATTTGAAAAAGTTTCGAGAAACAAGCTGACTGACCCGAACGCTTCGAAAGTACAACGGATTAAACAAGAAAACATTGTTTTTCACCATTCTTAAAATTCAATAATGTTTTAGGATCACAAAAATATAACCGATCAATATTTTTCAAATTTCTAGACTAGCTTAATTATAATAGTAATAAATGAAAGCTCCCTCAATGATGAGCTTACACGGTCACATTGTGAAAGACTACAGTTTTAATTTACTGAAATTGAATAAAAAAAATATTTTCGCTCAACGATTCATTTTCATTTCAATTTATGGAATGTAATTTCACATGCAATTAAAAAGCTCACGATTGCACTCCAATGAGGCCAATCATTTACAGAACAAGTGGCGAAGCGTAAGAACGCATAACGGTCAGGCGGTAAATACAACAAACTCAGAAAGCCGATTTATCAGTTCGACGATTTTGGAACGCCGCTTGCTCAATCTTTATCAAATCCAATAATGAAAGCACAAAAAGCTCTTTTGGCAATTTCGCCAAACCAAAACGTTTAAGCGATCCGATTGTAATTGTGGAAAGCCGGCAGACAGATGAACAGACATGTGTAATCGTAAAGTAATGCATGTCCCTCTGCGCGTGTGTATGTGTGCATCTCCATGCGAATAAAGCAACCAACGCGCTTGGATTGGCTTAAATGGGCTCAATGCAAATGCAAGTGGACAGTGAAATGTTGAACTGGCGCTGGTGTTGTTATAGTTGCTTTTAGTATGCAGCAAAAGCAAGGCAATCGCAATAAAATGCTCACAGTAATGCAGACACACATCCACACACAGTAGACCGGGGTGGACGTCGTGTGTGATTACATTGAAATTTATGTGCATTTGCAATTTCTTTCAGCATCACAAGCTCCAACTTCAATTGCAACTCAGCAGTGGCTGTCGCTTGGATGTGCAGCCGCAGTTTTGATTTCTTCAACTCTCTCGCGCGCTGCTTTCGCACTGCCCACAATACCCAGACGCAACAACTTTTTTCTTGCATTTTGCTTTGCTTTTGCATCTGTTTCCATCTCTTACATTGCATTTTTGTCCGTTACATCCGCAGCTTTAGTCGGTTGCACATCTTGCACATGGGCTCACCCGCTAGATCGTACCGCAGACCGCTCGGTAGGGCAGACTGCCCGCTGCGCTGTCCTGTGGCCGCCGGCTGCATCTTGCTTGCTGGGCGAACCTCTGACGTCTCGGCGCGTCGTGTGAAGTGCTGTGTATTGGTTGATTTGGACTTCAATGCACATTCATGTAGCTCGAAAGCTGCAAGCAAACGTTGCTGCGGCCGCTGTTTGGCTTGTGGTCCGCATTGCGTCCTTGTCGACATCGCGTCTTCGCCGCCTGTGACATTTTGACAGCGCAAAAGTTATGGACAGGATGTCTGAATCCGTACGAACGAAGTCGTGTGCATTTTGCATATGCGAGCGAGTGAGTCTTTGTATGTGTGCTTGTGTGCGCATTAATATGTGTCCCCTCAGAGCTTATTGTCTGCTATCTGTCTGTATGCCTGTACGCCTGTCTGCGCCGCTTTACTTCTACCTTCCAGCGTGTCTGTCCGCATATGCGGCAAAGCTGACAAGTGTCCAGTTGGCTGTCGGTTGTTGGTCGTTGCCGGCCACTGCTGCTCAATGAAGAGCTGCAGTACTTTGCGTTAAGCTGCTGTTGCCAAAAAAAGAAATACAAAAACTAACCGCACCATCCAAAAACCAAACCAGTTCAGACGTACCGCAAAGCCAAATGAATCAACCGCCCAATAGCAGACGGTTTTTTTTTTCATTCTCAGCACACGGATGTACCCTAGTCCAGACGTGTTTTACGACCTTATGGTCAGTGCGCCGTAAGAAATGTGATTATTTAAAATGCAGCGAGAGAAGTGTAGCCTCTTCAAGCGTAGCCTGTGAAGCGCTTGCGATAATTTAGTAGCTTTATTCGCTTTTTTCATGCTTTATATTGGGAACACTAGATGGAAATCTTGCATGTTAACACATGTTCGGAGGAGATATTTAAATTCGAATCAAAGGCATGTCTTGCTTATTATTCCATAAAACTTTTACATATTGAGAGAGTCTTGCGAACCGTTACACTTATTTATGTTAATAAATTTTAAATACAATACGAACACTAACGGAACTGGAAAAATATTCACTTTAGCAAAAACTGAGAACATTTTCTTCAAAGCTTTCATAAAAGCTATATTGCTATATATAAAATATAAAAATATAAAAGCTATTGCTATATATAGAAGCTTTTATAGATATTTATCTTGAAGAAAAGTCAAAATTTATTCGTTGGGATCATAAAAATCACAAAGTTTATCAAAAAGCTTTTGAATTTTTATTAACTTAGAAAGAATTGCGTTAATAAAAATTCAAAAGATTATTGACATGACTAATAATTTCAACAAAACGTTTTAGAAAGCTTTAAGCTTAGATATTCAAATGAAAACTAAAAGATATCATAAATCACACATTTAAACAAATCGCTTTAATAAACTTTCATACTATACACAAAAAATTGCTAAAGCTTTCAAAAATTAGTCTATTTAAGATGCTTTCAAGAAAAATTTTTACGAAAATTATTTAAGTTGTTGGTGTTATATATGTATGTATATACATATATGTATAGTATATATTTTTTACAGGAATTGAAATAGTTTTTCCACTTATGAAAGCTTTCCACTCTGAAGTGAAAGCTTTCTTTGTTAAATTTCATTGTTCTGCTTTGTTCTGAAGCAAGCTAAATTACTTCAGCATCAGCTACGAATCTACTATAAATATTATAAATTGAAAAAGCTTCGGTAAAAGCTTCGGGTGGAGGCTTCATTCAGAAAAGATTAGGTTTTTTATAATTTCATTTTATTAATCCCTGAGAGACATTAAATAATAGTATTTGTTTTATTTTCATAAATACTTAAAAGCTTAACAAAAGCTTTTAAAATTTGTAAGATGATTGAAGCTCCGAAGCCGCCGTATGAACCTTAACTTTAGAGCATATAACTAAAAAAATACCAATTTTATACATTTTACCATGATTTTCCTAGTATTTACCACATTAAATCACTTTGAAGAAGCTTTCGTTGGTTCTAACAAAAACACTTTAATGACTTACATCAATTCGCTTGAGGAAAAAATAAAAAAGTACATAAAATTACTGCAAAAATAATTACAAAGTGCGTTGCACTCAAAAACCAAGGTGCATTAAATATAGATCCAGCAATCGGAGGGCTCACTTTCGTCCACACTGATTAAATGCCACAATGTGAATTTGCCTGTGTAAATATATGATTATTTGTAATTTGCCGCCGCCTTTGATTGGCGTTCAATTACAATAAATATAGTCCACCAGCAATTGCAGACCCTCTAAGCGCATCTCTCAACGCACGTGTGTGTACATACATATGTATATATATTTGTATTGACCGTCGCCTGGCTCATTTGTCGGCCCTTCTTCCAGTGTCGAGTGATTAAGGCGCATACTTAATTATGGAGGCTGTGGTAACGAAAAATGGCCATGACAGCTTTTAATAAAATTAATAATTGCACTCCATTTGACGTTGTGGTTGTTGTAATCGATACGAGCACATCATTGTCTACGACACGGCAAGCAGCGGTTAAGGGCCAAGGCCGCAATGTATGGTAGAAACTTTGTCTGGTCGGGTGTATATTAGCAGGTGTGTGTGCAGATAAATTGTTCTTGTCGCTCTAATTGAATGTGCTAGGCATGCTATTAGCGATAATCATGACTTAAATGTGCTACTGTGATATTATTTAAGTGTTGATAAGCGCTTTGATGCTTGATTTTTTAAATGCTACAGTGGGTCCATTGCAGGAAAGACATCGTTAAATTTGGAATCAGCTTTTTGCTTCTGTAATGTCCAATAATTTTGAAAGAAGTAAGATGGTAGGTAAGATTATATTAAGCTTCCATATCCATAATGAAGATACCAGTCTGGACCACCGAAGTTTAATAACACCTAAGTCTATACCAAACCAAAATTTACTAGCGACTCAAGGAAGGGAGGTCAGACTGAGAAATTGAAGCATCGTGATTTTTAAATATAACTTCGGAAGTCTCAGACCAAGTTTAAAACGAAGTCACCTGTGTGTTTTTCTTGAGCTCAGAGTGCTTGTTCCAAGCTGTTAATATAAAAGCCTCAATGAAATTTGGAATTAAAAGAAAAGAACACAGTTCCACAGAAGTATAATATTAACGATTTTTCTACTATCGAACAAAGGAGTTCCACTCTCTTCAGGCAATGCAGCCACTCGAAAAATTCAAACTTTTGGACAAAACTGCGTTATTTGCAATTAGTTGATCCTTTCCACGGCAACTTCCATTTCACTAATGGGTCGCTTCGCTTTCAGATATTTTGTGTATACCAATAGGTTAGACAAAATTCTTTTGAAATCACCTGCCGTGGAGAGTCATGAAATTTTTACACTGATTAGAAAGTGAGATCTCTTTCAAAAGGCATATAGTGTAAGAGGGTTTGTGGTATAGACTCAAACCTCGACTCTCTAGTAAACCAAATTGAAGCTAAGTTCTCAAATATTACAGTATGAAGTCAAGGTTTTGACAAAAGCAGGTGATTGCAGCCAGAGAAAACTCAAAAAATACCAAAAAATTACAGGCTACTGTCTGAAACTCATCCACAATGTACTTTTTATTTTCAGCACTCGATTACTTAAGGTCAGTTTCCAGTCCTCAACCTACATTTTATGGATTCAATACTTAAATAATTTTGGTGTTGTGAAAAAAGCCACTTTATCACTGACAATAAATTTAAATTAAGCTAACAATTAACTCGAAGCATGAGAAATACATTTATTCCGATTGATTGCAATGCTTCAAGAAAGGCGCGTCCATATCGCTCCAGTCATTGTCACTTCACACACAGACCGGTTCCATTCACATCAGTTCGTTTCTCCCCTACCCCGCGCATCAAGCAGCCCACAATCGTTTATTATCACTTCGCTTTGTCGTCGAGCACGTTTGACCGTCTGCGATTGCGACTGCGTCTGCGACCTGCCTTGCCATATCTGTCCGTCTGTCAGACAACATCAATCAACTCGAGACAAGACATTCCACTCAACCAACAACGGCCGAACTTGCCGCCGCCGCCGCACCCGCTATGTAGACAACAGCGGACGCGCTGAAGGCCAACCGAAGATGCACTCGCACTCTGTTTTGGCGCGCTAAGACGCTATCAACTTCAGCTTTCAGCTTTTCGACATTCGCTTGGGGACTGTTGGGGCTCTTGACGATGCCTCTTCATGTACACTTCAATGTAACTTTAAATTTCACAATTTCTGCTTCATTACTTTTGCAGTTGAGCACAGTAAGTACATAAAAATAAAATTACGCCTACAACAACAAGCCGGTGTTTATGGCAAGTCTATTACTGACACCGTCAGCGTCACTGTCGCTCAATGCGCACACATCTCAGCCTCAATTCACTTAAGCGAGTCGTGCGGACTGCGTCGGAAGATGCAACAATTCCCAAATCAACTCTCTCAGGCAACAACAGTGTAGTCGCAACTTCGGACCCCAAGTGCAGAAATATCAAGCCACAACCTGGAAGGCGTACGCATTTCATACCACAGACAATACAACAATAACAAGCAGTACAAAGTGGTTCGCGCATCCGGACACAATGTGGCCGGCTAAAAGACTATTATTTCGTGTAATTGTTTTTGTTTTTCGTCGATTTTTTCTTAATTTTTCTTTTGGCAAGTACCATTTCTCAAGCTGGGGTTGAGCGCTCCGACTGCTTGTCTCGCCGGCTGATGTCTGCGACTGATGACATTGGTCCATAAGAGCCAGCACGTCCACCCTTGTAGCTGTGTGTACGTTTGGGTGTGTGGTTGTCTGGAGTGGCCGTCTGGCGGTGGTTAGGTAATGACGCTGGTGGTGGCTTGCAGCGAGGGTGTCTGCGCTGCACTCGAAAATTCGCCGTTGCAAATGTGCAATGCATTTTTCGGTTCGGTCGTGCTTTTTTTGTTGTTGGTCTGCGTGCTACGGTTTATTTTTAAAATTTCCGCAGCCTTTGCCGGCGGCCTATCAATTTTTGACGAGACAATCTCGCGTGGTGCACAACAATAACAACAAGCAGCAAGTACAATAATAACGGACGACCGAAAAATACTGGCAGGCGGACAGACAGCCTGTGTGCAAACAGTGCAGTTTGTCTGTCCGTCGTCAAGCGAACTCTGCTCAGACGAAGTTGCACCGCAGCCACCAACAGTCAGCCAAGTAAATTTATGCCTTTGGTTTTGTTTCTTATTGTTGTTTTTTTCACTCCGCTTACTGTTGTTATTGATTTCTTTTATAGCTGTTGTTGTTTTTGTTATTGTTGTCGCTGGTTTTTGCTGCCTGTCTGTGCATAAAATTACGATAAGCCGCGTCAGTGTCTGCGTCTGCAACCGCGACAGTCGGTTTGTGTGCCTGAGCCCCCGTTGTTGACCATTGGACTTGGCTGGGACACAGTTGGTGGCAAAAGTAAGTACCTAAAATGGACATTTCCTTATATTCCTACGACAATAAATCCTAAAAGTTGTCGGAGTACAATCAGTAGTTTATTCAAAAAGTCCTAAAAGGATTAGAAAAAGAGCTTTTGGGCTTGCAATTTCATCTGCTTACAATAAACGGGATGATATAGATTCAAGGCATAAGTTATTTGTAACGCACGAACGAGTAAATGAGAGACAAGTTTCGCGCCGTGACCATGGCGACTAGATGGACGTTTAATATGAACCTTATTTCGATCTGAGTTGCTAATTAACAACAAACCATTGGAAGTCAGTTACTTCGAGCGGTTCATGTTTGGGTGACAGGGCTCGGTCTTGCATCTGGTAGAGGTATCGGTGACGATTATTATTTCATAAATAAGTCATTGGTGTATTTGTAAATGACTCTTAGAGCTCATGACTACAAGTTGGTGTGAGCCTCTCCTCAAGACTCTATTCTCTTGCCAAATCCTGACCGTTCTGAAAATGCTGCAAGCAAAGCTGGAGGAAAATATGCGAATATTTCCTATTTTCTCGCCAATTGTGATTAAAATTCATTCAGGGGTTAGGTCATACCTCGAAACGTTAAACACGGATGCACCTATATCGTCTTCTTTATTCGCGTAGACACCGTTTGCGGTACTTGGCGCCAAATGGAGATTCCAAGCGAAGCCAAGTCCTTCTCCACCTGGTCTTTCCAACGGAGCAGAGGTCTTCCTGTTCTTTTGCTTCCTCTGCTTCCTCTGGCGGGCACTGCCTCGAATACTTTCAACATGAGCCACTGTCTTTAAATACGCTGAACTATGTCAATGTCGTCGTATATCTCATACAGGCCATCGTTTCATCGAATGCTGTATTCTCCGTGACCAATGCGCAAAGGAAAATCTTCCGCAGAACCTTTTTCTCGAGAACTCGTAACGTCGGCTCATCAGATGTTGTTATCTCCCATGCCTCTGCGCCATATAGCAGGACGGGAATAATCAGTGACTTATAGAGTTTGGCTTTTGTTCGTCGAGAGAGGACTTTACTTCTCAATTGCCTACCCGGTCCGAAGTAGCACCTGTTGGAGTTATTCTGCGTCAACAGTGTCGTGGGAGCCAAGACTGGAATGCGACGACTGTTTGTTTGATGACAAGAGATATATCGTTATAATTTTAGGTTGCACCAATATACTGCCCTTAAATTTTCTTACAACTTTGATCAAGCAGTTTGTATAATGCTTTATGCTGTAGTAGTCCAATATCGGTCTTTCGATAAGCAGCTTCTTGGAGAAAAACGTCGTTTACATGACTAAATCGAATCAGCTCGTCACGCTGATCATTTTGATATAAATTTTATAGGTTTATTACGCTGGGCATCGTATAAAAAGCAATTACATCCAAATCTATGATGTCTGCAATGATCTTGAAAAGCTACACCAGGAAATACTTTCATCTTACTGCCAAAAGCAGACAAAAAAGCTATCAAAATTGAGTGCAGCATACTATTTGCATGCACTGTTGGAAAATAAAAATGCTTGTATCTTTGCAAGCACTCGTTCACGTTCACGTCTGACCCGCATATCACACGGTCGCGCGAGTTTTGCTGTTTGTCCGCCTGCTGACTGCATGCCACGTCGTCTACCGCCCCCCCGGGCCGTCCGTCCGTCCGTTAACGTCGTCATGTCCGCCGCTGGCCATTGGCTGGCCTTTGCTGTTTATATTAAATTTTTTGCGTTGTTTCATGTTTTGTTCCCTGTTGCATTCTCTGCGCTTAAAGCCGGTCAGTTGCAATTATTTGTTGTTGTAATTGTTGCTCGTTGTATGGCACCGGACTCGCATGAAAAATTGTATTTATAACTTAAAATGCACTTAGTTGCCCGTCAGTTTGACACTTACAAGGGCGTTACAGTTGCCGGGAGCAGATTCAGGCGGCTGCATACACGCACACAAACACAAGCAAGCAAGAAAATATGAAATAATGCCGGTCTTGCAACAAAAGTTGCACTAAGTTATATTTCTCCGGCATGTCTCGTAGAGCCAATTTATTCTTTTCACCTCAGCCATTCAACTACATCAACAGGCATATTTATGTATGAATATATATACATATGTATGTATATATATAATGCACTGCAAGTGTCTCGTGCCGCACTTAATCGAATTCAATTCACTTGGAGTCCATCATTCAGTCGGCTCAAATTAATTTCGCTTCAAAAATCTTTACAACTTATCTCAACTAAATGTCATTTCTCCATTGTAATGCAGACAATTTCGCATTTTCCCATCTCCTCCGCCCCGCCAGAGCTTGTGATTACACAGTTTCCTGTCTGTCTGCTCCATTTGTTTTGCGAAACGTGTCTGAAATAAATAATTACGTTTTGGTGCTTTGGTGCACAACGTCGGCGGCCTGAGGTTGCAACAAACAAGGTAGACTAAAGCTTTGGCTTAGTCTTTGTCTGCTCTTTTTAGGTTTATAATAAGCTCTCATTAACATATTGCAGACATTGGTACTTGTGTTCTCTTCAATCCTCATTCTTAAAATTGCAGATTTACATGAATTTGGCTTAATTCAGATGTGTGTACTTACAAAAAGGAGCCTTCAATACTCAGTGTAACTTGAAAAAAGATCGAGAATGCTGCATTACGTAAAATAAGTTCAACTCTACAAAACCGAAATATTTATTAATATTTATGCTGAGATCTTGCCGTAATTTGAAGCTTACATATAAGCGTAAGTCTGAGCTAAAACCGTTTTCTTTTTGATGAAGACTACGGCTGTATGGGTATGGTGAAATTTTAGAAGCTTTACCTCGTCTATGTAATTATGTTTCACGGAAATTGTCTCGTTGGCACTTAATAGTTCAAACAGCTCATCGTTCCTTCGAATGTGATTTTCGCCATTGCCAATCCGCAAAGACCATAAATCTTCCGCAGAACCTTTCTCTCGAAACCTCGTAACGTCGACTCATCAGATGTTGTCATCTTCCTCTGCAGCGTATAGCAGGACGGTGATGATGAGGGACTTATATAGTTTGGTCTTTGTTCGTCGAGAGAGGACTTTACTTCTCAATTGCCTACTCAGTCCGAAGTTGCACCTGGGGGCAAGAGTTATTCTGCGCAGGATTTCGAGGCTGATATTATTGTTGGTGTTAATACTGATTCCAAGATAGACGAAATTATCAACGACTTCGAAGTTTGACTGTCAACAGTGCGACGACTGTTTGTTTGATGACAGGAGATATTTCGTCTTGTCCTCTTTCACTACCAGACCTATTTGCTTCGCTCCATATCCAGTATGTAGAAAGCAGAACTAACGTTGCGGTTGCTGAGGCAAATGATATCAATATCTTCGGCGTACGTCACCAGCTGTACACTCTTAGACAGCAAAATTGTTAAGAGAATTTAATTTAAAAGCAGTGTTAGCCAGGTTCCATCGTCCAAAGAAAAACACTTCTGTTCTATGCAAATATGGCTTTGTGGATATCAGAACATCACAAAACAATCATATATGCTAAAGGCTCTAAGTCTAGGAGGTGTTGAATTTATTTAGAGCCTGTGTTACTATAGACTCAGTCAATCCTCTGAGCTGGTTATAGCGTCAACCAAGAAGAAGATATGCAAATGAAATTTGTGCTCAATGCGAAAAAACGGCAATACTTTTACGAAGCTTTGGAATCAACATCAGACGTCAGACGTCAGATTCAGATCATTAGATATATTTGCAGAATAAGTTCAGGAGTAACTTTCAAATACCAAACCAACTTCAAACACCTCAACAAGGTCACCTTTGCATCGATTACATCTCTAGCCCAAACAAGCGTCAATTTTGTGGTCACTTAAGACTGGCACTTAAAACCTCAAAATTTTTTCCCAAAAAATATGCAGATTTACATATTTTCTCCAGCAATCCATCATGCAACCCTCAGCACACAACTTTTCTACAACAAACTTAATTTTACCTTTGCAATAGATGGGACATCAAAGATGGCCATTAAGTCAATTGTCTAGCTTGAATGGAAGGAGAGCGCCTCGTGGTGTGGACTTCAGTATTTAGGCTATGCCATTCACGATACTTCGCACACTCATTTTTCAGAAGGCTCAACCTAAAGCCTACAGTTGCCGAGCGGCCATAAATAAGCTGACTGGCTGGCTGGTGGACTGGTGGATAGCTGTATGGGTGAAGTGTGTGGCCTTGCCTATGGCGTCGCTTGGCGTCGAGTACGTGGCAGACATTGCAAACTCGATGCTTAAGTTTCGCATCACACAGCGCTGCATCACTAAGTGCGCCAGCCACACACACAACAATAACAAAAGCAACAAACAACAACATGAACAAAAGCAAGCAACGCATCCTTCCAGTGGCTGTCTGGCCTTGCAATAACTTTGTCTGCATGTGTGCGTGTGTTCATGCTTTTGTTGCGTCGGCGTGCAATGTTGAGCACTTAAACACACACACATTTATAAGCGTATACATATATGCGCCCCCTCTCGCCGGTGCTTTGTGCGCCTGTGTGTGTGTGTGTGAAAGCGTGTTTGCCTGGATAAGCTACCCCCAACTTAGACGCTGCGCGCAGCAAACACACTGGCATTGAAACGCAGCACCTACACATACATCCAACCATACATGAGTATATATGAGGACCTTTGGATGTGTGTGTGTGAATTTTTAAGTGCCTGTGGACATTGCCGCTGCCACCGCTTTGTGTGCTGCCACTGCTAATGCTGTTGCAACATTGTTGTTGTTATCACACACACATGCATGTGATTCTCTGCGTGCGTCTGTGTGTGTGTATGTGCTTTGCCAGCGCAATACCGAAATTCCAGCTGTGACCTTGAAAAATATTCCAATCCTTCGTGCAACGGTGACGAGACAAGCAACAATATTCGTAATACAAAAAATAAAAACAACAACAACAACATCGACGCAAATGCCGACCAGCACTTAGTTAAATGGTGGTTGGCTCGAGATGTCTGGCTTGTGTGTTGCCATTACACGCTTTGTTGCTATTGTTGTTTGTCTGATGTTGCTTTTATTGCTACTGTCTGCATTTTTGCCACTTTTCGGCCACGTCTCGTTTACGCAGCTACTTTTTTGTGTTTCCCTTTTTTTTGCTTTATTGGTTTTAGCTTTGCGATTTTTATTTTATTTGCTTTTCTCGCCGCACACACACGTCCCCCGTCTCTAAAGCGCAATTCGCCCAGATTAATGAGTCCCTGCAGGAAGTTTGCTCGCTTTTAATTGCTGAGAGTGTTGCAAATTGGCACTCGTCTAGTTTTACGCTGAGACTTTCTTCTACCCACCAAGAACTTATACCGAGTATAATGTATTTATGTAGTATGATTTCAAGAGCTCCTCGTGAGTATAGATTGAGTACTTAATTTATATGAGAAAGTATTGCAATGTTACGATTAGAACAAGAACATACTTAAATAAATCGACTGCATGAAAAAATGGGACGCTTGAGCTAGGACTTGTAGATACGAGCAGCAAAATTTCTAGACGACGGAAGTGTTCGGAGATCATTTCAAAAATAGTGAGAAAATTTTACACAATGCATGTATTCCCTCTGACAGTTAGGTAACACTTGGTAATATCTGAGAAGTCCATTATATATAATAACTATTGTTTTTAAAGAGCTTCAATAGATGGTCTTTTGGTTTCATCTGATAATCATTTTGATATTCTCTTTTAGTAGCTTATAGTCTAATATTAATTTCACATACATGAGATTATATTTTCGTATTGATTGGTGTGATAAACTTCCAAGGGACAATTCTCTCTAATTGGTCTTTTTACTGCAAGCGGCAGAATACTTTCAGATTCGGAGAACTTTTCTCCATTCAGACCAAGAAGTATGCTAACTGACTCCGCCGACATGCCATTTGTCTGCTTCGTAAAAAGCTCCTCCAGAACATCAATAATATCCACATACGCTCTTTTAAAGTTTCGTCCCGAATGATATTATTATTTTGGGAGTAATACTTACTCAAAAATTATAAAAAAATAAGTCTCATAACCATTCTCTGTAACTTTGAACTTCAGACGTTTCGTAGATGATTTTTCCCACTATAAATTATTAACTTGTGTTGTTTTTGTGATTTTATATATAGATATACAGGGTCTGCTAATAAGAACGGCATGATGTTTAATGAAATAAAGCACTCAAATTTGGTCAAAAAGAGTTCTTCTTTTTCCGCTTTTTGATGTATAGATAAGTTTATACCACTTATAATTTGAACATATCATCAGCCAAATGACCACCGCGGCTTCAATGCCATATATCCATCGATTTATAATGAGTCGCCGAACTGTTCTCGCAATGTGTCCATTCGGACGTGAAACATGAAGCGACGCACCGTTTTCTTACAAATAGAGATCTTTAACGTCTTTGTTAACAAATTCAGGGAGAAAAAAGTCGGTCAAGAATCTGTTATAACGCTTGCAATTGATGGTAATGGCTTAATTGGGAAGACCCGGTGATGCCGATATACTACAATCTGCACCAAACGGTCAATTTATGAGAATACAAATGCGTTTCCTGAACCACTAGAGGATTTAACTCACCCGAATAGCGAAAATTTTGTGCGTTGACGAAGCCATTAAGCCAGAAATGGGTCTCATTTGAGAAAATAATTTTTCGAAGAACGTGATTTACTTACTTCAAAGATTTAGTGACTATATAGTGCATAGTTGATTTTCCAAATCAAAAGTCACACAATGAAGATGGAACTACATATTTTATTGACAAATCAGAGCATGCCAATAGACGTTCAGTAGAACTTCGACTACTTTTCTTCATAACTCAGACTGACATTAAATTTGGTACCCATGGGGCTGAAAGAACTGCGATACAAAAATTGTGAAGAGGAGTGCTGTGAAGAATTTGAAGCAAAAGGAAACACCAAATTACAAGATTTTATAAATTAAAATAATTAAACAAAAATACGGTACAATAAAATAAAGAAAATTCTCAGACAGAAAAAATGTCAAACAAATTTTAAGTTCATCTCTTTTCTTAATTTGAGGTTATGTATAGAATAGCAAAGCTAATGTCGTGAATTCTCACGTCATCCCACGTCAAAGAGAGAAGGGAGTAGCGTTTTTCACTGTTCAGTTACATTGCGCGCCCATAAGATAGGTCGTGCCAGCTGACACCAGCCACGATTCTACGTTTTTCACTGGTTGTGCTTTAAGAAATATCTTCGCTTACTTTTTCATTGGCGTATTCACTCTATTCCATGCTTTCCTTAAATAATTAATTAGAAATTTCGTAGATTCCTACCTTGGTGACAGTTCCAAACCCAGAGGATCACTATCTTGGAAACGGAATGTCTTACATAATATGTACAAAGCCGGATCTAGTACACAAATTAATTTTAAAAATAATTTGGAATAAAGACTCAAAATTGTGGGATCAGTTTCTGGGTAGGAAATATTATCCCTCAATATTATTTTTAAACGATCCCCAAAATTTCAGAAAAAGGAAGCAGCAAATACCAATCAAAAGATCGAACCAGAATTTTACCTCCCTGAAATTGTTCGATGGCGTTAACAATGAATGCTGCAAGCAACGACTAAAGCCACCAATTTATCACCTGATCATTTGAGCAGTTTATTAGGTCTGCATCCAGCGGCTGCTTTGTGAGAGAAAAGTAGCAAACAAGCGGAGCAATGCAAACGCAACTCTCTGCGGC
Source organism: Bactrocera neohumeralis (assembly GCF_024586455.1). Taxonomy (NCBI): domain Eukaryota; kingdom Metazoa; phylum Arthropoda; class Insecta; order Diptera; family Tephritidae; genus Bactrocera; species Bactrocera neohumeralis. The sequence goes on from NC_065923.1 coordinate 5,908,177, forward strand.
ACCTTAATTGCTTGATGAACTACTCGATGTGCGCGCCATATGCGCCCATTGGTGCTTTCTTCTGGCTGCCGAGAAGCTTTGATGTCAACGAAAGACGACGCGGCAGCGGCGGCGACAGTTCTTTGTGGCAAATCACTTTTTGTTTGTATTCAACTCCAAACTTGGTAACAAATGCAACCGCAGCGTTGCGCCGACAAACAATGTCTGAAGTGCAACAAAAGCCAGACGCTACAACAACAACAGTAAGAACAAACTGAAATCGGTTATCCACGACGACGACGACGATGACGAAGACGAGGCTGACTACTGCCATTGTTTGCATTCAGCGTGCTTGCAGCTTTCGAAGCTGTTGGCATTGTTGCTGCACGCTGGGTTGTGCAACGTGCATCGTGCAACATGCATTGGAAATCGATGGCGGTAAGGGGTAGCTGCTTCCCAGACGCACTTAATGTACCGCACACACATACATACATTCGTATGCATATGCACTGTGTGTGTGTGTGTGTTTCTGTGTATGGTTGCATCAAACGAATATTTATGGACGGTGGCACGCAGAGCGTCTGCTTCCTGTTCTGCAGCGCTGCCTTGATTTTGTGCCGCGCTGTGCTTCTGGCCAACTGTCTGGCTGAGTGGCTGCTTCTTTGCTGTTTTTTGCTGAAATACTTTTCGTTTCAAAAGCTGATTTTGTTTTTGTTGTTGTTTAGTTGTTACAACGAATTTTGTTGTTTTATTTATTTATTTCCACTAAGGTGAGTTATTTTGGCCTTCGGTGTTTTCGTGCATATTTCGCTGTGCCACACATACACACATTCAATCACATATATGTACATATACAACCATATCTATGTGTCATTAGTGTGTGTGTGTAAGCATATTTTGCATACCGAAAAAAATATTTGCCGGCGGACACATCGACAAAACGGCAAGAGACCGGAAATTTTTGCCACATCAGCAGGCGGGCTGCATACACACGTACACACCTATAAACATGTATGCTGATGTATCGATGTTTGTCGCTCAGCCTTGCTCTGGTGAGGGTGATGCCGTAAAAGCAACCAAAAAACGGAGTGTAACCGCCACAGACGCGCCAAGCAGCGGCAAGCAGTGTTGTGCCAAAGGCCAGACGCCTTTGTTGTTCATATACAACAATCACAACAGCAACAACAACAACAATGATGACAACAAATTGCTATCAAGCCACCACCATCAGCTGTAGTAAAGCTCAATCAGCCCGGAATTGGTGACGCGCTGTGAGACCATGGTGACGCCGGCAGTCGCCAAAAACAGCAACAGCAACAGCAACAACAACACTAAACTATGCAATAAAACGAAAAGCTTAGCGGTGAATGCTGCTCAAGTGAAGCAAAGTGCAACGCTGGCAACAAGAACAACAACAGCCACTCGGCTGAACTAAATACGTGTGTGTGTGTGTGTGTATGTGTGCTTGTACTACATGTGCGCTTGTGTGTTCTACGAAGTGCAGACAATAAAAAATCGCAGACGTCAACAACGTCTGGTTGCATTTTTTTCGCATTTCGTTTTATTTATTGTTTTTGTTTTTGTATTTTTGTTTCGTGTTTCTCCTTTTTCAGCGCTTTTTTGTTTGCTTGCTACTTTACACTCGCACTCGTCCGTTTGTTGCTGTTGTTGTCGCTGTTGTTATTGCTACCGTGCCGCCGCTGCTAATCGCTGCTGTTCATATTATAGCAAATAGCTCCGCCGTTGTTGTTGTTGCAATTGTTGTATACATTACTCTTGTGCAATCACAACGCTGACGTGACGAAGGCCGTCTGGAGTCGAGATTTTATTTTATTATTATTGTTTATTTATTTGCATTTTTTCTCAATGTTTGTTGTTTTTCTTGTGTTTTTGTTGTTGTTGCTTGTGCTCTACTGCTCTCCCTTGGCGCGCTGGGCTTTTATAGACGCGGCGGCTTCGCGTGTTTGCCATTAAATCGTGGACGACGCCGCCGCCGTTCTCCGTCCGTCGTCCGTCGTCCGCTTGTTTGTTGCTATGCCTGCATATTTGCCTTTATGACGCTTTGTTTGTTCAGCGTGTCTGCATGTCTGCCTTCTAGTTAGCAGCAATCGAATCGAAGTCTTCGAACTTCTACGTCAATTCACCCAATGCAAATACGTTCATACAGACAAAGAGACATACAGACATACAGACACATTTGAAAAGACATTAGAAGATTGTCTTTAAATGACTTTTTAACAAGATGCAAGCCTGCAAGCTTAGTTGACCAATGTGGTTGAGACCTGTAACCCGAAAAAATGTTGGAGAAGTCGGGAAAGGTTTTTAAAATTCAACCACCTGAACTTCTTGAGTAGATCTCCATATCATATACGAGTTTATCTTCAAAAATCAAGTGCACTTACTGGTCTGCTACCTTTTATTTATTTGTACAATAAGATGTTTTGGAAAGACTGATCCACAGTCAATGTGAAACCTAAATCCAAACTAAAGTTTGTACCGTAATGTATGGATTACTTTTTAGAACCAATGTTGCTTTTCTCTGTCATTGTTAGACTACTTTTTCATTTGGGCCAACTTCTTCGTATAAAAACTTGTGCTGAAACAACCATCGTGATGTTAAAATGAAACCTGCGCACTTCCGAAAGATATCGTCAGTTTCCGATCAACAAGAAATCAAAATTTTTTTCAGAATGGCGTCCCACTTCGAAAAGAAAGTCGGACTTCCGACAGTATGGAAGCTTCCTACATCGAGAAAAAGCATCTCAAAAATTCTGAAAGCAATTGGAAGGTGGCTTTGATCTTTTGGAGCATTCACTAAATGCTGAAACTCGGCAAAGCTTCGAATGTCGGCTATTAAGCTTTTTATATTTGAAACTATCAAAAGATTTGCATATATATTCTTCTGAAATTAAATTTGAAAGAAGAGGCCAGTGAAATCGCGATGGTCGGATCTTCTTATTCTGCAGATTTTTGTTCTCCAAATGACAATTCCAATTAGAAGAGGACCCGCTTTTCTCTCTAAATCCAAGGAAAAGGTGGAAATCTTTAGATCCTTTCAGTTCCGCAGCCAATTTCCAAAGAAGAATTGCTTTAGACCATACATACATAGATCAGAAAATTCTGAATCAAGCGGCAATCAGTGCGACCGTTAGAAGATGTGTTGAGAAACCATTAAAAATCGATCGCAACATATTTGAGATGTGACTAGTGATCGTTCAATGTATGCAATGAAGCAATGAGAGGAAAAGGAGTCACTGAGATGAATTACAACAAATATTATACTTCAGAAGAGTAACTCTATAACTAACGGAGCTACTGTCACTCACCGACGAAACACGGACTTCCCTACATACACCAAATTAATGACAAAAGTGTATGCGATTTCACTCCCTGCAAAAAGCCAATCATAACCCTTTAGCCCGGTATCCATACAAACACACAGATATGCGAACTCCTAGTCACACGCACCCGCTTGGGTATATCGCACCCACGAAGTTGCGGCAGTCACTCAAGTTGCCTTATGTCTGAGGCTTTAATTGTTTGCCGAGTTCAAGACGTCTGACAACAACAATAACAACAATTAGAGTCAGCGCGAACAATAGCAATTACTGCAAGTCAACGGCAAAGTGGGGAGCAACTCTATTGTTACCGGCGAATATTCTTGTCCTACGAATATTGACTGCCGCCGCTAAAGTCAGTTGGCTACTCCAACACAATTGGAACTGCTGCTGGTGTCGTAAGTAGGTTGGCTGGCTGTATTCAACGCCTCTTCACAGCCAAAGCCTAGCGCTAGTTGTTGTTGCTGGCACCAGTGCCGTTACGTTGGTTCCCATATGTGTCATTTGCGTTCCGCAACTGCCATAGGAGCACCTACTTTCAGCTGTCGCAGCTGCCGACGACGTCGAGACTGACTTTTGCAACTATTTACTCAGCCACACGCACGAACACATACACTAATGGATGCATAGCGGCGGCTCATATGCATAACAAAGAGAAAAATGCGCCGAGTCGTCGGGCTTTGAAGTGGCCCATTGAGAGGGTTGCTGCCATTGGGTTGTCAAACTACCAACCACCACCTTCTTGATTGGGTGGGAAAGCGAGCGATCTCCATTCATACAGTTACTTGACGATTGCATCGCTTTGCGGTCTTTTTATTGTCGCCTTGCCACAAATTTGCCGGGGTAGCCCTTTTGCTACATACAAATACTTGCACGAGGTCCGTTTGTGAACACGTGGCTCTTTGTTGTCTTTAAAATAATAGATCTTCTGTAAGCCTGAAAAAGTTGTCTATCATGGAAACCGGTATTAACACCAACAACAATGTCAGCCTTAAAATCCAACGTAGAATAACTCTTGCCAACAGGTGCTACTTGGAACTGAGTATCCAAATAAGAAGTGAAGTCCTCTCTCGATGAATAAAAACCAAACTCTATAAGTCACTCTTTATTCCCGTCCACCTCTATGGAGCAGAGCCATGTAAGATGACAACATCTGATGAGTCGACGTTGCAAGTTTTCGAGAGAAAGTTTCTGCGGAACATTTATGGTCCTTTGCGCATTGGCTACGACGAATATCGCATTCGCAATACCCGCCGGGAACCAGAGGAAGAGGAAGACCTCCAGGTGTGGAGAAGGATCTGGCTTCGCTTAGAATTTCGCATTGGCGAAAAGAAGAAGCGACTGACGCGCTCTTGTAAACCCGGCTATAACCACGTAAGCGGTGTCTACCCCAGTAATAAAGAAGAAGAAGCCTGAAAAAGCATACTAACTAACTGAAGACCTTCCCATTTAACTCGAACCCTCTCATAGCTTAAAGTTTGGTCTGACGGCACCATATTTTACTTCGGTTATTCTCAGCCTCAGGTGTCATGCAGTGATCTCATCGATCCATATTTTGAAAATGATTACGAGACGATGAAAAATCTTTCATTTTTACATGTATATTTTCGTTACAGAGACTGAACCTCGGGAATACATCACTCAAGCGTTTTTCGATTCTCTTTAGCGTTACATCTGAAGTATCGCAGCACCCTGTGCGAGCATATTCTGCCTTGTTGTTTGTTTTATCAAGCTACCCTCGCATGCCTGTACTTTTATCTGCTCGCCGCTAAAACTTTCTCAAGTGCGGGGTCGCCCAATGAATGGTGATTGTTAGATTTTATTGTCGTCTGAAGGCAGTGGACCAATTTGCGCACCCAGTTGGACATTAAAATGTAGAAACAATTTTAAAGTGTTCTGCATTCAATACAGTTACTAAGTCATTTTATATAAAAATTATATCAAAATCTCAATTTTCCCTTAAAGCTCTGCTCATATGTCTCAGCCGCAGAAAAAGTAGGTTCATCAACGCACCCTCTTGGTTCTGCACTGACACTTCTTGCTGTTCAACGCAGACAATATTTGTTGTTATTGGCATTGTTATTGTTGTAGTTGCTGTCTAATGGGCGCATTTTGCCACCTTTGTGTGGGCTATGTGACATCTGAATTTGCCATCCACCTCATATAACTGTAATGTGAAGGATGTTGTTGTATTGGGTGGGCGCGCGTGTATGCGTGTGTGTGTGTAATCGCCTTTGCTGATTTGCATTTGCACGTGGCGTTCATTTTCGATTTTATTGCGGCGAGACGTTGAATTCATTATCGCCCGCTGTCGCTATTGAGGAAAAAATGTGGGCAAATGCAAAAGTTCCAAAAGGGTTGTATTGTGCTTAGGCACTAAAGACCGCACGGAATCGATAATAATGTGTGGACACACACACATATACATGCATACATACACGTACTCTATTGTACTACACATTCATATTTTTTATACTAACAAGCGGTGAATTGAATTTGCACACCACTGCTGCTGTTGCCATGCGGAAAAATGGCTGAAAGAGGAAGTGGGCAGATGTGATATGAGATTTGAAGTCGGAAAGTCACGGAGGGGAACATAAAAACAACATCGAAAGCTAAAAACAAGAACATTTTTAAATATAATTATTTTTTTCAAATTATAAATATTATTTATTTTTTCAAAGATCCGTTGCTTTTAAAAATTTCATTCATAAATAATTTGCAATCACTTCCAAGCAAAATACAAAAAATACATTCAAAAAGAGAACAGTGATTTTTTTTCCTTCCTTGACTGTCAAAAATTTCCTATGTGAATATCAGATGAATGCAAAACTCGCACACCATCCAGCCTGGCAGCCTGGCAGCTTGGCAGTTTGGTATTTACTTTTGTTTACCAGACATTTCGCCAGTCAGCCCATACTCGTAAAAGCTATATTTGCATTTAAATGCGAGCGTGTGCGTGTGTGTGTGTTTTGTGGCAAGAAGTCAGACAGCCACGAGACGCTGGCGATGGGTGTGTGCGCATCAATTGCGCTCATCGGTGGAATGAGTCAAATGCAAGGTGATGAGGCCAGACGATGTTGAATTGCATAAGGTCATCAAGGGCACTGCAAGGGCTGAGGAGTAATAATCTGAGTGCTTACACAGTAAATATCTTTGATGTCATTCGTTTTTATGCCGATTCATTTGCAAACTAGGCGTACGCCTTTTTAGTCTTTGGTCATAATACGAAAACACCAATACACTTCCCACTCTTCACAGGAAAGAGAAAGTAATGATAATAGAGTGGGAAACTGCTTATCAATTATCAGAGAATAATGGTTTCAGGTTTTCTAATTCACTTAATTTAGCCTTTTCAGCAACCGTTTGACAATAGTTTCGTGAATCGATACAAATTTCTTCGTGAATATGTCGCAGAATTCGAAAAGAGATGCTGAGTCGCTACATGAAGGTATCTCACAAAAAGCTGGAATAATATGTGAATTTCTTCCAAAGCTTTTCTATTTTTAGAGTTTTTGAATATTTTCCCATCTTTCAGTGATCACATAGAAGTTATGAAGCGCAAGCGCAAACATTGTTTTATAGCATACTAGTATATTTCTCTGAATGCAATATAACAGTGTTTTAGCTATGATTTTCCAAAATATGTGAACAAATACTGTAATATTGGCTTAATGAGGTGAACGTCTGCGTCCATTGAATGATATTAACAGAGGTTGCAAACCTATTTATTATTTCCGAAGAAAACTGAAGATTTTGTGAATTATACTGAAGCTTTGGTTCCTCTTTGTAAAACACGGTTCTTCCAAGATTTCAGGATCAGCGGAAGAACTTCATTTCTATGACATATGTTCAACTTAACACGAAATTTAGATCCCGCTAAGCCGCGAATACTTGTATTCACGTTATCTAGGCCATAGACGGTCCTTTGAATATGATTCGTCCAACTCCTTAAGTCGTTACATGGGTTTCCTCGTGTAAAAGACAGTATTTTTTCAACAACTTTTTTTCATATAAAAAATTAAATATTTTATACAAATTTTTTATTGTTACAAACATACACTATTAAGAAAATAAATTCTGAAACTTTTGGGAAAAAATATTTTATACTTGCGACGATATTTCCCGTGACCCCACCGAAAAAAGCGGTATAACTTCTTGCAGGATCATATAAAGGGGAAAAATACGAGTTTTAGTTAAAACGGAAAATTTAATTTTTGCGGAAATTTTTACAAAAAAGTTAAAATTTCAGTGAAAATTTTGCGACATTTTTTTTTTATCAAATAGTTGTAATCGAAAAAAAAATCCTTTTTCCAAGTCTTTAAGAATTATATCTGAAAGACCTGTGTAAAATTTCATGAAGATCAGTTGAGAAATTTTACCAACTGACTTCAAAAATACAGTTTCCAAAAAACGTTTAAAGACGACGCACATAGCCTAGCTGATCTCGAGCGCACAAGTTCTCAAGGTTGTATCTCCAAAACTATTACCTGGATCAACTAGAAAATTTATAACAATATTCTACAAGTGTTGTAGAATTTAGCAAAACAAAAAAAAAATGATTTTTTGAAACCCGTAAACCCGTGTAACCCCATAACGATCTTTGAGTATTGCTTTTGAAGCACCATAAAATGTCAATATGTAAACCAAGATTTTTATATCCTGGACAGGTTAAATTTAGCTTATCACGAAGACTGTAACAGAAAAAAGGAAACGACGGAGATCCTGTCAGCTATACATGCATATATGTATATAAATTGTCCGCGTAACATGCTGTGTATCTGTATAAACGTGAACTAGCACCTCAATTTGTGAGATATCGAGTTAATATTTTGCCCGCGTCCATTGAATGATTACAATGAAGTCATACTTGTAGTAAGGAAAATTGGATTATTTGACAAGTTATCTTCACGAAATCGGGCACTGAAAATATAATACAATATTCCATTTTTTTACTAGATCGGACCACGATAGCATACAGTTGCTATTCAAACTAATCGATGATGCTTGGTTGTATTCGAAGTTAACGTTTTTTCTTGTTTTTGTTCATTTTGACCAAGGATAAAAAACATATTCTATCCTAACTAGAGAATTATATATCTGACTTCTTAGTTGGCATAACCACCTCCAAAAGCAGATTCTCTATTTATCTGAGCAACACAAAGCACATTGCAAAACACATAAAATGAAAGAAGTTATTACACAGCTCTACAAATACCATGTTTTTATTTATGTTGCCCTGGATATCTTGGCAAATGTTGATGCTTTTAAGTCCCCAGATTACGACCTTAGGTTAGGTTAGGTTAGATGGCTGATCAAAGATCACATGTAGACTAATAATGTAGTCCTTTGTGATGCCATTGAAAAAGAACTCCCCTGTTCGAAATTACAGATTGGCGAAGCGCTTTGTAGCCAATACATAGTTACACAGACGCTTAACTTCAACACCCGCCAGTTCGGTGGGATGTCCAAAGGTATGCGTCCCCAAGTGTCTGAGTCTTGACCTCCCAAACGCGGGACAGTCAAGCAGGAAGTGCTGGCTTGTTTCTACCGCATCTTCTTCCAAACAGCTTCTACAGTCGGCATCTGGTAAGATACCCATTCTTACCGCATGTAAGCCAATAGGACAGTGGCCTGTTAAGAGTCCCACTAATAATGAGAGGTTAGCCTTACTGAGGGCCAAGAGATCATTAGATCTCCTGCGATCTATTCTGGGCCAAAAGGCTTTTGTAACCGCACAAGTACCGATGCTGGCCCAGCGTTGGACGAGCATCCGCGTGGCCCAGCTATCTAGTAGTAGAACACAAGAAGATGCAGGAGCACCGATCCGTTCCCATTCTACCGATAATGATTCTAGGGTGCCTTTCCTTGCTAACTCATCAGCTTTGCAATTACCTGCAATTCCGCTGTGGCCCGGCACCCATACCAGTCTAATCACAAAAACTCTAGCTGCTAGAGATAGCGATGTTAGACATTCTTCGACCAACCCTGAACGCACTGTGAATGAGTTCAGGGCTAGTATTGCCGCTCTACAATCTGAGTGAATGGTCACTCCTCTGAAGGTTGATGCACTCCGTAGTCGCAAATCCGCTGCTACCTTGATGGCTACGACCTCAGCCTGGAATACACTACAATAGTCGGGAAGTCTGAAACAGGAGTTGATAGAGAGCTCCCGACAGTAGACCCCTCCACCAACCTTATTCGTGAAAATATTGAATGCAGTGAACGATTCAACCAGGAAGTGATAGAGATCGTCATACAATTGGAGATTATGCTGGACCTTGAAAAGATATTGCCACCAAGAAAATTATAAAAGAGAGTCTCATATGGACGACATTTTTCTCAATAACCTTTTTTGACAGATCATGCGTGGGTTGTATCAAGCTGTCATGTAGTTTTTGTTCAGTATTGTTAAGCCTTTCCTCATGGAAAGACTTACGCCTAAATAACGTTCACAAATCGTTCAACTTTATTACGAAAATTCACTTTCTACAAAGAATGTGTTTCGCTCAACTTATGGTCAACATAATCGGCCTGCTGAGCGTACTTTCCATACCATCACCCATCTGGAGACCCATCATTTATTATTGGATAATTTTCGACCGAATATACCACGTTCAGCACGCAGTGAAAAAATATAATATCCGTAAAGTATACACGAAGACCGTGGAGAGTCAATTCGGCGTGGTTAGCAGCAACTCGGACTGACGTATAGCACGACTTGGTGCATTTTACATTGAGATCTTAACTTAAAACGTACAAAATACAGCTTTTAAAATAACTGATGCCGCTTGACCGTCTCAACTAACATTGCTTCACTCTATGGGGTCCTGAAAAGTTAAAAGAAGATCCGACGTTTCGTTCTTGAGCCAAATTTTTTTCAGCGATGAGGCTCAATGTGTATGTAAATAAGCAAAATTGCCGCATTTGGAAGGAAGAGCAGCCTGAAAAGATTCAAGAGTTGCCATTTCAGCTAGAAAAAACAACGGTTTGGTGTGGTTTGTGGGCCGGTGGATTCATCGGCAAGCATTTAAAAGATATAATCTCAAAAAATGAATGCCAAAGAAAGTTCTTTCGAATGATAATAAACATTAAATTTGAAGTTCTGTGTTTTTTCTTTAAAAAAGTACAGAACCTTGAAATGGATCACATTTTATAACCGTTATTTGTTACTTGTTTTCTGATTCTTGTAGTGTAAAACGGAAACAAAAATTAAAAAATAAACGAAAAGAACCATTAATTGTGTCATAAGCTGTGGGCTCAAATACATATGTACATATGTATATCCAAAACGATCACATATCTATGGCAACACTGTAGACCAGTGTAATTTATGCTCTAACTGTGAATCTCAAAAATTATATATAAAGAATAGTTTAGGCAAAATCATGCAACTATTTACAACAATGTTGCATATTCGAGCAGCAGAGCCTAGCAAAAACCGCCGCACATATAAGTTAAAGCAAATACATACATATGTATGTGTATAGTTGGTGTATCAGCAGCGTGATGTCGGCAGATCAAAAGCGCAAACAGTGCGTAAATTGCATTGCATTTTTTCATTAGTGATATAAGTTTATATATTTTGTTGTTGTAACTGTCTGTCAAATGCGCACAGTTGAATAGAATGTGAAATGAAACAAAAAGGAAGAACAAAAAATATAGCAAAAACAAGCATAGCGCCGCAAAGCACACTAGAGTAATGTCAAGCAAAACCAAAAAAGCGAATAATTTATTTATGTTGCATGCAGCGCGTACAAAGTGCCTGCAACAAGCTCACAATGCAGTGAGACAATTGCTGTCATTATATATCAAACAGACAAGCGGTGCGACAATTAGCCAGACGCTTGGGCGCTAAAGCGCAACGCAAAGCGACGGGGTGAACCTCCACAAGTGAGAAGGGATACGCCCGCACGAATTGGTCTGCTACTGGTAGATTTGTCAATGGTAGTACAACTATTTCTTTAGGAATGGCAACTTGATTTGCTTTGATGCTGAAGCCGTACTTCATTAAAAGTTATCTTAAAGTGTTCCGAATTCAATTTTTACGAAAGATGCTTCGCGTTTTGTACGAAGGCAGCATGAGTTACGAGAGATAAATATTGGATAGTCGAAAAAGGCTTTTCGTATTTTGTCAATAAATGTCGTTGCAGTCGTATATCTCCAGTGCTACCAATCACATTGTGTCTTACCATATAAGGTTGGAAAATTGAAAATATTGCCATCTGCTTGACATTTTAAAGCGAAAAAGTATTGGTTAAACCATGCTATACAAAGTGCTTAGTTTTTGAGCAGTGTTGCCATCAGTTTAAAAATTGAAATTAAAAAGTCTGTAGTGGGAAATATAGCTTAAGAGTTGGTCTTTAGGGGGTAGTCGAAAGAGTATTTTCGTATTTCTAATCAAACTTCAACTTATTTTTTTATATTTATAATGAACTTTAATGAACCAAATATGTACCATTTTGGTCGACCACTTTTTGCCATTTTTCGCTAGAGACATTATTCCATCAGTGTAAAACTTTTCTGGTTTCTTGGCGAAAAACTGCGACAAGTAATTTTCACAAGCTTCGCTTGAAGTCAACTTTACTCCATTAAGGGAGTTCTGCATTGACCGAAACAAATATTAGTTCGTTGGTGCAAGGTCAGGGCTATATGGTGGATGCATCAAAACTTCCCAGCCAAGCTCTCCCACTTTTTACCGAGTCATCAAAGATGTGTGTGGTCTAGCGTTGACCTGATGGAAGACGAAACCCTTTCTGTTGATCAGTTCTGGCCGTTTTTTCGATTGCTTGCTTCAATCTAATCAGTTGTTGAGAGTGAAATGTGGCACCAATCATTCGACCAGGCTGGAGCAGCTCATAGTGGATGATTCCTCTCCAATTCCACCAAACACTAAGCATTACCTTTTGAGTTGTCTATCCTGGCTTTGCCACCATTTGTTGATCTTTACCATGCTTGGACTATGATCTTTTACACACATTATTGTCGCATTTGATGCACTTTTCGTCTCCTCTTACCATTCACTTCAGACATGGTTCGATTTCATTTCGTTTCAGCAAAAAATCTCAGATGTTAATTCGGTCCATTAAATTTTTCACAGAATATTCATGTGGTACCCAAGTATTGAGCTTCTTTTTGATGATTCATAACCGTTTGATGATGAATGTTAAGTTCCTCAGCGATGCTATGGCTGCTCATGTGAAGGTCCTGGCCAATCTTTTCTATAATTTCATTGACTTTTTAACGGTAGGTCGACCAGAGCGAGGTGCATCTTTCACATCGAAATTTCCAGTACGGAACCGAGCGAGCCATTGTTATGCTACACGAATTGATGCAGCGTCGTTCCTGTAAACTTCACAAATTTCATTGGTGGTTTGTTTGGCATTCTTCCCTTTTTTATACAAAAAATTAAATATATAAAATATAGCGAGAGGTGATATTACTCGAAATTCCTTCGTACATTTTGCGAATTTTGTGGTTTAAAAGTCTTAGGGTAAGAGCTTTGTTAAATATGATATTTTACGCGGCTCGTACAACTTTTCCTCTGACTAAATATCACTCAAACAACGAATGTTATTTTTTTGAAGAATTGTAACAAGTTAGGGATAACTTAGGAACGTGTGTATATCACGAAAATTTCCAAGTATTTGTGTCCACTAAAATTAACTACTTCATCGCCGTACACGCATTTGAATAATCTAACATATGTATCTAACACATGTTGCACATTCAGTGTATATTTGAATTCACATGAGATTGATGATCATCTGGACGTTTGTCTGCAACGCCACTGAAATGACCGGCGTTATCATGCAATGCAGTAGCTTCTCGTTGTGGCAGGCTGCGAGTCTGATGGCCCACGGCATTTCTACAATTGCCGCATTGCATTGGCGGTTGCTGGTTTATGTCAGGCTTATCTGATGGCCGCGTGAATAGTAGGTTGTCAGTGGCGCAGCCAGACATTGCCGTGCCGCTCAGGCAGTCACTCAGGCATGCGGCGCTGTCAGCCATCAATACAAGCTGCCACTTCACTTGCGCTTACCGGTTTGTTGCTGCAGCCTTTGTTGGCTTACACAATATTTGCAAATTGCCTGCGATTCCTGGAAATTTCGCTGTTGGTGTTAATTCAATTATTTCAATGCGTTTCTTCGGCGCTGTTGGACATTCACGAAGATTTTCAAATGGCTCTGCCGCTGGACAGTGGCCGACTCGTGCAAATGTGGAAAATATGCAGCGCTACACCTCTGAATGCATTTATAATTTTCTCTTCACACCTGAAATCGTCATCAATCAACTTCATTCAAGCATGGCGGCAAGCCTCAGACATGCGCGTGTCATTATGGCCGGTGCGTGAAGTCTGAGCCGGCCAATTTCAATGCTACTGCCTACTAACCGCTGCTCGTTATTGTGCAGTTGAAAATGGAAGGCTTGCCCTTTCGGTAATTAAGAGTCTGCTCACGTCCGTCTGACGGTCTGCCAATGAGTCTGGTATTCGCGTGACAAGCAGCTTTATTCATTTGGGTCAAAGCTTGAATATAAGCGCAGCATAGTAAGTGGAGCCAGCCCATTTACAAGTAGTCCAGATTTAACTGTTGAAAAGAGTTGATTATTCTTATGTGTTACCGAAGCTGTTATTCCTTAATTAGAAGGTAACATTTAATCTACAGTTTCATAATTCTCATACATTCAGTTTGAAGAACGCCTATTGAAAAAGTATGCTTAAAATCTTTACTTTTCTCAAGGCCTACAAAATGTTAAGCCGTTCTCCAGGCAACAAAAACGGCCTTTTCAGGCAAGGAAACAAAAAAAGTGTGGGGGGCGTCACATCTGGGCTGTAGGGCGACTGCGGAAACGTTGGTATGCCGCCCTTGGTTAGGTAGCTGTTCACAAGAAAGGCGGTGTGAGCCGGGGCGTTGTCGTAGTGCAACTTTCAATCTGCTGCGATGTCTTGTCGGACTCTCTTGATCCTTCGTTTGGGTCTCTTGAGGACTTCCACGTAAAACACGGCGTTGACGGTTTGTCCAGGAAAAACAAATTCATGGTGGACGATGCCTTTGATGTTAAAAAAGAAACTGAGCATCGTTTTCACTTTGGATTTGCTCATTCTTCACTTTTTGGACGAGGAGATGCCAGCGTGTGCCACTCGGAAGATTGACTCCTTGTCTCGAGATCATACTCAAAGATGCATGACTAGACATCTGTGATTACGTTATTCAAAAGTTGGGGGTCACTTTTACACCTGTTCAAATTTTCTTGTCACACTTCCACTGCATTTTCGGCTTGCACACTTACAGAAACACATCGCGCGAAAATGTTTACCCTGACTCTCCAGGTGCTCGGAGACAACTGACCAGTCGCTCGTACGTTAGTTAGGAACGCCCTCTACCGATGCCAGTCGGTGTGCGCACGCTCCGAAGTACTGTCGCGGCGGAACAAAATCAGTCCTATTATTTTCCGGAAACACCTTGTAAGTAGTGGTCTAGATGTGGCATTTGAAATGGTCAGATTCTTATATTCCCTAAAGAGTGTAGTCGATTATATACCGATCTCACAACAGTCGAGTCTACTTAATGGGACAGATCTCGATTTGTATCCGGCTTAGGACTGACAACTCAGCGGCCTTCGACCAAATTTTTCCAGGATGTTTTTTAGCACTTAGCACTACAATAACAACATTATGGAACGCAGAGCCTCGCAGCACTCGACCAAAAGATCCAACGAGACCAAATTACGAATCTTAGTTAATAAATTGACTTCGTCAGAAAAGCTGATTACACAACAGTTGAATTCGGTGGATTGTGGCAGAAGATGTGTGAGGTGGAATATCATCTTCTTGAAACCTCAGAGCGTTTCATTACATGTTCTAAATTTCCGATTGCTTAGAATCAATTCTTATTATTGTCCTTTAAGTAACCCGTCGACCAACCGATTGCATGATAGTTTTCCAAAAGAAAAATGTTTGAACCTGCTTTAAGACCTTATTTGATTTGAAGATAAACACAAATGCTTTCAATTGTAGTGGACTTAAAATTTGCGATTAAAGTTCAATGAAATGTAACAGAAAAACTCCACTCACTCATCTTGCCAGTAAATAGCAAAATATACAAACTGCCGGTTATGATTTTCAATGGAACCGGTTGACAGCTTCCATCAAACCTCTGAAAATCCAAAATCTTGACACTTACTGAGTTACTTAGCCATAATCACTGTCACCAATAAACCAAGCAATAATTGCACATATCCAAGCGGTTCACATGGGGTCAAGTTCAGCTGCGCAGCGTTCGGTGAATAGAGACCGGCGCGCCGCGATTTTTAAGTGCCGAAAGCTGCTCATAAAGCAATGAACCCGTTCAACGCAGCTTAACACGCCAAAGAAGATATGCGTAAAATATACATACACACAAATTTGCAAGGAATAAAAATAGAAATCAAAAGTGACGCACCAATCGTCGGTCAAACACCGACAGATTCTTTGTATCCAACTATTTTCGTCACTTTTCCCCCTTCTTTCCAACACTTTTCCAT
Source organism: Bactrocera neohumeralis (assembly GCF_024586455.1). Lineage (NCBI taxonomy): Eukaryota > Metazoa > Arthropoda > Insecta > Diptera > Tephritidae > Bactrocera > Bactrocera neohumeralis. The sequence goes on from NC_065923.1 coordinate 5,924,019, forward strand.
TTAATTTTGGTTTGATACAAATCATTGCGCTGTGGCTGGCTGCCACATTTAATGACACTGTGTTTATGAGCTGCGCTGTCAACAGCGTTTATCTGCAATGACAACATTGGCTCAGTCAGAGCAACAGCAACAACAACCACTTGGTTGCTCATATAAGCGTGTGTGTGGGGGAGTGTGTAGGAGCGGCGCCATCTAGCGCCATTGTTCTCCACATAATTGCACTTGCCACGCGGCCAACAGGCATTGCACTTGCGTTGCATGCAACGTCACTCAGCGAAGCATGTGTTAGCAATAAAGTTACACCCACTTTACGCGACCAATTCACCGCCAGACAGTTAAGTGTGTGCATTTATTTTCTATCATTATAAATTTTTGTTGTTTTGCTGTGTTTGGATTCTTAGAAGAGTCACCGTCTTGTCGATTAAAAAGGAATTAGACTTCTATTAAAAATGCAATGAGCGTTTGACACTCATTTGAAGATTTTGGGGTTAAAAGTTGGGACATTTTAGAGTCTTCCCTCAAAATTTGTGAAACCAAATAGAATTTACTGCCAGTTAATCCTCTGAAATAGTCATTCGGGTAGGAGTTTAAATGCTTTTCAGTTTCTCATAAATGTTATATGTAAATGATATAGTTATGCTTTCGGTTTCGTACGGTAAAGGATCGCCTGAAGCATCAGCTGCTTTCGATTCAGCGTTTCTCTGCACAGCACATATCTTAATATAAAAGCAACCACAAAGTTATCGAATTGAATGAAGCCATAGGCGAACACGTCATTTAAGGTGCACACCTAGTCTGAAATATTAGAATAATAATTATTATTTTTTTTATTTAGTTAGGTTATACTTCTAAACATATATACAAACATTTCAAAGCAAATCTCAAATAGTTATTGAGTTATAGCCTTCTGTCCACTTCACTCAGCAATCAGAAATAAACCACCAATTTTTAATTGCATTTTTCGAATTTACTGCAGTGATTACCCGGCAAATTGCCAAAATTTTGGGTAAAATTTCACTTTAAAACAAAAAACGGTGCTATTTTGTCCGTTTTTTCAATTTTTCATATTTTTCGACGGAATATCATTTTAGGGACAATTTCTTCGAGTAGATAATTGTTTTATAGCTGCCACTCTCAGAGGTAGCTGGGATAGCTGCAGCACTGGAGGACCACTTTTTTATTTGGCGACAACTTACTTTCTTATGTCCCAAATATACCGTATTTTTTGTAATTTAAAATATCAGGTAGGAAACCTCACTTTGACTTACAATCAAAAACACCCTAATTTTCAATCAAAAATTCTCGCACCAAATCAGATTTTTGAAAAAAACAGTAGGTTTCATATTGGTTGAAATCTCTTCTTCTTCCTTCTGTTGGTATAATATATACTATACATGCATTACTAAAGATGAATTTGCTCAGCAAATGAAAAAATACTCCACTAAACAGCCGAAAAACGATTAAAAACTGTTTTTTTTTTTTATTTCTTCCACCCATTATTTCTTTGTAGCAGCTGATAACAAGCAGTTTTGTATCGCCTTTTTCAAGCTATCACACTGGGGATGCTCCTTAAGCGGTATAATCGGATTATTCAGTTCTACCAAATTTTATTTTGCACATTTTAGATCAGATTTGCCATTGGTGAATGACTCAAAAAAGGCTTGAATCAAAGGACAATTGCGCATGCGTCAGAGGATATATTGGTCCGTCTTTGCAACCTAAGTGTTAACAGTTTGTTGGAACAAGTGGTATTGTTTGTTCGATTCACTACACTCCAACGCTTGCCGAATTAAAGGCAGCTATATTTTCATATCAAAAGTTGAAATTATGTCCAGCTTTACTCTGACTGAGCTCATGCTCTTCGGTAAATTCTTTTTACATAACATTATTGTTATTTTTTTGACTACTTAAGCATAATTGGCATTAAAGCAGAACTTTGGAAGCTTTTTTATACCATTGTTGTGCTAACGTCTTAAGTTCAAATCCTCAACTAACTTCACTCTGTTGACGTGGTTTGATTTTCATGAATAAGACCTTTAAAGAAAGTACTTTTATCGCCTGCTTTTTTCGACATGAATAATATGCATTCTTATCTTTCCCCCTTTTTTCCACTGGAAAATAATATGGAGAAGGTTCATATTGATGTTCATCATGAGTTGATGTATCAATCACTCTTCAGTGATGTATTAATAAAACCAGAAAGGAAGGAACTTTTTATTGATATTTTAAGGGCCAAATCCAGTAATTCTAATGCTCTTTAAAATATTGTATTAGAAAGTGTTTAAATGTATTAGAGCCCCTTTAAGGTATTAGAAGCTCTTCTAAGGTATTGAAATACTTATAATTGAAATTTCAAAAGCCCTATGGCTAATAACATCGTGATGTCATTTAGGGAAATTTTATGAACCTTTAAGGCGCTCGTTTTATCAATAATAGAATAACTGAGGCACAACCGTGATTATCGTCATTGAAAACGTGTGAAAAACCAAAGACGCCAGCTTAAAGTCTCAACTTGTTTAAACCATTAGGTAAATAACAACGTGTTTATTGTTGTTGGGTTTTTTTCGCTACAATTCAGATGCATAGTCTGTGACCGCATAGCGATAAGATGTTAATTAAGCGTGTCTGACTAGAGTCTGCACTTGCCTAGAAATCCAATCACTAATAGAAATATAAGCAGCCACCGGGCCCCGCACGCACCAGCGTGCAGCGCATTCGGCAGCGATGGCCGTCAGCTGATGCAAGCCAATAATGTTCGATGAATACTTGTTTATGAGACCTAAATACCACACCGTCGCTTCGTTAAGCAACCAATTATGATGTGAGTACCCACACTGTTCGTATGTATGTGTGTTTGTATATACATATAGAGCTGTGGGTGCCTGTATGTATGTGTGAGTGTATGTGAAATTAATAAACGAATAATTTGCACACGCGGTTTTGATTTCCACTTATACTCTTGGCTGTCTAGACGACTTTTTCACATTGATTTCGCGTTTGCTATTGCTTCTGCTGCTGCTGTTGTTGTTGTGCACTATTTTCACGAGATATTCATTACGAGTTGTTAGTCTTTTTTAATGTCATCAGCAATTATCTGCGATTTTATTGAATGTTGTATGCATTTATGTGTGCGTGTTTGTTTGTGCGCCTGCTGGTAGCACGTGGCGTATGAGTGATGTGCGTGACAACCGGAAGTCGATGGCAATCGATCACTGACAGCGCTGATTTCGCCGTGTAACGCAAATACAGAGTACTAGGTCTGCGATTATTTTTGCAATAACAGCCAAGCATTGCAGTTGGCTTATATTTGCTTTATTTGATTCACTTCGTAGAAGTAGCACTCATGCCCTGAGCAAAGTGGCAAATATTAGCGGTGATTTGGCGAAGCTTGGTTCCGAGAAGCAAAAGCATGCTAATTGATATGATGCGGCGTGTTATTGTTATTGCTTAATTTGTTTACTAAAAAGACGCTGAAAATGTATTTTCTAGAACTTGCCACGACTAGTTAAAATTTAAAAAATTTTCTAGAAATGTTTCGTCAATTTAAAGCAAGCCTAATTTTGAAGAAATTCAGACACTTTCATAAAAGATACTGTGATCTGTGAGCTATTAGCAGTCTTCAAGTAGTCTTTAAAAATTGACTTTAAACTGAAATCGGAAAATTTGTTGATGAAGCTTCGACGCGTTTAACGGTTGTTTGTCAATACACCTATTACGCTCACTGCTGACTGTGCAAAAAGCTGCTCATTTGAGCGTTTGACAAACAAATAAACGAAAGCAAACAATTTACCCAAATTAAATTTATTTGTGAGTGCCAAAATCGCTACGCTGACCGACCAATAAATAAATAGCAGCAGCAGATGTACGAAAAGCTGTTGGCAAGCTGCGAATCAAATCACAAGCCAAAAACAAAAACAGAGAAGATTTACGCAGAACACAACGCCGCCGGCAGTCGCACTCGAACAGCTGGTTGGCGGCTGAGCAGCACAGCGGCAGACAGTGCCGAATAATTGGATACGTCTTCGTCTTTGTTAAGTGACGTTAATGACTATTACAACAACAAGCGATATTGTTTGAATATTTGCAAACACAATTTTGTTTATTATTGTTGTTGTTTTGATTGCGCGCATCTAATCGGGGAATATGCACGAAGCGCACGCTGCTAAAGTCATTGTAAGCTGGAAATTCCATGGAAAATTGCTCATACGTCATGTTGACAGTTGCCCATATTGTTGCTGTAAATACAATATAAACGCACAGCTAATGTTTCAAAACAATAACAGAAACATGCAGCGAATTTTTGAAATTTCTACGCAAGCGTTTGAAGAGCATTTGAGCGCTCAACGCAAGCAAGAGCAACAACTGTGCTCAGATGCTCAAAATGCATTTGCAACAACAAGAACAAAATTCGTGTGACGTAAGCAGCAGATAACAGAGGCAACACGAGTATATTGCCTTATGCATGAGAGCATCCAATCGGCGAGTGAGCGCCAGCATGAGCGCGTAGAGGAACGGCCATTGACGAAAGAGACCTGCGCACGGCAGCCAGTCACGAAAATTGCATTTCCTATCTGTCGAATGACGCAATTCGCCGACGAGACGTAGTGTCTACAAACACACACCCATACATACGTACAAATCTATTAAATGGCACACGTGCAAGGCAATATAATGAATATTTACTGCTGGTATGTACATATGTTTGTGTGATTATTTCACTTTAAAGTCATTGTGATTGCCGTGTTGTAAAGGCTCTAATTGGCAGTGCCATAACCTCGGTTGCTGGGAATTATGAAAAATGCCCAGAGGTGCGAGCATAGCTAATGCAGAGAGTGGGCTTTGCCTCTTCGCATTTGTTCTTGCATTTTGAGATAAATTCAACTAAAAGTTAATGTCACATAAGAATTTGCCTCTCTCCCTCTCTCCGTTTTATAATGAAAATACGGCTGCTTACAGTCGCAAACCAAAAATTATATACCAGTTGGCAGTGATTTTTAAATCAAGTTCAAAATTAATAGAAAGGAACGATAAAGATTAAGAAACAAATACATATAAATGTAAAATTAAATATGCTGATGATTTGTCTCCGTAATGACAAGCCCATTTCTGGGAATATTGTGCACTGGACTCTTGTATTGTAGTTTTTATTTCTTCACTATATGTCTGATGTTTTCAATGAAAGTGTATCTTGTATCTTTACCGCTTTTGCTGATAAGCTATCAAAGTACTTTTTAGTCCATTCTAGGGCTAATTATGCAATACTCTCCAAAGCAGCGTTTTTTATAGGATAAAAGCGTATAAAAAATATTTTTCATGATTTTGATAGTTCATTTTGTACCCTTAAGCAGTTTTCCAAACAAAAACTTGTCTTCTATTCTATAGTCATCCGATCTGAACAATTTCTTCTGAGATTGCACCATTGCCTTAGATAACGATCCGTGCCAAGTTTCGTTCTCGTCAAATAAAAGGGTTTTTTGTACAAGTCCTTGGTTCACAAACGTTCAGCTTGTTTTGCTGCTAAATCTATGTATAGTAGTTCAGCATCCGCGGTTTCGACAAATGAGCAGCTTCTTGGAAGGAAAAGATGACAGATGAACAGAAACTGAGGAACTATTTCGCGTTTATGCAGACTGACGGACCGATGGGCATAGCAAAACCGACTCAGCTCGTCAGACTAATCATTTATCTAAATACTTTATATAGTCTTCGGGACAAACTTAATACATTGTATACTATTCGGAGTATAATTAGTATTGGTTAGTCGAAAAAGTCTTTTCGCATTTCTAAACAAACTTCAACTTAATTTTTTTTTTTTTATATTTTAAATGAACTTTAATGAACCAAATATCTACCATGTTGGTCGACCAAGTAATTTTCACAGGCTTCTCTTGAACCCAAATTTATTCCATTAAAGGAGTTCTGCATTGACCGAAACAAATATTAGTTCGTTGCTGCAAGGTCAGGGCTATATGGTGGATGCATCAAAACTTCCCAGCCAAGCTCTCCCAGTTTTTGCCGAGTCATCAAAAATGTGTGTGGTCTAGCGTTGTCCTGATGGAAGACGAAGCCCTTTCTGTTGAACAGTTCTGGCCGTTTTTTCGATTGCTTGCTTCAATCTCATCAGTTTTTGACAGTAAAATATAGAGTCAATCGTTCAAGCAGGCTAGAGTAGCTCATAGTGCGTGATTCTTTTCCAATCCCACCAAACACTCAGCATAACCCTTCGAGGCGTTAATCCTGGCTTTGCGGCCATTTTCTGAGCTTCACCACGCTTGGACCATGATCTTTGTCGCCCATTATTGTCGTATTTTATCCACTTTTCTTCTTCTGTTAGCGTTAACTTCAGGAATGGTTCGATTTCATTTCGTTTCAGCAAAGAATCGCAGATGTTAATTTGGTTCCTTAAATTTTTCACACACAATTCATGTGTTACCCAAACATCGAGCTTCTTTTTGTAGCCAGACTTTTTTGAATCGTTCAAAACCATTTGATGATGACTGTTACGTTTTTTAGCGATATGATGGCTGCTTATGTCATGGTCCTGGTCAATTTTTTCCATAATTTCATCGACTTTTTCAACGATAGATCGACCAGAGCGAGGTGCATCTTTCACATGGAAATTTCCAGAACAGAAGCGAGCGAACCATTGTTGTGCTACACGACTTCATACAGCATCGTTCCTGTAACCTTCACAAATTTCATTGGTGGCTTGCGTGGTATTCTTGCCTTTTTTATACAAAATTTTCAAAATGTAGCGAATTTCCTCATTATTTTCACTTATTTTTGAACAGCTGTAACTTATTTTCAACTTCCCCGATTTTTTTTGATTAAATGAAGCTTAAAATCTCAACATTCCAACACTATATGGTATGACCCAATGTGATTGGTAGCACTGGAGATATACGACTGCAACAACATCTATTGACAAAATACGAAAAGACTTTTTCAACTATCCAAAATTTATTAAATCCAAATATTCAAAAGCAAAGTTCACTGTAAATCCAACTAATAAGCCGCGAAATTTTAAAAAATTAAATCAAATATACAATTTTTCAAAATCCTTGATTTTCAAACTAGTTTAATGCAATAGTTTTTATGTGAGCTCTTATTTCCGCTCGCTCACACCCTCGCTCTAAAACATGCGGCGTCCCTAACTTTTGCTCATTATTTTTGCCTCTCCCACTCTCTTGGAAACACATGCTCTCATTCCCTCACGTAGGCGCACCAACACTTCCAAAAGTGCGGCGAATTCAACTGCACCAAAGCATAGAAGTTTTCGTGCATAAAAATGCTTTGCTTGAGATACTTTTTGTTGCAGATTTGCGATTGTAATGAAGATTAATTGAGTAGCATTCAAATCACTCGTATTTCTGAAATATTTCAAATACAAAATTAAAGCCATTATGAAATATATTTCGCTTACCGCTCGGGCGTTCACCTACAGACAGACAAGCTTACATACAAACACACACACATACATAAGCACACGCACACGCGACTGCTCGTAATTAGCATTGCAGCGGCATGCAACGCTAGCGCCCCTCTCCCTCCTCTTCAGCTTGAGCGCGGCTTCATCAACAACGCAACCAGGTGGTGTTGGTGCCACACACTTGCCTCGCATATCAGCTGCTCCTAACATGACTCTGGTGTTGCTGCTGATGATGATGATGTTGGCGCCGATGATGATGACAGTGGCGAATTGAAATGTCTGCAACATCGAGCGGTGCAACTCAGTCGCTCCGCAGACGGCAAAGCATAAGCTTACGTTTCGTGTACGTACGGTGAGAATTAAGACATTGCATCGCGCTTAATGATTACACCATAAAAACACCAGAAAATACATAAACACACCCACACCCACACACACATACTAACGCATGCAAATTAAAAACAAAAGCATTGCAATGTGTTTCGGTACAAAGTGACGAAAATCAATTGAAAGCGCAGGCCAATAAAAAATGCCTTCCAACAAAAGCGCAAACTTGCCAACACACACATACACGCAGGCATGTGCATGTGTGCGCGTGTGCGTCATTTGCATACCTGGCTGGAGCTGGGCGTCTAGTGAAAAGTGCGGCGTGTAGGGCAATGTTTGCGAAATATACTTAAAAGAAATACGTTAGCGACCACGGTGGGATCGGATTGTGAAAAACCTACAACAACAAAAGCAAAAATAAATAAATAAAGCATTCAACTCGCCAGCAGCTAAGCTGTGTATGCCGGTCGAAAAGCAAAACAGCAAAAAGTTTGCAGACGCGATTCTAGCGAAAAGCGGCGGAAAGAGAAAATCGCACTTCAGCGAAAACACAAATCGAGCATCGAGTGAATAGCGTAAGTAGTGCAATGGGTAATAGGAGGGTAAAACAAATTTTAATATTAAATTGTGTAAGAAAATATTAATTCAATGTAATTTTAATAAAAATAGTTTCAAGAAGTGTCGGTTGTGTATACATACATATGTATGTACACACATACTTATTTATATAATCGTGAGTTCTTGGAAAGTATTTATGTTGTGTGTACATAAGTTCAGCGAAACTGTGCAGGAAGTGTCAACGAAAATAACTCGTCTTCATGAAGACAGTAGGGCGTTTCAAATTCTTTCGATCGCATATATTCGATCATATTTTCAACAACAATATTTAACCGTTATTGGCTTTTTTGGGTATAATTGAATATTTTTTTCATGGAAACGAAATTGCGAAGTTGTTATTCAAAAACAAAAAGGAAAATGTTTTTGAACGATTTTTCAAGTATTTTCTTTTGGCTAGATTTAGTGTCTTTTCGAAAGAATTTAGTCTTAGCCTCGAATAATCAACTAAATATTGTGGACCTAAAGTAACTTATCATTAAAGCAGACCAAGAAAAACAACTTCACGGTCTGATAAGTTTCAATTTAGCCTCAAGATGCAAGTCTTTTATGAGGAGTTGCCATCAAACGTACATTTCTTCAGAGACTCGAGGAACGTAACAGCTGTGAAAACACATAACCAATTTTTGAAGACTCAAGTACGAAAACTTATAATCATTTCTCAAATGGTTCAAGGAAACGATGAAACAGAGTTTTAGTATCAATTGAAAATACATATTCTTACCTTTTTGAGCTAACAAGCTAAGTGTTAATGGCATAAAACGCATCCAACGGGTAACTACACACTGAAACCAACATAACCTAACTTTACCAAAACCTAAATACTGCGTTGAAAAAAGTTAAATATTGAACTAATATTCAGCTTAAAGACTCAGCGAACTTAAAAACGTATCTATATACCCACGTATATTCTTTTCGAAACTGGAACCACCTCTTGGTCAATACTTGCATTAATTCAAGTATTTTTATCTAAACATGAATTAACATTACCAAAACACCCACATTTGTCATGTAACAAGCAATGATCCATGGCGAAACAGTTTGCCCTCTAGATTTCCACTACTTCAAGCCCTTCTGCTCCAAAACCAGTAAATAAGTACAGCATTTGAATATCTAGAAAATTGCCCCAAAAAACATAAAGTTAGTTACGTCATAACACGATTCACCAGCATCAACGCAATCGGCAAGCAGAATGTGTGCGTGACGTGCTCGTAAACGGAAAACAGCAACAACAAAACTGGTTTGGAAAACATAAACAAAGCGACCAGCAAATGTTCAAAGGAAACGAAAAAGCTAACGACCATCGCCACCGAACAATCAAGTGGATGTGCACCTACAGATGCGCGAATACACACGACTGTGTATACCCTACAAGAAATGGGAGCATCAGCTGATAATTCTAATGAAATGCAACTCTGCTGAAACTGCGAATCATATGGTTAGGCTCATTTAGGTTCGAAGGTAGATATTTACAGGTGTGTAACAGCAGGGTCGTTGGACTTGCTCAATATATTTTCTCATCAGATTTATTTTTAAATAACTACATCTGTTTATAAGAACGCTTTAATAGCTTCCGACTGAGCCGATCGGAAGTTAAGTATGCTTCGTGTTAACTTATAGTATATCCCTCTTCTCAAAGTCTACTTTTTTTTAAGAGTCAATACACTAGTTAGGCACTATGATACAATTCTAATCAGAACTATAGCTCCTCGCTCGTGCTAATTGCGGCAAAGCCGATGACAAATAAAACAAAACGAGACCAAAAAGTTTTTAGAAGATTTGGGAGAAACTTAAATAGGCGCAAGCGGAAATTGCGAAAAAGCGATGGCTGTGAAAAAAGTGTGAGTTCAGAATATGACAAAAAGAAAAACAATAAAAGCAAAGCCGTATTTAAAAGAAAACCTAAAAAAAAGATGATTAAATAAATCATTAAAACGCGCTGAAGTGTGTGAGTATTTATTATGGAAATCAAATTAGCTGGAGAGGGAGAGACCCAGAGAGTGGTGAATGGGTGAGTGAGAGGAAACAAGAACAACACTAAAAGAGCAGGAAATAAAAATTTAACGGAAATAATGACGAAATAAATGCGGTAAAAGTGGCAACAACCACAACTCAATAGACGAGGAAGTGTGAACTAACAATTCGCAGAGACAAAGGCAAAAACAAAAACAATAACAATACCACAAAGTGAGCTAAAAGTGCAACCAAAACACAATTCGCTCAGTTGAAAGAGAGATTTTGAGCTGCGAACACAAAGTGAGAGCGTCGAACGAGTGCAGAAAAAAGCGAATAAAAACAAACTTGACAAGAAAAAGTTGTCAACGAGGCAAATAAACGAACACGACCAGCAGACGACGACGACGACAATCAACCACCGACAACCACCAGCGCATAAGCAACAACACCAATTGCAAGAACAACAACAACAACCACAACGACAATATCAAAGCCATAACAGCAACAATAACAACAACACAACTAGTAACGACAATGACAGTCTGCGTCTGTGCTGTTGCTCACCAGCACATCATCATTATCAGCAACGGAGCTACTGAGCCACAGCGCTACGGAGCAACACAACGAGCCGCCATCGAAGAGGCTAGCTAGTTCGGTTGGTTAGTCGCTTGACCGTTTCACCGAGGTGGTTGCTTGGCTCAGTCGCTGAATGCCCGTCAGGCGCGTCGGTTGTAAATTCTCGTGCTCTATTCACGTTGCGTATGCCATTAACGAAAGACGACGTGCGAATAAGAGCAATTATAGCACTACTATACAGCTACAGCCAGAGCTTTTGACACTCACGTACGTGTAAAACGCAATAAAAACGCTCCCAACGCAAAGTGTGTGTGATAAGATTAAGGCAAAGAAAACAAGAAAGCACCAACAAAAATCGAAAGAGGTAAAAATAAATAATAAATCTAACATTTTCGTGGCGGCTAATGTCTCGTCTACGTCTACGTCTATGTCTACAAGCGTCCTACACTTGGGCTATTTTCGTTAGCTTAAAATACTTGTGCACCGACGTACGAGTAGTTTTGTGCGATAATTTTTAATTTTTTTCGGCCGAATTTTCGTATTTCATTCCGCTGATTTTGGCTTTTGTGTTTTTTTCGACTTTGTTTCTCGCCTCTTAACGTCGACGAGACGACGCAAACAACGTCTGTGTTGAAGAATTATCTACAACAACAAGAAAAACAACAACAAATTAGATAAATATGAGTGGCATGAAATAAATATCAGAAATTCCTTTGGTTTTTCGCGTTATTATTATTTACGGGCGTGTGTGAGCGCGTGTGTGCACAATATCTTTACGTAATTGCGATGCGGCCAGACAGCGGCAATAAGAGCAACAAAAACAAATAAGTATAAAATAATTAAAATATCAACAGTAATCGCAGGCATTGGCGCAAAGCGGTGAAGGCAGACCAGATGATTGCATCGAAATCGAATGAATTGTTGTGATTGAAGCGCAGTAGCAATAAAATAATACAGCCAGCGCCACACAGCTGTGGAGTCTACTCGCTAAAAAAAGAATGCTTAAATCGCAAAAGTAGGAGATTAATTGTCTGGCAGACTGAGGCGTAAACAATTCGCACAACAAGTGTTATAACGTGTCAATAAACGCTTCGCTTTTTAAGTAAAGAACACGCGAAAACTGATTTTCATGCAAAAACAACTACAAGTTAAACGTAAAATATAGCGAAAAATTATGATTTTAGCAAATCCACTAAAATAATGAAAAAATTATGCAAAAATAATTATAAAAGAATATAAGTCAACGCATGACCAAGCAAACTTCATAAAAAAAGGCGAAAAAAGCAACAAAAAACATAAAACATAAAATTAGATAAGTAGTGTATCTGTCTGCGTTCCTGTTAATCAATCATTCCTAAGCTACAACAGAATTAAAATAAATAAAGTATATAAATAAAACACAATAACAACAACAAAATAAGCACACACTCGCCGGTGCACACAAGCAACAAGTTTCCAAGAAAACGCTAAAAATAAATGCATGTAGATAACAAGGGCAAAAACTACACGCCAGCCAGCACGCAAACATACACACACACACACATTTGTGCAGACGCTAAAAAATTACAAAAAAATTCAAAACATAAAATCATTAATAATAAGCGAACACATTAAAAAAGATATCTCTAAAAATATGCTTGTCGTTAAATATTTATAGATCGACGCACAGCAGTAAGCAGCAATAACAACAAAAACAACATACAAAACCTCTAAACAGCAAACGATACTGGAAAATCATCAAAAAACACTTTTTAAATTAAAAAAAAAATTTTGTAATATTACATCTTGCGCTTAAAAACGCTAACAAGCTAGTCTAATTGCCCGTTAGACTAAACAAAAATTATTAATCATTTAATTTTACAAAAAAATGCGCAGTTCGATTTTTTTTTGTTTTAATAAAATAAATTATCAAAGCTGCAAGTGTGTTTTAGTCGAGCGAAAGTAAAGCGTTAAGTGGAAATTTTCAAGTACATACCTTTTTTGTTTTATAAAATAATAAAAAAGCTAATTTACACACACACAAACACGTGTATTTAATCGTACGTGTGTGTGCGCGCCTAACGTTGCTCGCAAAGTTATTAGAATTATCAATAGAAAACCAAACAAACAACACAAATAATTAAATGACACGCCACAGCAGCAGTCAGCGAAAATAATCAACAAGCAGTAAGTCTCGCAATTATTTGTTTTTGTTGTATAATGTCGCCTTTCTTTCTATAATCAATACAAATAAGTCGAAATTGGTTTTATTTGTTTAATCTTGATTTTTTTCTTTTGAAAAACATTTTGTAGTTGTGTTTTCGAAAAATAAAAAAATTAAATTATTGAATTTAATAAAAATATTCGAGATATTTCATTTTCTCAATTACCTTATACTTTTATAGATGTTATATTCTACGTTTCCAATTAAATTTTGTAGAACAATTTTAAATTTGTAGCCTTTCGTAAGTTATTTAAATATGTACATACATATATATAGGGGTTTCATATAGCCTCATAAAATTATAATTTATAACGAACCGAAATCCAACAACAAATTTATGATTTTTTTTGTCAAGTTGTGAGACCCCACAATACTGTATAATAATGTTTCATTTTTTTATAGTTTTATTTTCTATTGAATTTAATTTAAAAAATTTCTATATCTACCTCTACTTTCTATATCTTCTATCAAACCTCTCCAAGAAGTTAATTTCCCAAATATTTTCAGTAATATACTTATTTTTCCCCTAAAATTAATTACAAATCTGTGCTAATGTAAAAATATAATGCAAAATAATTTCACAAATCATTATCTAGACAGATCTAGATTGTTGTCTAAAACTGGAAATGCCATTCATCTTTTAAGGGAATGAGTATTCATGAACTGAGAAAAAACTACGCAGTTTTTAACATAACCAAACAGTATTATCAAAGTATTTTGAAGTGATAAGACTGCAATACTTCTGATTATAATGGCATTTCACTGATTCACCAAGTGTTTTTCGACAGCACATTCTCAGTTACATCGCTAATGGAGCTCCCATGTGATCTCACAACTAACACATAAACCACTCTCTTGTAAGCGAGCGTCTAAAGCATAGTCGCTAATAAGAAACATAAAATAAAAACTACGGAATTTCCCAAATTTTTCATCAAAATGACCAACGAACTGGAGCATCAATCTAAGAACTAAAATTTTATTGCTTTTAAAACGCCTCAGAGGTAAAAAATTTAAGTTGAGTGTTCTTTTTACACTCGCTAAACAAACAACAACAAAACACAAAAAAACATGGAATACATAAGTAATCCACTCTAATACTTAGTAGTTCCATAGTAAAACTCTCTTTCTGTAAGAAGTTTCCACAAAAATTTCCAACATTTCCACAATATTGCGGCTCGAAATCGCAACAAACCAGCAAATTACTCAACTGAAATGTTATAACTGTGTTAAAGCAAAAACAATCAAAAATACTTAATATGTCTTGACGAGATTTTAGACGCTAACAGCTGTCTTCGATTCGCCAACTCTGCTCGCTTTTGCTCTTTCGTGAAAAAATTACTTGTAAAGGCAACAACAAAATTGTCCTCACAACCTTCAATGCTACCAAGTTTTTTTTTTTTTTTTGCATACTTTAGACCAGTTCCGTTATTGAGAATGGCTCAAATGTCAAATGAAAATAAAAGACTCTTTTTATTTTTGAATTTTCAGGATGTAAGACTTAAATTTAGTTATAGTCGGTTATAAAAAACCAAAATTAAGAGTTACAGTAACATTTTCTAATTTTTGGCGAGTGATCAAACTTGTATGAGTTCTCGCGTTATGGTGGAATACTACACCTTTTCTAATGATCAATTCTGGCCTCTTCTGTTTGATCGCACTAAACGCGGTATTATCGGTCAAAAGCTCAAATGCACGATCCCTTTGAAATTCCACCAAACAGACAACATAATTTTATTTTGGTGATTATCGACCTTCGAGATGGTTAATTTTTTTAAGATCATGATCTCTTGCGCTTTACGTTAGTCTAAACAATGCTGTTTTCATCGTTAGTCAGAAAGCGCTCCAAAAACGAATAACTTCTTTGACGTTTGATAAGCTAATCACAGTCGTTAATGCGAGGAAGCAAATTCCGTTCTGTAAGAACATGACGAACCCTTATGACAAGCTTCGAAATTAATCCTAGATGTTTCGTGTACTTATAGCGATCAAATTTAACCTTTTTGCAATGTCTAGAGTCTGTTATTCGACAATTTGCATCAACCAACGACTTTATTTTATCCACATCGACTTCAGGAGCCATTCCAGAACATGGTGCATCCTCAAGGTCGAAATGGCTGGAACAGAATCTTGCAAGCCAATTTTGGCATTCGCGTTCAATCAACACATCTTTTCCATACACATCCCATGACTTCGCCTTACTTGAACCGCATTTTTAATCTCTTGATAGTAAAACAATAGAATATGACGAAAATGTTTTTGATATTCCAACGTCGATAACGCACCAAACAAAACTTTTCCAAAAAATTAAAAAAAATTGTGTTCAACGAAGCCTTGCTTACTATATCAACTGTTCAAACATATAACTGTAAAGTGTGAAGTTTCGATAAGATCAGCTGTTGTCATCAAACCAAGTTACATTCTGAACGACCTAATACAGACATCTCTACGATATTACAGCTCGATAGCCCAATGGATAGCCCGGAATGCCTTAACTATGCCCAAAAGAACAACAATCGCATATATAAAATATACATATATTGAAGTCTTAATAGTTATTTTCATTAAAATATATTTCCTTGATCAGCAGCAAGTATGTCTTCATACTTAGGACACATGTTCTCACTTTAACGCTCCATTTTTAAGTTTTTTTTTCATATTTAACCATAACAAAGTGAGTCAAAAATTCAAGTGGTGTCTCAAAAGTTGGTATCTGCATACATAATACTCGGACAATAAACATATATTTATTTATAAATATGGTATGTTCATAACCATATACACCCCAAAATACAAACACTTGTTTATTTAGCATCGCCGTGTTCCAAATATAAAGCGCGCCTTGCCAATTTGGTCAACGCTTCGAAGTCCAGTGTCTGGCTTTTATGATTCGGCAAATTCCAAAATAAAAAAGCCGCTAATTAATTCAGATTTGTTTTGGAACAAAATCTGAAACAAAGCACAGACGCTTTTCGACTGCGAAATAACCAAATTTGTCTGCGCTACGCCAGACGGTTCAAGACCAAAATGTAAAGTAAGTTATTTTTGACACTTACTTAGCATGAACATGAATTTGGAGAGCGTCAGCCAGTGCACGCACACAAGCATATACACACCTACATGATTTTAGTGACTTGTGCTTAAGCAAAAGTCTATTTTTAGTTCTGAAGTTGCACACGCAGAGCAAGCGCATGAAGAACTCGACGTCCATGAGCCGTCGTCATGTGAACCCGCTCTCAAGCGAACCTCTTTCTTGTACTCGTATTTGCAAAGATCGCACTATCGCAAAATGTGACGACGACGAAGATGGTTGGTGTGCGTGTAGATAACCGCAAAGTTTGGGCATTCAAGAGTTAACTCAAAGTCTCGAGTTGTTGTTGCGACTACAGATACGCGTAGCACCATGAGTTTTATCAAAAATATATAAATATATATTTCCTTGATATTTGTATGCTATATATATATATTATTGTTGTGCGTGTTTGTGTACACAGCATTTTTCTAGCTAAATAGCTAAATATCCAACTATCCAGCGTCCAACAAGCGACTGCGAATTCGCAATGTTCGCTTTCAGCGGTTTTTGGCCTTTGTGCACGCTTCGAGAACGTGGTAAGACATAATTACCGCACACGTTTGTCGCGCGTGATTCAAGTCAGAGTTAAACGGAAGCATTAGAAATACGTAGGCCATGAACGCGTTTTATTTACACAAGTATATTATTTTCTCTATTTATTATAAACCAGCATGGAAACTCTAGTGAATTTGATAAAATACTATTTTGTGCTGAAGAGAAGCGCTGTGGACAAACCGAACTGCCTGCGGGAAAGTTGTGTCAAGAAAAACGCAAAAAGAACACTTATATTCGAAATATGTTTGCGTTACAATTTTTTTTATAAAATTTTAAATTTACTTACACTAAATTTTTATTAAATATTTTATTTTTCAAATTTTAATTTGAAGCATAATACATAATTACAATACAAATTTTGCCATTTAAAAGTAAAATACTTCAAAAATATAAATCATACAGAAAATTTCTATTTACCGTTCTAAAAAGAAGGAAAAACCCTAACCTTACTTGCACCGAAGCTATATTACCCTTCTCATATACCAAAGATTCCTTACAAGAACATGATTGCGATAGTTCAGTTGGTATGGACGCTATACGCTGTAGTTATCGGATCTGAACAATTTCTTTGGAGATGGGATTATTACCTTAGGCACCAACCCATGCCAAATTTCCTGTTGATATCTCGTCAAATGAAAAAGGTTTTAATTCTAGCACTTGATTCTGATCGTTCAGTTTATATGACAGATATATGGGTATACAAATAACTGTCAATGGAAAAAATAACCAATTTACGGCTGTTTTCTCAGTTACGTTAACAGCACCTGTCAGTTCTAGTTAAAAAAAAGGTTTTTTTTAAGCGAAAGAAGGAATCTTTGTTAAGTTTACCAGAACTTAATTGACAAATAGCTGCTAAGCAGACATTGAAACAATGGCCTTTAAGATTTGGCATTTTATTGAAAATTATTTATTTTAATGGCACCTGCAAATAAATTTACATACATACTAGAAAAACAAACGGAAACTGGCTGCTTAGACCTTCGACCCAACTGAAAATTGTAATTACAGTTGAACTTTCCTAACTCGAATCACCATAATCCGCAAAAAAGCTTCGAGTTATGGCAGGAAATTTGTATGCAATTTGACTTCATTGCTAATTCAAGAGTTCGAGTTATGGAGAACTTCGAGCTATAGAAGTTTGAGTTATGGAAGTTCAACTGTTTTACATTTTTTCTTTTTGGGGACTGTGAGTATATGTTGGAATATTGCAGTGAAATCTCCCATAAACAGACATTGAGGAACCCGCCTTCTGTCCAGTTATTAAAGTTGTCCGCTTAAAAGATTGTACTTAATAAATATCAACAAATTGTGGGACCGGTCAATACATATGCTAATGATGTCCGCTTAAAAGAGCATCCGCTTTATAGAGCGTCCATTTAATACAGCTTTCACTGTATTTCTTATTTATGAATTTTTTTTGACTATGCTATCTTCTAAGTTGCTTCAAGCTGGGCACAGTGTGCTAAATTTTAATAAAATCGATTCAGTAATTTAGGAGTTCATCACGGACAAACAATGTGACACGTAATTTTCATATACAAAGATCTTTGGAATTTTATTTTGAAACTAATTAATTAATAAATAATTTGAAAATAAAATTTTTGAAGGTATCAGCAAAGTATTTATGCGTTAACTGCTCTAAAAGTAAACTTCACATTTCAGTTTTGCACTTTTCCTGCAGCACAGTTATCGCAACAAACAGCTATGCAACTGCAACACAGCAACATTAAAATGTCTGTATGTATGGCTGGCTGTGTGCTATTCAAAAATATTATACCGCATGCCGATTTAAATAATCTAGCTTAGTTAACTGTTTGTCGCAATGCAGCAAAAGCGTTTGTTGTTATAACGGCAACGACGAAAAGTTAGCAGTGAATGCATAAAAAGGTGGCAAGTATCTGGCAAATTTATTGCATTTGTGGCAAGCTTTGACCGTTATACAAGGTTAGTTTCATAGAAACTTTTGCAATGTTTAGACAAACGGACGCAGAGAGAGAGATAGAGGGAGAGTGAAGAACTGAGAGATGTTGTATGTATGCTTAAACTCGGCTTGTTGCAAGTTAAAATAGTGGTTGGAGAATCTTGCTAATATCAGTAGTAATGAAGATTTTGACTTTCATATTTCAATATAAAAATTATATAACTAATGTATGCATTATGTATATACATACATACATACATATGTATATAACGAAGATCTCGAAATTATTCAATTTGAAATTAGCGAAACTTTTATTCGTATTTCATCGTCAAAATAGTTTCACTTTTTGAAAAATTAATATTAACGAAGATTAAACAGTTATTTTCTATATACAATGTCCCTCTTGCTTAATTACATATACATATGTACACTTACGAATACATAAAAATATATGTATGTACACTGTTGGTGGTTTCATTGTTATCCTATTTCGCTTTACTCCACGCCTAGTCTTCGTTACGCCACGAAGGCCCGCAAAAAGGGGGCACAAACAGTCAGTCAGTCAGTCGTCCAAGCGACAAGCAAAAAAGTTAGCGACGCGCTGGCAAGCCTCTGGGCTCCATATTGGTAAGAGAACATGGTAGGAATAGAAAAACAAACTAAGCATGTAGGAGCGTGTACTCCATTACGCATGAGTTCATTGAACGTAAATAATTTGCTTACCTACATACAGCCGTATATATGCACATACATACATACATATGTGCAGAAAATATACCGATATAAACATATATACCAGAGCTTCGTACTTAGCATACATTTAAGTGTGTATTGTATTTATGGATGTGTGTGTGTGTGTGCTGGAAGCGTAAAAGTGCAAAAAACACATAATAGTCAACAAAAGAAAGCAAGGAAGAAGAAGCATTTCCATGCGATTTTTTCCAACAACGCCAGCTCAGAAGGCAGGGTCTGTATAAATCACGAATATACATATGTATATGTGTGTGTGCGTATGTGAGTGTAAAAAAATATGTATTTGCGTTCATAAAACTATGCGTGGTCGAATAGCCGCTTCCCTGTACACACACACACACACATAGAAATACAAGTGAGTAGTAAATAATTGATATACATATGTACGTATGTACATACGTATATACCCACATATGGTAGTACACCTGTCCCGCCAGTGAACTTTTTGCACAAATACATATGTATCCTTACATACATACATACATATGCATGTACATACACACGCATAGTTGTTGTGCGTGCCTATTTCAGTACGACAAAACGCTTTTATGCGATAGAATACGGAATAGTTTTTCAAAAGCTAATAATTGCGCCGTATGTGCACACAAATACATACATATTTACATAAGCACGATTTAGCTGTTGGCAATAGAGTTACGACGCAAAAACACACCATTATTTACATGGATGCATAGAGCAGCTTCGCTCCTGTGTACTGTGCAATGTTAGGCTTTAGTTTGGCCATTCTGACCGAACTTTGTACTCCCGCCGGTTATATATGTACATATGTATGTTTGTATACGCATTTGTATAGCGCACGCATGCAACGTAATGCAAATTGCGAATATGTGTTTGTATGTATACCTTTCCATTCACTTATGTGTGCTTGTGTGTGTATTTATGCCGTATGTGGAGCCATAAAAAATATTATTTATTTCGCTTCTTGTTTTTATTTTCGCTTTCTTTTTATTGTCAAACGGTCAAACACCTGCGTGTGAAGAGACTTGCTTGCATTTAAGCGTTTATAGCGAATAAATGCGTTTACATGACTCAGTAAATGTATGGTATGCATATAATAAATGGAAGAGAGAGATTTAAATTATCTGCAGTATTAAATAAAAAACAGAAATGTTTAAAAAATAAAGTTTAATTTAATTAAATATTAGATTTGATTGCATTAATGATAAAAAATTTAATAATTAATTTAATAATAAGAAATAGTAATAAAGACATATATATAAAAGTAAATAAATATTAAAAAATTTAGAATTGGATAATTAATAAATATATAATATAAAATTATAATTGAAAAAAATAATTAGATAATAAAAAATAATAATCAATAGAAATAGAAATATTTATAAAAATTAAATATGAAATTAATTAATAATTAAAATTAAGAATACATTTAATTATAGTAAATTACGAAAATATAATTTTAATTAATTAATTAACTATGAATAAATAACAACAAGTAGGGATACTTATAAAAAATTAAATTTATAATTAATATAAATAAAAATGGAAAAATAAATTTTAATTTAATTACAAGATTATAAAAAAATAAAAAACAACAAAAACTAAATTTACTCCTAATTTTAGTTAATTTTAATAAATAAAAACAAATATTTACAAACATATAATTAATAATTATTTTAATTAGTAATGAAAAAATTAATATTAATTAATAAACATAATTAATAATTATAAAATAACATAACAGCTTAATTTAAATTGTTTAATGCAATCATAATATAAAATATATTTATAAAAATAATATTTAGAAATTAAATAAAATGATAATGAAAAGTAAGAGATAACATAATGACACAATTAATTTATATAAAATAAAATTATTGTAAAATAAATAAAAAACAATTTAAATTAATTATGAAAATAATAAGCCAAGTAATAAATATTTATAAAAAAATAAAATTTAATAATTAATTTAATTACACAATTAATGTATATAAAATAGTTTTATTGTAAAATAAAAAATATTAATTTAAATTACCTAATGAAATAATAACCTAAAGAAATATTTATAAAAATAAAATTTTATAAAATAAAAAAAAATTAATTAATTATTAAAATAATTAGACAGTCAAAACTGTTTATTATATTTCTTATCTATATCATCAAATAAATCAAAATTGAGTTTTTATTGCTTACGTCATATTACGTACATATGTATGTACATATGTATGTATGTATGTATGTATATGTGACATACAATTTTCAGCTGCCGCTGTCAGCTACAACCAATATATAGCCAAAACACAAATTTTCTTCAATATGAGTGGTTTCTATTATATCGTTTCCTTCGCCTGTAAACTTATGATAAGCTATGTAACGTTATTTTAGGTAACGATGTATACATATGTACACGTATGGTGATGTAAAAATGTTTATGTAAATTTGTTTACTGAACATTTCAACAGTAATGAACAGTTATTCAACCATGTTGCTTCAATTATAACAACTTTTATTAAAGCAGTGCACAGTTATTCAACCGTCTTGCTTAAATACCTCCACAAACTTATACTTCAGATGCTATAGTTGTATTTGATAAGGTTGCCACTTACATAAATTTAAAAAAAAAATGTTATTATCATTAGTCAAATAATATAACTGAATATCCACATTAAAAGTACAAATATTAAAAATTTTCTAAATTCGTTGTAATCAAGTATATATACAAAATCAACTAAATATTTGATCAATATTTTCTTGAAAATGTAAATTTACTCTGAAAATAAAGTTGTAAGTTTGTTGAGCTCATAAAATCATATTCCACGATTCTGTTATTTGTTTTTGCCTTTTTATCGATCCATTCCAATTATTATTAAAAACAGCATAGCTTAAGGAGCTTTGACCCTTGAGTTTTGCTTGAAGTGAACTTTTTAATCATTAGCAGTAAATTTATTCATATTTATTTATTTGTGGCGCTATATTGTTATCGGGAGCAGTGAAATACCCTCTTTACACCACTCAACCTGATAATGCAGTTGCTTTGTCGTTGAATATAAAAACAAATTATTTAAAATATAATCAATGGGTGAATATCAATTTCATTGCACACAAATGTACATATGTATATACATATATCTGTATCTATAATGGATGTATGTATGTATAGAGTCTGGGTGAATGCCAGTCATTGATATACCAATAACTCTTAGCTTACTTTGACGAATGAACTACTGTCTTGAAGTTAACTTTAAAATTCTTGTGCAGCTCAATGTTATAAAATCATCGATTTGTTGCTTGTATTTGATGAAACGTTTCTTAATGTATGCAAAGAATATTGTTTTGCTTAGAAAACCTTCAAAACTCGCACATATAAAAGAAAAAAGTTAAACGCAATGAAATACAAAGTAGCAGATTATATTCGGTGATCAATAAAACGCTCGTGTGCGTACATAAAACAATGTTTTGATTAGTAAAAGAAATATAGCACAGAAAGCGCTTAAGTAGCTCAAATGTCGCGGAGAAATAGAGCAAACCAAAATATTATCAAATATAAAAAGCAAGAGAATCCAAAGTTCAGTTGAAAGCAAATAATTGTTTATGACATCTTTACCCAAGCTCCCACACATATGAGCAAATAAATTTGGGGGGGCGAAAAGCAGTTTCCGTGTATGCAAATGCAAATAATTTAAACAAGTGTTTTTGCTTTAGTGCTGAATATGCTTCGCTCAAGTCAGTTGCTCATACGCACTGTCCCACCCAATTAGCACTCAAACAAATTAACTGTTATCGACAATCAGGCAGACAGCGGCGAAATAAAAGCACAAATTAAACAATAAAGCAACTCATCAGATAGAGCATGGAGGCGGGGCCGGCGTAATGCAGAGCAAACGGTAGGGCTTAAAGCCCAATTACATGGCTTATGAAATTAATGAATGCGTGCAGCACACATTCTACATACCCGGGGCAGTAGTGCTGTCGGTTGTAAGTAAATAAATGACGCGCCGTAATAGCATTGACAGATTGCATAAATATTGCGTTTGATTGGCGATGCCAGCGCAGCGGAAAAGCGATAGGGGAGCAAAATGGAAATACCAATATGGCATGGCGCACGTCGATTAACTGTCTAGACACTCAAGGTGATAGATTTTTACATAAAAATATTGATAAAAAGGGTTCATTAATTGGCATTACCAGCGTGCTGATAAATATTAGTCTGCACATATGGTTGTGACAAAAACAATGTGGGCCACATTGACACAGTAGGAGTTGGAAAAAATAATAATTTATTAAAAAAAAATGTAACTCTTTACAAAGTACAGAACTCTTTTGCAGAAGGACTAATTTCTCACATCAAAATCAGTATTTCTGAATCGTTGAAACCATCTTCTGCATATTGTTCTGATATAGCATGATCACTATAGGCCTCGATAAGAATTCGATGACATTCTGCAGCACTTTTCTTCAAATGGCGACAAAACATAATGCTTTCATCAAATCATCACTTTTCGGTACAAAATTTGACAATTTTAACATAATGAAAAATATCATGTTGTTTGTTCAATGACTGTAAGGTTATTCAATATGTTGTCATGCCAATGAAACAAAAAACTTAAAGCTCGTTCACAACACATTTTTATCTTAAAACTCACTTCCTATCGGATACACCTGGTATGTCTAACTGCGCCCTTTTCCGAAACATCTATGTATGTCTCACAGAGCGCCCTTTAAAACCATTTACAATTTACCCGGCTCCATTACATTGAATGTATGTTTTACAGATGTCTGTTACGGAACAACTACGTTTCGTAGAATATTTGCAAAACTGTTAAAATCTCTGCTCGGCTGCGGCTACTGTAATAACTCATAAACTGGAAACTTCTGCGAAATATGTAGAAAACCCAATTGATAGTTTTTTTTTAATTTATAAACTGCTGAGAAAAAATGCTGCTCACATAGTCTCCAGTTTCGGCAATCACCCGTTCAAGCAGTCAGCTCTTAGCCGTCATAATGGCGACATACTCGTATTGCGATAACTCCGATAAGACGACGCCATTGATATCAGTGAGTTGAAGGTTACCCGCAGTCTGGCGCAACATGCCGACAAACGTGTGAATGATTAGTAATTCGGCCTGTACACAGCCAACGCCAACTGATATAACGGAGCAACAATACGATAAAATGCGCAAGCGAATGTAAATCAAGACGAAATCGTTGCCGAAAGTACTGACACCGACAAGGAATTATCATAAATATTTAAATGAAGGGCATATACTCAAATGGAAACTTCGAAAGTGTCTCAAAAGTGTTGAAATGGAAAAAAAATCGTTTCACAGGCACAAAATTAATTTTGATAGAAAATTTATCTTTCAGATTTATTGAGTAGTGTAATTAATTTTCTTTGTTAAGTTCGTATACTTTAAAGAAAATTGTAATATTTTTGTTTGGACATCATCATTATATAAAATGAAGTATCAGACAAAACCGAAATATACCGCTATCTGTACATAAAACTTCAGAAACAAGTTTTTTTAATTACACACTTGAAAAAAAAACTACTTTTAAGAGGCCAGTTGAGCGTGCAAACCGCTTATGAACAACTCCAAAGCAACGGCGCCATTACTCATAGATATTAATCAGAGTGCAAAGTCTCCAACTGTCAAAAATGCTACTGTGCAGGTATGAAAATAATATTAATAATTAATGGCTTAAACCAAAAACGGTGGATGAAAGAAGAGAGAGAGAGAGAGACTATAGTTGAGGATGAACAACAAATTATCATTTTCTGCCAAAGCTCGAAAATTGAAAACGAAAATCTAGAAACATATATAATACATATACATATGTATGTATATCATAACTAAATTCTCCTCCAGCTACACCTGAAAAGCATGCCGCCGGCACACGCTGCCCCTGCGCGAGACTTTGAACTGCCCAAGGCAGATAAGCATGCGCGCAACAGCCAACACACACACACCGAATATAAACAAAAATCAAATAACCAAATCAAACGAGCAGCACAAACGGCCAAATGAACTGATCACCGATCAGCCGACAGTCGAAACTGTCGTACATTGACTTTCAGCGACAGCGCGCACAGCTCGCTGCCATTTCCATTGCAAACTAGACGAACAGGCTGAGACCGAGAAATTCAAAGAAAAACGCAAAAACCAAAAAGCAAAGTGTATAAAATCAATTGAACAAATTAGACTTGATAATGAGCGCTTGTGATCACGGGGCCGCGACTGTCGCACGTTGAGTGAAGTGAAATGAATTGAAGTTTATGAACAAACAAATAAACAAACAAAAAAGGCCAAATGAATTGCTGATTTGATAGCCTTAACCCTTATCTTCACTGCTGTTTGCTCGTGTAATAATATATTTATACATACTTTTTCAAGCATTGTGCTCGCTAAGGCATTATGTATGCTAAGGTCAATGAAGAATACGTTTCGTATATTCTTGAAATATATGTAAAAAACTTGCGCTGAATTTTATTTAAAATTTTTGTAAAAGAAATCCACGTAACGACATCGCTTTAGTTATTTAATGAGTTATTTTCCAATTATCAATTATTCCTTTTCAAAGTCCAAATACTTTGTTTCAGTTATAGGAAAAATAAAATTCAGTTATCGATTTGGAGGAAATCTGTATAGAATTAGACTTCTCTGCTTGATTCAGCTGCGCTTTCTTTTCAAAAAGTCTATCTGTGAAGGGAACAGCAATCAGCTGAATTTACTGCAAGAGAGTACTTGTATTATACCATTCAGGTAGTATCTAGAATCGAACAAGCAACTGATAAAATTACAACAGACTGGTCTACTGATATATTAAATGATATATTAAATGATTAGTAGACCAGTCTGTTGTAATTATACCAGTTGCTTGTTCGATTCGCCAATTTCCAAATTTTAGCACTACGCATGAGGTACTCTTACCTTCACATACATCTATTTCATTAATTGGAAGAATCCACCGTATTGAGGCTTCTAATTGGCAACACCCTCCCAACTGATTACGAAAGAGTCATTTTCTCATTTCTAACCTCTATTGCTAACTGCATTCGAGCAAAAAATAAATTAAGAGCAAATAATGAAATGTACACAAACTGATAATGAAATGCAAACTAAGCGTGGAAGGGTTGGAAGTTTTATATTTGGTTTCGCTTACTTAATAATTTACACAAGTTATTATTCGATTATCGCTGAGATTCGCTGCGCCAGCAACGACACGTGCAATTAGTGGCTGAGTGCTAAAGATGATGCAATTTCAAACGCTCTTTCGTACAGCTCTCCCTCATTATAGTTCGCAATTGATGTGCTCGAGCTTCACTTTGATTCTGAACTTTCTTTCAATACATACTTTGAATAAATAACTTTGAGTATCAAATGCTAAACGCTTAAAAATAGCATAACAGCCCTCATATTGGGGGTTTTAAGCAGAAATTCTCTGTTGGTCATATTTTGTTTTCATATATTGACTTCAACACGCCCGCTCTTGTTTGCCAGTTGATAAGCCACCGCCTAATGTCTAAGCAAACACACGCGTGTCAAAGTACTTCTTTATTTAGCACATTTTGGCCAGGTGAATAACGCGAAGAAACAGCAGATAAAGCCACAAGTAGGTTTCTTGAGTCAGTCTTTTTATTTGCCAGATTTCTTCATTTATATAATGCCTTCGGAAAATAAGTAAAATCAATAAAGTGCCAACAAAGCTCTCAATATTTTTCTAAACATTTCGCCTTCATGTCAAAAAACCTATTTAAATCGGCGCTATAGCGCTCTTTCAACTGAGCTCTAATCTATTTTTCAACGCACTTGAGTTGAGTTTCAGCGTGTTGCTAAGCGCCGAACGACTCGTGTGTTCCAATTTAAAGAGACCAAAAACTTCTTTGCTTTTGTCGAAGTTTTCGTAGACGACAATCACACGTTTTGGAAATAAAATATTGTTTACTTAGTATTTTTTTACTTCATCGGCATCTTTCGGCCGTTGTTTGGAGCATTTGATTAAGTATAACTCTTTAAGTAGATATCTATATAAAGTACTTACTGCAAGTTCACTTGAATTACATGACCCCTTCCAAAGTTTTCTTGTTAAGAAAATGAGTAAACATTATGCGCAATTCGCTTTTGGACCTGGTACTTTAAGTGAAAGAGCGAGATTCGGCATAGCCAATGCGTCATATCTGCACTTCGATTGCGCACAATCGCTGGGTCCCAAGTGCGGAAATTACTCAAGTGAATACCTCAACTAATTGTGATTAAATATACATACACATCTTGTATTCACTATGACACATGATCGTTTTAAGTTATTTCGTTTATCAAAAGCTCTCATGGCTAGTCGCCACGATTAAGTGCATTTAAGTGCGAATACTTTGGCCATTAAGTCAAATAGAGCAAAGTCCACAGAGGTCCTCTAGAGCATGCAATGCCAGTGGCTGCACGAATTGCTTTTGGAAATTTCTTAATGCAGATTAATAATAAGATTTTATATGTTTCTTGGCAAACTATTTTTTTAGACTTAAAGTGCCACATATATTATTTTTTTCAAAAACCACTCAAAAGCTAAGCATTATGACTATAATTGGAGTGTGACTTTGCTAAAGTATATGTAATTGCGCCTAAATGTAGGCAATCATTTTTAATTTTTTACACAAAATTATGGCGTTTTTTGCTTTTTTAAAAAAGCTACGTAGTTTTCGATATTCTGTAAATTCTAATTTTATATAAAATTGTGTATAATTTCTTTCGCTATGATTTTACCAGCAATAAATTACTTTAACTACTATAAAGTTACGTAATTATTTATCTGTTCGTCAAGATTAGGATTTGCACTTGCGTTCGTCAAATGTTCCAGCATTTAAATACTTGAGCTAAGACAATTCTAAGAATTTTGTCTCGTATGTAAATTAGTTCAGAAATTGACGTCATTCGCCTGTTTCACTTTAACACACACACATGTATGCCGGCTTGTGTGAGTTTGTAAACTAAGTCAAGCGAGTGCTTAGCTCACTACGCGACTCTCAGTTCTCGTTTCTGCTTTCTTGCGCAATCCATGTCCTCCTTAATAGGTTTATTGGGCCACACTTCCTCTTTGTGTTTCAATAAAACGATAAAACGCGGCAGCTACCCTTCCTCAGTAATTGCCCGCTTACCTGCCGACCTATCCCAAAAAATCGCTGCAAACTTGCCTGCGTTGTTGCTACACGAAAATCCTGTTTTCTGCTTCCTTGATTCGGTTTGTTGCACACTCATAGCCACAAACCTTCAATCTTCGCTTCTCTTTCCTTCTAGCGCGCTTCGCTGCCACCACTACTTTGTTTTTTCGGTGATTTATATGCGCATCGCGTGTGCAGACATCGTTGTTATTGTTGTTTTGTTTCTATTATATAATATGGTGTTGTACTTTTTTTCCATGGAATCCCCTCAATATCCTCTGGCAAATATCTGGCGTTGAATATTTGAGCTTTTCGGTGACTTCCTCAACGCACGCAGGTTGTTCATTTGTGATTTGGGAATTTACCTTTTCACACACATAGGCACACACATTATAAAACATTTATACTTTATTAGTTTTTATGTGCAAACTTGTTTTGCGTTATTTCCTATATAACATACCTGAATTGCTTGAAATATCCAATGGTTTGTGCTTCTGTGAGCTTTTTTGTTAAAGCTCTTCATTTGCTCTTATTTTATGCTAACGAAATGGGAATTTCTGTCTGTCTACGCATGTGTGTCCTTGAATGCCAGCCAATCGTCGCGTCGTCTTCCTCGAAGCCCCGCCGAAAGTAGGTCAATTATTAATCATTTAGTCGCAAAGACAGCGAGTTCCTGGAAGGCTCCCACATTCCATACAATTTCAACGCGAAAATTAAAGGAAAAGAGTTGCGTGTCTGCGTTTGTTTTTGCCATCGCTTGGCCTAAGTTCAGCGCTAGCAGACGCGCTCACTATTGTGTAATTTAAGTGAGGAATTTCGCGCAAATTACTTATTGAAAATGTAGTTTCATTCAAAATTGTCTTATATACCCATTTAGTCACTAATTCTAAAATGCGCATGCATATCTTCAAGGTTGCAGCTTCTCAAAACACTTCACCAAGCACACAAAACGGTATTTGCTCTGTGATAACACAAAATATTAATGCCTCGCCTGAAGATTGCCTCATTGCGTCTTCGCGCATGCAAGTCAGGTGACGTAGATAAACACAAATATTGTATAACAATTGCTAAGCCATAGTAAACGGCGAAACACAAAATATTCGCTTGGAAATAAGCGTGACGTTGCCATTTTGACCCGCCTGAAGCTTACATAGATGGTTATGGCTGAGTACATTATGTGTACATACATATGTATATACTTGTATACTTTTGCCATTTATATGTATATATTATAAGCCAAGAGTGCTGAAAACATTATGAAAGCGGTTTAAGTGGGTTTTGATGTTTTGAAATATTAAATGTTAAAAATTTAAAAAATAGTTGAATATTGAAAAATGTTGGAATAAATATAGTAATTTTACATAAAAGATCTCTGAGAGTAACTAGCAAAATTTGAGTTTAAGGGGCACACCTAGTGACAGCCTAAACTTACTACTTACTATATTGATTATTTTGAAACTTCCAGACTCTATATTATATAGTCACAAGAAAACATAGTGAATTTTTTGAAAAGAAAATTAAATATTTTTTGAGTTATAAATACTAGATCTCAGTCGTCGCTAAAAACAGAGCCCTCCACTATTGCAGTAATTCCGGTGTTCTCCGTGAATGAAATTTAAAAACAAAAAATTATAATTCAACTAGAATATATTATCTGTATAATGCCTTAATTTTCCAAATTATTTTCCCAAAATATTTTATTCGTTTTTGGCCGGCTAAAACTCGATTTTGATGAGATCAAAAAACCGATAGGAGTTATGTAGCAGAACGTATAATTGCTTAAGGTATAGGCAGGAGTTTAAAGTTTAGCCTTGTACTTCCAAGCACTCTGAAACGGTTTTCCAAATTCACATGTATGGAGCTTCGAAAATATTCACCGGAACAACATGAAATTTGCTGTGTGTATTCTTAAATACTGCTGTGATCAAATTGAAAGGTGAATTTTTAATTTTTACTTTGCTTGTTTTTCGAAACGGTAAATTTTCTGTAAGTTGGTAGTACTGTTAATGACATCTATGCTAAATTTCACGTCAAAATATTCACTAGTATTTGAGTTACGCGTCGTTTTGTGAGTCTCTAAAAGTTAATTCTTCGATTTTTACTATGTCTGAATTTTAGTGAACAAAGAAATGCGATAATGCACCATCTCACACTGCGTTGGTTATTCGTGATAATTTCGCCACATTTTCAACCAATAGCGTGCCGCGACCACCGCATTCGCCTGATTTATCTTCGTGTAACTTCTGGCTATTCAGCAAATTCACATGACCACTCCGAGGACACCGATTTGACTCCATTGAGGATATAAAAGCTGAATCGAATAAGGCTCTGAGGATTTCTCCAAATGCTATGAAGACTGGAAAATTCGTTGGCATAAGTATATTGCAGCGGGAGGGTATTACTTTGAAGGAGATTAAATTGACTAAATTCACCTTCAAATTGATCACAGTAGTATAAGTACATTAAGAAAATAAAATTAAAAAAAAATCGAAAACTCGAAAACCAATTGAGATATCGATTTGAAACTTTAGTATTTTATTTATATAGGTATAAGCTATAGAAATATAAAACGAAAACAAAAAATTTATTTTTTCAAACTTCATACGGTACTATGTATTATTACAATTACAAAAATTTTTACTCATACCGTTAGCATGTACATATATATGTATGAACATATATGTATATGTATATAAGTAAATAAGCTGTGTGCACTTGTGCTTACGTACATTCACCACCACATAAGCCCGCATGCACATATAAATAATATTTACTCACCATCGTCTGCAGTTTGCATGTCGCGACAATGTGTCTGTCTATTTTTAGCGACAAAATCGCGACAGACAAAATATATGTGTACGAACGTGTGTCTGTGAAACACATTGCACCATTGCAGTCGAATCAACCGGCTTGATCTGCAGACAGCACACACACACCCACACCCACACAAGTGTGAAATTGTAGTCAACCTTAGCCCGCGACCTCGTTGGCCATGCCGTCAATTGCAATTGCGATTGCGGTGCTTTTACATCACCATGCATTTGCTGAGCTGCACATTCACACGCACACATACATGAGTGTGTGTTGTATGCATGTGAATGGCGTGGCGTGTTTCTATATGCATTGAGACGTTTGGTGCCACACGCTGTTGCCGGTGGTGGCATGCGGAAAATTTTGTTTTGATTTCGCGATTTAAAATATGGGCCATGCACGAATATCATTTTGCCAGCACTTCCACCTTCATACATATGTATATACATACTCGTGTGTGCATGTGTATGCGTGTGAGTTGATGATGCAAATATGGGTATATGCTGTCAGTTGTGTGGGAAAAAATTATATGTGTATATTGTCTCATGTTTTTCATGCCGCTTCGTTTCATATATATAAATGTTTTCATATGTATTGTACACATAATTAAATTTGTATTTTATGTTATGAAGTTTTGTTAATAATATTTATTATCAGTGAATTTCATCACTGGTTTCGTGATACAAAGCTGACTCAGCCTTCCGAAGGCAGTTTGATGGCAATGAGGATGAAGAAATTTTTCTAAAATAAATTAAAATCGTTTTTTTGTGATGAAATATCTTTTTATTTGAATTACCGTTTACTTTTTTTTATTTATTTTATTCTTAACTTTTGCAACATGTTGTCACAGACGCATTGACAGATGACAGCGTTAATCCATATTAACTGCATTAATCCTGATTAATTCAGGAGTTAGAGAGATAACTCCGTTGCTAACTCCAATTTATTCCTCAAAATTTTAGAGAGTTAGCTGCATTTTCGTTTGCAACATTGTTAAAATGTCCAATTTTAATCTATTGTGAATGAAAAACAAGCAACACTGACAGCTGTTTTTCAAATTTTCAATAATAAAACAAGAAGTTTGAAAATAACGTGTTGATATTTTGTGATAAAAATGTGATAAAAATGAAATGTGTGTCGGCTAACAACTGCAATGTTTATCTTCTATTTTTTCATTGAAAATATTATAAAAATGACAATCAGCTGTTTACGAGAGTTTCAAACTCGCATAGCTGCCATCTGTCACCTACAAATTTGGATCGTATTAAGTGCGCTGTTAATCCGGATTAACGCTGCGGTCTGTCAAGACTATTACGGTTCTACGTATCATCTAAAACTAAGCGAGGTAGATAAGGTTATGAGACCAGTTGAAATCGAGTGACTGATACTTTCCTTTAAGGTCTTTTTTATTGCGACCGGCAAGTCTTACAATTTTGACGCCGCAATGTAGGCAATGAAGATTACCTGTGCTTTTATGCCATCTTTGTAAACAAATTAAAGCAAAATACAACAAATTGGTAATTATAAGGAAAAATAATAGTAAAAAATAATAACATTTCGATGTCAAACATTCTCTTTTCCCTAAGAAATTGCTAATTTCTGGAAATCAGTGATATCGGGTCACCACTGTCATACAAACTGATCAATCAAAGTTAAGAAAAAAATATTTTTGTACGTTTCCATGCTATAAGAAATGGGTTTTCACAAGTTTCATAAAGTTATAAGTTATAACGATTCGAAAACATAGCATTGAGAATTGTAAATGTGTAAACTCATTTTTGTATGAAATCCAACAACAATTTTTTTAAACAAGTGTAAAAATTTATAATTTTACGATTTTACGATGCTTTACGACGGGTTGTTAGTACCCCAAATATTTATATACCATACATAGAACTGTATGTTTATATGTCTATCCAGTTTCTAGCGGAAATTGAATTTCATAAATTTTAATAAGCTAATCAGACAGCCATATAAAAAATATACATATGTATGTATGTATGTACGTGTGTAAAAATGTTTGAGCAATTTGTAGGCACGTGCTCACAAACTGATAAAGGTTTCGAAAAAAACGGCTAGACTGACAATTCGACAGATGAGATTTCGAAACACGCCAAGAAATTGTGAAATATTGCGCATTGGTGATAACAAATCGATCGTGTGACGTTGTTGTCGCTGATAAATTGTGAATCAAAAGCGGCTAAATCGGCTGGAGAAAGAAATTTACGGTATAACGGTGAAATATGTATTTACTATATACATACATATGTATACAACAACCAAACGGACGGGGTTTTTCTTAAGTTTTCAGTATTCTGACAGCAAAGCGCTACGCTAATATGTATGTATGTATGTTGAAAAGCGCGGAAGATCAAAGCGCACTTATTACGTTATTTATAAACGACTTAGAATGCGCCTTTCAACACTAAACTGCATTTATGGGTATGTATGTGGCATAATTGCAGTTGGGAAATGCAAAATTGCGGCAGTCATAAAGTAAAAAATGCAAGCACGCATTTTTATGCAACATAACACATACACACATGCACACATATGGTAGTTTGTAGGTACTTTATGGTTATAGCGTGCTTGCCACCCCACTGAATTGGCACTCAGCCCTTTTGCGGCACATTAATTGAATGCTTTGTGTAACTCAACGCCACCGAAATGACATTCCCATACCTAAGCGCACACACTCAGACACGTATTATTGCATTTACGACCGCTTTTCGCTTCTCAAACACACACACATAAACACACGCGTATTTAAAAGGTGTGAAATGGCTTGACAACAAGCTGGCGTTCTGCTTTGTGGCATGGCGGCACTCGAGCACACCTTTAATCGGTAGCAAATGCAAAATGCGGCGCGGCAACACTCAATTTCCTTGTTAAAGAAGCCTGCAGTTGCGGCTGACGCCTCGCGAGGGACGCTTGCGGTTGCCGTTGCAGTTGCAGCTGCTGCATGAGGCGTGATGCAGTCGTGTTGCAAGCATATGCGGCCACTTTGAAGCTTTTGCTGTGGTTTAAAGTCGTCAAAGTGCAAGTTACTGCATTTCTGCCGTGTTTTTGCAGTTTTCTGTCTTTTTTAAAGATTGCCGCCTGATGTCGGAAGACTGCTCCGTGATAAAACAAATTGCTATAACGCCATAAACTACATACATATATACTATACTCGTATGTAAAAAACTCGTATGTAATAAAAAGTATTAATTTAACAGTTATTTCAATATTTTTTTTTTCAAGAATTTAAAATGAAATTTTAATAAAGTATTTTTTTTCGATAATTTTTAATGAAATGCATTATTTGCAACCCTGCCTTTACTTCACTACATTTGATATTTCATGCCAGTTTGATATATGTATGTACATATGTATATTTAAAATTCAAATTTTAATAAAAACACTTTAAAATGGACATATTTATTTTATAACATTTTCATTATTGCATTAGAAGAATATTTTATGCGGAAATTTCGAAAATTTTAAAAATTAAATTAAAAAAAATATATATTTTTTGCTCCGAAATTGCTAAATTTCCTTTTTTTACATTAAATTTAAAAAAAAATACCTTAAATGCATATGAATAATTTTTTTAGAATTTTAAGTTTAATTATATTTATTTAATTTTTTTCAATATCACATTTCCTTAAATCATTAATTTCATATATTTAAATAATTATAGTCATCGGATATTTGCTTCAATTATTCCTAACGGCCTTCATTTTTTATATGCACTCTATAAATTGATAATATATTTTGTTTTTGCATTTTTTTGTTGTTCTGCTGCCCTTACTTTACTCATGTCTAGACATAATTTGCACAAGCACAGTATAGCGCCCATATATTCACACATACATACATATGTATGTATATATTCAACAGCGCAGCAGATAGCAGCAATCAGTTCTAATAAAAGCGAAAAAGCGAGCAAAGCTTGTATTTTCATTAAGCGAATAACGCACTGCGCGGCTAAATACTTGCAAATAAGATATCAAATAATTAAATATTTAAAAAAATGCACGAGCAAGTAATGAGTGTATAAAATAAAAACTATAAAACGAATGCGGTGGCCGCCGTCATTGCTGATAAGCATGAGCGCTGTAGGTTGAAGAAATAAACACGAATTATTGCACCCAACGCACCACTCTCAGCTTGCATGGCAAGCTGTTATGCACTGAAACGCTGCAAGTTTTCCGAGCTATTTTTAAACTTATTTCATATGGCAACTGTGAGGCGTCGGCACTAAGAAACAGCATTTCAATATGGCGCTGAAATGTAGGCAACAGTTTTTTTCAGTTCAAGACAAATTTTGAATGGTAAAAACTATGTGGCTTTATTTCCTGTTTCAAGTGCTTCCATTCAATTAATTTTATTATGTTTTCATAATTTTGTTTTTGATTTCACATCCAAATAATTTATTGATAATATAATGACTTGCTTCGACAGCCAGTTTAGCCTCCACAGCCACAAATATCACCACAACAAATACGCGTATAAAATAATCACGTTTACGATCCGACCCAGAGACATAGTATGTCGGCACGTAATGGAAGCATATGTGGCTATTCAAAGACAACTAGCACAGCTTATCGCTTGCTCTGCTCACAAGCCCGGAAGATTACGCCGCACGAAAGGGCTGGCATTTATATATCAATTTCTATATTTACCCTATCCACATAAAAAAAAAAAACATCCATATATGTATGTGTGTGTGTGAACATCAGTGCAGTTATGCAGGTCAGTCACTTTTTTGTTCGATTTCCTGCGCCACTGCAGTTGTGCCCTGCATATGGCAGCCAAAGAAAGCGGCTTGAGTGCCTGCACTGCAATGCGTATTTGCCAGCCAACTCGCCCTGCACGCCGCGCTTGCTTGGCGACATTTGGAATTTGAAAATGCAGTCACTCCAGTGCACTTGCATGTGCCAAGATCGACTTGAGCAACCCCTTTTTTATTTTTACTTCCATTTAGTTTTTGCCTCTTCTTATTTTGTAACCCTCAAGCGCTGTGCTCGCCTAGAAAGAGGGTCCGACACAATGACAAACGACCCCTCCGTTCAGATGTCCGATTGTTGTAAGCCTCAGCGCCGCTTTTACGAGCTACACATACATATGTAATATGTGGGGATGTGTGTATAAAGTTCAGCAGAAACTACATATGTTTAGCGTGCGGTCAATGACTCATTGACCCCGATTCCATTTGCCCCGCTTAATTTATAGCATTTCTTTTCTACGCTTTATGGCGCACTTGAGGGGCATACACTCTACACACTACCACACATACATGCACACATACACATAGCTGGTTGTTTTAGTTGTAGTGGTTGCAGTCTCATTGTGGCAATAGTTTGGCGCGAAGTTGCAACCACGAGCGTCACGGAAAAGACGCATGCTTGCCACTAACATCGGTTGTCAGGCAGCGGCAAGTTCGTGCCTTCCGGAGCCACATACAAAATAAACGACCAGCCCCTATGCACCAACGCTAGCTGATGCCAAAGTCACACATGTGTGTATGTGTGTGTGTGTGAAGTTGTAATTGTATTGGGTTACATCCTTTGCCACCGATTGGCGACACCATAGCGGCGCCACGGCATGCTTCTAAAACTTGCAAGTCGAAACTTTATTGTTGTTGTTGCAATTTCGAAACATTTTATTAAGTTTGGTGGAATTACTTTAAAGTTCTAGAGTATTCCCTGCAGCCTTGCTGGAAAGTTAACTGAATATATGAGAAGATTTAATTTAAGCAACTAGTTCCAATAATAACTACTTGAATCAGCGCCTATTATATAGCCAAAAGCTTGCAAATACAAAAGGAATTCGGAGTCATAGAATTTGATTAGTGATGTTTATGTTGAAATGTTCGTATTCTCTCTCTCTCTCTCCCTCTCTTTCTATTTTTGGCATGTTTTGGCCACTTACGTCGCTCGATTTCCTAATCTCAGACATTTTTTGGTGCAAACACCCCCAATTTTTTTAAGAAACCGTACCAAACTTCACTTCCAGTTTCGCCTAGGATAAAATTAACGCTAACTCATTGAAATGGAGTTGGTTCAAAGGTTCGTATGCTTCAAGCGAGATAGCAGAACACTAGCTGGACAAGATTTTAATATTTACTTAAACTAAAAGTTGGCCTACATTTAGGCGCAGCAATTAGAGTTATAGCAAAGTCACGAACCATATAAAAGATATTGGGTAGTCGAAAAAGTATTTTCGTGTTTTCATTCGTATATCTCCAGTGCTACCAATCACATTGTGTCTTACCATATAAGGTTGGAAAAGTAAGATTTTTAGCTTAATTCAAAATTAAAATAAATTCGGGGAAGTTGAAAAAAAGTTACAGCTGTTCAAAAATGAGTGAAAATAATGAAGAAATTTTTGAAATTTTTGTATAAAAAAAGGAAGAATGCCACGCAAGCCACCAATGAAATTTGTGGAGTTTACGGAGACGATGCTGTATCAGTTCGTGTAGCACAACGTGGTTCGCTCGCTTCCGTTCCGGAAATTTCGAAATTTCGATTTAAACTGATAGAATAATGTCTCTAGCGGAAAATTGGAAAAAAAAGTGGTCCACTAAAATGGTAAATATCTGTTTCTTTATTATTATATATATAAAAAAAAAAATAAGTTGAAGTTTGATTAGAAATACGAAAAGACTTTTTCGACTACCATATATTATGTACAAAGTAAAATTAAAGAAATCCTATTTTTAGAAGATATTTCCCAAATAATAAAATTTTTTTAAATTCTTCAGTGCCAATTTTATATTTTCAACCATAAAAGCAAGCAGCAACGCGCTTACATATTTCCAATTTGCTCGAAAAGTGTGCGCCATATGGAGCGAAGAGTGCTCCAAATGCAGTGTAATCGTTAACTATAATGCGGCAACGTTGTCAAAGCGAACCCTCGGTGCTTTCGTCTAAGCTCACAAATGCGCACACATACAAGCGTGCCATTTCACATGCATGTTATATCCCTGACAACTTTTTGTTGCAGTCAAATTATTTGCAGACTGTCACGCTATTTACTTGCTGTTGTACATATGCACTACATGGAGCAGCATGGCACCTCCTTCGAGCGTGACTTGGAAGTATTTTGTTAGCCTCAATGCTTGCCAGCATTGAGAAGAAGGCGCAACACGAAAACGACGTCCTGCAGTCAGACAAGCGAGTCAGGCCATCAAATTTAACAACATACATAAAGATGAAGGCGCACACACACACATGCATGTATATGCAGCTACTTGTGTGCACCAGCTAGTAATAAGCGGGCGCATTGATGCCGCCGAACTACTTATGCCGCTTCCTGTCTGCATTTCTTGGCACTTTTCCCGACTTCCGGTCGCCTGCTGCTGACAGACATAGCGCCTCCGTGGGTCTAGCCTCTTGCGCCTTTGTCGGCGTTAAAGAATAGCACATAAAACCGTTATTTTTCGCTTCTTTTTCGGTGTCTGCCGCATTATGTTTGCCTTTGTGCACGTGCATACACACACATACATGCAAGCAAGCATAGTTGCGGCTGCGTCTGCAACTTGAAGCAGTTAACCTCATTTTCTTGATTTACTCGTTTTGGTTTGCTCGTCAAAAACGCAAAAAAAAACGTCATGTGAAAATAAAACTAAAAATCACCCACCTAAATGCAGCATATGACGTGCCTTGTGTAACTGTATGTGCACCTACTTATGTACGCATGTGTTTGTGTGTGTGTATGTGTGAGTAGTGTTGACGCTCAGCTGCATTTGTCGCCATCAACGCAATACAAATTAGATGTCACTCATACGTCATGTCGTGCGCTCAAACAAGACAGCACCTACAAATCTGCATATATACACACACACACTTCCATATAAACATATATATGCATGCTTGCGTGGCAGTACCTCTAGACAAAAGTGCAAAGCGCAAATTATTCGGTTACTTTTGCCGCCTTTGTTGTTGCTAAATGCATTTTTATACAGTAGTTGCTGTATTGTTGTTGTTTCTGTTGTTGCTTTCAGTTCAGCGTACTCGTTGGCAATGTGTGAATTTATTATTTATTCGACTGCCGACTTCAAAGGAAACCTTGTTGTCCAACGCATCTCACAAAAGCCTCGCCACTGATTCGCAGAGCATCCACATTGTAGGTGGCCAACAAACACTCATTCGCAAATACACATGCGCGCAAACAAATAAATTTGAAATTTGCTTTTTTATCTAGGTCTATTCATCTGCGCTTGGTGACGAGCTCTAACGATGCCGCCGTTCTTCGTCTGTGACTCATTTGTGTCACGCGTCTGCGGCGTGTGACGCGCTCTCACTATTCACGTTGGCAAATTCCAGTTATTTCGTAAATTTTTCCGTTCGAATTAGATAAGCACAACGTCATTTACACAGGTGTATTTCACATTGCCCTCAATAATATTGCCTTCCGACTTAAAACAAAACATTGTGTGTGCTTTGTGTGTTTATCGTCGGCGACTACTGTGAACGCGGGAAAGCTAGAAAAGTGCTTAGTAATGATGGGAATTTCCTAACACCGTGTACTAGTGTACATAGAAACATAGTCATTTGTACTTACATACAAACTTATTTGTTTACGTACCTTTTTGTTGTGACTGTGTGGAGTTTCAGTATCCATCAATCAAAAAAATCGTACAGGAAACAGAGAGAAGTCTGCCAGATAGATAACGAGAATCAAAGTTGTTTACTTTCTGCTTAATCAAAACAGCGCGGAAAGTTCGTTTCTAATTTAACGGTTATATTCCACTCGTTCTCTGTTCGTTATTTATTTGAGACCTGCTACTGTGGCAAAATATTTTCCCTTTAAAAAGGTATATCTATTTTCTATTCACTATCATTTACCTTTTAGAGTGAATTACATTTATGCCGGTTGTCTCTTCGTTTCGCCACTCTCCTGGTCTGCTACTGTGATTCAAAGGCACAAATTCAACACATATTTCATTTTCGGTTTGAAGTGTAAATTTTTATCCATTTATTTTAATCTTGTTACAGCTGAAAGACATTGAAAATGTTTGCTAGTTTGAACTGCTTTTCGAAAGCAATAATCGGACCAATGTATAATGTAACATTTTTTTCTGAATCCATGAATAATATGGACTCAATACATTTGTCTAAAATCATTAGTATTAAATTTACTGTTTTAAGGTTAGGTTATGGATTGGTCTTTCGGGTTGACGTTCCTCAACACTTAGAAGGAGTATTAAACATATTCGAAGGACTAAAGAGGGGACTATGTGTATACAAAGTGCTGACTCAAACACTTAAAAGTGGATTTTCTTGGTCCGTCCACCAAGCGTACTTGTGGTACACTCTGTATACTCAGGTGTCCTCAATTTTGAAGTGTTCCTCCAACATTCAAAGTTTCAAGTATTAAAGCAGCATTTGAAAAAAGAAAAGCTAGCTTATATGTTTACGTAAAAAATAACAAGTTTCTTTCCACATAGCTAATTTTAAGCTTTTTTCTACTTGAAAATATTAGTAACTGTTCTATTGGTTAGTCGAAAAAGTCTTTTCGTATTTTGCCAATAGATGTCATTGGAGTCGTATATCTTCACTTCTACAAATCACATTGTGTCAAACCATCTAGTGTTGGAAAGGTGAAATTTTAAGCTTCACTTTTTCACCAAAAAAATTAAGTTCGGGGAAGTTGAAAAAAAGTTACAGCCGTTCAAAAATGAGTGAAAATATTGAAGAAATTCGTTTTTTTTTTTGAAATTTTTGTATAAAAAATTAAAAAATGCCACCCAAGACACCAATGAAATTTGTGAAGTTTATGCAGACAATGCTGTATCAGTTCGTGTAGCACAAAAATGGTTCGCTCGCTTCGGTTGTGTAAATTTCGAAATTACGATTTGCACTGATGGAATAATATCTCTAGCGGAAAATAGCAAAAAGTGGTCGACCAAAATAGTACATATTTATTTATTCGTATAAATATGAAAACTTGAATTTTGATTAGAAATACGAAAAGACTTTTTCGACTAATGAAATATTATTTTGAATTAAAATTGACTTAACATAAAATTTTTGTCCAGTGAAAAGGACTTTTCGCTTATTTTGAGCTAGAAAAATATAAACCACCAAAATATTTTACCAAGCGCGCCTACAAGTTACCTCAATAGCACTACTTCATCAATTGCAAACTCAAACAAATATGACAGGTCGCACTCGCTCGTCTGCGTCGCCACAATATGCTACTTGGGTATAAATTAGGGAGTGTGATGCCTAAAGCATAGACAGAACACTAAAATTCTTACCACAAAATCCATATATTTGCATATATGGTTACATATATTTGTATACACTTACATTTAAATGTATATATATAAAAAAAAAAACAGTTAAGAGCATATGCATCCATGCCTATATATAGTATATATGTATGTATGTAAGTGCAAGAGTTGGCGTTGGCAATCCTTCCACAACAAAAGTAGTTGTACATTTACATACTTTTACATATGTAAAATAAGTAAATAATGTTTGTGTGTATGCATGCGTGTACTCTGCTGAAGTGTCTACTGTGCAGGCAGTCTATCTGCAGCTTTCTTTCACAGTATCGCACTTATCTGCTCGCATGTATCTTGAGCTTTACAAAAAGAAAGCAACGGGTGACAACGTGAGCGACAAAAGTCAGACAAAGCCAATGGCTGCTGCGTCGGCGGCGACGTTGGTGTTTGTGTTATCGCTGGCATTAGGGACACTGCAGCTGACATCTCGAGTTGTTTGCTTGCTTGTTTGCCTTGTGTTAGCTTTAGCTGCATATATTTGCCTTAGTGAAAGACTTTTTGCCCCTTTTGTTCCCATATTTTTCAACTTTCTTTTATTTCAAACGTCAGCTGCAATTTCGCCTGCTATTCAAACGCGCCACATAGCACAGGGCGCACTCGAGTGTCTTGATATGCAAATTCCCATGCATAACGGTACTCGTAAGCATACGAAATACACACATATAATATGTGAGGCACTCGTGCACCGAAGACATGCAGAGTAATGCTATTTGGTATATGTGGCGGTGTCGGCTTGCGCTTCACCGTTGTTGGCTTGTGGCACAAATGGCAATTTTGTTTTGCGAAAAATCGATAACCAAAGAGATGTGACGAATAATGCATAACTCACTCATACATGTGCACATGCAGATGTATTTTTAAGCAGCCGTCTCAGTGGTGAGAGAAAATGAATATAAATTATTGACATAAAATTAAATATATATTAATATTA
The DNA here is from genome assembly GCF_024586455.1 of Bactrocera neohumeralis. Classification (NCBI taxonomy): domain Eukaryota; kingdom Metazoa; phylum Arthropoda; class Insecta; order Diptera; family Tephritidae; genus Bactrocera; species Bactrocera neohumeralis. Next base: position 5,966,575 of record NC_065923.1, read on the forward strand.
AGTGTGGCAGCATTTGGAATAACAGAAAAACTAAATTTGCTTAGCTTGCAAAAAGTTGCTGAATTTGCTTCCAAGCCCACTTCTGCGTCTTGTGCAAACTTTTCTTGCGACTTGTGCGTACAGCAACTTTTAAGCTGCCACAAACTGCTGACCAGTCGGCCGCAAACGGCAGACAGACAGATGAAACATGCCACCGGTCAATACCAGGCGTACCCTTATCAGGCGTTTCAAGTCCACCTGCTGGCCGCAGGCTGTAAAATCAAAAAATAGCTTTACATTTTGCATATGAAAAGCTATTGTTTTTTATTTAGTTTGTGGCACGTGTCTAGGATTATACCTCGACACACCCACGCTTGAAGCCAAGACACATTTGGGTGCGTAAATTTATGTTGCACAGTGCGTTTAATTTCAATTAGCAAAAGTGTGCCGAATTTAGAATAAATTAATTAAAACAATTGTAGAGTCTCTACAGAACTAGCTCACGGGCAAGTTTGCACTTTTACAAGAAGAACACGAAACTATAAACATTTTATTTATTTATTTATTTTTTTGTACACCTGTTTTTAGATATTGCCCCCTTTTTTACATTGAAGCCGTATTTTTTGTCATGACATATTTATATTTCGTTAAAAGTTAATTTCTGCACTACTTGCTTAGGAAATCATAGGCGACTTCATGAAGTAGAGAGTTTGAGTCTTATAGGTCACCTTGTTTAGACGCAAATGGCCGCCAAACGTTGATACGTCTGCACTGAAAAGCGGTTTTTGAGCGACTCTCACGCCCATAATGGGGCTATAAAGGCGACTGATGTCTCTAGTTAACGTGCATCTGTGCAGCTTTGTTTATCCAGGTAACCCTGTTTAGCTGTTCTGAACTTCGAAGAGATGACTCGTTTGCACTGCAGATTATTTTTTGGAGCCATTGCGTTGCCCCGAGTGGAACTATACAGGCACTGCAAAATTGTTAACATATACTATACGTCTTCTTGAATTAAATTATTTGAGTCATATGGGTCACCCTGTAAGGATCACCACTCTCCACTCGATGTAATGCAGCACTCTGTAATTAATAATCCGCAAATACAACCGCGAAGTACGCGTGGTCAATCCACTTTTACAACAGAAATGTTCTTCTCCAAGAAAATTTGCCTTATTGTAAAAATGACAGAGACAAATATTGAAAAGCTATCACAGAGCGACCAGAAAATTTCAATTAAAAAACATTACTATTGACCTTTACCTTTTTTTTTTAAATAAAATGTCTTTATTTTTTTATAATAAAAGTTGCATGTCCAAAATTAAACAATTTCTCTCATGTCCCTGCACCTTACTAATATTCATATTCCAATCATTTAACCCTATAAACGCCATCGATATCCGATTACACAATTTCCATACTCTTTATTACATTACATATTCGCTTAACATACTCATGTAATACAACAAAGCTCTCTCGGCACGCTCAACGCTGCCAATCAGCGCACTCATGCACTAAGCTGACAACTTGGAACTGCCGAACAGCTGTCAGCGCTGCTAAAGTCAATGCGCCATACGATAAGCATTAAGGTGAATAATTTTAATCGTTTGCCGGCTAGACGCTACGTCATTTATTTCATAGCCATTTTCCAGCTAATAGTCTTTTTTGGTTCTGTTTTTTTTTTTTAAGCAATTCACATAAATTCCCTGAAACCGCTTTGAACCGGTTGGCATTTAAAGTTAAAATGAAAAATTGTTTACTCTGCACTTTTTTAACTGGAAAATATTTGCTTAATCTATAAACATCAAGCGAGTATTTGCAGTTTAATTGTTGAAGAAATTAAACTGTCTGTCGACTTTGGCTAGAATAATTGCAGAATAAATACAACATAATGATCTATGAATTGAGCATGTGAAAATATTGAAATTAGTTCGTCAATAAGCGGCTACTAGCGAACAAGGCGTTAGCAAATATGTCGATTAACACGGTTATATTTGCGAAATAGGCCGACTCTTACGTACCTGTTTGCTTTCGAATTTTGCTCAACGATTTGCGTCAGACATTTGTCTTCTCGTACGAACTATTCGTGTTGCTAAGTCTACAGTGCTAAATAAATATGTACAATTCTAGTATAAATTTCAAGTATTAAATATAGTGGATATATGCATGCAGTGCACTGAGTGAGCAAATCGCAACTAGAACTTTCAAATGTAGGGCAAACATAATTTAAAAAAATCGAGGTTATTCGATGCAAAAAAAAAACAGTAAATTTCGAAGAATCTATAAAATATATACTATATATTGGGTAGTCGAAAAAGTCTTTTCGTATTTTGTCAATAGATGTCATTGCAGTCGTATATCTCCAGTGCTACCAAATAACATTGTGTTATACCATATAGTGTTGGAAAGGTGAAATTTTAAGCTTCATTTAACCAAAAAAAATTAAATTCGGGAAAGTTGAAAATTGCAAAATTTCTATTTACACTGATGGAATAATATCTCTAACGGAAAAATGCCAAAAGTGATCGATCACAATAGTATATTTTTGTTTATTTATTTATTATTATAAAAATAAAAAAAAAATAAGTTGAAGTTTGATTAAAAATACGAAAAGACTTTTTCGACTACCAATTTATAAATGATCAGCATGACCGGGTGAGTGGATTTAGCCGAGTCCAACTGTCCGTCTTCTTTTATATACGCGAATTAGTCATTCAGTTTTGGAGATATGCATCTGAAATTTCCCACAGATATTTTTCTTTCCAAAACACTGCTTATTTGTCGGAGCCGCTAATTCCGAACTACCGTAGGATATAGCTGCTATACAAAATTGTTCATTTGACATTGTGATTATTATACAAGGCAACGCTACGAAACAAATTGTTCAGATCAAATTTCAAACTGAAATAAAGATGAAGATTTTTACATATTTTATACTCAAAATGGACCTATATAGCTTCGGTATAGCCAAATTTAACGTTTCTTCTTGTTGTAAGTTGTGTGTGTTGTTCCTTCCAGCCTATAAGTAGCCTTGATCAACAGATTAATCAAAAGTAACTTTACATAATTATCAATTTTTTTAATTATTTATTTTTTATTACATTTTTTAGCAAAAAACATGTACTTACCATTAATCTTTTTACCGTTAGCCGCCGCTAACAATCTACTGCAGGTGCCACATTGGCCCATCAATCATACGCCATGTTGGTCGCACTTTAGCACAAACACACTTACCATATAAATTCATATATTTTGTTATTGTTTTTGTATAAATTGCGCTAAATTACAATGTGCCAATTCCCATAAATGCAAATCTAAGCAAATACCCAGATATGTATGTGTGTGTGTGTGTTTGTATGCCAAGAGCTCCAACAAAGGCCGATACACAAATCTAATTTACCCACTCAACGCCACCAACGCATTTTCGAAGCCCCACTCAGTGTAGCACGTAGTGCATATAAACCGCCGCAGTAGCACTGATGCTTCATCCATTGCTTAGTGTTGTTGCTGTTGCTGTTGCTGTTAGTGATATTAACAATAGCTACTCCTGACGTTGATAGTTCAAATTTAATTTATTTCAAGTTCAATGTCATTCGAATAATCCACAGCGCTATTTATGTATGAATGCATGTGTATGTGTATGTGTATGTATGTGTATGTGTATGTATATATGGTTAAACGCATGCATAACTGTCGTTTCAGCATAAGCGCTTACCCAAATTGCAAACATTAAGTAAGCGCATACATACCTACGAACATAGCGGCACACAAAGTATAAGTGTGTATGTATGTGTGCGCCTGCCCGCTTGTCAAGTGTCGTCAAATGGGCATTGGCAACCTTGACATTAATTGAAATGTCACTGATCCCCAGCGGCAATCGCTGACAATGCACTTAAGAGCATTTCAGCATTCGCGCTCTCCCTCTCGTTCGCTCACCGCCGCGATCCAAAGCGCACTGACTAACTGGCCGGTTGCTGCTGTCATAAGCGCTGCTTTAATCAGTAAAATATTGTTAAATTTTTTCAGTTTTTTCTTTCGACTTAATATTTTTTTACTTTTATTTTTATTTTTGTTTTTTTTTTTTTGTATTTCGTTTCGCTTTGAGTGCGCTAGAGAATGGGCCTCTCAGCGCTGATTCCTGTGAATGCGTTGTCACCCCGAAACCAAGTAAATGCCATCAAATTAAATTGTTCACACAAACAAAAAATGTGAAAAACGCAACAACAATAAAAAGTGAAAATGTTTAACAGATTATTCAAACCTTTTTTGCAGCAATTGCATTTGAAATTTCGTTTGATGTGCACGCATTGCTGTTGTTGTTGTTCATTTAGCAAGTAAAATTGTGGAATATGTGTGTGCAAGCACAGCGAGCAACAACAGCAACGTTTTAATTTAAAATTATTCCACTAACTCACATGGGTTTTGTTGTTTTTGTTGCTCAAACTGGCAACAAATTGAAGTGCACTGCAATAACAACAACGACAAGAAACAAATATGTATATAATATAGCATGTATTTCAGTTGAATTGTGTGCAAACTGCATAATTGGCGGCGGGTCAAAGAACTTGGCTATTTAGAGTTCCATCACTTAAATTGGGTTTGAATGCTGAAATGAAGGCGATTTCTCTGTGTTGAAGAAAGATCTGGCATTTCTTTATTTAGTGTTTACACATATGTATGTAATTTTCATAAAATTATATTATTTACATATATTATTAAAAGTATTCGAATCGAAAATTTTAGTTTTATCCTAGGTTGTCGAAAAAGTCTTTTCGTATTTTATCAATAGATGTCGTTGCAGTCGTATATCTCCAGTGCTACCAATCACATTGTGTCATACCATATAGTGTTGGAAAGGTGAGATTTTAGGCTTTATTTTTTCACCAAAAAAAATCAAGTTGAAAAAAAGTTACAGCTATTCAAAAATGAGTGAAAATAATGAAGAAATTCGCTATATTTTGAATTTTTTGAATAAAAAAGGGAAGAATGCCAAACAAGCCACCAATGAAATTTGTGAAGTTTATGGAGACGATGCTGTATCAATTCGTGTAGCACAACAATGGTTCGCTCGCTTCCGTTCTGGAAATTTCGAAATTTCGATTTACACTGATGAACGTTTTACGCTGATGGAATAATGTCTCTAGCGGAAAAATGGCAAAACGTGATCGATGATTAGAAATACGAAAAGACTTTTTCGACTACCAACTTTATATAGTAAAACTCTACATCGCAGATATTGTCTATACCATCTGGTCAAAAATTGATCCGGACTAACAAAGAAACATTTTCACATAGATAAGTAAATGAGGATTACGCCGTGACATAGGGTCTATTGTGCTTTCATTTTCACATATTTTAATAACTGTTATATTGCTTTCAAAATAGGCTTTGATACGTTTCATACGCCAAAATATTGAACGAAATTTGCTGAGTCATTCCATAAGGAATGTTAAAATCTACTGCTAACTCGCTGTTGTCAACATTACGCTTTTCGATGCTATAGTAATTAACAGAGTTTTATGGATATTTTGGATATTTAATTTACAACAAAAATATTACAATTGCTATGCAATTATTTTCATCATTTAGACAGTCTTTTCACTTCGTAAACAACCAATCGCCAAACGCACACCAATAGACATACGGGGGATGAAGCTTTACTTAAATATAACAAAGCTTTCATCAATCTAGTGGAAAATGATATAGTCATTCTTATTTGGTTAGTTATACTCAGAATGCGTCATGGCATATTTATTAATAAGCCTTCATTAAAGTTACTCAGATTCACCATCTTGATAACTATTTCCAAGAAACTTTTTTTATCTGTCGCTAGTCTGCCGCATTATAGCTTCCATTTCAATTGAGCTTCAACCCTCATAAAAGTCCTCATAAAATGACATAAAATACAGAGTAAAATAAAAAGCGTCTTTTTAAACTGGACTTTCACCTGGCAACCAGTAAATTGAATTTCAAATCAAATTTGCCTTTCTAATTGCCAAAAGTGAAATTATAACACAATGAGCTTTTTTTATGTACCGTATATTTCCGTTACTCATTAACTGCGCTGGGAACGCGGTCTAAGTGCCAGCAGCGCAAACACGGCTTAAAGTCTAGACGAATAAATTTCACGAATTTCGAAATAATATAAATGGCAGACAAAATTCGCGCTCCACCGTCAGCACGCTGAGCAAACAAGCCAAATAAATGCACACGATCGCTTTTTTGCTCCAACGCGAACGGAATAAATATTCAATAAAACGAAATTGCAGACGACACGTGCGAAACAATTATGCAAATTATTTGCTATAAAAACACGCACACACACACATACAAGCAAACGAGAAGCACGCAAATAATCAATACAAAACTATTTGACTTGCTCTGCGCTCAATGGCGCTGCATGTGTGTGGCTACCTGAGCGCCGACAAAACGCTTTCCTTCCAAATTTATGCACGTCTACGAAAAAGCCGAAAGAGTCCGGGACCAAAAGCCCACAAGAAATGCCGCAATTATTCAATGAGTAAACTTTCTAACAAAACGAGAATTAAATTAATTTATTGCCAACCGCAGACGCAACACATGCTCGCATACATATGCATATTGAAGGAATTAAGAACAGACAAAACAAAGAGGCGATGGCAACAAGAAATGCACGCAAATGAAGCGGCATAAGGCGAGTAGCTGCGAATTTCAAGCGCACACAGCGAGCGTGCGAGCGTACGAGCGTTCATTAATTAGCCATTAAGGTGCATGCCACACATGTATATGTGTCCGTATGGGGCACGAATCCCAGACATAAACCGACGAGAAAACAATTGCGCCTAACTGCTATGCAGACAATTAAAACAATAATAAAAACAACAGCACGCCGCCGGCGGTGAATTAATAGCCTTCAATGCGGAAAAGTAATGCGCACACACATACATACAAATATACTGACATACATATGTTTACATGAGTATTTGTATGTGTGCTCTATATATGTAGCTGTGTTGGTTTGTGACTTGGCATGTGGCAATAAAGTGGCTTAGAATCATATATGAAATTAAAGGCTGCTTTTTTATATATTTTCTAGAGGCATAGCTGTCAGATCAACTGCCGAAGTAAATAAAGTGTGATTCAAGTGGAGGTAATATAGTGAGAAATCGGTAGCCTTTTTTTGACAGATCACGCATGAGTCGTGTCAAGCTGTCACTTTCATTCAATATTGTTTAGCCTTTCATCGTAGAAAGACTTACGCCTGAACAACGTTTACAAGTCCTTTGACTTTATTACGAGAAGTCAAGTTCTGTAAAGAATGTGTTTCGTGCGCTTCGCTCCACTTGTGTTCAACATAACCGGCCTACCGAGCGTACTATTCGCAACACCATCAACAGTCTTGAGACCCAGCATTCATTATTTGATAATATTCGATCGCATAGAGCACGTCCAGCACATAGTAAAGAAAATATGGCAGCCGGAGCTGAGAGTGTACATGAAGACCATGGAGAGTCGATTTGGCGGCGTTCGTAGCAGCTCGAACTGACTCGAGAACTTAAATTGAAAGCATACAAGATACAGCTTGTGCAAAAACTGAAGCCGTTGGACTTTCCCAAGTGACGTCGCTTCGCTCTAAGGGCTCTTGAAAAGTTCCAAAAAGATCCGACGTTTTCAAGCCAAATTTTGTTCAGCGATGAGGCCCATTTCTAGCTCAATGGTATGTAAACAAGCAAAATAGCCGCATTTGGAACGAAGAGCAAACTGCAGAGATTCAAGAGCTGCCATTTCATCCAGAAAAAACAACGTTTTGGTGTGATTTGTGGGCCGGTGGAATCATCGGTTCATATTTCTTCAAAAATGATGCCGGTGAGAACGTAACCGTTAATGTCAACCATTATGACGGCATAATAACCGACTATTTGATGCCTGAAATTGAAGCTCGTGATATCGGCGGCATTTGGTTTCAATAAAGATCGCATCAATCAATGGATTTATTGAGAGAATACTTTCGGTGAATGTCATTGTTAAATTGCTGAAAAATTATTCAACTAGGAACTGCCTACACTTGATATACGGTTTGCTGATTATCAGTTTCTACAACATAAATGAATCAGCAATTTCACCATAATCTACATTACTAGTAGAATTAAGCCATTTTTGTGCTCTAGCTGATCAAATTATTAAATATATGGAAAAATTGTTTTTATAATATTTACAGTGGATTCGGGCTTAACTATTCTGAAAAATAAATTGTTTTTCGTATTTTTTTCCAAAATTATTTTAATAACAAAGAAATTCAGTTCTTACAGGGTTCAAACAGATTTCAACAGTGTAGCCAAAGTCTACATCTAATGGCTTGAATATGTTGTTTGGCTGTGCTATGAATTTTAGCTTATTGTTATTGCTTTTATTTTCATTTCTGTCTATGATTCTATATTTAGCGTGTGCACCGCTAAATACCTTTGGCGTTTGAATGAAAACAATTGTTGCCGCGCCAATGGCCGAAAAACCGAAAAATAAACAGCAAAAACTAAATTAGAAAAAAAACTTGAAATCCAAAAATAACAAAAACAATAATAATGAAAGCAACAGTTGTGCTGTGTGTGTGTACATGCTACACAAAACAAAAACAACAATCAAAGCCATTGTATATCGGCGCATATAGACGTCTAGACGAGCCAGCAGACAGCTGAATTGCCCGCCGAATGGCAAATGAGCTTGTGATCAGCAAGCACACACGCACACACACACATCTACATCCACACACGTATGTATGAATATATGTGAGCGAAATAGCGGCCAGCGCTAACGCAAGAAATGGTTTGTGCAAATCAACGCGCGCAACTACTCACGCATACACACGCATACAACGCATATAAACATAATCATGTCTGCGTGTATGCGTGTGTACGTGCAGGCGCGCACTGCTTTATGCTTATCAATTCTTTTGCGCCGATTTATTGTTTTTTCGCTAATTTGGTTTAAGAAATATTTTTGCGGATGGTCTGTCTAGCACAGCCGGTTTGAGAGTCATTAACGCACACACACACACACACACTCACATCTCCAAATACATATTTACAGTTATAACGGCTACGCATTTGGCTGACTACCAGCCCAGTCTGCACAACCAGACACCTTGTTGCTGGCCGAGCGCTTATTTGTCCATGCGAAGTGTTTGTTGCAAATGTATGTATGTGTGTATGCCTGCGCCCATTTAGGCCTATTTGCTGCGTGTGCCCCAGCAACTTCAGTCTGTGAACGCATGAGTTGCGGCACAAGTTCAAATAACCCGATCGCTGGATTTTCGCACTACAAGACGGGAAACAGGTATTCAGCGCGTAACTGGTGCGCTCTGACGCAAGCACTGACATCATTATGCGGCAAAAGAGGCAATAATCCGGCACACGCGTTGACTTTAATGTGCGTAAAGACACATAGGCAATTTGGCAGCAATGGTTTTCGCTCCAGAGTGTTGAAGAAAAAATCAGAAGCGCAATGCTTTCCATAAATCTCCCGTGCTCTTACTTACATACATACATACATACGTACATATGTATGTATATCCAAAATTATACCTAATAGTGAAGGAATATGAAAAGGGTTACTCATACGCCCCGCCATTTACTACTAACCTCAAATTTGTATAAAACAACTATGAAAACGAGACTTTGTAAGCGCAAACACTAATTTAAAGTAGGTTTTAGAACTCAGAAAGCTTCTTACACTTCCCCAAAAATCATTTTGGAACAGAATAAATTATTATTCAAAAACTCAATATTAGCAAGGCGCCTATTTTCAAGAGTATAGCGCCTTAAATATTATTTTATTATATTTTTTTTATCAGAAACATTTTTTTTCAGACGTTTGCATTAAGCTCATTCTACAGAACCAGAGCCCAAAAAAATTGTTATGTTAAATTTTATAACTTTTTCACCGCAATGACTATAGAAATCTCCAAAAAAATTCCACTTTCACATGCACGCTTCTTCTCTGGCCCAAAATTCAGAATTAAATGCAGCAATATATGCACACATGTACACATCAGTATGTACTATAGACACACATGCGCAATAGCAACCCATTCATGTTTTGTTGTGCGCCATAAACGAACGGTAAACAGGTGGTCGATTGTGAGCAACGCCACTGAAATTACCGCCATCCAATGGCACGGCGCGCTCCCGCGCTCGCCTGTCGCACAAAACTTGAACGATCGCCGTCGTAGTCGTGGCTGTAGACAGGCGAGCGCAGTGCGACGGCGCGGGAATCTCGTAGACTAAATAACCGCACGCTGCAAGCTGTCGGGCAGGCAGGTAGTCGACAAGCAGACAGATAGGTAAACAGGTGATTTTATGGTGACTCAAGTGCACTGCGATCATTACTCCGCGCGCACCACACACACACACAAAGGCACGCGCTCCACTGGGGCGTTGAGGCGGCGAGGCGCCAGTGGTGGCGCATATGGCTGACTAATTGAGTGCGTTGAAATTATAGACGCATCGTAAATGGCGTATCGTGCGCTGGTTCACTTTGTCATGCGCTCTGCTGTGCAGCAGCACTCGCTCGGTCGCGCGTTTTCCACACTCTTTCTCTCTCTTGGTTTTCCATGCTCACATACATACACGCACACACGCAAGCACACTCTGTGGCCTTATCGGCGGCGCATCGCACTTTGGACTACATACTGCGCGCCACTATACTGATTTACAAGCACTTTTTAGGTTAGCGTTACAGAAATTCATTTAATCCGCTCATCAGACACAACAACAACTAGCTTATGTAGTTATTTTTTTTTATTTTTCTTTTTTTTTGCATTTGCTATTTGCCTTTGCTGAGCAGGCATTTTCGTCTCAGCTTGCTGACAGGCAGTGGCACATGGCGTATACGTGCTGGTGAATGACAAAGCCTATCAAGCAGCACCGCGCCCGCCCCAACCAACCGCCGCCGCCGTCGCCGTCACCGTCACTTGCCCGCCAGCCCACCTAACTGGTTCGATCGATTTTATGCCGTTTGGCAACCGGTTACTCGTCTGTGTCCAATCAATTGTTTGCCTGTGTGTCGCGCTCGCTCGCTATCTCTGTTGCATTTGCAGTCACGTCCGTATTTACCTATCTGTCTGGTTGTCTGGCTGTCTAGCCTTAAAGCTGCCCGTACGCCATTCACCGTTCGTCGTTCACCGTTGGCCGTTCACCGTACGCCGGTCTTCGTTTGCCTTCCACACCGCTTGCCGCGCCGCATACACAAACACACCCCTTTCTCCCACTGAGCTTGTTTAGCTATTGAGTAATTCGCTGGTCGCTGGCAATACAGGCGAGTGAGTATTATTCACTTGGAGAATTCCATGAGTTGCGACAAAAGAAGTGGCAAAAGTATATAAAAGTACAAAAGCGCCAGCGGACCGCCAACAGTCGGTTAACCAAAGCGTTAAGTGTGATTACCTGAGAACCAAGCATTCCTCGGACGTTTCGAAAAAAGCAGTTTACAAAAACAATATATTTTATAGTTTTCATTGTAAAATAAGTGAGCCGGAAATAGAAAACGATTAACAAATACAACAATAACAACTGTCTGCGTCATTCGGTAATTATCGAAAATGCCATAATAAATGTAGATAAGTGAAATGTGTGGCAGCTCATGCCTAAGCATGCCCAAATATATATAAAAATAGCGACATTGGCGCGTTCTTGGTTGGCAATCACTAGTGAAATCACATCGATACTTTTTATAACTGCGAATGGCGTTGCGTAGCGTCTGGCTGTGGAATTAGTGTCAATGAATGGTATTATTAATTACAGCTATTTGACGCGCTATAAACGGAAAGACTTAACCAGCCACTTCACTCGCTCGTAATTGATGTACTTCGAATACTTGTGTACGGAATTACCGTTAGACGTGTTCAAATGACTTGAATTTAGCGCCATGTTTTGTAACTCCGCGAAGTACAAAGTTCAAGCCCTAAAAGCAAGTGTCTGCCTTGAATGGACGAGCTTTCGTAATAGTTCGGCGTTGTGAAATGATCGTGTCTCTTGGCCTATCGTAAATCTTTTTTATCAAGGCGCCGTTACTTCAAGTGATTACTTCAGTTTTACAGTCGTACTTGGTTAATATATATATATTTATATGCGTCTTACAGCAATTAGTAATGTGATAAGCCCTTAAATGTATTATATAAATTTGTCATAAATTTAAAAGCTCAGTTACTTAAGTGTCTCTAGCTCGTTTCATTCATCGTGTTTGTTCAAAAAAAGTTGACTGAATTTATTTATATATATTATTAAAACTATTTGAGCAACTGGATTTTTATTTACGTATGTAGATAGAGCTTTGCCACCGATCATATTGAAGAACATTGCTCTGCTGCATGAAAAAGTAATTTTAGGGAGTAAAAGCTTATTTTAAAAAGCCTTTTCAAAGAGTTTTCGAATTTTCTTCAATTCAATAAGAGCACTTCGCAAAAAAAACTTAAAAGTAATTAACAAAATTTCTGAAAATATTTGTGAAAATTTGAATAACACTAGTTAACAGACACTTTGCAGCTGTGCTGCTAGAGACGACTTCTTGCCAATTTTGGGTTGCTAAAACAGAAACTGTTAGTGAAAGTTTTCAAAACCAACGAATTTTTGGATTGTAGTCAAGGAGTGTGGTGACAAAAATGAATGTACCGGAACTCAAAGTCATAACCAGGACACCTCAAATACTCCACAAACCTCTTTACACATCAATCGCGAATTTTTCCTTCAGATTTGTTGAGTAATGCAATTTCAATTAAAATGTAATAATTATATTTATGTGGTAAAAAATTTAAATTACTAAAGCGATAACTGGAAAAATCGTTGGCGTAAGTGTATTAGAGCTGGTGGGGCTTACTTTAAAGGCAACAAAATAAATATTGATCAATAATTAAATATTTTGCGTTTTGTTTACAATTTTCGGGTACTTTATTGTCACAATGTATATTACTATGCACCCAAGTTCTTTCAAACCCAGCTCGAACAGCTTATCAGTAGATGTAGCAATAATTCGCTAAAGGTTTGATGAACTGTGCAATTAAATGAAACCAAAATAAATACATTAGTATTCACTGCAATACATTCCAACTGATTCTAAGGCAATGAGAGTACCAACATACTTACCAAACTCTTTCCACTGCAAATGTGTAACTTTTAATTGAAAATTAATCTCTGAAAGTGTCGCCTTAATGTAGACAACGTTTCTATTTGCATCAAAATAGCTTGCATACTTTTTGGGGCAACCGAAATATCACAAATTTGTTTTACTTGCATTTTGATACTGCAGACTATTTATTTTCTGAAATTCCACTGAAGATAAATTTGGCAACCACTGGGTGATGAGAGCATTTGCCGATAATTGCTCCTCAAAAACCGAAAAATTACTTAAAACCTTTTTTTATTTGTCACAGAAGGTTTCAAGTAGGTGTTTCAAAAGGATTTTTTTATATAACAAATTTTATGAACTCGAACAAGCTGTATCTGATATAAAGTGCTATTTCAAAACACTTCTCTGAAAAACTCCAAAGTACTGCCTCAAACAACTTCACTTAAAAAATCCAATCTAGCTTAATTAGCGATCAATTAATCGGGATTTGATATTCGGTAAATTAAACCACTTTTTCTTTGTATTTCAACTGTCTAAAGAAATCGCTTCCGACTTAGCAAGGAGACAAGCAGTTGGTAATGTAAAAAATGTGAAATGAGTAATCGCTGCCGACTTGGTATGGAATTTTCGAAGGTGCTAAGCAGTTGAAGAAAGCATATATTTCAATTTTATAGAAATATCTAATTGATTTGATGCAATATGAAAATAAATGCTTCAATTTATTGCAATCGTGCTTAATTGAAACTCATAAATAATTGCTCCACAATCGAAAATTAATCGATTGCAATCTCCCGAGTACCTCAAATCGAGACTTATAATAGTCGGATATGTACTATTTTCAGACGTCAAATGAAAATAACTAAAAAGTGAGTAATTTTTGCTCGAAACTATATTTCACGCTAGATAAAAATTGCATGCGAGCATTAACAAAGGAAAAACCGGTCTGCTGCCCAGACATATGCCTACAAAAGCACAGTGAAATCGGCGAGTAAATATTCCACATAAATACGCGAATATCTAAATATAGCCAACGGTAATCATAATTTCCTCCACACAATCTGAGTTGTAAATCAAATTCACTCCATTAATTTCAAAATGTCAAACAACTGCAGAGCCAAACCGCACAAAAGACAGCAACATACGCACGAAAACTGACAGCCAACCGACACACACACTCATGTACATATGTGTGTATAAAAAGTGTATATTCACCATTGTTGGCAACTGCTGTTGCCGTTGCTGCTGCCGCCGCTGATGCATGAGGTGTCAATTGTGGGTGTCAAATGTTGCTGTCAACACGCCAGCAGCTTTGTGTGGCAACCGCCGAGCGGAACAGCACAGCAGCGTCACTCCGCATTGGCAGGGAGACGGTGCAGCTGCATTGTTCGGAGTCATAACTGATTACATGCAATTTGCTTTGCAGCTGCGTCAGCGACGACAGCAAAATGCTTAAATAAATATTGACTATGATTTTTCTTCTTCTTCTTGTTCTGCTTTCATTATTATTTATGCTTAGGCGACTGTGAAAAGCACACGTACATGTGTGCGTGTGTATGTGTGTGCATGGTTGCATGGCTGAGCTGCGGCGAAAAAATATTGCTGCGCGCAATCATAATGAAAATTGTAATTAAATATATCTAATGAATGCAGGCGCTCAGCAAAAACGAGCAAAACCAGCAGCTGATGGCAGGTAGCGTGAGGCAGCAGCTGCGCTTTTATTTTTATCACTGTTGCCTGAGTGATTTTTTGCTGCCATTTTCATTGTATGCCTTCATGTTGCCTTGTAGTAGCGGTTAGCGAGCAGTTCAATTGTTTTATTGCTATTGTTGTTGTTGACCAACTAGCACACGGGCAGCGCGCTGGCGTTGTGGCGTTGCTGACATGCCGGTCTGTCTAGCCCTTCTGTCTGGCGTCGCACGCCACGCTTCAGCACGGCGTCTCAAGGTCTTCGCATTCACTCGCCTACAAAGTTGCCAACAAATAGACGATTGCTGTTGTTGTTGTATTTGCATTGTTTAGCGTGCGCCTGGCAACAAACACGCAACACCTTTGTGGCGCACAAAAACGAAAGAGGGAAAACGTGAAAAAATATATACCGTTAAATGCGCAGTAATGTGTTAGCAATAAATTCGGTTAGCGCTGGGAAATCATACAATTACACTTCATCAATTTATTAATTTCCACTAATCATTGTGGGCGTTTGCGCCAGGCCCATTAATTTTAATACGCTCCTTTAGCTCGAGCAACGCTGCGAATGGCGTGCTCAGCAGCAGTGTTACACGCAATCTGCGTGGCTTACGGCTTTAATGCTACTTAAATATCGACTTTTAACTAATTTTTCATAATTATGTAATTTAAAATATTATAAGCTAAAATAATGAATTGTTGCTCATACATTTCTCTCTCTCTCTCTCTTTCGGCTCTTTTCAGGTCGTATACTATTGATTGCGATTGGCATTTCACTGAGCGTCGCATGCATCAGCGTTTTGATTGTTGCCATAAACTGTTATCGTGTCACGGCGCTGAAACGTCGTGCCACTGTCGCTCTAACATTACCAATTCCACTGTTGCCCGAAGATCAGACACTTCTGCACACTGAGCCGGACAATCCTGTACCCGTAAGTGTAACATACATACAGACATATATCTAATTTAAATTTAATTGTTTTCCAATATTTATGTTTTAATTGCTTGCTAAGAATATTTTGAAATTTTTTTCTTCAAAAAAGAAACTAAAAGCTTTCAATTAATTAAATTGAGTTTCTGCTTGCGCCGAAATGTAGGCAACATTTTAACGAGTACGCTTTTCTATGCGGCCATTTGAGACCTGAAAGTAGTTGTATGGATCAGTAGCGTTATTCATAGGTTCATAGAACCCCCTTCGACAAATATATTTATGTGTGAGGTTTTAGAGAGATCTTACAACTGGTTCTGAGTTATTATTGGGTAGTCGAAAAAGTCGTTTCGTATTTCTAATCAAACTTCAACTTTTTTTTATATTTATACTAATAAATAAATAAACAAATATGTACCATTTTGGTCGAGCACTTTTTGCCATTTTGCCGCTAGAGACATTATTCCATCAGTGTAAATCGAAATTTCGAAATTTCAAGAACGGAAGCGAGTGAACCATTGTTGTGCACACGATCGTCTGCGTAAACTTCACAGATTTTGTTGGTGGTTTGCGTGGCATTCTTCCCTTTTTTATACAAAAATTTCAAAATATAGCGAATTTCTTCAATATTTTCACTCATTTTTGAACAGCTGCAACATTTTTTCAACTTTCCTGAATGTAATTTTTTTTGGTTAAAAGAAGCTTAAAATCTCACCTTTCCAACACTTTATGGTATGACACAATGTTATTTGGTAGCACTGGAGATATACGAACGACTGCAACGACACTTATTGACAAAATACGAAAATACTTTTTCGACTAACCAATATATTACGGCACAGCCTCATATGTGGCAAATATTGCGAAGAAAATAGTCATGTGAGCTTCACTTATACTTTTGTTCTACTTAAAGACGATTTTGAAACAGCAAATATTTGCGTATCATAAAGCCTTAAAGGGGCTCACAGTACCTGGAAAACTTATACCGTTAGTCCACTTCGTTTTAACATTCGTTTCATACATACAAAACGAGCCAATTCGGCCGATAGAAATATGAATTCGGTTAAACTCGTGATCTTCGTAGTTCTAAAAACTAAAAACGTGCGCAATCATTAATTGTCGATAAAATGTTATGGCAACTGCGAAAGCGTTATTTTATTACAACTTGACCATAAAGTTAAGGCAAACGATTTATTAACAACCTTAAGCGAGTATGTGTGTCTGTAGCTGTCCGAGCGCGTAAATTGCGCAATGCCATTTGTAAGTCACCGCCCGCTCGTGCAAAAACAATGCGAATTATGGTAAATTGCATTTCTTCGACAAATTTGGCAAACGATAAAATTTTAATGTTTCAATTTCCTCTTTTGCTCGGCGCTAACGGCTGCATTCGCAGACGCTAAAACAACAGCAACAACGCGTGTGGAGAGGAAAGGAACAAGTGGCAAGGCTTAGTGCGTCAGTGATGCGCCGCTAAGTGAATTGGAAAATGATTGAAGCCGAAAAGGCATAAAAATGTGGACAGACAAACATGGCGAAGTTGTACATTTGCCACTTGGAAATATGTTTGTATGTGTTGAGGCTGCGCATTGCCAAACGCACCTTCAGCTCGTTTGGCTAAATGGAAAATGTTTTGTCTGCCGTGCTAAATGTGTTTACACACCAACAAGAGACGCATAGTTTATTACAACAATAACGCTCGTATGCCAAATATTGTTGTGCATATTCGTGTTTGAGTTTGAGTGTGTGCGTGTGTGTGCGTAAATGTCCTTTAATTGTTTACTTTGCTATGTTTACTGTTGCTCTTGTTCTTATGCAAACATGCATATGTATGCGTATGTGTGTGAGTGTTTGCTGTCTTGTCTGGCTAGAAATTGCAAACGCGTGCCACACGCCGTCTTCTGCCCCGCAACAGCGCTATTAAAAGGCTTTTATTAATGAATTTATGCGTCTGCCCTTGCGTTTGACATAGATAACTGTGCTGTAGGCGCCATTTTAATTCACTCAAACGCACACATACATATGCTGCTTTTAAGTAAATGTATGTATATATGAGTGTGTCAGTGTATGCTAAGAAGTTATACGCTAATCCACCCAATGTAATTTGTATATGTTTATGCATGTGTGTGTGCGTGCGAAGGCAGGACATATTTATGCATATTTGCGTCCTGTAATTGGGTTGCCAGGCTGTTGTCGACATTAATTGCTTCCAAGCTATGCTCAAATATGTGTCGAAATTTAGCGGATGTCTGCATATTTCAGCGTGTGTGCATGTGCCTTGCGTATAAGTGGGATTTAGGGCTTGTTGCTATGGTACGGTTATAATGAATATTTGCCGCGTCTTAACAGCAATCTAATTTTCAAAGTATTTTAGACGTCTAGCAACTGTTTTTGTATTGCGGCTTAGACTCAGACACATAAATGTCACTCACATATGTAGGTATATTTATAGATTGTATAGGAAAAAAGCAACAACGCACTTATAATATGCAATTTGTACAGTCGAGACTATTAAAACAAGGCAGACTACACAATATTTTAGAAGATTTGTGCAGTTACCTTTATTACATTCAAACTTTATTCCATTCGACAGCTGCAACAAGCTTGGCATTTCTTATTTACCCAAATTGCCAGGCACGATACAGCTGTTAATCGCTCTCCAGCTAGATTATGAGAAAAAATTGCATGGAACTAATAATATATATATACTATTGCTTTCAACTAGACAAGTGCGTTAATTAATGCATGATTCCTAAATTACGTTTAGAGGTAATACTGATAATTTTATCAGAAGAATAGTCTGAGTGTATTTTTGTCTATACTGTTTTAAAAAAGGATTTGAGAATTTTTTTTTTTAATTTTAAATAAACTTATAAGAATCTGAATTATTTTGAAAACAGTATTTATAACGAAATTGATTTTATACCGTAAATATAGCGGTACCACGGTGCGTATGAGTAATATTGCGTTGATCGACCTCTTTGTCAGCACAGTGTTGCACTTCTGCCGCAATTCTGTAATAAAAACAGTTTTCAAATATAAAATTAATGACATAAAAACAAGCAGTGCTTTGATGACCAAGTGATGGATCAAAATTGGCTGCTACACAAAGGTACAGGCGCTCAGGCAGGCTCAGCTTTTGGCAACACATTTGAATCTACATATACGCTGAGAAAAGCGTGCAATGCTTTCTCTCTAAACTAAATGCTTCTAATATCTGTCAAAAGTGGTTTTGAAGAAACTTTGCTGCCTGTAGGCTTACCAGCGCTGATCGGATTAAAGCTGCCAAGTTTTTGTTTCGGCAAATGCGCCTTATTTTGCTACAAGGTTACTAAGTATAAGCGAAGAGATGACATGCCCACAAGTCTAACAAATAGAAAGCAGACATACTTAATATATTTTCGTACTTTTTTACTTGCCGAAAAGTTTGCGAAAGGGTTACCTTAGAAGCAGCCAAGATCTAAGCATTTAGGCAACGCTTTCCAACCACTTCGAACAGCTCAAATTTCAAAGTGCCACACACTCGTTTAGCAATAAGTAAAAAGGCAACAAAACAAACGCCAAGAAATAACGAGCAACTTAAGCCACACGGAAATGAGAAGCGCAGACTGCCAGACGGGCGACGTCCTTGAAGAAAAATTTGAAAGTACTTAAGCAAAGCAAACAAATAAAATCCAATCAAATAAACAAAGCAGCAAAGCAGCAAGGCAGCAAGGAAACTTGAGCCTTCGGCGAGTAAATGAAGAAGCATTGCATTAAATATGTATGAGGGAACATTTTGTGGGGCAAAAGTTTCGAGTCTGCCGCTGACACCTACGTGCCACACAACAAAGCGAACGAGCAACAACGAAAAATTGTTAGGCAGAGAGGCGTTGAAAACGAAGCATTAAGCAAAGAAAGTGGCGCATTTTGGGATGGGCGAAATTGTATTTGCTCATATTTGAAGTGGAAGAATGCTTTTCTAATTTCTTCATAAAACTTTCAGCATAAAACGCGAGTAAATATTATTAAACTAATCTCGATAAGAATCCACAAGAAAGCTTGGCTCATAAATGCTTTTTATATTCATCGAAAATTAAAATTTTCAGTAAGCAAACACTACGGACGAACGGACGCTGTTTGCGAAGCATTCAGCGAAATTCTGCCGATTCTTGATCCACTTCTTGGCTGATTTGTGTGGGCAGTTGCGAAGCGGATTATATCAGAATGTGGCTGTGTACCTTCGTGAGACAGAATTTCCTTGAGCGATTATGCCAGCGAACAACAAACAAACCGAGCCAAGCCAACAAAAAAGCACGCAGACTGAAAAAAAGAAAAGAATTAAAGAAAAAGGACAAACTTTTATAGCGAAGGACGTTAGCGATGACGCCCACATAGCGGTAGTGACGTGAAATTCGCCGAAGCAGGCGTTGCATAATCACAATCGTTCAAGTGAATGGCAGGCATAAGAAAATGCGAGCTTCTTGAGAGAGGGAAAATGGTTTCGTGGCACTCAGCTGAATGAAATTTCAGACTCTACAGCAGTGTCTAAAGTGGAAGTATTTGAGGCGTCTACCGAAGACTTCAAGGACTTTTACTTCCTCCTCAGCAGCTGAGTGTCTGTTGCGAAAGCGCCGCAAAAGCACAGAAATGCACACAAAAATTAATACGAAACACGAAGGCAAAATCGTTTACAACGCCACATACAAACACACATACACACTTAGATATAATGTAAAGCGACCAGCAGCTTCGTGTCGCTTGGAGTCCCGAATCAATTGGCGCGTCTGTGGAAAGCCAAAGGCGCTGCGTGCGAAGTATAGCGGAGCGCAGTATGAGCTTGCGAAGGCAAACTAACCAGCGTTAGGCGAGCGAGCTATGCAATTTCGTGTGCTGAAAATGTCGAACCACTGGCAGCAGTAAACATTGTGACTTTGAGGTCGTTGGTGTGTGGTAAGGAGTTTACATGTGTGTGTGAGTTGCTTTCCGCTGATAAAGGTGTCGGTAGCTCCTTCAGCAGACATGCTATTAGGCTGAGCAGTAAAATTTGCAAGTTTCTGACACGTGCAAGCCATTACCAATCAAAAGCACACACAAAAACCAAACATGGGTGTGTATGTGTGTGTGTGTGTGAAGATATCGAAATTCGTGCGCTTTTGATGCTAAGCTCATTTTGCCACAAAGCCGATGTTATTTGACTCACAAATGTGCACACTTCGATAGACTTTGATATTTCGGGAATATATTAAGATATTATACAGATTCTGATTGATTAGTTTTTTAATAATTTTCGCTTAACAGGGGGATTCTTATAGGTTTTTTATTAATTATTATTTTTTTCTATTTAAATTTATATATTTTTTTTTTGAGCTCAAATTCATATATTTTTTTTTCGAAAAACCAAGTTTTATTCCGAATTAATAATAAAAAATACTTTTAATTAAATTAAAAAAAAAAAATTTGCAAAAAAATTAAAAAAAATATATTTATATATAAATATAAATATTTGAATACGGCAATATAAAAATATTCATTTATTCTTACTATATATTTTTTACAATGATTATGAGCTCTCGAGCAAAACAGCAGCTCGACTTTTTACATGCCTAAGTACTTTAACCTGTAGAATAGAGGCAAGCGAGAATATTAAGAAGAGCTACTCAATTAAAGCTGTAATTTAACAATCTTGTCGCCGTCTGATGCGGCGGCGAGTAAAATGAAAACCAAAACAAAATCACTCAGGCAAAAAATGCTGTTGACGTAAATGCCAAGGGCAATGACGCATACACACTTACATATGGTATACATGTACATGCATATATTCATTTTCATCATAGCTGCGGGTTATAGACAAAACAAGCGCCAAAAGTGGCGAAAAGAAGCAAAAGAGCAAGAAATGTAATTAAAACATTATAAAGTTAAAATAAAAACACAAAGCAAATAAATACACACACATACAAACACATTGCATACACAGTGAAATAATTCATGGTGTGCTCTTGCAAATCGAAAAAAACTTCAAGAAACGTCAGACAATCGGAAAAAATAAAATCCCATTGAAAGCAGGGAACGTGAAGATAAGCAACAGTAATGTAATATTTATGGCGCGATCGCCTGCAGGCATTATCTGGCGATACATTTTTATGCATAAGTACGTATATATGCATGCGTGTGTATTTATGTAGGAGTAAATGCGTTTTTAACTAAAGGAAAAGGATAAAAACAGAGTTCGCTCCGCATGAAAAGAACATTCTGAAGAATGTCGTATTTTGTTATGGGCGATAAATGAGAGTCAAAATATACACAGTACATATAATTACAGAAATAAAAGAAATGCTGCGAAGGACAACAATTAAATTTCATGGCCAAAAAACACCAGCTGCCAGTAGTTTTTTTATTTTATATTTTAAAGCTCAAAATGGAATTACATTCAAAACGTAACGATCTTACGAGCATATTAAAACGAAAAAAAAATTTGGTGGAAATATTTCCATGGTGAAGCAAAGACAGTGGCATCATTTGCGGATGTTTCAATATGAAATACTTTACGCTTTAAAAATAGAATTTATTAATTATTTGGTTAGTATCAACGTAAGTGTTATCAATACTTAGATATTAATATAAAATTTTCGGAATACTTTCCAATTTTGCAATTATGAATTTATTTTATTATTTTAATTTTGTAAATATGTGGCAACTCTCTTCCAATAAATATTTTGGAATTTAATTTTTATTTTAATTCTATAAAAAAGTGACAACTCTCTTCCTACAAATTATTTTATTATTTTAATTTTATAAAAATGTGGCAACTCTCTTCAAATAAATAATGCGCAAGCACTCTTACGCCGACTCACTTTGATATATGTGTTGCTTTATTTTATAATTTTTGTTTGAATTTTTTATTTTAAAAGAGGTGGTAACCCTGCCAAAAATATGTATAATAGTATAAATAGTAAGTAGTGTTTAATCATAACATTCCCGTATATACTCATTTTTCATTTTTTAACTTTTGAAATAGGTGGCATCTTTACACCTTTTGCTTAAAACATACGCATATTACATCCAACAAGCCAAGCAGTTCAATCAAATCGGTTCAGTCTTCACTTAAGCGTTGTTTTTTCTCCTGCGCGTGCGTTACGAGCTTTTGCATAACACAAATTCGTTGCTGTCTAACGGTTTTATCTCCCCAATTAATTTAACTTTGCTTGGCTGCCACCAGGAAATGACTCAACATTTGCATATTCAACATTTTGGCATTTGACGCAACTGTCAACCGTGAAGTCACTTTTGTCGCTGACATTATATACTCATCCTCATGCACATATGTACATACACATATGCATTCTTAAAACATATGAGTAAACACTGTTTACATTCGGCTTTTTGTTTTTCAAAGCACTAAAGTGTCATGTTACAATAACAATTTTTTATAAGCATGCTAATGAAATCTGCTATCTGCATCCACATACACATGCATATATATAACATATAAAATATATATAACAACATATATATGTATGTGCAACCGTCTGTTGTTTGATATTTAGCGCAGCCAATGTAATCCAATACAAAACATCCTGTTTTGACCAAACGCAATGCAAAATGCTGCATGCCACTTGAACGTGCATCGTTTGTCATTCATGGTAAATCTGCAATGCAAACAGGCGCAAAAAGTTGAAAAATATACATATAAATATAGAAACATAAATAAATATCTCTATGAATATTCAGTATATGAAAATACATATGTACATGTGTGTATGTGTGCGTATAGTTAAGCTTTCAATGCGAATCGGTAACTTTTTCTGCGAATTCACTGCTGCTCTTCGCACAGAGTACAACTCAATTTAGTTTACTCTTCAATGTCGTTAAATAATTAGTGCAATTTTTTTCATTGCCAGCAGTACGTGACCGCATTGCTGGAAAAATAGCGTTGGAATGCCAGTATGAATGTATATATGTGTATGTATGAATGTGTGTGTGTGTTCATGAAACTTTAGAAACAAATGTTTACATTCCTATAAGCAACCTCTAGGCATTCATGCACTTATGTATGTATGTATATAAAAGCTTACATATGTATAAATGTGTGTTGCCAGCAATTCCGCTTTAAGCCCTTGAGCAACTTTTTAACAAGTGAAGGGAAGCATACGAGTATATATATGTAAATATGTTATTTTTTAAATAAACTGCGCTAGTTAAACGGCAAATATGCACATCGTTAAAATAAATGGGTACAGGGTGCGCCATGTAAATACAAATATTTTTTTAAAAGCAATTATTATAAAATGTTAATATGTACATACATATGTACATATGTATATATGTTTTTCAAAAAAATCTAAAAATATTTCGTCGTTTGAATTTTTTTGTAACAAAATGTACGTGTCTTAAAGCTTGTTCGTTTCAGCACATTTTGTTGTTGACTCATAATTTTTTAATCACTGTATACTACTTTTTCAGCTCTAAACTGAGTTAAAGTGCCGAAAATAGCCTATTTTCAATAATTTTCTTTCATATAAAAATTTTAGTTTTAGTTATAAAGTGGTTATATACTGGTTAGTATCTGACAGCGTCAGCTAGTGAATCGTAAGCAAGAAAAAGCTCAATTTCGTTTTTTTTTCCGAAGGAAAATATTCAAAACTCGGCATGACGTCATTTCTAGCAGTCTCTCGAGAAAAAACTGGCTCCGCGTTGACAGCAGAACTTCTTACAAAAGAACTTCAAAAGTAGAAAGAAAAAATTATTTGTTTTAATTAAGACCATAAAATAGATATTGGTCAAGGGAATAACAAGAAAAGTGAAAATTGCAATTTTGGCAGACATTTTTACAAAAACAAATATAAATTTTGTTAAAAATTTCTGAACATATTTTAGTAATAGTTGCAATTGAACATAATAATCCCTCGTTAAAAAACTTGTAAATTATATATCAACGACTGCGCGAGAAATCTTGACAACCGACGTTGAAAATAAAGTTTCGAGATAAACGCGTTAAAAGCTTTAGGACTAATAGCTGACCTCTAGTCACATCAACTTGAGAGTCTGAGACAATATTCTAGAGATGTTATAGAATTAAATAAGAAATTTAAAAAAAAAAAATATTTTTTTTTGGAAACTGTAAAAAATTGGTATACATTTTACACCAATAGAAATTCAATATTCCCACATTTCAAGTGAATAACTAATAAGAATATCAAAATATGGCACCGCAATAATAGTATATATTTAGGCGCGCAGCAAAACCTATAGAATTAAAAGATCTTGTTTTCTAGTTCTATTTGCAATTTGTATTTCATAATGAATTTATTATATGGTTTTATTTATCGTAAACACATTCCACGTCATAAGCAGAGAATCCAAGCTTGGTTATTTGAATTTTTCTCATAAATTTTGAGGTTATGTGAAACAATTTTCTGCACAGAAGTGATAGGTCTTTTCACTACCTACAACATTGCCATATAACCGTTTTTATAAAACTCGTGGTTTTTCCGGAAATCTAGATAAACCGTTTTTTACTCTTAAAAAATCAACACCATTCGTCCCCGACATCAGATCACCACCAAAATATGGTGCGTGTTCTTTAATACTCATTATTTCATTTTTCATTTCCGATGAATTTAATCCTGCTATGATTTTATTTGTTTTCAAAAATTATATAAAAAGTTGACTTCACTTCGCTTGAAGAATGCAACTTTTCGGATTATTTCTAAGCAACTTTAAGAAGAAGAAGAACTTTAATAATAATAATGCAATTTTCTTAAAATCGAGTTCAGCGGTTATCCTCTCTCGATGTATGCTGTTTTAATTTCAGAAAATTTTATTTATCTTGAAATGCTTGAATATTCAGATTGGATTGGATTTAAAAACTAGTTTGAGAATAATATTATCAAGCGCAATTTTACTTAAATTTCACTGGCTCACGCAGGAGAATTCGTAAAATTGTGCTTATACATACATACTTATGTATGTATGCAGTCATTCACACTGCGTTCGCATACTCACATGCTACACACACATATACAAAAACAACAATAAATGTGCACAAGTGCAAATGGGAAGTATTTAAGTTGTTATTGCTGGAATGTCTGTTCCTATTGTTGTTTTTAACCAGCTGCATTATGGCACATGAGTGTATATGTATGTTTGTACGCATGTGCACATTGGCATCCCCTGCGCTCACCCGCCTGCATTACCAACGAAGGCTGCACTCTGTCGCTGATTGTTTGTTTATGCGTTCACATCGTCTGCTGCTGATGGTTACTGTCTGCCACTGCGTTCCGCACCCACCACCTCCCTCCGCACCGCGATTAACGGCGTGACGGCAGCGCATACTCGCCAAAGCTAAAGATTACGGATCGCAACTGCAAACAATGCGAGCAGCGCCCGCAACACAACCAACTGCAACTGCATACAACACAAACAGCAACAACAGCAGCAGCAAAGGCACTAACAACAAAGGCACGAGAAAACAGAGCGTAGACGCACCAAATGCTCGCGACGTTGACACAAAATGCAATGCCACTGAACTTTAATTGGCACATTTTGATAATGAACCGTCAGCGGCGGCGACTGCAAACAACAAAAACAGCTACAACAATAGCAGCGCAATACTTGTAAGCGCAGTAATAACCGACAACAGGCGACAACAACATAGACAAACAACAAGAGTAATTGCTCGTAAATATATGTATGTATGCGACGAGTAAAAACGTAGCGACAACAACATCAACAACAACAACAAATGCAAGCATTTACATACATACTTATGTGTTTGTATGTAGGCGCGTAGGCAATAATAACAGCTACCATAACAGTCAATACAAAAACAAAAGCAAAAACAACACAAGCGAGTCACTGCGTCATCGCTGCACCTTCGTCACCTCACACTCCCGCGACCCACCACGTTCCCGCTTAACGCAAACAAACTCACTGTGTGACTCCAAAGTAAAATCAACGCAGTGACAGTGGCATTCACCGCAATAAATGAACTGTTTAATGAAAAATATATGCATACATATGTATACAGATACAGATGTAAATATATAATTTCGTTATGAATGCTAAAAAATATACGTACGCAATTTCATACATGTTTGCTTGTGTTGTTGTTTCAATTGCAAGGAAATTCCGCCAGATTTGGTGTCTCTAAGCATTTATTTCTAAAATACAAAAACATTGAAAAAACAACAAAAAATTATATTTTTTTTTATAAAAACAGCATATTTTTTAAAAATATCCTTCAAAATTAAAATTTGTATACAAAATTTATTTTTAAATATTTATTACATTTTATTTCAAAAAATTTGCATCAAAATATTTACTTACAAAGTGTACAGTTTCATATGATTTTGTGCTGTAATTTTGCCTAATTATTCAGAATTAACTTCAAAAACTCACTGAAATTTGATTACACCGCAATTAACCATATTTTATTTATTGCCTTGAGTGACGCCTTTAACACATTGAATCAAGTCAGTGATCTGGTGAAGACTAATTGCCTTTGAAACTCCGTGCCGAACCAGTTCTCGGCGGTTAGAGACCTCTGCGGCTTTAGGGGGTCAGTCGAGCAACTCAAGTCTGTAAATATGTGTGTATGTATGTATGTAGTTTTTAGTCAAATTTTGCCAAACAAGCAGGGCGAATGGTTTTTGCTGTTCTTAATTGTTTTATAAGATACTATAACAGTTCGGATTCTAACCCAGAACAATTAAATAAAAATTATGACTTTCTTTATAATTAATTATTTAACTACATATAAGATAAAATAAGGTAAATAGATGAGGATTACACCGTGATCTAAGGTCTATTGTGGTCTTTCCTAAGTCACAACGACCCACCTAGCCGCAATTTGACTATAAATCGTAAGATAATCTCGTTTGAGGAAATTTATTATTCTGTAGAAATAAATTGAAAACGAAAAGTTTATGTTTTTTCACTATATGTATATATTTTTTATTTTTTTATAATTTTTTTGCATAAATTTTTTTTCATAAATTTTTTTATACATTTTTTTCATAATTTTTTTTTATCAAACTTTTTTTTATAAATTTTTTACATAAAGATTTTTTATAATTTTTTTGTAAACATTTTTTTTTATTAATTGGTTTTTTATAAATCTTTTTTCATAACATTTTTTTATACATTTTTTTTATTAAATTTTTTTGTATCTGTATACCCATTCTCCAGTTGACTGTACTGTTGAGTAGCAAAGTTGGAAACTCGAGATGTACGATAGTTCTCACCTCGCGCTTTAAGTTGACTGCAATTCAATAATTTCATAAATTTATTTACCAATGTTGTTCTGATTTCTTCTAAGCAACTGTTAAATGTCTATAATACACGAGTTTATTGCTTGAAAGTGTGTTTCGCGTCCGCCATAACACTATAAATAATTAAACAGCCCACTTGGCGATGAAAATTTAAACAAAACGAAAAAAATCAAAACAAAACAACAAAAAAGTAATTGCAACAGACAGTAACAATAACAATTAAATTACGTTATTATATGAGGAAACAAAAACAAATGTAGCAAAATGAAAAAGCTATGAAACACACACAAATATTTAGAGAGAAAAAATAAAAACAACGGCGGAGAATGCAGACAGGCGAAAAGCAAAAAAAAGAACATTAAACTTAAATAAATAAATGCCTAGTCAACAACAGTTCAGCCACCAACAAACGTAACAACAACAACAGCGCATAGCGCAAACAAGCCAAGTAGCAGTCATTGCAAAATGCGAGTACCGTTTGTGGGCTGAGGTGGGGCGGTGAGGCGCGCCATGCGAAGGGGTTAAGGTATTTTTTGTTTTGTCTGTCCACAGCTGCGGTGCTACGCCGACTCTGCGGGGCACCGTCCAATATAAGTACACATACTAGTATGTAGCCATGTGCAATGTCCGGCTGGCTGTCTGGCTGCATGTCTGACCGTTGGTTGGCAGGCCTTAGCCGCGCCGTTGGTGGTTGACCGTCGACTGGCTGGCTTGTAGGCCATGGCGTATAAGTGCGCGCGGGTAGGGAAAGCAAAAAACAACAAGCCGAGTAAAGTAAAATAAAATAGGAGCGCGCAGCGCATAGGAAAACAAACAAATGCGAAAAGCGAAACACGAAACGCGGGCACCTCCTGCGGCCAAGTGGGCGCAGCGCTGGTGCTAGACTCTCTCGTGACAGTGAGGTTATGTGGTCAACTACAAGCTCCAAACAGCGGCAACGTGATTATGCGCATACTTCTCTCTACTTACTTAAATGCATTAAATTAGTTGCGAAAAAACTTCCTTATTCATGCGCTGCGGTCCTAAAGGAATTTCATTTCATTGCCCCATAGCATACCTCAAATGAATAACTCTCCTTATAGCGTATGTGTGTGTTCATAATTCGCCTGTTATTTATTTTTGGAATTTTTGTTTTATTTTTAATTCAATTTAGTAGACGTTTTCTCATTTCAATTTTCGAAAAAGTTTTTCATTCATGAATTTTTGGTCACACGCTATAGGTGCTGTGGTGGGCAGTGTTGTCTGACGTTTGCATTTATTTTATTTATTTTCGTATTGGCTTTTGTTGTTGTTATTGCGGAGCGGAAAATACTGTGGATTTATCTTTCGTTGCCAATATTTGGGCGAAAATTATTACCTATTATTTTTTTTTTTTTTTTTGTGATTTGGCTGCTGCCAAAAGAATTTGTGCGCTTTATGAGATTTATTTAAAATATGGTATCGTAGATTCCGCTCGCTATATACATATACTTACATATCGTCAGTTAAAATGCAAAACAACGTATCATCAAAAAAAATTTTAAATCGTTGTCAGATATAATAACCAATATATAACCGTTTTATAACCAAAACTCAAATTTTGTTTCAATATGAGTGTATGATAACCCATATATAACCAATATATAACCGTTTTATAACCAAAACTAAAATTTTGTTTCAATATGAATGTATGATAACCAATATGTAACTAATATATAACCGTTTTTTAATAACCAATACTCCAATTTTGTTTCAATATTATTGGTTTCTATTCTATCGTTTTTTCCTTCGCCTATAAACTTATGAAAAGTGTTGCTACGTTATTTTGCATTTTAGGTAACGATATGTGCTTATGATGTATTGTGTAAGAGTACCTCTACAGCATACTTAACCACAAAATATTTTACGAAACAACAAAAAAATAATTAGTTTTTAAAATTAAAATATTTTAAACGTTTCGTCTGACGATTGAAATATCTAAAACCCTAAGTCCCCGTGTCTAGCCATAAATAAGATTATTTGATGCCGCTGAAAACCCTAAATATTATCTCTGCGAAACCGAATATGCTGTAAACACCTCTGCTGCTTTATACATATATTTATATATTGGTTTGTGTAATCGCTTTTGCGTCAATTACCGGGATCATACCCATGTGTCTTCTTTAAATTTTCGTGGTATTTCTAGGTGTTTGCTTTAATTTTATTTTTTAGTTCTTTTCTATTTATATTTTACACTTTTTATACATTGTTTCGCTTGGCATTCCGCCAACTGAGGCGACTGCAGCGTCAGCACGCTGTCTGCCCGGCTGAAGTGGTGAAAAAATGTACAAAAATCGGGCAAAAAAATTGAAACAAAAACCATCCAACGAAGTGACTATTCTGTAGAGATGGCGGTATAATCATGAGCACATACATACATACATATGTACATCCACGCATGTAATACAGTTGCCAGACAAACAAATAGAAAGCCAAAAACCCACAAGATGTCTACAACAAAAGACACATGCTCATATCTGAAAACACACACATGCAGACGGACATACGTACACAAGTGGGATACTTAAATGCGATGGCGGAGACGCTGTCAGTCAGACAGACAAGCAGGAATAGTAATAACCGACAAACAACGTTGCAGTCACAGTCACCAACGCCGGCGACGTCGTCTTCTCAGACACTCAGTCTGCCGGGCTAGAAGAATTGTAGAAAAAATGCGCAAATAAAAGAAAAATAAAGTCTTCTCTAGGAAACGTGTTATTCTCATTCGCTGCATTTTGACTTGTATTGGTGCATGCTTACATGCTGCATATATGTGTACACATATACATATGTATGTATGTATATATATTTCCTATACATACATACATATGTATGTAACAAGTGCTTGAGAGCGCCAAGTGTGCCTTACTATTTGTCCTTTTTATTATACTTCGAGCGTGACTGTTGGCAGGAAAGGCCGTAGCTGGCTGCGACGCTTGCGAGTCTTTCAGCTAAAGTGGGGTTAGAAAATTTCGTGATTTAAATGAAAAGAACCTATTGCAAAAAAGAGCTAACTAAGCCTCTTATTGCAAGCGTGGGTCCAAAACTTGAATTCTCCTCTGTAGATACTATTTAATACTTATGCTTCAAATACAACTACATAATTGAGAGTTTTTTTGTTGACAGCTGTCATTGCGAAAGACACACTTATTTTATGTCCCTCAGAAGTTAACTTATGTAAAACTGTTAAGCATTTTCGTAAATCTAGCTTTTGTCGCCGAAACAGCTGTCAGGCTTAAATGACGTCAGCAAAATTGTCGTTGAATGTTTGAAAATTTTTAAAATCAATATACTTCATACATACATACATACATATGTATATATGTACATATACTGCTCGAATTTATTTGCATTAGACTATAACAATATTTCTTACAAAAGCGTTTTCTTCTTCATTCCAGATGCTATCGGTACAGACTGCCGGCTACGCGGGAATGGAGCGGCTCGGCGTTCCGACCCGCACCACACTTAACTCACCACCTGACGACAGGTAATAAGACAATGCAAACACAAACACACATATACGCACACATACACAGATTTGAGTGACAGGCATTAAACTAACCTATGTACCTTCTGCTTCTTCTCCCTTTCTTTCTGACAGAGGGCAATATAGTTGTAGAATGCGCGTGGAGACACTGCCGGCGCGAGACATTTTAGTACGTAGCGAAACTGTGATCCGTAGCAACAACACAAGCGGCGGCTGTACGAGCGCTTGTATGACCACTGCCAACAGTAGTGGCAATAAGAGTCAGCAACAGCAGCAACAACTATTAAATCAAGAGCATCACAATCAACATTCCCACCATCATCAGCAACAGCATCATCACCAATACCAACAACAACACTACCAACACCACCATAACCAGCAACAACATTACCAGCGCATGTCAACGCAACAACAAGAACAGCAACAGCAACAGCAGCAGCAGCAATCGGCGTGCAGCAGTGCAAGTAGCGCGCGTAATGGCAACATGCCCGCACGCAGCACAACAACAAGTATTAGCAACAGCAATAGCAGCAGCAATTTCATGCGCGGCGGCATCGAGGCGGCCACCCTCAAGTACGGCAGCATGGGCAGCGGGAGCGGTGGCGCCGGCGGCGGCTACGGCAGCAGCATATCGGGCAGTTCCTGTGGCAGCAATAGTTCCTGCAATAGTCACAGCATCGACCACCATCAGCACTATCAGCAAGCGAAGCAGCCGAAGCAGCAGCGCACGCCACGTTGCCCACACCATGTGCCGCTGCCGGATAGCGAATGGGGTCAGGATCGCAGCATGCAACTACGCGCAAGCTATCAGGTTGGTTTCAGTGCATTCACTTATTAGCAAAACACTATTTAACTGCGATTTTCTTCTTCACCCACAGCAATCTGAATTAACGCGTTCCTACATCAAACCTCCGCCGAACAAAACCATAAAAGACGTTCCAGAACAATCATCCTACAATTTTAATGCGCTGTCAGCGTTTAGCGGCTCCAACATAACGCTATATGCGGCGCCCGCGACGTCGGCAGCAGCACAGCCACAACAACAACAGCAACATCCACCAAAATCAAAGCCAAACGTGATCACAAAGCTTTTTTCGCGCAAAAGCTCACCCAAATCGCCCACAGCGCTCGCATCATCATCCTCTTCCACGTCGGCGTGCTCCTCACTGCCCACGTCCGCGTCTATAACGTCCATGCCCGCATCGACATCGTCCTCAACGTCATCGATAGCGTCCGCAGCTGGTGGCGCAGCCCTAGCAGCGGCAGCTCTATCGCCTGCCGTATCCACATCATCAACGCCATCGGCACTCGCGTCGACACCCCTAGCATCTATGCCCATATCGACTGCGTCATCGCTAAAGACGACCGCCTGCAGTTACGGCGCCAGCTCATTGCAAGCGTCCACGCCACCTTCCATAACGGCCGGTCTTGCGACCAGCACACAACTACTGACCACCATCGGCGTCTCGCCCACAGCCACACCCGCCTCCATCGAGCGCATACCAACGCCGCCACTCTCGGTGACTGTGCCCATTGGTGGCTACCATCACTTACACCACCATCTCCACCATCATCACCACCAACAGCAGCAGCAGCTGCGCTTGCACCAACAGCAGCAGCAAATACTATTAGACAGCATCGTGGCCGAAAGCGCCACGCCCACAACATCGTTGCAGTCGCTGAAGAGCAGCAGCTGCAACTTGGCTACCGCCGGCGCCGCTGAGCGCAACAGCAGCCGCAGCAGCCTGGTCGCCATGGACTGCTATCCGCTGACCGCCGCGGCGACAGGCGGCATGACGCCACGTTCGCGCACACCAACAACCCTGGCGGACAACAACAATTGCAATTGCAATAGCAAAGACTGTAACACGTGCACGCCGAACGGAACCACATAGCGGCGTGTGGCTGCCGTTGCAGGCACCACACTTGATGGCATCGAAATCGCGAAGATGGCATAGTGTGGTGGTGGGGCAGGAGAAGTAGATAAAAGACACGGGTACGGCGCAGCGTGAACAAGTTGTGCATTAACTAGCAACAAATTCCTGTATGCGTATGCCTAGGGGCCAAGGGGGAAATTTATAGTCTAAGTCGCTGCAATATGTTGCACATACACACTTACGTCTGTATGTACGGCAGTTATGTAAATCTATTTAATTTGAGCATGGAACTACTTTAACGCTGGTTTCACATGAACTTTGTATTCACATCATTTCCAAACGCAACAGTACGGCACAAGGGGGAAAACGAAAAGGCGAAATAAAAAATGAAAAATGCATAAGCGCACCGCGATACATTCATACATACACAAATACAATTGTGTGCGAGGTTCTTGAGCGCAGAAGTGACTGTCGCCAAAAGCGCTCTGCCGGCTGAGATTAAAAAAAAATTATTTATGAATTCGCTTAAGCTAAATACTTGTATGTTTGCGATTATTCGAAGCCTAAAGTAATTTTAAGCAAATATTTTATATTGTATTTATTAAATTAATTTTTTAACTATTCAAAATTTATGTTAGCCAATTAAACGAAAATTGATTTCGGCGCCAAAAACTAAAGCGAAAAAATGTGTAGAATTGTGTTCAGACTTTTTCTCAATTAATTATGCGTGTGTGCGTGCAATTGCCTTTGATTATTAGTAAATTATATTAAAATGATTGTTTATTTAGTAGGAATAATGCTGGCAGAATACTGAGGCGAAAAAGTATTCGCACTGCGCATTCATTCGCAGCCTCCCGCCCTTGAATACTGTTGTGTTTTTAAACGATTTTAATTTGTAAAGATTAATCTAAAATAAATTACAATTTAAGTCAATCCAATAAGTGTAAATAATCTAAACATTAGCGTAGGTAATAAATATACTAGCCTTGTCCGTACTACATATAAGTAGACATACTATTTGTATGTAGTGTAAGTGAGGAGAAGAAATTATATAAAGGATAAATGGATTTTTAATTAGTCTAAAATAGCGGAAAGTAGCTGTAAATGGATAATTAAATAAAATAAACTGAATTAAATATGCTATATATTAAATATATGCAGAGCTGTAATATTAATTTCAACAAGCAGTTAGCAAAAATAAACTCTAAAATTTTTAAATAATCAATTGCTTTTTATTTAATTTATTTATTTTTTTAAATAAAGGCCGTAAAATATATTTCGTATGAGCAAATTCAAGGTAATTTATGGGGTTATATATAGTTAGAAGGCTGAAAAAAGCGAATTTTCCAGATTTTTTTTTCTGAGAAAACTTTTAATTTATTGATCCATAAATTTGAATACATACAAATACATGGTATCTTTTAACTGTATTTTAAGACTTAGTATTAGAAAAAATTATTTTTTTTTTTCTCAAAAAAGACGTTTTGCTTTGACCACTATATTTCTGAACTGGCTCCTCTGAAATTAAAAAACCAAACAGATTTCGTTAAAGTAAAGTTAAATCTGGTAATCAAAATCGAATGAATAAGCAAAATAATTTTTTTTAACAAAACTAAAAAAAAATCGAGTTTTGAGCAAAATTTCAGCCTTAAATTGTTTATAACAAAATTTTTATCGGTGAGAGAAAATCTCCGATTAAATACCAAAAAATATTTTTAAGAAGCTCGTGTTAATATTTGACACTAATCGGTTTAGCCGTTTTCGAGTAATGTTGGTCACCTATTTTGAAACCACCATTTTGAGAAAAACGAGTTTAAAGTTTAGCCTTATACTTCCAAGCACTCTGAAATGCCTTTTCCAATTTGCTTGTAACTTCGAAAATATTCACCGGAATGATTTGAAATTTTCTCTGTGTATTCTCATGTGAACGCATTCATTTTACCACTTTTTAGGGAATTTTTTTTATGCGACAACAAAATTCAATCATTTTAATTTTTTAATATATTTTTATTTGTATTTTGAAATGTACAAAAAAAAATTCGCTTTTTACATTTTTAATGTATATTTTTTTTTAATCAAAGTAGTCCCCAACATAAAAAAGTAGTTCACTGGTCATGGTGATAGCTGCTGTTCATGTTGTCTGAAATAAATAACTCGAATGGATTATTATTCAGTAGTTCTGCGGATATCGTCCCTACCAAATATAATCAATTTCATACAAAAAAAAATGTCGAACTTCAAAAAAAGTCACGAAAATCTTGTTTTTTTCGTTAAAAATCGTTTAAAAAAAATATGAAAATATTTTTGAAAATAAATAATTCTGGTAGGGACGATAACTATAAAAGAGTAGAAGAAGATATGTAAATTTTAAAGCAATCGGTTGAATGCTTTTTTTTTAGGACCATGACAGTTTCTGAAAATGATGATTCGAGAAAAATGCGTTTAGAAACGTAGCAGCTGCAGACTTGTCATGGCGCCTGGTAGACAGTCGCTTACGACACGTCGGCGACTATGAGCTGTAACTTATCAAATACTATGAATTTCGGTCTGAATTTTTCACAGCATGTTTTCAATAGGTTTTACTGTCAAAATAAAAAAAAAATCGATTTTTTGAAGTGATTACATGAGAATACCCCCTTAAGAAAATAAATTTAGAAAAACGATTTTTTGAAATTTCTAACTGTATTTAACCCTTTAATAAATTTCTAAATATTTAAACATATATAACTGTTAACATATATTCTTCCTTATTGAAAAGTGATATCGGAAAAATATAAATTTCAATAACATTTTTTTAATTTTTTTTGTTTTAGATTAAATTCTTGACAAAAAATAATATTTTTTTGTTTAAGATTGAATTGAAGATAAAAAATTAAATTTTGAAAACAGGTTTGCTCGTTCGGAATAAAATTAATTTTTTTGCCTACCAAATATTAATTTTGTACACTAACAACGAATGTTGAAATTCTTTTCATATTTCTAACGGCATATGAATTCAACTGTTCGCAATTAAAGAAATCGTAAATTGCATGAATTGAAAATTTCGTTCTTTAATCCCACCCTCATTTGCGACATACTTACTCTTCGCTTTTCGCCAAATATCTATACGAATGGTTTCAAAAATTGCGTCGAACGATCAATTATAGTTAAAATAAAGATTAAATATTTAGCGAAAATTGTCATAATTGAACTTATTTAATTTTAAATAAAAATTATATCAAAACAAAAACTCCACAAAAAAAGTAAAGAACTGCCAACTTCCTTTTAAGTGTTTGAGAGCAGCGATAATATTAATTATTATTGTTGGTAAAAAAGTTATTAAATTTTATATAAAAAACTTAATTTAGCTTGTAGTGCCAACAAAATTCAGTTAATTAAATTTTTACGAAATAATTTTTGGCACCATTAATAATACGTTTTCGAAGTTGGCAGCATTACCTTAAAAAAAAGAAACTATTGCAAATTTCGCAAAAGAAAAAATTGTGTATTAGCAAATAGCATTAGTTCTCCTTGATGTCTAATAAAAATAATAGCACTGCGAAGCCAAAGTTGCATAACCTCAAAAGTAA
Source organism: Bactrocera neohumeralis (assembly GCF_024586455.1). Classification (NCBI taxonomy): domain Eukaryota; kingdom Metazoa; phylum Arthropoda; class Insecta; order Diptera; family Tephritidae; genus Bactrocera; species Bactrocera neohumeralis. The sequence goes on from NC_065923.1 coordinate 6,003,462, forward strand.
AGATATTACGATATACATATGTAGCTACTAAAAAGTTGGAGCATGAGGCTGGATGTTTGAGGAAAGAATTTAAAAACTCATGAAGCAATAAAATATAACACACAACAAACAGAGCAAGAAGTATTAAAAAAAACCTTAGACATCAAAAGATAGTCATTTTGTGACATGAACCAAACTAATGCAAGCCAAAACCCAAAAATTTAATTATATCCAAAACACAAGTCAAAACCAGTAAATAAAAACTCATGGCCACTAAAACAAACAAAAAATGCATGTGACTTGAAAATACAATATCTAAAACTGTATGTGTCTACTAGCAAAAAAAAAAAGAATTTTACTCACAATTTCTTAAATGGCGTTATGCTATTAACTTATCGCGAAATATCCACTCTGAGACATATTCAACCAACATTTTTTTTTAAATCCGAATAAGTTTAACTTTGTATATACCCTATTCACACTTATCTATCCAACACTCCAAATATTTGAAAGCAATAGCAAAAATATTGTTTGAAATATAACTGAACAACGATAACCGCGCTCTTTTATGCATATAACTGTACATGCATTTGTACTTTTATGTCACTTGATCGCTACGCGAAGCCTTTGTTAAAACTCCAACGAACCATAAAATATTGACTTACTTTGATTTGCCGTTATTTTTTTAGTGTTTTTGAGTTAACCTGGTCAAACCCAATATGAAAAAATATAAAGACATAACTTTGTTATGAAAAAATACATGCTTCTAAACAGAATATCGTTTAATACGAGTATGTCTCATGTCAAAATACAGTTCCGTTCATCCGCTCCAGCTGTCAAGTGTGGGAGATTATAAATATAATCTCGCAAGATAAAGCTGTCTTATAAAAAAATGTGCATATCTTCAAGCGGCCCTGGCAGGACTTTTTAACGAAGTAATCCTCAATGACGCATGTACCGTTTTAAAAAGCTGTTGGGTGGTTTACGGGTATTCATTATAACGCCGTTGATTCAATTATCTTCGCTAAAATTTTTCATTTCTATTGGCCTTTAAGGAATTTTTATTTAGGTAGTTGGTTATTGATGATTTTGAGTGATGTTTTTATTTACAGCGATTTAGAAGGTTACTTTTAAACGCTTTTATAAGCAATCAACACTACGTCTGCCCCTTAAAGTGGGAAATGCATCAAAAAGTGTTAATTCGTGTTTCTATATTTTTTCATTACGGATGTTACCACGAGACTGACATTAAGTTCTGAAATTCACAACTTGTTTTACCTTCTTTTCCGTTTTTCTGTAAATACAGACATCTGTACTTAACTGTGTGCAAAATATAGTAAGACTTTGTAATTTAAATTTCAAGCGAAAAGTCGTTCGTCGAAGTATTTTTTCTTTCTATGTTGGAATGACTGTCAGTGACATCTGTGCCAAATTTTAGACCAAAATAATCACATTTCTGAAGTACATAAGGTGCATTCGGGGACTTTTACGATGAGTGAAATTGTTCAACAAAGAAATTCCATTAAATTGTGTATGCCAAAGGATTTAGAATGTTGGAAAAGGCCCTCGGTGATAATCGTGGATATGTGCTTACGACCTGAAAACAGAGGATCAAAGAGCCGAATCCGAAAAAATCACGTGAAAGCAGTTCAAAATCAAGGTTATGTCGACAGTTTTCTTCGATTATCGAGGTGTGGTGCTCTCCGAATTCCTTCCGATCGGCCAAAATCTCAACCAGGTATAGTATTTGAGTGTTGTGCGTCATTTGCGCGAAACTATTCGTAAAAAGAGGACGGAAGTAGAGGTCGACAAGATTTGGTTTTTGCACCACGATAATTCACCGTCGCATATTGCATTGATTCTTCGTGAGTCTTTCGTCAAATTATCAATTAATATCGTACCGCAACAACTGTATTCGCCTGATTTAGCTCCGTGTGGCTTCTGGCTATTCAGCAAACTCAAACTACCGCTGCGTGGAAACCGTTTTGAATCAAATGAAGACGTTAAACATGAATCACTATGCGCATCGAAGGCTAATCTGGATATTGACTTTAACCACTGTTTCGAGAATTGAAAAAAACGTTGGCACAAGTATGTTGTGACCAAGGGAGACGACATAGATTTTGAAGAATAAATTAAGAATTTTAAATTTATGAACAAAGTCTTACTATTTTTTGCCCACTATTTAACTCGATAGTTTGTTCTACCTACATGCTTCGAGTTTCTACTGGAAGGCGTACATTTCCATCATAATATTATTATTGTCAATGAAGAACGTTAAAGAAAAGTTGATTTCAAATTTTGAACCTAATTTAAACTACCTCCATTAATGATTAAGTAAACGAATGTGTTGCAATCAAAAAGTGCAACAACAAAGTAAGTAAATATTTATGTAAATTTTCCTTTACAATAACACTAAGTAAATAGATATATTTAAGAATAATAAAAAATTATTGAAACTGTTGATTAAACCACAAGAACCACCACGAAGAATGGTCGGGTGTTAAAAGAGAAACAATCATTTTCTATTTTAAGAAAGAAATCGAAATTTTACGAACCTTTATGTATGCGATATTTGAATTTAAGCAAGTGAAATTTAGTAAACGCAAGTCATTGGCGTCCAACAGTGCAGGCAAGTCAAAGGGGCAGGCTTTCCGCCGCGACCAGCAAGCCAAAAGAGCTGTCTGAGACGGCACGCGCGAGAAGGTTCCAAGCGTCGACTGATATTTTAATGTTTGAAATTAGAAAAAAAAGTAATCTAAATTAATTTAATTAAATTACAGCTAAGCTGAAGAATTGTAAATTAATAAGAATGCAAATAATTCGTAGAAGAGAAAAGCCAGTCGGGAAACCATTTATAAAATGCGGACGGAGCGGATTGTTGTGTGTTAAATTGTGACGAAACCACAAGAGCCGTGCGCCACTTTTCACGTCACGACATACAAGTAGATGTGTAGAAGTGTACAGTTGCAGAATGCAAAAATATTAAAAATTCGACATTTTTAAATAAACTCAATAAAATCAAAATTGAATGCAATAAATAATTTTAAATAAAAAACAAAAAAAAAAATGCCAATGAAATTTAACGAAATTCAAGGCATTAAATAAATATAAAAATAGTAAAAATTATACAGCGAAAAACGTGAACAATTGCTACACACAAAGGCAGCAGCCGATAAGGTGGCTGATAAAAATCATATTCTAAACACAATTATTTCGGCGCAAAGCGCAAACCTTCCAACTAATAATAAAAAATAAATAAATTGAAAATTAAAAAACTAAATGTAAATATTATTGTAGAGCGTAGACTTTTTCAGTTAAACGCAATTTTTTTTCATGGAAAATTGTTGCTCTGCAACGCAGAGTTGCAATGCAGCAAAGCATTTAATTTTAAGTTTATTGAAACGAAAAGAAAAAACATTGCAAATGCCGCTTACAATCCGCCCTTAAACGAAATACAATCTTCTGCGTTTTAGCATTTTCATTTCCAATTCAATCTTAAAACAACTCAGACACTCACATCAGCGCATAAACGCCGTAAGCGTTGGAAACTAAAAACAAAAAAAAATATTAGCAAAATTTTTTAAAAATATCACAAACCGGGGAGCAAACTGACTTATAGATTATATAAATATGTTAGTATGTAGTATATGCAGTCGTAGATTGCAGACAGTTGTGTGTATAAAAATATTAACTACTTATTATTATTGTTGTTGTCGAATATTGAAAAACAAAATAAATTCACGAGATAAACTAGAAATGTAAAAATTAAAGCAAAATACAAAATAGATATACGGAACTCCTTAAATCTATATACATACATACCAAAATCAATATATTTAATTATATAATGAAAAGCATGCAGCAATTGAAAAGCATAAGTAATCGCCAGATCTCCGAAGTCCGCTCGGAGTTTCAACCGAAAAACATTCAAATTCTAGTGAAGTGAAAAATAAATTAAATAAAGACTCGAAAATTGAAAAACTATATATAATATATATATAAATATAAATATGAATGTGCTTATATTATTTGTTTTCATTCATATATTTCTAAATGTAAGTATTAGTTCACAAAGGGGAACTTCGTTTATTTCTAAAAATTGTTATATAGGGTTTGTCCGGAAAGTAATAGGACTGAGTCAATTAAAAAAAAACCATTGAACCAATCTTTACAATTCTTTAAAAACTTTCAAAATAGGCTCCTTCTGCGTCGATGCAGCGCTGCCTGCGCGATTTCCAAGCATTGAAGGCGTCACGGAAGGCATTCTACGGAATAGCCTTGAGAGCCGAGTTGCATGCTGCTTGAATTCCCACTGCCGTGTCAAAACAAAATGAAGTTTTCCTCCTTGTCTCGGGATAATACTCAAAGATTCATGACTCGTCACCTGTGATAACGTTATTCAAAAATTGAATATTTAGTGAACGGTCTAAGTTCAAAACTTTGCACACACGAGTCACTTTGTCGGTGTTTGTCGAAGTCACAAGTCTCCCAGCACGGTTTTCATCAGTGACCTCTCCCCAGCCCTCCAAAAAGGCCTGGTGTCACCGAAACACATCATTACTTTCTAAAGTAACGTCTGGGTAAGCCTATTTGATCATATCAAACGTCTCTGTCGCAGATTTACCGAGTTTCACACAGAATTTAATCGCGTACCTCAGCTGTAAAGAACGCTGTATTTTCGGCTTGCACCTGTCACAGAAACACTTCGCGCGAAAATGTTTGTCATGGCTCTCCAGGTGCTCGAAGACAACTCACTCGCCGCCCGTTCGTTAGCTAGAAACGCCCTCTACCGAATCCAGTCAGTCCGCGCACGCTCCGAAGTACAGTCGTGGTGGAAGAAAATCAGTCCTATTACTTTCTGGACAAACCCTGTAAAACAACGGTATGGAGACCAACAATGTGCTAAGGGTTACTACGATGTCGTTATTGATACTTGAGTTCTCTAGAATAATGTTGAAATGCGGTCATACTGTTATATTTACAACGAAAAGTCGTTAAAACTACTCATGGATGGAAGTGCCACCGGAGGGGCTTCGAGAGGGCTGTACAGCCTACTTAGACATTTTGGATGAACACCACCTTATATGGGCGCTGAAATTATTCAAAATTCTCAAGTCCCCGGGGCCAGAAGATGTTATACCGGCCCACCGGCAGCGGATGGTCAAGGTGACGTGCACCCGGCTGGCCTCTGTCTACGCGAACTGTGCGAGATTAGGCCATGATTTGAAGGCCAGGAGGCTGGTCAAGTTGACGTTTATACCTAAGCCCATAATGAGCTCTCACGTCGGGCCAGTGATTTTAAGCTCATTTCTTTGTTTGTGTTGAAACGATGGAGAGATTCATGGATCTGTACATTAGGAGCAGAAACCCGAGGGGTAAGCAAGCCTTTATTAAAGTCATATCAGCGACACTGTTTTGCACGATGTGTCATGGCGATAGGGAGCCCTTATGCACAAGGAATTTGCTGCAGTTACCTTTTTTGAAATCGAGGGCGCCTTCAACAATGTGTGACCGGACGCAGTGGTTAAAGCCCTTGAAATATTTGGGGTGGAATCGAACCTCAAGCACCTGGTTCACAGTCTTCTCTGGTTATGGCGGGGTGGGGATGCAAAAATATCTCGTAAAGTTAACAGGTTTACGCCGCATGATGGGGTGCTTTCCCTACTACTTTGGATCTTGGTAGTCAGCGACCTAATTGAAGTACTCGAGAAGCGAGGCTATCGTATGATAGACAAACATTGAGGAAAAAGTGGGGAAAACATCGGTTGCCTAATATTGCTGGACAGGAGCTATTCGTTGTTCATATATCGAAGATATGTGGTTTGGGAGAAGTCGCTGCAGAAGAGGCGCAGTGAGCTTTTTCTCGGGTTGGTAAAGAAGTGTCTACCTTCACTATAAATAGCATCGGGATATTTCAGACTTGTTTGTGTATCTGGTCATAAAAACAATCAACTCTTTGGACACAGAATAAAATGCACATTATATTATCTCGTGAAATGTATTATTTTTCAAATAGATTCCATTAGATTCAATGTAACATTTGGAACTATCAACCAGCGCATGCATAGATTTTTTATATTATTTATAACAATCTTCTACAGCACCTCGTTTACGACGCTTGAAAGGCTGTAATATCAAAGTAAAATGCTTCTTTTAATTTTAATTAAATTTATTCGGGAAAACTTTAAATATTTCACAACACACTCGTTCTCATTAAAATAAACAACTCGAATAAGTGTGATCTACCATTTATAATAATTATAATTATTGTAGTACCTGTAAAATTCTTTTCCCGCCAGATAACGGTAAATTAATTCATTGGAAGTGGTTACTTCGATATCCAAAGTGTTAGTCCAATGAGTTATGTCGCACGAATTTTTTACTTTAGAATTCTCCAAATAGTGTTTTTACACGCATTGGATCCTCAAGGATTGGTTCATTGATTGGATCGTGCACTAATTCGTTTGAAGACTTATGTGATTTCTTAGTGGAATAAAGAAACTTTTACTTTTAAGACTAGGTTTTCTCAGTCTGGCATTTCACAACAAAATTTTCTTTTATTTAAAATTTTGAATTTTTCGGAACGATTGTTTAAAAATATCGTGTTTTTATTATCAAAAGAGCAATTTTATCTATAAGCAATTCCGTGGGTCAAATATTCTGTCAAATTTGTGGTGCTTTTTTTATACGTATGTAGACCCTTACTACAAATTGTTGCTTTTTAAAATTTGTTGTTTTGGTTGCATGAAACATAATAAAATCGCCTAAAATATTTGCACCTAAGGCAACCAAAATAAATAAAACGCTGCCGTGGGCAACAAACGAGGTAAAAACAATAAACCATTGACGTAACTGTTTATTTACTATACGCTTGTCGTTTCATTTAGCAGCGAGAGTGAACCATAACGGCAACGTAGTTTTGGGAATATATTTTCTAATGGATCCCGCTAAGCAACTAGGAATTGGGTGAGTAATTAAAAGTCGAAATTTCGAGAAATTAAAAGGCTACTAAACATGCACCCACAATTCGATAGGAAAGAGCAGGCGAGAATAGAGCATTTGGCGCGTCGCAATTTCGAGAAGAAATGGTCTCAACTTGGTGATGCAAAGTTGAACAGGTTCTACAATCAAAACGAGGTCAATCAACAGCTGCGCGATATACTGAAAAACAAAGGTTTGTAAATTGCTGGTCATAAAGAAATTATGTTGATTTTGTTCTCTCAATTTAGAGCTCTGCTCTTACAAATATACGGGCAATGGAGACTCATATTTCGTCTCACCGGACATGTACAACTCATTGCTAGCGAAATGTCGTTGCGGTCGGAAGCGCAGTGAAACACACTTTTTAAAATGCCTACAAAAGGCGGAAAGTCCAAATAGTCAGCGTGCAACGTCAGCCGATCTCAGTAATTCAGCGCAGCCTCAGAGTTACGAAAATGCATGCCAACCAACGGCGAACAGAAGCAAGAGTGCGGTCAACACCTCTTTTCCAAGAACCTCAAATTGTTCGTATACCTTGGTTAGGGAGATGCTTCGTTTGCCGCTTTTCAAAACATTCAAAATTCCAATTTCTCGTATAAGCAGATTACATAAAAAATATTTATTTTTATTTTAAGAGGCTTCACTTCAAGTTTATCCGTTCAACGTCATTTAATAGTTATGCATAGGTTATATATTTGAAATGTTGCAAATAGCGTTCACCCTAATATGCCAATAATTCTGATATATTTAATGAAACACTTTTCCATTTGCTGCAGCGTTAATTGGTTGGCAAAAACGTCCTTCCAGCTACAAACAATGGGAGAACTCAATGAAACACATATCACCGATTGCTACTATGCCTCAACCACGACTGACTGCCACTTCATATAATATTCTTCACATTGCATAAAAACTTAATTTTTAAATTTTTGAAAAAAAAACTTATTTTTATAATATTAACCATTTTTTTAGATATGTAGGTGCAACTTTCCACATAATTCTCTTCTCGTTAGTGGGAAAATCGCTCGCCACAGCTCTTCAGTTGAATAAAAATTTGTTTTTAATAAACAGTTTTGCATTTTATTTAAGCGGTTTATCAACTTGCAAGTAAGCATCTTCGATTTTATCTGACAAATGTAATATCTACAATGGTCTCGTGAAATTCAGAGAAACTTTCCGCATCGAGTCTGAAAGCATTGCGTCAACGGGTTTATAGTTCCTATCTTGAATGTGAATGATGTGATGAAGTGCTCTCATCCAACCGAACAACGTGACCTAGTCAGCGTAGCCGCTGTCTCTTGATTCACTGGACTATATCAATGTTACCTTATATCTCGTACAGCTCATCTTTCCATGGCTGAGGTATTCGACGTCGCTAATCCACAAAGAAACATAAATCTTCCTCAAAACCTTTATCTCGAACACTCGCAACGCCAACTCATCAGATTATGTCTTTGTTCATGGCACCACACCATATAGCTGGACGGGAATGATGAGCCGTTCCCACGACTGTCGGGTCTACGTAACCGAAACGGACCCGGATTTTTATCCGGCCAAGGACTATCAACTCGACAGACTTCTCCCGCTACAATAACAATAACAACGGGAGTGATGAGCGACTTGCAGAGTTTGGTCTTTGTTTTTGTCGAGACAGTACTTAACGTCTCAATTGCCTCCTCAGGCTAATATGTTGGGGTTAATGCTGGTTCCAAGATAGACGAAATTATCTATGAGTTCTAAGTTATGTAAGAGGACTGTTTGTTTGATGAAAAGAGACATTTCATCTTACCGTCGTTCACAACCAGACCGATATGCTTCGCTTCCGTATCCAATCTGGAAAAAACAGAATTAACGATGCGGCTGTTGAAGCCATTGATATATATAGAATAGTGTACCTTCTTTATTTATCTCTGCAGTATTATTTCCTCCAGCAATAGATTGAAGAAGTCACACGGGACGTAGTCGCCTTGTCTGAAACTTGGCTTGGCATCGAACGGCTTCGAGAGGTCCTTCCCGATGGTGATGGAGCTTTGGATGTTACACAGCATTAGTTTTGCAGGGATGCCAAATTCAGCTTCTTTTCGTGCCGTCGAAAGCGCTTTAAAATCAACAGTCGATGTACTTTTTACTGGTATTTTCCAATATTTGGCACATGGGGAATTGTAGTCAACAGTGCATTATCCAGGTCTAAAGACACAGTGATATAGTCCCAGCAGTTTGTTGACTCTGGGCTTCAGTCTTTTGCATAAGACCTTACATACGATATGAAGGAACCCTATTCTACAGTAATTGAGACAGATTTTAGGCACACTTAGATTCCAAGGGTCGGACGTACTTTCAGCCGACCACATCCTGCAAAGAAGCTGATGCATACAACTTGTCAGTTCTTCGCCGCCGTATTTGAATAGCTCAGCCGGTATTCCATCGGAAACTGCCGCTTCTTGTTTTCAGGGCGGGTAATTACTATTCGAACGCCTTCATTGTCGGGCAATGGAACATCTATTTCATTGTTATTGGACTGTGGAATCTCTAGATGTTACACTTTCACAGCCATTCAGCAGACTAGAGAAGTGTTCTTTCAATAAATTCAGTGTGTTCTGCGCATTAACCACTAGACCAACTCTTTGGTCCTACAGAGGAGCTGCGTTAGCTCAAGCTGTAAATTTTATTTTGTTATCATCCATTCTAACCTATTCACTTTATTTTCAATCAGTCCAATAAGAAATATTATCAATATCTGCAACTCGCTAGTCATTACGGCAGTTCCTTGTCTTTGTAAAGAAAAAAAAAGAGAAATGTCTTGATATTTACGATTTCCTGAGGCTTCCATAAAGTCTTCAAAATGAAAATCTGACAGATAGATTCAGCCGCTTCAGACGAGAAACAATTAATTTATATATACCTTACTATGAGATTTATATGAAATGTATATGAGATCTAATTGCTGCCTCTAATAAACTGAATTTTTACTACCAGCACCATTAAAATCGTAATAACCTTTACATTTATTAAGCTTTATACACATACATACATATGTATAAGCTATGATTGCTGAGTCAAGTTCAAGTTGAGATACTGAGATGAGTTACTGCGGGGTTAACTTGAGCGGCAGTGGGCTTTTTCATGCGGATTCACAAGTTAGTACGACTCTGATGCAAGCTTAAAAGAGAGCACGGCATATCTACTTGTCTATGTCTCCTAACTTGTTTTTTTATTTCAAGTTTGCTCGGCAGTTAAATCTCGCTCGAGTGTCTTTTCAGGTTGCTCTTTCAACTCGCCGAGCAAAATGTTACTTATACACAGTGGAGCACTGAGCCGCAAAGCAGTCGGGCAAGGCATATGAACGTGTGAAGATTTGGAGACAACCTGGAATTATTATAATTGAGCTAAAACAAAATGTTGTTTACAAATAGTTGTTGCCGTTACGCAGGTTTGTGCTGAATCATGAAATAAACCAAATATTTAGTTATTCATTTGTGAAATCTGCCTTAATTATCATGCAGTGGTGTTAATGTTAACCGTCCCAGCGTATGGCGATCCCACCGAGCAGCGCAGAGTGGCAGCCACCAGCAAACAACGTGCGAGACGTCAAATTTTTTCTAACTTCGGTGGCGACAATCCTTTCTTCACACCAGCGGACTTTAATTTTGCACCGAACCCTTTTCCGCGTCCACAATGGGGACGCCCCGGTCCGGGCGAACCGCTGATTTTTAGCAATGATAGGAGAGAAACACCAACCAGCACAACAACTACTACACCATCACCATCTAACGGTCAACAAGCAAACAATGCTGCGCCAAACGTCGTTTTCATAAACAACCAACCCATTGTTGCAACCATAGCACCGTTTACGGCGCCGACGACGGCTTCGCCCCAATTCTTGAATTGTTTTGGCAGCTGCCCCACCACCTCCGAGTACAACCCGGTGTGTGCGAGCAATCAGCAGCAATATCAGAATCCGCAGAAGTTCGACTGTGCGCGACAGTGCGGTGCAGGTGAGTCACTCTCGGCGATCTATGCACGTATGCGTGTACGCCTAAATTACGCACTTTGTGCAATGCATTTGTATGTGTAATTATATTTAAATAAGTGAACAAGATCTTCTTCACTGTAATTAATCTGCATATACGTAACGATGCACACACATACGTACACGAGTACATGCAAATAAGCACATCTCATCAACCGAACCTGTTGTGCGAACCTGCTGCTGCCTTACCTTGCGCATTCTTGTATGTTGTCATTGAGATTGTACTTTAAGCCACACCATCACTTCGCACGCTGCACTTTCGCACGAAGGCCTTCAAGCCACGCATGGGTTCAAATCACGTCCGTTGTTTTCTATGTATTTTGTTTATGTGTTGAGCGCGTGATTACCGCGTGTTGTCTCAGGGATTCCAAGCCAATCAAAGCATTATTTGAAGCACTAATGTACGTTTTTGCCAATGGCGACCCAACTAAGACAGGCAGCGCTATGGAAATGGATAAAAAATCGGGGGCGACTGATAACTTGTAGAACGCTTGACTTGGCATACAGCGCTAAGGTGGAACAAGGTGGAACAGAAGCTCAGAACAGTTTACCACCAATCAAATCACCAAATCATTATTTGACTCATACAAATATACAGCAAACTTACCAATAATGCCAATCTCAAAATTACTTTTAATCTCTGCAGATATCCAAATTGTGCGGCGCGGCGCCTGCGAAGGTCTCTTTCCAATGCAACGTGGGTAACTTCAACATTACAGATTCATAGGTACATTTGTATATCTATTTATATGATATATTTCTATGCTACTTTGGGAGCTACCGAACTGATTTGCCGTACAATTTCTCTCTCTAACTGTTTACAGAGTGATAGCTATTTAGTTTATAATAATTTGTTTAAATATTCAGCGTTCTTGTTATATTCGTCAACATTCAATAAATATGGTGATACTCGTTTTTTATATTTTTTGTGTTAAAAATTAAACTTCTATTTCAATTTTTAGTTAAATCTTTTCATAATTAAACTGGTTTGTTATGTACGAATATTTGGCAAAAAGCTTGAGAATATAAAAAGAGACACTGGTAAAGGTGTGCGCATACATGCTATGGAAATCTTCTCAGAAAGGTTGGGATAGTTTTTGAGACCATTATTTGTTTTCAATTTGAATTTATTTACGGATTGAGGAGTAAAAATAAATCTAAAGGAGTGGAAGCGTAACAAATAGAACCTGAAAATATATAATTATGCCATACAAATTGCCGATAGCTGAAAAAGAACTTCATTAAATAAAATATTTTACTTAAAAATTATCGGAGAGCAGTCATGGACGATAATAAGTCATCTCTAAAATTAAAAATACCATTTGGAATCAACTTTGGCTTGGGTATCGGTTAAAACCATGGAATCTTTCTAGAAACTACGTTAATTCAAATTTAGATTAGGTTAGGTTGGTCCGGTAGCTTAATGAGCCACGCATAGACCACTTTTGGTCCTTTGAGCCACCAGATGGAGTTCCGTTACGTAGTCAATGAAGAGTAGTTAATCTCACTAACAATACCTCTTTTAACGTCTCATACCGCGGAGCCACCAAATGATTAAAGCGTAGCCTTTCCAATGCAGGACAAATTAACAAACAATGGATTATTGTTTTCTCGACATTTCTTGCAGTCTTCTTCAAGTATCAACCCCATTCTGCAGACGTGTGCCGCCAGACTGTGATCAGTGAGTATTCCGATCATGTTCCTACAGCCCAATCTATCGAGTGCCATTAGGAACTTTGTATAGTTATATATTTTCGACACATGATTTTTACGGTTTTATAACCAGGCAAATCGTTCAATGGTGTTTTGACTTTCTTTGCCATGTCGTAAGGCAAAGTACGGTTTTTCCGATGTTGGTCACGTACGCCACTCTTGGTTGTCCCGTCCAATATCTCTTTGCCCTCGCCGATTTGTGTCCTAGCACCCAGTAGAAGTGAAGTCGCTAGGTTCTGCCGACACTCTCCACTGCTACCCTGCTTTCCGAAACACTTCTGGCCGTTATTTCGAATTTAACTGTATGTTAATATTTCTTGAATGAAGAAAACTATGCATGTATTTAGGAATCGTATATATCTTCAAATTGATTTGCTAAAATTCAATATTTTGCAGTACCATTTTGTTGGAAATGGAGATCGTCATCAAATTCCGGGGAAAAACGTCGATAAACGTGAGTTTTTCCAAGAACTGGAATTCGCATAATAATCTTGAACAATTTCCAAGCATTCTAACAAAGTGAAACGTGACATGCTGAAATGGAAAACCTTATTGAGCCCACTGACAAAGTTTAACACAAATCGTAAACAAACATGGCGCTTGAGGCTCTCAAAATCACATCCTTATTGGTAGGCGCTGTACGTACATATTTACATATACGAGTGTGTATACAAATGAAGTCAAACGGAAGGGCGAATATTACAAGTATAATATTCATATATGAAAAGTGGAACCGTTTGACTTGTGTGACAGATGAAAAAGTTACAGCTACTTCAATGAAAGAAAAAGTGTCAATTGTTCCATTTTTACAAAAAGCAAAGCGCCTCTCTTACTGAATAACATTCCGTAGCACACTTTAGTTTCTGGGTTTCCTTGCTGCAACTGCTCGTTTTATAATAGTACATAGATTTTCTTTCGATTCCGAAAAGTGTGTTTCGGGTCGTTGTCGTGTTGAAATATCCACAACAAAAGCAAATTGCCAGAATAATCTTCAAACATGTTTTTCTATAAAGTTTCTTTGTATTTTTGGGCCGTGAACTCTCCATCAATCTTGACTATTGGGATCACTCTGAGCATAACTGGTGTTCTAAAAATGATATACTACATAAAAAAAATATTGTCGAAAATAAAAATGGAAATGACTTTAAAAGTAACTAGCGAAGTAAAACAGTCTCAAACCATCACTGATGAGCAACCGTGCTTCACAGTTTTTTTCGTGTATCCGGGATCCAAATGTGAGTTTGCTGGATATCATTTCCAAAAACGATAAACTTAGATTCGTCGCTCCAAACTTCCAGTTTCCAAAAGTTGTGGTCACGGCGTCATTACTTTTTAGCGAATATAATACCTTGCACAATGTTTTTTTAGAAATTTGATTTTCGTCTTGCAATTCGTCCATGGAAGTTATTTTCGACCAAGCACCTTCTCACAGTTTTAAAGCACAATTTTTATTTAACGAACTGAACTATAAAACTATCTAATTCTTCTTTGGAGTATGGAGCCATGAGTAGAAGTATACGTAAGTGAGGAAACTTCTATGAGCGCCATTCAGTTGGGAGTGCGAGAAACGATTCTTTTACATACGGCTCAAGCAACTCACGACATCCGGTCTTAGACCAAGTATCCTCTGGGTAACCAAAAAAAAACATCCGTTTGAAGGAGAGCTAAAGTTAGAAGTTTAATCATCCCTCCCCAGGGTTGTGTGCTGGGTTGAGACCTACTACGTGAAAAAAACATCCCCTATGAAAAGGCTATAACCGCGTAAGCTGTGTCTACACCAATAAAGAAGATTAATTATCTGTCCATGTGAAATTCTAATGGCACGCAATCCTTACCACCTGATTATATACAATTTAATATACAATTTTTATTCTCTTATGGGGTTATTTTTAGCACAAACGTCAAGAGATAGATTTCATCAGCATTGGAACTACCCATGATTTCTTTGTTTTTCTTGACTGTTGTATTTTTTCGATATGAGTATGCAAACAACTGGCCTCACTATCTTGTTCGGAGGACATATACTAATTCATAGTATTAAGAACTTATGTCCGTAATAAAGGCAATTTTTAAACAAATACAATTTTATAGTTACTTGGATTATAGAAACGTTCGTTATGTAATGGCAAGCTTAAATACTTAAATTTGTTTTCGTCCACCAAAAGCAAAATCCCCGAGTCTTATCGCACATGCATCCTCAAATATGGGCGTACATATACTCATAGGAGTTGAATTTATTAGGAAAGCCCTAATAATCGCCTGGGGAATTATTATAAAATAAACAATAATAATTCCATCGCGTACAAATATTGGAAGAGATAAGAGATTAATGACAAAATCTAAGAGCATACATAAACAATTTGCGAAATACGAAAGCGTACACGCTGAGCAAACAAAAAATTATTAACAGTTAAAAATAAAAAAAATATATTTCCAATATTCGCTTCATTCTACAACTTCTGCTGGCTTGTAAAGAAAAGGTCACCAAGCCTTGTGACTTTTTAGAATTTTCTAAATTGAAAAAAAGCAAAATTAAAGACCAAAATTGCATTTTCACTCACTTCTTAGATTAATTTATTATTATTCCTGAAGAAGAGATTTCACCACAACTTAAAAATATAACAAGATAAATAAATAGAAATACATACATACATATGTACATAAGTAATTAAGTAAATAAGTGTGCTAAGATGTGCCTAAGATGTGCCGATGACAAAGTAATAGATAAGGAACTGACATGTATTACCCTGATGGAAAGCTTTAAGGGCAAATCGCCCGCTACTTTTTCCATATTCTTTCACACATGAGTCAAGAAGGAGTCTGTAAACCCACTCTTCTGATTTTCAGTAAACAGATCTTCACAAAGCGCTGAATAGTGTTAACCATGAACTGTGAGGACTTCCCAAAAATCCAACGGCGGAACAGCTGGCATTAGCTTTTTGATTCAAACAGGAATCATGTGACAGCTTTCACCTTGGACGACTGCCTGATGGTTCGTTCCTTAACCATAGTTGTAACCAGCAAGCTCGGGATTTAAATGTACGCACAAACACACAAAAGCCGTTACTCGTGGACTAATGTAAATTGCGTTTTTCATGCTTTTCCGAAAGTATTTGAATGCTGACAACTTGGAAGCTAGAAAATTGATGATCGTGATACTAAAATATTAGATTTCCCTATCGGGTAGTTGCTTATCTATGAATTTAGACATTCGCGTATGTCCGTAATCTAAAAATTATAATTAAAAAAGCGCTGCTTAGAGCACAAATATTTTAGTAGTTATCAGCATACCGCACACATTGGCTGCGAGTTGCTTCCTTAAAAAGTTAATTCAAGATGAAGATTCCAAACGAATTTAAAATTCTAGTGGGTACGTATTATAAACTATATATGTATGTATATATACATACATCCTTGTATTCTGTATTAGGGGAATTTTGAAAATGCCTCGCATTTGTGTAACAATTGTAATGCCAATCGTAGCCTGATTTCCATGCAGGGGTGCCGAAAACAAGTTAGAGCATTCCTACTTTCTTACTTTGGAAAATCTTCGACTCAGGCAAAATTCTCTCGCTTCCGAGGCTAACTGGTGTTCTAAAATAAAAAAAACGGAAATGACTCTAAAAGTGTTTAAGAATATTCATTCATTTAAAAATCAAATATTAGCAGTAAGCCTCAGTAGTGTTCTCACAGTGTAAACCCAATTGGTTTCAACGATTTATAACGATATCACCTTTTTATTCATTGCAGCATTTTTCTGCGTTTGTTTGATTTACCACATAGACGGTCTGCCACGGCATCATCACAATTCCACGGCGTGGAACAATAGCGGACGGCATAATGCAACACATCACCGACCCAGTCATATGATTGGTTACCAAAATCACACCAATCCTAATAACTGGCAACCATATCACCGACCCAATCAGACGATTGATCATCAAAATCACACCAATCCTAATAACTGGTATCCACATCACCGCCCCGGAAGACCATGGCAAAATAATCATCATTCACATCGAAGAAATTGGACGCAAAATATCCCCATCAGCCTGCCACAGGTGAATAATGGATCCAATTCATATCCCACTTGGCATGCCGGCCTTCCTGGTAGTACTCTGGTAGCTGGAACCCATACCGAAAATACATTACCTCTATCCAATAATGCTGGCAATCGAGGTATTGGGTTCAACTTAGGTCCACAACTAACACCGTTAGCTGGTAGTGCCTCTGGACATAAAAATACAGTAAATGGCGGTTGGAATTTCCCTAATGGGCAACTAAATGGAACTTATAGCGCACACCCTTACGGAAAACTATTTGCTTGAAATAATTTACTTTAAAATAATTTCCAGTTGAGATACATACGTTCCTAACAATAAAAAATTAATACTGTATTACTAGCACTCAATTTTGTTATTTGCGGTTTCCAACTTGCAGTCTTCTGTAGCGCTCAACCAAACAGTCCTGTTCCAGAGTCAAACTAACATAATGGCAACTACAATCCAGTTGCCTTACGCAGTTGGTGTGTTCATAGACAAATTTCAAACTATTGGACTCGCGACATAATACCTCAATCTATACTTAATTAGATCCCACAAGTTTTGTATACTTACTGAAGCCAAGCTGTATGTCGGTTGTTGTTGTTGTAACGGTTTCCTAATCCATGTTAGGATGGTAAGGATTAGATAAGTTGTCATCGAGATCATCTAAAGGTAGGCTCAGGAAACATTCTGCTTCGACGGGGTTGTAACACTGGGAGAGGGGTGTCAGCAGTGTAGGGTTAGCTGGGCATGCAAAGAATTGGTTAGTGTCATGCGGGGACTCGTTACACGCTGGACATATGGCTGTTTGATATGTCAAGACCGATTCTGGATAAGTAAGAGTTTAATCTGCTACAGTATCCAGAACGAAGTTGCGCAAGGATCACTCTCGATTCTCGCGGCAACTCGAAATCTTCATCTGCAATGGGTGGTGGTTTGACTCCAAGTACGCCATTCACTGAGAGGGAGTTGGTGAAGGTGTTAATGGCTCCACTGTGAATGGCGGTCAGTGCATGTCTCCAGTTTTTTGCGTCCGAAATCTTGTCGGTGTATTGTTTTATTTCGTCGGTGTAGTTGAGAAAGAACCTCTTGATGCTCCTCGAAGGCCATACCGCTATAACCAGGTGGCTGCAGGGATGATTTCAGCGAAAGCACCTTTAGGAAGAACTCCGCGATTTTTACAGCAGCGCTGAAGCGAACGGTAACAGCTAAGAACACTCTACGGAATTGACGTTCGCCAACGATAACTTCCTTAGAAATGTGTAAAGCGGTGAAGGTGCTCTCGGTAAATTCTGTGAAGCCGATCTAGTTGGCTTTATTAAAGTTAACGAAGGTGCAGTTGTCAAAAGAAATAAACTCGGGAGGTTTCTCGATCGAGATAATTATGAGCATGGATCCCCAGGTTATGCTATTTATCAGACCACCACTAAGAATGATAAAATCGGGCGAGCTATTACAGTTGCTCATAATTCTGGTGGAGGCTTCATCATTCATTTTGCAGAATGTCGAATCGTATATTCCTTTCTATCCCCCAGCGATCATCTGACAGGCAAGAAAGCCAAAGGTCGTGATTCAGGTTAAGGTCGGTATTCACCACGAAGTAGAGCACCTATGTTCGGGCAACATGTAACTGGAGGGTTGTATATGTGAAAGCTCGAGCTCGACATCGCATGACCGGATAGCTGTACCCTGACATTGTAGGGTACTATCTCTGCGGCCGATGTCGCTATCGATAAGACGACGTTGCAGTGTGCAGTATGAAGGTCTCCACCATTATCTCTTTGGCGTAGAAACATGCACAACTCAGAAGATCTGAGCGGTTGTTTAACTTAGCTTCTTGGACCGCAGCTATCGATTCTGCTCTGGAGTCCGTAGCAGAAGTACAACTTTGGCCGGATAAAATCCGTGTTAATTCCGGTAAGGTAGAACCGGCTGTTATTGGAGTTGAATTTGTCGGTCAACGAAGATACATAGCCCATCTCTTTAGATCTATTTAACGATGCGACACCATTGCCTTTTGTCAAAGTTAAAGGCTTATAAGAGAAAAACATCTCACCTGAAATCTTTTCCGCTAATTAAAACCAGATTTATTTTTTAATTGGAATAAGGTCCTATTTATTATGGATATTGTTTATTCATATTGAAAACATTTCAGAAGTCTTTTTTTTTCAAAAAACATTACACATTTATTCATAAATAAAAACAAACACAAATTCAAATATGAATGTTCCTGCCTATAAATTCTACACAACTTGCTTAAATGGTGCTTAAAATGGCGGTCCCCTCAAGAAATGTTATGATGCATCGTGGAATATACGGAATACATTCTCGAATGCAGAATCTCGGTTTTGTATAACCAAAAAACCTTCAGTTGCTCTCTTAATCAGTGTACGGATTTTTATGAATGAGTGGAGTTTTGTTGACTCATATATTCCATGTACAGAAAAGCTTCCTTACAGGGAACCATAATGCAAAAGGAGCGGACCAAATGAAGATAACAGACAGGACGAAAGTACCACATGTACGTTGATATTTCCATCGATGAGGTTCCCTCGCCGTCGCCTCCGTAAAATATCCCTCGCTGCCGTCAAAACATTGCATCCCTCGACGCCGTCAAATCTTGGTTCCCACGCTGCAGTCATAACTTGGAATCCCTCGCTGCCGTCACAACTTGGAATCCCTCGCTGCCGTCAAAACATTGCATCCCTCGCTGCCGTCACAACTTGGAATCCCTCGCTGCCGTCACAACTTGGAATCCCTCGCTGCCGTCATAACTTGGAATCCCACGCCGCCGTCACAACTTGGAATCCCTCGCTGCCGTCTAAACATGGTTTCCCACGCCGCCGTCCACTCTAATTCGCCGGAAAAACCAAAACTACAACCCCACGATGAACCGCCGAGTCCCACGATGAGAAATCCCCCGCTGCCGTCAACACTTGGAATCCCACGCTGCAGTCTCAACTTTGTATCCCACGCCGCTGTCACAATTTAGAATCCCTCGCTGCCGTCAACACTTGGTATCCCTCGCTGCCGTCAACACTTGGAATCCCTCGCTGCCGTCACAACTTGGTATCCCTCGCCGCCGTCACAACTCGTTGATTACGACGATTGTTTGCTAATTTAATTTTTGCCTTCCCAATTAAACTCAATTAAGCCGTGAAGACAAACGGAAAAACTGACGTCTCGAAATAAGATTCATAGGTGTTTAAGGGGTTTCTAGAACTGCCTTCTCTCTGCCTCTCCCAGTTAGTGATGAAATAAGAACGATGAAGATGAATATCGGACATTCGACATACAAAACGCTCATACTCTCAGAAGTTACGAAAAGATATGCCAGTCGTGGTAAGCAAAAGATGGAGCGGTCGAACAGTATATTGCCCTCATACTTTCTGCCAAGTTACGTCACACATGCCCACGTACCAACCTCCGATGAAACCACAAAGTTCTAGCCTTTGCAACAGAACGCACACGGACCACATTTAATTCACACTAACCAGACCACAACCATGAAGCCAGCACTCAAATGGTATACATATGTATGTATGTATGTATCCTCTCTCGACGGAGTTGTACAATCCGATCGGTAGCAAATGGGCGAAATTACTTTTTAGTAATTTAATGGATTCGACATCAACGTAGATATTATTATCTCTTCAAAGCGCTTGGAAGGCAATTGCTCTGGCTATTCAGTAGACTCTGGTCGCGATTTCTGGTGGTAATGAATGCTTGTGGTTGTGTGTTGATAAATTGTGCGTTAATACGAGGACTGTGTGTATGCGCGCATGATTGCAGTTAAGTGCAAAAAAGGACGCTAGATGAGGTTGCATGTGCACGTAAACATGTGACCAGGACGAACTACATTGGACGAGATTGTGTGTAGCTCTGCCGACTTGCAAAAGTTGTGTATGCCACACAAGTACTGAAGGATGGAATTTGAATGCGATGCGCTGTATAAAGCACTTGCAACTTATTGTTTTGATGCGAATGCGGCTTAGATGGTACGGCCGAAGAATTATTAAAGAGCTAATAGAATCTTCCGCGCATTCCACCAAATTGATTTGATTTCCAAAATGGAACAGCTGATCACGATGTTTTCCCTATATGAACTAAGCTTTCTATATCTTGCACTCTTTCCTGCCTTTTCTCCCTTTATCTCTGCATCTCTCTTGTAATCGGATGGATGTGTGTTGTGTAGTTAAGAATTAACCCAATAGATAAGACGAAATCTCTGCTCTCAAAATGATGCTCACTGCAAAACCCTTTGTATGACAAAATGACATCTTTCTCTCTCTCTCTCGCACCGGTCACCAAGGAATGCTTTGATCTTGTGGTGGAAGTATGTAGTTTTCACTGCTTTCGTGCCGTGTGCCAAGTTAATTAATATATGTATCAAAATTACATTCATTCAAAAAATGTTACATGTCAAATTACAAGGTAAGATTTTTAAAAATATATAAAGAATGAGTTTACAGAATATCTTTCAAAAATTTTGAATATTACATTGCAAAAATATTTGCGATATTTCAGTCAATATAAACTGTCACAATTTACATGAGATTTTTCTTCTTGGTTTACATGTGTACTAGAATATGGATTTAAGTTTCTTCACATTTCTTAATGCACTCGGCATATTAGTGGATCGACTACTTCTTCGTACAGTCGTTATAGTTTACAATCAGATAAAATAATTAGATTTCTACAAACATCGTGGGTGACAAACAATTCAACTTAGATATTATAACAGAAAGTTTGATAAAATTTGATAACATTTGGTCAAGTAGAATAATGCTTGGATACAATTATCTTTGAAGGTATTTTAACAGAAAATTGTAACAAAAAACACTAATCGTGTAAACATGGATTTCATCAATTTTTATGTGTACAATTCTTATAATGTCCAGGCATTATAGAATGAGCAGTTACATAATTAATATGTTAACTAGGCTATTGTGGTTTGAGATCATCTGCAAACCACATTCAGTGGCTGAAATCGTTTCTTACTGTGGACTCGTTAGTCACATGAGACCTGTAAATATATAATTTTATACTAACAGAACGAACCGTAACAAGTCTTACGCGTGTTTCTTTGATTCCCTTTAGAAACATTTCTTCGCCCACATTCGGCGACAGACTCATCAGAACTCCTTGCCATCACTCAATGCCAGGGATTGGCCGAGCGGCGACTCGTACGGATTCGCAAATTACGAAAGGAAACGGAAGACCAACGACGTTGTATGTGAGGTATTCTGAGGTACGATTTACAGCTTGTCCTTCAATTACCAGATAACGTACAATTGGAACAAGACTGTCGTGATTAGAATGATTAACAGTATATATGTAAGAATTTATATGGACGGCCACTTCTAGTTGTATCGTTCGATTCCCTTTAACGATCATCTGGATGCGTACAATGCCGCCATTTGTATGTTTAACAATGAATTAAGCATTGAATTGTTTACTGCAAAATAGAGTGTTTAACAAAAACGGGTAATTCAAGCAAACACCTCATTTGGATGAAGATTTAAGGCTCGCTGATGCACTTCCTTAATAAAAAAATAGGCCGAGTAAATTCTGCAAGTTGCAACATAATGGTTAGGGGAGTGGAAGCTCGTGCCCGCTATTTCGAAAATACTGATAATGCTGAAACATCTTGCCATAGTTTCTCTTACGACATTACCAAGAAGTTGGACGAAATATCATCAAACTGCAAATAAATTTTTAATTGAAGGAAAGATTCATTTACAAAGCACCTTCAGTTTCCTCAACTGCCTGATGAAGCAATACAGAAATGCACCACCGTAAGTTGCCGTTTACTCATGATGGTTTTCTCTAACAGGCCTTTAGTTGGCAAAGAGTCGACCGATTATTATTCGCATTGGAGATACATACAGGTACCGTTCAACTGTATTATATCGCTGTAATAAATAAACTATTTCGTTGTTTTCGATGCCGCGAAAATAAATTCGCAAGTAAAATCGTGTGTAGATAGTTTGTATGTTTACAGGATGTTTAAAAATCGAGACATTTTAGTTTTACCAGTTTCAAGTGGAAGATATCCACGGGAACCGTTATTTCAATTTGGATGCCCTTTCACTGCTCGTAAACCGATGTTTCACATGACGGGCGTACTATTTACCGAGTGTCGTATGGCTTGATTCCCTATAGCCAGTATACAGATGAGATATACGCAGGAACAGATCAACTACGCTATATCGCTACAAATTATAATGAGAAAAGTCGCATGTTTTCGAAGAAAATATATAAAAATAAATTTTCCAATTTGCTAAAAAAATTAAATCCCCAGAAGTTGTGTAAAAGAATGTCGTTGTGCCTTTCAAAGCTGGAAAATATCGAATACCTCGTGCTTTAGTTGTATAAAGATTTTCATCTAACCTCTTGCATAAAATTGGTGGCGTCTCTATCGTAAACATTGTTTGATGCATTGCACCTGTTGTTGGCGTGATTCCCTTTTTGCCAAGAACCTATTTTTATCCCTTTCATGCAAAGGCCAGGTAAGTTTCTGTAACAAAATTTGGACATATAACCGTGTCTTTGGCATACTAATTCAGAATTGATGTTTTGTAATTTTACTGGCCAGATAGTAAAATTAAATGCAGATAATGTTTCTTCTTCTGTGTAAGCAAGATCTAGGATCCAGTCCTTAGAACATCGATTTTGTGAAATCTATAAGAAATACATTAATATATGGCAAGGAAACAGTTTCTTACTGTTGCATGGTGAATAGTTGCAGTTGGTGACTCCGTCGGAAATTTTTAAGGTCTAAATCTGTTAAGCTGCTTTAGAAAAACTTCCTAGTAAGCTAGGCACAGACACGGGCACACGCAGGCACCGATCAACTGCGACGTACCGCTGTAAAATATGGAAATGTCTTCTCTATCGCGTGGTTTATGGTATAACAGTCATAATATAAACAATCGGCAATTGAATATTAAGTACTTATTATTAAGGTTGGGTAAACCTTTCGTTTTGGTTATCCAATTTAACGGACCGAAATCTTGGTATTCAACCAGATATAGTAGATATCTCCTCCCTCCAACGCTCTTCGTGCAATAACTGTGAAATAACATTACTACAGATATATAAATCAACCTAACCTTCGTTGACAACTCCAGTGTATATGGTATTGTCTTGGCATGATTCCCTTTTGCCATTTTTATATGTTTTAGCCCTTATGTTCAGAACGGTATTTATATTTCCTTGGGTTTGTAGTAGGTTGGTGATTGACAAAATAAAATGTATCCTTGCAGTGCAATTGTTAAGTTATCGTTTCCTATGAATTATGTATTAGTCAAATTTAAAATTGCAAATGTCTTACAATCGGCTTCAAGTTGAACTCGTGCTGTTAAGTGATGTTCTTAAGGTATTCAGATTTCTGCTGGTTGTTTTTAGAAAAGTCCAACTGTGCCATATCAAAGCAGAATTACGAAAGTTGATCGTACTCTTAGTGCTTCCTATAAATTGGGTATTAGTCAAATAAAATTGTACTTGCTCTTACAATTGAATTAGATAGAAATTATGGGATGCTCTCAATGTCTCTAAGGTGATGACAATTTCGTTAAGCTTCACTCACAATTGTTTACAGAAGTTAGATGCGTACAGGCACGTTCTACTGTGACGCATCGCTAAAAGAAATACTAAAAAAAAATTAGGCCGTTGAATTACCCGCTGGCAGTTCTGATGAGATTTGAGGCCTATAACTTGTCTTTGATTCCCATTATTGATGCTGTAATGGTAGAAATTAGTGCAAGATATGATGGACCTAACCTCACCACCTCGTCGGCACCATTTAAAATGCATGGAGAGGATATATCTGCCAAATTGACCGTACGCAATTCGCAATATTGTGGAGTATCACTGAAAAATCAAAAAGAAAACTCTAGAGGTAACTCTTTCGTTCTCTAGATGAGTAGAAAATATGTGTTTTTGTATTTTCGTAATACACAAATCCCTGTGTTTTGTTTATGTATTCCTAATAGGTGCTGGTTGTTCGATTTTTCCCAATCGGGGAACAATGTTTTCCCTCAACACATTCTCAAGACTTGGAAATTGTTGATCAGCTCTTTATCATTGGTCAACCGATACATACAGGAACCGTTCAACTGTCGTATCGCTGTAACAAAATCGTAAACAGAGGAAAAAAAAAAAAACGAAGAACAGAAAACAAAAAGAGACGGATATGTCGGCAGCCACTAGCCAGCAGATAACATTCAATTTCAATATTCAGGATTCTGTAAATTAACGATAAGTGTTTAAAGAGGAAATCCATTTGGCTTACGTCACGTTGATCTTTGTCAGGGAAAGGGTTACAACATTTTATAACCCCATGTAAAAATAGTTTTAAGAGAGTAGAACGATGGTTATTTCCGTTATCCGCTTGATATATAAAATTATTCCCCACGATGTTATGTTGTTTAGGATATATATGTACGTTGGTTTTAAATGCGAGCAGGCACGTTCAACTGCTTCGCATTGCTGAAATTTTAAAGCTAATTGTTCTTCGAAAATATTTGTAAATACCCTTCGCAACCATATGTTGGTTGTTTGCTATTTTTGTCCCTTCATGTTCCACATATTCGTTTCTGGAAATTATGCTGTTTTGGTTAACGCACGAGTATGGCTTTCTTTTGATGTCCCGGCTGCAAACACACTTTGTTGCCCATTCTCTCAAAACGTCACCACAAATTTTTTCAACATCGATGTTGGGTGTACTACGTGAGGAACAGCACGTGCAACTGATAAACAAACTACAGCAGCACATCACACCAGCACATACCGTCGCTTCCGCCACTTTCATATTCCGTATAGATCCGAATTAGCACCCACAGCAATTTGTGTAGAATTTCTATGTTCTCATTCTCATTGTTTTAGCTCACTCACTCTGTTGTTGGATCAAATACTTCCCCGATTTATCATCTTTTATCGGCAAAAAACGAACTGTAAAACAAAATATCATTTATGGTTGATTTTTAATGCTTCAAAAATAAATTTACACTACAAATTTTTTGTATTAATTTAAATACTTTTTTATTATATTTTTTCCAAATCAATTCTGTATAAATTTGTATAAAAAAATTGAAAAGAAATATTCTTTACATCCTTACTTTTATCTAGAAACATCACAATTGATTCAATATGAATCAGACAAACTTCTCAGGTACACCTCGTGTATTAATTGCACTAGCAGTTAAACTACGTCAACTCAAAGCAAATATGTAAAGCTATGGTGCCATCTCTTTTGCTCATTCTATTATAATGCGAACTGTTATACATTTTAATGTGTCATCTCTTTCGCTCACCCTATTTCTCTGTGAACTGTTATACATTTAAAGTATATATTTGATTGTGTATAGTATAAGATTATTTCCTTTCGCATCTTCTCGAATTTACGTATTATGTTGAAATCGTGAAATAAGCTTTTATATAACATCAAAAGGTAATTGAAATATCGAGTAAATTAGCCATGTGTACAATACACGACACACTCCGAAGTCTTTAGTATACACAACTTTCGACATGATTGCCGAAGTCGACTTCCGAAGTGAATACAAAATCGATTGTTATATACACAAAATGGCGATGGCTTTACAATTTTGCTTTGTGTTAAAATTAGATACTCATATACAATAAACTTCGCAATTTATATAGTTTTGTTTAAATATTAGTTTTACGAACCGATTGAGTAATATCTGAGCTGATCATCCACACATCAGTCGTGCGTACGTAGCTCCCAAAACTCGGCTCGGGTTCGCCCAGCCCAGTCTCGTTGGCTTTGGCTTTCTCTACCAGAAAATGGTGTCATGTCAACTCACTCGGTTTTCATTTTCACATTATGGAACACTTTGTACGATGCTTCATTGACTGCAAATGAAAAACTTGCTTGATAAAACTATACTACAAATACACAATTCAGACATCTGCAATTAAAACTATTAACTAACTACTGCAATACTTTGTAACACATTGCAATTATCACTTTTTACATTATATTCATTTATAAATGCGGTTTTGACATCACAATCTTTATTAGTACTGCTGCTCAGCGATCGCATAAAGGAATCCAAGTCACTAAGCTCACTTTTCCACAAATTATCCACCTTTTTTTGACGTTCAGCTTCTTCCTCTTCAGACACCTTCCCTTTCACATAACTGCTGATGGCGTAACTACCGTCTAGTTTCGTTTGGAACTCGGCCCAACGATGAAAACGTTCTCTCTGTTTGCGACGCAATTCAGCTTCCGCAGTCAAAAGAGCTGTATTCAACATTGCATTTACACGTAAATTGCCACGCAACTTTCTTTTCATTTCTGATCGTTTGATGCGGAAATTACGAACCCATCCGCAAAGCGTTGTTGGATCTTGTTCAACAAAAACATTTTCACAAGTTGTAACCATTTTGAGAAGAAATTTAATTTGCCACGATCGTTATTAGCACTAGGCACTGTTTGCTCTTTTCTTTGTTCTGATTTTTATATATTTGCAATGCACATGTACACACACCTTCAAACTTTGTTGGCCTTGAATTTTGATGACTCAGCTCACTTCTGGTACACATAGAAATTAGCTTCCACTACCTCGTTTTGACTCGTGTGATATTTTCACAATATGTTCAACACAACTTCTCGCCAACAACTGTGAAATTTCGTTCATTGCAGCCTGTTATTTATACTCTGGCCCTTGCTTGAACGAAGCAATTCCTCCGCTTGTACGTAAAAAGTAGTACCTATTTTAGGGTGACTTTCGCACGCTGGTGACTGACCTGAAGAACAAGGGTAAATTTATCGACAAACGAAACTTAAGGGACTAATACTGCTGTACCACAACTGTAAATCTGTTCTTTTATATTTTCGTAATTCTAAAGTAAAAATTGCACCTAGAATTTATTTGCTATTTTATACGGTTCGTTATTTTATCGCTTTCTGGTCGTTTCCTAAAATTCGGAATAATATGAGGAAAACGTTGAAATGTTGCCAGACGATATATAAAATCCTTGTATTTATTAGTTAAAAATTTAGAAAGTACATTTTAAACATTTAACATGATGTGATAATAATGGAAATTTTTATAAACAATAGGTAAATATTAAAACATACAATTTTTGCTTTATTTTGTCATTCAAAATATACTTTTACTGTGTATATCCACACATTATATGCTGTATGTAATAGATATGTATGAATTATGTATGATATTATAGAGTGTTTCTAAAAGTTGCACTGTACAAACGTATCTTTTAAATATACATATACAGTTAAATTGGACAATATGGACACCCCTTATAACCGGACAGCTCCTAAAACCGGACAGCTCCCAAAACAGGACAAATTTCATGAACCCATTGCTTTCATTAATATTTTCACACATAAACAATTCCTAACTTGTTTTAATTTGTAGCTAGCTCTCTTTAAAAGAGTTTATTTAATTTAAAGTTTGGTAAATAGTCTGTATATCCCAAAATCGCAAAATGCCACCAACAAAAAATGTTTTGTCTATTAAAGATAAAATGGAAATTATCAATGTGTTCGAGAAAGAAAAAATAAGTGTTCGTGAGATTGCGAAAAGGTACAGTTTAATTCTGTAAGGAACTCATTTGTTATAGTTTATTTCTATTTGAAGGTTCTATATTAGCAAATCGCAAGCTGCAGATATTAAAAAAAATAGAGAAACCATTCGTTCTAAATGGGAGTCTGGAGCTAATGTTCTTCAAAAGAGAAGTTTTATAAAAGAAGGAGGATCTGATATTGACAAAATGTGTTTTGATTGGTTCACTAAGGCTAGAAGACAAAACATTCCTGTTTCTGGTCCGATTGTACAAGCTAAGGCGAAAGAAGTAGCGCGGAAGTTGGGTGTATTAAATTTTGTTGCATCAGATGGATGGTTAAATCGATGGCGCATAAGAAATAATGTTGCTTTTAGGAGCATATCTGGTGAAACTTCAGATGTAAGCTCAATGGATGTTGAGCAATTCAAGGCAAAGCTACCATCTCTGCTACGCGACTACAAGCCAGAAGACATTTACAATGCCGACGAAAGCGGACTATTCTTTCGTGCATTACCTGACAAAACTCTCGGTCTTAAGTCCGAAAAATGTATGAGTGGGCAATTATGTAAGGAGAGGCTAACAATCCTATTTTGTATAAACATGGCTGGACAAAAGGAACAGCTTTGGTCGTTGGAAAAGACACCCTTCCTCGACCATTTAAACATCTTTCTTTAAATGAACTTCCAGTGGATTGGCAATCTAACCACAAAGCATGGATGACTCATGAAATCATGACTACATGGCTAACTCAACTAAATAGGAAAATGAAATTTCAAAATCGGAAAATTATTTTGTTCTTGGATAATGCAGCAACACATCAAAGTCATATGAACTTTACAAACATTAAAATAATTTTCTTGCCTCCAATTACAACCGCAGTTTGCCAACCTCTTGATCAAGGCATAATACAAAATTTTAAAATTGAATATAGAAGCTTAATGTTACAACACTTGCTCCCAAAAATCGATTCAGCGAGTTCGGCATCAGAGTTAGCAAATTCCGTTAATGTTCTTGAAGCTTTATACTTCATTCAAACCTCGTGGAATAAAATTAAAGCCACAACCATCAAAAACTGCTTTCTTAAAGCTGGTTTCCCACACACCAATCAAAGTTTGCCCGATTTTATTGACGAGGATGATAAGTTTCGGGTCACGTACAGAAATTTAAAAAATGTAATACCTTTTAATTTTGACGATTTTGTTGAAATTGATAAAGTTGTCTTTACTGAAGAAAATTCTATTGAAATACAAGTTGAACCAGACCTTGCAGAGATTAGTTACTCCGATGACGAAACAATTGAAGAAATTGCCGAGCCAATAGTATCGTACAAAGACGCATTTGAACATATTGCTTTATTGAAGCAATTTGCAAGAGATGACTTTACAGCCTTCAATCTCTTAAAGAATGTAGAGACTCATTTTGAAACTCAACTCCTTAAGCTTAACCAATCAAGGCTTAAACAGCCGACTATAATTAAATTTTTTCAACCAAATTAAACTTGTGTAATGGCTAAAATTAAATGTACACTTGTATTCAACTTATGCATACAAACATAAGTATATTAATATAATACAAATTTGTCAGTTAGAAATATAAATAATTTTGTAAAACATAGAATATTTTTTTTAAATCAGAACCTCAGTTCATTTTCGATACTCTAAGAACACATTTTTAACTTACTCGTAAGTTTTGGTCATTCCCCATAGCTGGACAAAACCACTGCGACGGTGGATGTCCAGTTAGGAGGAGTTTCACTGTATATGTTTATTTATTTTTAAGATATGTAATTTCATTTCAAAGAATCGCAACTACATATGTGTTAGTAAAAAAATTAATGTCTCAATTTATATTTTTTAATATGAATATAAAATAATATATATTAAAATATAAATATAAATTGATTTAAACAGTAAAAAAATCATAAGCTGTATTTCGAAATCAAAACTGCGTTTTCCAAATAAAATACTATTTTTTATTATTAAATACATTGATTATTTCTATCTATTGTTATTTTTGTGAAATAAAAAGTTGTATGTAAGTAAATAACGATCAATTCATTCCCGAAATAAAACCACGTTCAATTATTAATTTAATTTACTCGGCTTCCTTTATTAAAGAGAACATTTGTATATACATATGTATATATGTATGTATGTATATGAGTAACTTCCCAAGATGCTATGCATTTTTAAGAATATTCGCAAACATTCCTTTTAAGTTTAAAGTAACGGATTTGGCGATCAAGGTCGACCTTGTTTAGCGTGAGAATATTTAAAAGAACATCTTCCAAGGTAAACAAATAACATCCCTTCTTGGATAAGTGAAGTTCACATTATTGGTATGTTTGCTTTTATGCAGGTAAATGCGAATAACTGTGCTATATAAATAAGTGTACATACACTGATATGTATATATGTATAAGTATACCTACACTTATGTGTGTATCTATGTCCGTGTTCTGCTGGTTTCTGCCCTTTTGCCAAGAAAACTATTTTAACAGCTGTAACACGGCGGCTCGTCAATTCACAAGACATACAAATGTATGCGATCGAATGGCATGAAAAAACATACATACATATACATACATATGTATACATACGAACGTATCGTTGCACTTAAATATATTTTATACAAAAAAATGACTACAATTTATACCTACTACTCCAAATGATCGAAAGTAAATGCAGTTTGACTTTATATAAATGGAGTACATTTGTGTATGTGCATATATTCTTTTGTGTTTGAATATATAAACATATGGCTGTGGCTTCGCACAAATTTGAAAAAAAACGTTAACTTCGGCTGCACCGAAGCTAATATACCCTTCACAGGTGCATTTCTTTTGGTAACTATGTGTTCAGTTTGTATGGAAGCTATATGCTATAGTAATCCAATCTGAACAATTTTTTCGGAGATTATGTTATTACCTTAAGCAGTAATCCATGACAAATTTCGTGAAGACACCACGTCGAATGCGAAAGTTTTCCATACAAGCCCATGATGCCGATCGCTCGGTTTGTATGGCAGCTATGTATATGATATAGTGAGTCGATCTGAACAATTTCTTCCGATATTACATTATTTCTATGAACAATAACTCATACCAAATTTCGTGAAAATATATCGTCAAATGTGAAAGTTTTCCATACAAAAACTTGATTCCGATCGTTCAGTTTGTATGTCAGCTATATGTTATAGGGGTCCGATATTGGCAGTTCCGACAAATGAATAGCTTCTTGAAGAGAAAATGACGTTTGCATAATTTCAAAACGATATCTTATAAACTGAGGGACTAGTTCGTATATATACAGACAGACGGACATGGCTAAATCGACTCAGCTCAACATACTCATCATTTATATAAGTATGTATGTATATACTTTATAGGGTCTCTGACGCTTCCTTCTGGGTGTTACAAACTTCGTTACCTAAAATGAAAAACAAAATAACATCAAAAAAGTCGAAATTCATTTTTTTATTGCTTACGCTTCACTACATCATGTGATATACATGCATATGTATGTACATATAAGTAGCATAAAATTTTCAGCTTCCGCTGGCAGATATAACCAATATATAACCATTTTATAACCAATATTATTGGTTTCTATTGTATCGTTTCCTACGACGATAGATTTATGAAAAGTGATG
The DNA here is from genome assembly GCF_024586455.1 of Bactrocera neohumeralis. Classification (NCBI taxonomy): domain Eukaryota; kingdom Metazoa; phylum Arthropoda; class Insecta; order Diptera; family Tephritidae; genus Bactrocera; species Bactrocera neohumeralis. The sequence continues at coordinate 6,035,421 of NC_065923.1, forward strand.
TTACGTTATTTTAAATTTTAGGTGACGAGATATAGTTTTAAATAGTGCTTGAATTAGAACATTGGGTCTTAACAAAGAAATCATAATCAGATTTATTTATCGCTAGAAATTTAATTTCGCCGTGTCTTTGACTACCCTGAGAATTCCAATCCACCACTGTTGTTGTGTGATTTTCGCAAAGTATGGCCAACCCATTACCATTTACATCGATTAAGAAAAGATTACAGCGTTTGGGAAACACTCGCTGTAATGTTTCACGTCTCACGCTCAAGAAAGACAACAGACTTACGCTTGAATCGAATAGTTTTATCTTCGTACGTCAGGATATATGAGTCGATTCTAAACTTTATCGAACCTACCAATTAATGCGCGGCCTTTGGATATAACCGATTTCGTAAATCTCCTGCTGACCCACCATATTTTTGGATAACGCTGCCTAAATAGGAAAAGCTATCGATTTCTTCAAGATTTACTTAGACAATCTGTGTGACTAGAATTACTAAAAATCGGGGAAAGCAGAGGAAGAAGAAGACCTCCACTCCGTTGGAAAGACCAGGTAGAGAAATACTTGGCTTCGTTTGGAATCTCCAATTGGCCAAGAAGAAACGACAGGAGCTCTGTTGTTAACTCGGCTATAATCACGTTAGCGGTGTCCACGCCAGTAAAGAAGAAGGAAAGTCTAATTAATTTTTCTTTTGAAAGCAAAACTGTCGACAGAATGCCCTTTCGCTGGCCGATAGATGTTCGGATCTGTCATCCGAACGATCATCATTAGACGCATTGTTTTAAATTCTATTATTTTTATTAGTGAATAAAAAAAACATATTGTCGATTCTTTACAACGAGTTTACTTGAAATTTTCAATGGAATCACAGCTACGGAATCATTGAAAATGTTGCAGAATCATTCAGTGAAGGTTGTGGAGTCAACGAAAACTTGTCATGATATGTGAGTCGTCCATTCACCTCTGTGAATGAAACACTACATGAAAACTGTCATTTTGACATCAATAAGATGGCAGAGAATCTCAACTTCTATTACTGATCGACCCAGCACATTTTAGATAATGTTTTGGTTACGAAACGTGTCAATACTAGACGAAAAGAGCTGAATCAGTTGCTAAGACGATGTCAATTAGAAATTGCAATATAGATGCTTGACAATGTAGCTGAGACCCTATGTTCATCAAATGTATCATTACTGGTGACAAGGAGTTATGACGGGAAATATGACTGTCCAATAATCTGGCAAATGATGCTCCAAAAATGAGCCGAAACAACTTAAATTAGCTGAAGGCACTAAAGGCTAACCCACCGAGGATTATAACAAGTAGTTATGTGGAAATCGGATTAAGCGTCAGCATGCCTGTACAAAGATACCAGAAAATGTCAATCCGTGTCAAATTCGATCAGTTAGTAGTTCTATTTATTGACAGTTATATCGTATTCGAGATAGGTGATGAAAATAGTTCCACTAGAATCCTAAAAAATATTGCAGCAAAGGAGAGTTAGCATCCCTTGAGAAAATTTGGATAAAAAGTCGTGAACATTTTGGAAGTATTCTAGCCAAGGTTAGTGCTCTAAGGCAAACACCGCGATCTCTCAAATATTTTATTTTTCAATCAATATTGTGTGTCAGAACTTTATCTAGTGTTTACGTAGTCTGAAGAACCCAACCGAATGAGTGTAGGCCTCTTGAAATTCTCCAGCATTATTGTTTATTTTTCCAGCCAGCCTGTGGGCCATACTTTGCGGCAGGCGATCTCCAACGAGCACATTTGGTTCATGTAAGTACGTTCAAATGTATAAATGAAAAATGTATGTATGTTTGTAGTTGAGTGTGTATTTGAATATGAAAATTGGAAGTGGTTTCTGAGTGGCTAAGTATGCAACAACAGAAGATCGCCAACCGAAATTGTGGCTAAAAGTGTAAACACTCAGTTCCTCTTAGCACCTCGGTGCGAACGGTTTGCGTTGAATTTGAAAAATCGGAAAAGTCTTACGCTGGTTCCAAATCTAATAAAATCAATGAAAACGTCACAATGTTTACATTCTAAATGTTGCGGATTTAAAAATCAACACCCGGTTATTGTTAGTGATATGAAAAGAATTGCAGAAAGAGAAAAGATTTCTTTATTTATATGACACACATACATACATAGAGACCCAAATATACGCTGCTATTTGTATAGAAATTTTGAATAAGTTTTATTGATTTGCAAACACATAAATTACAGCAGAATCGATCAATGAATGTTAAAAAATAAGAACATAATTATATAGTCAAAATATATAAATATACGCATAAATATATATGTGTGTGTGTTCACGTGCCCACAACTGGAGTGCTATTTGCTTGATTGTGAATTTCTTTTACGCGGTCTATTTGAGGCGAAATGAGTTAATGCCAATATGGCACTGAGTGCTGCTTCATTCCAAGTGCTTTTCATATGAATCACTGTGCTTTCATTTGAATCAATTGACAGTTGTGGCCAAAATCCTTCTACTTTCATTCGCTAACTTCTCAAGCGTCTACTCGACTCAGTGACTCAGGTGCAAAACCCAACTTAAGTGTTCCAACGTCAGTGATCATGGAAAATGTGCGGTTTTCCATTATTGTAAGGATTAAAGACCTTAAAGATATAAATTCCAAAAAAAAAGATGTTTCCCAAATAATCAATGTCTGAAACCGAACTGTTTTCAGGAGAACGATCTCAAGTGGAATTCGGAGAGCCATGAAACACACGATTTCTTTTTCGATAAGCGTAGCATCTCCAGCGAGAACAGCAGCAATAGCGATGCCGTATTCAGCGATGAAGCGCATGAGATCTTCCTGTGGCAGCAGCAGCATCAGATGATCTGGGACCAGCTTGAGGTCGAGGAGACACTCAGTTTAGTGCCGAATTCGCTCGCCATATTCGAAATGGTTAAGACAAATTGCTTTATGGGTCAGTTACCGACGGCCGATCGCAAACAACTTAAAGTTTCTCAATTTATTTTTTCTTCGTCACTAACCAGCACTTACGCCAGCCACTAATGACGCCAACTTAGCGATATTGTATTCCTCGATCTATGGTTGCACAGAGAATATTATTCTCTTGCTCGATCACTATGGCGCCGATCCCAATTGTAAGGACTTAAGAGGTCGCACGCCGCTGCATTTCGCTTGCTGTCGTGGAAATGCGCACATCGCCAAGGTTTTGTTGGACCGTGGTGCTGATCCTAATCGTTTTGATGGCAAAAAGGAAGTTACACCTCTACACTGTGCTGCCAGGTGAGTCAACGCACACTTATCGAGACGTTGTCAGCGCATCGACAATTCGGCGCGCTGCGCTTTATTCACACATCATACAGATGGTATGGTATGTGCATTTGTATGTCATCCGCATATAAACAAATTTAAATTAGACCAAATATTTTTTGACGCCAATAGAAAAGAAAATATTATTTATTTATATTATACATTTTTCGCTTTATTCCTGGCCTTGCGGCGGTTGTATGCGCGCCAATTCGAACGCAACCGCGATCACGATCACGAACACCTCGCCCCCTTCCTTTTGGCCGGCTCCATGCGCCGGCATATAAATTGCGTTGAACCGTCACGGCGTGGATAGTGCAAAGAGCGTGGAATGCATTTTGCTGCTATTGAAACGGAAAGCGCACATCAACATTGGCATTGAGAAGCGTTCGGCATTGCATTTCGCTATCGATCGCAACGCTGTCGAATGTGTGGAGACGTTGCTCAAATACGGCGCAGATCCCAACACGCCACAGGTAGGTGACATTTGCGTCACATTCCTTTCTAGTTCCTGTTTCTTACCCCTACTAAACACATACCTTCCATCCCTCTTAAACAAAAAACTTTTAAACCCCTAAGAATGTTTGTTCCTATGTCATAGGTTTACACAGAGACACCGTTGCACACCGCTTGCGCATTAGGCTTCAGTAAATGTGTGGAACTGCTTTTGAATCATGGTGCAGATGTGCGCTCCCAGTTCGGTGAAGGGAAACTGACAGCCTTACACTTGGGTATGTTATATGTACGATTAGCAGCTGTCAATTTTCACTGTCAATTCACACCTGTTCTCCATTTCGTTCAACCGCAGCCGCTGAGAACGATTACGTCGAATGTGTACGTTTGCTGCTGGAGCACGGTGCGGAAGTGGATTGTCGTAATGCCAGCCACCAGACCCCACTGCATTTGGCTTGTCTATCGCAATCCATCGAAACTGTCGATTTACTGATCAAGCATGGCGCCAACGTGAATGCTGTCTACAGGGACGGTCGCACCGCTTTGCATGCTGCAATCGTCAAGCAATCTCGTAGTTTGGACTGTTGCAATGCTTTATTGAAAGCGGGTGCCAATGTCAACAAAGCGGATAATTATGGTTATACGCCTCTGCATATAGCGGCCTTGAATGAGTTCAGTAATTGCGTCTACACATTCATTGGTAAGTTGCTCTGGTTATATGGATGATGTCTAAATTCCAGTTTACAACTATATGGTAATTGACTTGCTACGAGAAGAAGTGGAGGAGAGCTCTCTATGATTAAACTTCACTATAAAGAACTACGGAACCGAAAATCTGCCTGAGAGATTTGAGTTAAAGGGCCATATAGCGTGCTTGCCAGACATCTTCCATTTCGAGCTCTCTTTTCAACAAAAATATAGGGTCAGCAGAATATATTGGGATTCTTAAAGCTTTCGAGGTTGGGTGCTTAGCCATGTGTGTGACTACAAACTTCTTTGTCTGTGTTTAATTCAAATTTAATTTGTAAATTCGCAATTCTTTAAACGGGATAGTAAATTTATCGATTATTAAAGGGCTTTTCTCAACACCTCTGAATCACTTGTAAGCGTACTTTCTAAACTTACAGAACATGGCGCAGATATAACGGCTCGCACCTCGGGCAATGTGTCCGCCTTGTCTTTCATCGTGCGCCGTACACCTGAGATTATACCGAAACTGACGGCCAAAATGGATAGTTCAATTAAGGTAAATGACCACGAAATCGGTGATGTAGACTGTGAAATCAAATTGGATTTTCGTCTGTTGGTGCCGCCAACATCATTTGAACGTGGAGAGACTGAATTGCTTCTGTCGTTAATCGAAGTCGGCCAGAAGCGTTTATTGATGCATCCATTGTGCGAGACTTTTCTTTTTCTAAAATGGCGCCGCATACGAAAATTCTTTCTGATGAGTCTACTTTATCATGCAATCTATGTCTTCCTATTCACAATGTACATCGTGGGTGTGTATGCACGCAACTGTGATAAGAATCCGAAGTGTGAAGCGCCCGCATATATAAGCACAGTGGGCTATTTCGTTATAATACTGAATTTAATATTGATGGGTAAAGAGATCTTTCAGGTAAATCGTCCTGCTTATGTAGTCTACTATTGAATACTTAAGCGTGTGTGATTAAATTGTATCGCTTTAATGTAGATGGCTCACGGCTTACAAGGCTATGCGAAGTACTGGGAAAATTGGCTGCAGTGGGCCATCGTTTTTGGTGTCTTGCTGTGTGTGGTAGATAAACCCTCACGACCGTTATATTTTTGAATTTGTTGTGTAATCGCGCTTACTTTTAGACACCAGAGATACTGATCCCCACAAATTTGTTGGCGGTGCCTACTTGGCAACATCACGTGGCGGCTATTGTAGTGTATTTAGTTTGGCTGGAGCTAATGATGCTAGTAGGACGCTTCCCCATATTCGGCGTTTATGTGCAAATGTTCACAAAAGGTAAGAGAAAGGTAGAAAAAAGGCTAACTTCGAGCCCTATTGTAGAGTGTTAGTGCTCTTTTATTTTCAAGATTTGATCATGTTTTTATAAGCACATCTGTATACTTTATTTCACAAATAATACTCAATCACCTAACGGGTTTTCATAATATTTTGCAGTTGCCGGCAACTTTTGTAAATTCCTTTTGGCCTACATCTGTTTATTGATTGCCTTCTGCCTCAGCTTCTCGGTGCTATTCAACGACTATCCACCATTTGAAAATATCACATGGTAAAAACCGATAATAATACTGATTGAGTATTAAATACTTTATAAATATTTCATCCTGCTTTAGGTCGCTGCTCAAAGCCATCACGATGATGTCCGGAGAACTGGAGTTTGAGGATATATTTTATGGAGATATACCCGTTAAATTTCCAGTTACCTCACATATTTTGTTTCTCTGCTTTGTATTGCTCGTGACGGTCATACTCACTAACCTGATGGTGGGTTTGGCTGTCAGCGATATTCAGGGTCTACAAGTATCGGCCACCCTAGATCGGTTGGTGCGTCAGGCAGAGCTTATTTCACGACTAGAAAGCTTATTCTTCTCACGCTTACTCCGCCGAGCACCAGTAAAATTAATGCAACTCTGCAAGCGTAGCGCGCTATTACGCACTTCACGCAACAAATTACAGTTCGTGACTCGGCCAAATGATCCGCGTGACAATCAGTTACCCGAGGACATCAAGTTGAATATTTACAAACTGGTGGCTGAGCGACGCGATCGCAATTTGAGTTTACGTCGGCGAAAACTCGAAAGTAACTACAACATGTTTAATCAGAGCTTACAGCGACAGTTTGAAGAAAAAAAGCGTTGCACTGCCATACCAGTTGGGTCGTCGGCTGATAAAACATCAGCAAACTCCGTAACGAAAAACAATAATATAAATAATAAAAAATCAAGTAATGATTTAAAGGAACCGCATGTTACGATTACGGTACGCGAAAACGACTGCTTGTTACGACCGCGTTCGGCTACCAATGTGCACGATCAGTTAATGGCCGAAAGCGATGTGGCCGTGAAGCTTAAGAGCCAGGTCAATGGCATTTCGGACGTGCGCGCCGAAGTGATGGCGCTGCGCGAGCAATTACGCGGAATCGGCCAAAAATTGGACAGTTTTGCGGACAGTGCAAGTAAGAAACTAAATTTCACGGCAGAAGAAATGTGTCGAATAAAAATTCATCTCGAGCAGAAAGCATCCTTTCAAGGTTGATCCACAAGTTTGGAGATTTTTACTTTGCGAGATGATCATTAAGAAAAGCTTTAATATATTTTTCATAACACTGGCATTATTTTTGTAAGAAAAAAGCGGAAATTTAATTTCAACCAAATAAACTGTGTTAAATGTCTATATACTTACGAATCGAAATATAAAGTGCAATGATTTTTTTTGTTTTTCTGATGAAAGAAATTTACAACAATAAAAATATTAACAAATACAAATGTATACATATGTGTGTTTGTGAATTGATCAATTAAAACAGTTACACATTGTCATCAGTCCACATTTGCATATGACCTTAGAAATAAAGACAATTGCATTTGCTTCGACAATTACTTTTAATCATCCATAAATGTCATTGGCATCATTAGACGCGCCTGGCTGTTTCGGTCAGCCATTTGTCGTTACTTTGGTTCCATATGAGTGTGCCTTCCGATGGTATGGGAGCGTCCTTCTTCACTAGAGTCCATGTCTTGGTGATCGGGTCAAAGGCGAAGTTCTTCGAGTTGGCTGGAGTCGGCGGTGGGGTGTTAATTATAAGCGGTTTTCGCGTGACTGGGACAAAAGTGGGCTTAGGACCAACCTGGGCGCCCCCGCTTATCAATTCATACTCGGCGTTGGGATCGTTAGCTGGTCGGGGCAAAGCAGCAACAAATGTCGCACAGCTAACTATTATTGCGGCTGATCTCATTTGAAAAATATTTAAAAAAGTAATAAAACTATTGTTAATTTCTGGATCTACAATTTTTTTTGTACACGAATTTGGAAGCAAAACTTACCAAGCGCGAAAGTATTCCTTAACCTTTTCATATTTTCAATTCCTTCGGTAAATTTGTTTTTCTTTCAGTTGAATATCTTAATTGGCACACTTATTATATATTCAGTTGTAGTTGTTTTTACAGTAACCTATTTGTTTACTGTGTTGTTAGCGTCTTTTCTCTCCAAATGTCGATTCTCTACTGATCTTTCGAATCCATTCAGTTGCATAAAATTATAATTCTTTTGCAGATACTCGGCTGTAAATATGCTTACATATATGTATGTATGTATGTATGCATGTAGACACATTTGCGTAGTTATGTTCGAATGTCTGTAGGTCTTTTTGTAGATTTATATTTTTGTCTACTGATCTTATTTGCACTCATTCCGATGTGACGTTATGAGCTGTGAGTTAACCTTTTTGATTGCTCATGTCAAGAGCGCTCTAAACAATAAAATATCCATAAAACAATTCCAAAATATGAGTCATTTGAGCTGATCTTACAATATGAGACAATTATCTAGCTGGTTAAATGGCATTTTTTTATTAGTATGGGTCATCAAACCTGAAGGAAATTACCTATAATCAATAAAAGCTTCGTAAATCGACGAAGCCGGCCACAAATCCATTGCGGATGTTAGCTGCTCTGAATGTTTTGAAGTATGAGATTTAAGTGCAGACTGATAGAACCTTACAATTCGCCCTGTGACAAAATAGCTTCGCTGAGCTCACGTGAGACCTGTGTAAACCTCAAGAAGTTTATATATGTACATAAGTGTTATGTTTCCACCATTATATAGTTGTGGCCTTTTTTACTTATTATATTACCTGTCAAATGCTAGATCTAGTAAATGAATCCGCTTTTAAACGACTGATGTATTCCCAGATCTATTAATATTTAGTCTGTAAACTATTTTTATTTTGTAATTTAAAAAACTAAACAAACTAAGGCTGCGCCGAAACTATTATCTTCTTTATGGGTGAATTTCTTATAGAAAAAATTGTATCAAGAGATCTTTATCTTGGTTTTGATCGGTCAGTTAATTTGATATCGGTGATTCTGACAAATGAGCAGCTTCTTATAGATAAAAGACGTTTGGAAACTTTCAGATGTACTATATATCCAAAAAATTGAGGCATTAGTTCGCACATACTTAGCTAAATCGATTCAGCTCGTCACGCGGACCATTTATATATATTATATGTATACTTTATGGGCCCCTCTAATTAATTAACCTCTCCTTCTTCTTCTTCCTTTTTACTGGCGTGAAAATCGCTTACGCGATTATAGCCGAGTTAACAACAGCGCGCCAGTCGTTTATTTTTTTCGCTACGTGGCGCGAATTGGAGATTCCAAGCGAAGCCAGGTCCTTCCAACGGAGTGGAGGTCTTCCTCTTCCTCTGCTTCCCCCGTCGAATACTTTCAGAGCTGGAGTGTTGTTGTCCATTCGGACGACATGACCTAGCCAGCGTAGCCGCTGTCTTTTAATTCGCTGAACTATGTCAATGTCATCGTATATCTCATACAGCTCATCGTGCCATCGAATGCTATATTCGCCGTGGCCAGTGCGCAAAGGACCATAAATCTTTCGCAGAACTTTTCTCTCGAAAACTCGCAACGTCGACTCATCTATTGTTGTCATCGTCCACGCCTCTGCATCGTATAGCATGACGGGAATAATGAGTGACTTATAGAGTTTTGGTTTCGTTCGTCGAGAGAGGACTTTACTTCTTAATTGCCTACTTAGTCCGAACAAGCACCTGTTGGCAAGAGATATCCTGCGTTGAATTTCGAGGCTGACGTTGTTATTGGTGTTGATACTGGTTCCTAAATATACGAAATTATCTACAACTTCGAAGTTATGACTGTCAACAGTGACTCCCCCTGCGGGTAGGGGGGACCCCCTTTGGGTTCGGGGGGGAAACCGAATATACCCGTGGTAAGGCATGCCTGTCGTAAGAGGCGACTAAAATTCTGACCACCAGTCCAGAGCCGTATAGAACCTTGGAGGTAACTCCAACCTGCTCATGTGGACTGGCTCCTCGGGGAGTATCGTGGTGGTTGTGGTTAAAACCCAAATGCGGGAAGAATTGACCTTGTCAGTTGAATGTGGAGTTGCATTGCAACCGGGTGCCGGACCCAAAGCACGGCAGAGGTTTTAGATGGGCCTCGAACCCGACCAAGGTGGTTAGTGTGTCCATTCCACACTGCCAATTGGTACTGAAAATGCTTAGCATTCTCAGGGCGCTGATCAACGCATTAATTTGATCCGCTGTGCTTTTGAGCGCCGTGGAGTAAGGCTGTCGTCAGCAGGTACCCACGTTAAACACACCGGACGTTGTCAACAGTCGTGACTGTGACGACTGTTTATTTGATGACAGGATATATTTCGTCTCGTTCACCACCAGACCCATTTGCTTAGCTACTTTATCCATTCTGGAGAAAGCAGAACTAACGGCGCGGTTGTTAAGGCCAATTATGTTAAGGAGATCACTTTACAAATTAAAGTCTTAAGACCTAAGAGATCATATACATATAAATAATATTCTTTGGATAGAAACGGTATTATATATCTCTGTCCGTGTTTGTGTATCGATATTACATACAAATGAGTATACAAATGTGTTTGTACACAAATTTTAAATAATTCTCTCTGCTAAAAAGTTCGCTGGCTTTGATTGATGAAAAACAAGGCAACGCTTTGGTTCAGACTTTGATTCAAACAGCAACTGATAACCTTTGATAATGGACATCTCTCCATAATTGGCGATTTTTTAACACATGCGTGTATATGTATGTTTGTATAAATAATGATTTTATTTGTTTAAATTTCATTGGAAGAACGTTAGTTATAAATTCCTTAAAATTAATTAGACGCCAAAATATAAAGACTAATAAACATACACGCAATAAAGTGTGTGTGTGAGTGCATGCTTATAAGCGGATCAGTCGCTAACTTAATCTATGTGGCAGAGGCGGTCCACTTTAATTTAACATTACTTCCGAATTAGTTGTAAATATAGATTTTCTTTCAACTTCCTGGATGAAATTTATGTTCATTAAAAATGCGCTCTCAGCCATTTATAAGGCATTACAGGTTCCCATGCGTACAAAAACAACATCTGAAAGGAATAAAAGCAAATTGAATGGGTATTTGAGCAACAAAGTGAAGGGAAAAGCATTCGGCGCTGTGACCAGCCTTCAATACCAACCTTGACCGCAACGTGCGGCGCAGTCCAGACGAGCGTGGTTGTGATAATTCTGACTGTCGCTGCCACAAACAGGATTGTATTCCATGGTGGTGGGACAGGCCCTCAAACAGGCTAGATAACGAGGCGAAGGCACTGTTGTCGACGAGGCGGGCGGTGCAGGAGTGGTAGTCGTAGTGCCGGCACCTATGTGAGCCAAGTGATGCAAAGGAGAATTCCACTTTAGGTGTTGTTGTTTGTTAGTAATAATAATGAACTATGCGCTTACCAGGGCGATCAGGCAAAAATGGATTCGAAAAAATTGGACCCTGCCACTGCCACTGTTGGGGACGCCCACTTGCCAGCGCGCACATTTGCACTAAACACAAACAGAGAAAGCCAATTTTAAATATTTAACATTAGGAAAAAATCTTTATTCTTTATTACGTTAGGTAAAAATACAACAAACAAAAACACATACCGCAAATACACAATATAATTAATTTCGAATTCATGTTTATCACTGTCTTATTTCCGAATTTCGTATGCAAATAAATCTGAACACGCGTATATTAGTGAGCAGCGTGCGTTATTCCCCGGCAACCTTCTGTGATTAACTTACCGTAAATTATATTTCACTGCCGGTTTTATACGCGCCGTCATTGGGAAGATCAAGCAAAACCCCATTACTCAGCTCAAACTCCTACATACATACATACACACATACATATGTACATATGTACATCCAAACTACAAGTGTCCACATTATGCTCACACATTCGTATTTGCGTATCAATATACATAGATTATACTGCATGTTATGAAAGATTATTGAATGCTTGGTTTGCCACGATGCTCTCCAGCCTACTCTTGGCTAAGTAATACATACATACGTACATAGCTATATGGCAGTTCGACTTTTCTCTTCTACAAGTTGTATACTTAGAACTTTAGAAGATCGTTAAGCAATCGAAGAGGCTTCCTAAACTTTGCTTTTACAATCTAGTCAGTAACACTAGTTACAATGTAGTCTATAGCTCGTTGATTTCACTGCGTGATACTTACGAACTTAGACTTAGACTATAAATAGATTTGATGTAGATATTTTTGAGTTTGTTAAAAAGATATAAAAAAAAACGTGCACTTATGTATGTAATTTATTTTGCACACCCTAAAAAGAGAGACTAGGAATTCATATTGTGTCTTTCTAAGTCTTTCTTTAACTCATATGTACATATGTATGTGGATTTTTTAAACTCTCGTTTTGAAACCAAAGCTATTGATAACTTATTGAATCATTGATCACACAAATGTTTGCTTTTGTTATCAGATATGGTGAATGATGTTTTGTTTAATATTTCAAATTGCATTCTCTTTTGGAGAATGTCCGATTAATGTTTACATCTGTACATATGTACATATGTATATGTATTTTTATCCATAAAAAAACGCACGACTTGAATATTCGCAAATTAAGCTCAGAAGTTTTTTAACTTCGTTGCTTTCTGCTTTTGATTGTTTACAGTTCAAGAATATACAAACCGACACACATTTGTACTTTCCGTGAGGTGAAAAAATCCCCAAGGTGTAAACTCGTTTTGATTCCTACTTTACTGCGCAAAGATTAGTTAAAAAGGAATAACCCGGCGAGTATAAAAACATAAGCCGTTAGTCGCATTCGAGTACTCGCCGACAATTTTTGAGTGCTGCTTTGATGCCCCGAGGTATTGTGTCTTATCATTAATTACCACCACATTGCCCTATTCTATCCTGAAAGTGCGTGTTATATTGTTTTAATTTTAATAATTTATTACATCGAAATATATTCGGACTACCGATACTCAAATACATTGAAAAGGTTTACGCGGAAACTAATACCTACATATCAGGGTCCGTTCCGGTTACCTAGACCCGACTGTCGTTGAGGACGGTATTAAATGAAAAAGATCAATATTTACTTAAAAAAATCAAAATTTCCGATAAAAATGAGTTATCTTAGAGCGAATTCTAATTGAGTGTTCCGCCCTGAAAAATATCATGGTAATTCCTGTTCATATGTAAAATTTATACAATCACTTTACACTTATAAAAATGACTAAACAATTATAGCTTAAGCCTCAAGCTATAACAACAAAACTCATTAAACACAAATTTAAAGTTAATTAAGCTACAAATAAGAATTATTAATTTTGCCGTTCTTTTTTTGTTGGAGGTTTGAGCTTTAGAAAGTTCTATAAGAGGGCGCTGCAAAAATTTAATAAACGATGTGTTTTCTTTTTTTGTATTTTAATGCAAAAGTTTTGGTGATTAAAAAAATTGGGTGTTTTGGGCCATATGAGCACCAAATTCGATGAAACCAGCGGACAAAAAAGTCCAAAATGACTTGCTGCAGGTGAAAAGAAATAAGAAAATCCACAAAATCATTTTTTTCTGACTTAAAATGATGTTGATAGTGGACGAATTTTTCGCGAATATTTGCCTTAAAATTATATGAATTTTCACTTGCCTTCTGAACAAACTGTTCAATTAACCGATATAAATTAATGAAAGATATAAAATATCATTTTTTGGTTCTTTTATTTCAGCTTCTCAAGTAGCATTTGTTTGTAAATAACGGTTAAACTATATAAAATAGCTTAAAATATAAATACATGCATTTATGCTTTCATATTGTTCTATTATAGCAAGATCACATACCAAATATTATTTTCACTTAAACAATATATGATTTTTGGTCATTATGAGCATATTTTCGGAAAATATGTTTGTGCGTATGCTTCGCATTCGTCTAAAACTCATAGCTCTATTTAATTCTACAGGAAGTTCGTTTAAAAAATTTCGATTTCTTTTAGGTTCATATATGTATTTACATAAGAGTTTGTCTTTAAATGAAATTTGTACTTTTAAAGTGAGTTAAAGAAATAGAACACAATATCGTCACTATAAGATGAGCTAATGAGGTATATTTTAAGTAAATTAATCATAAATCCGTTTCACGTACAATTACAAGCAATACTTAAATTTAATTAAATAAATTCCATTAGGATAACAGAAATCGTTTTAGAAACAAACTATTATGTATGTATATATGTGAGTTATCTAAAATTATCGTCTTTTTAAAAATGGACTTGTTTAAACGCGTTTGTCATTCTTCTTCGTGTTGTTATTATTTTGCTTTGGCTTCGATTTTGCGTTTGCCGATATTGTTCGTTGTTGTTGTTGTTGTTGCGACTGATTTTCATCCAATTCTTGCTGTGAGCGCTGCGATGTATTTCGCTGTTTACGCACGACACTATTTTCACTCGTAGAATTATTTGCACCACTAGTGGATTGTTGTTGTTTTTTCTTTGACAATTCTATACTGTTGATTTGTCGTTGCTTAGGATCCGGAGAGACGAAGAAGCCACAAACTTTATCATCCCAAATTACTAACTTCACGTCGATGGTAGAGAACAATTGCAGCTTTACTGGTGGAGTCTTTGAATTGCGCTCGGCAATGAGCACATAAGCCGGGGCGTTTGAGGTGTCCACCAACACTTTTTGCATTTTAAAATTAATGCTGATCGAGTGGCCAGTTTCAATAGTGACCACATTCAACAAGTGTTGGAAAATTTCTGTTACAACAGCGCGCATGGTAATTGATTGTTTTTCTTTAATATAGCGTTTAAAGAAAAGATTTATGGATTCGTCTCCGGCATTTTTAGCATTGTACTTTTGGTCATTACAAATTTTGGCAAGCATATGCAATTCGTCAGGGCTACGTTTGGGTGGTGGACAGTAGTCTAAGGCAGCAGCTAGGACCCTGAAATAAAATTTGAATTAAAGATAAATGCACTAAAATAATTAATAGTCGCTTTTGAATACTGTACCTGTGAACTAGAATATCGGGGTATCTTCGTATAGGACTTGTGAAATGCGTATAAATAGGTATGGAAAGAGCATAATGCCATAGGTCAGCCTCTTCTGATTTACCTTCACTACAGAAGTACCTTATAAATGAATGAAAAAAACAACAAATTAATAAATTTGAAAAAAGATTAATAAAATAATAAATAAAAAGAAAAACTTAATAAAAAAAAAAAATTAATAAATAAAAACAAAAATAAATAAAAAACTTAAAAAAAAAAAAATAAAAAACTTAAAAAAAAAAATAAATAAAAAACTTAAAAAAAAAATAAAAAAAAACTTAAAAAAAAAATAATTGAAAAATATTTTAAAAAATTAATCAAATAAAAAAAAAATATTTATAAATTCGAAAACAAAATTTTAAATTGAAGAAGTTTAGGAAAAAAATATAATTTAACCCCTGACGGATTGCATTTCTAAATGAACTTTTTTTTCTAAATTTCAGTTTGTTTCATCTATAATGTATTAATAGGTATGGAAAGAGCTTAATGTCATAGGTCAGTCTCTTCTGATTAACCTTCACTACACAAGTACCTAATAAATAATTGAAAAAAATTAATAATTTCAAAAAAAAAAAATAATAATAATTTCAAAAACAATAAATTCATAATTTAAAAAAAAAATTAAAAATAAATTATAAATTAAAAAAGGAAATCACTTAAAAAAAAAATAATAATAGATAAAATGAACACTTACTTAGCGCGTGCCATTGGTTTCGTGAGCAATGCACTTAAACAAGCGTCCATTGCTTCGGGATCTTTTGCCTCGCGAGACAGTTTCTGCATGCTGGCGTACACAGCCTTTGAGCTAGAGCAATCGAACTCCATTCCTAAGCTGAGTAATTTTTCACGCAAGTTCTTCATCGATTTCGAAAGTGGGGGACCATGATTACGTAAAATGGATATGTCAGGGAATCGATCGTATATGAACCGCGCGACTGATTGATTCGCCAACAACATAAATTCTTCAATCAGAAAGTTTGCCTCTTGGCGACTATCCAACTCATAGTTTAAAGCTTCACCGGTTATGGGATCTAAATTGAAGCGTATTTTCGGATTATTGATTGATAATGCACCACCATCAAAGCGCTTCTGGCGTAATATTTCAGCAACTGTATTTAAAATTTTTATACGTGGGCATATGTCATTAACGGTGAAGCCGTTGCAAATCGTGGGGAAATCGTCTATGCCAAAATCTTCATTCGGATTGTCGATCACTTTTTGTGCATGTTCATAGGCTAGCTGGACGCATGAATTGATAATTGTGCGCGTGAAACGCGGTTGACCAATGATTTCACCATGTTTATTTATACGCCAAAAAACGGAAAACGCAAATTTATCTTCACCTGGCAGTAGTGAGCACTTAAAGCACAATGTTTTAGGCAGCATGTGAATAACTTCGTTTACCAAATATATTGATGTGGCACGTTCTTTGACGATATTATCCAACTCACTGTTTTCTTGTAGGTAATGAGCTACATCGGAGATATGAACACCAATTTCATATATGTCGTCGTCCAAACTCTCCACGGAGACAGCATCGTCCAGATCACGGGCTGTAAGCGGATCAATTGTGAAAACACATTTTTCTCGCCAATCTTCCCGAAAACGTAAGTCAGCTGCACTTATAGGTGGATCTGGCTGCGCATACAGGTCATTGAAATGCTGCTCAAATGGTTTTATATTCTTCAATCCATTATGTAGTAGGATGGCTTTTAATTCAGCTTCTACATTACCAACTTTACCAACAGGTTGTAGCAATTCACCAATGCAATGTCCATTAATGTCCGTTTCAATAACTCGCACTAAATAAAGCAAACCACAGACATCATCTCGATTTTCTGTTGTTATGTGCGAAGAGCATGTGCTTTCTGGAATGTAAACCATTGGTACACGCATGTCGTGTGGTTTTAGTTTGTAATAACTTATCTCATCATTCAATTTCATGGAATTTTTGAAAGAAATAGTTCCAACAATTTCACGTAATGGCGTTTGTTTTACTATAGATATCACAAACGATTTCGGGCAATTATCTGGTACAGTAATGGCGGAAGCATCCATTTCAGTATCGTTTTCTGAATCAGGTGATTCTGTATCTTCGAACGGATCCTCGTCATCAGCTACAAATGGAATCAGAGAAACAAATTTACCATGGTAACTTCCAAGATAACTATATTTAAAGAAAATAAATAAATGAAATTAAACAAGATATATATACCTAAAGAAATTGAAGTTTCTTTGCCACCAGTTACTGACGCTCCTTCGACTTCCGTTTTTCTTACTTCCTTAGCTACTGTGTCGGCTGGTGAAGAAGTTGGCGTAGCTCCTACACCCATATTCATCACGAAAGCGCGCACTATATCTCCTTCAAAGGCATAACGTCTAGCTACTGGCAACAATATGATACCGTCACGTTCGGTACCTTCTCGGTCCGTGGACATTGTAATAAAAGATTGACGGTTATTCTTACGATTAATTCGTATTTCTTCCTCAACTATACGTCCTATTCCCGCTTGCACTAACGTTTGAGCATACGATTCTAAATCATCAAAAGTTCCTTTGAATTCCAACTCTTCCGCCTTTTCCTTTTGTTCTGGGCCGAAATATTCGGATACAATATTATTCAAATATTTGCTTAAAGATTCTATCTCGCTTTTCTGATTTTTCGAGTCTTTGGTTAGTTTATTTTTGCGTTTACGTTGACTACGCTTTCGGCTAGCTTTTTGTACGCTAGCGTTGTCATTTATAGAATTTGTATCTTTTTGTGATGTGGTTGTACTGGCATTAGAGACCTCTGATTCCTTTCTTTGTTTGGCAGTCAGCAATTGTTGTGCATTTCTACTAGTAGACGCAGCTATTTCACTTGCTGTAAAAAGCTTTATTTGCCGAAGCTTAGGATTACGATGTGCAAGTGTTAGAACACGTTCCTTAAGTTGTGGATTTTTAATAGTTAATTGATTTAGTAACTCATGCAGGCCGTCAACTTGCTCTTGGAGATCTCCAACTTTCTCTTGCAATTGCTTGCGTGACGAGTACCGAGCTTGTACTTGGGCAGTTTTTAATTTTCGATTTTCATTTACAGAAATTGTAGCTATACTGTTATTTAGTGAGTTAGTAATGTTGGCTTGTAATGATTTCATTGCTTGTTCTGCTAACGTGTCATTAATTTGAGAAACTTCCGAGATATTTGAAACAGCCATAGCTTGCTGTTGCAATTTATTACGGTGGATCCCCAATTTATCACGAAGGTTTTTTGTTTTTTCCTGAAGTGTGGCGATTTTTTTAGATAAACCTTGTTTTTTTACAGTTTTGCTGCTTGAACTGACTGTATTCGTGTTCTCAGAATCGCAAGATAGCGGTATATTATCGCATTTCACATGTGGCATTATTGGGGCCTCTTCCTCCTTGCATTTATTTGAACATTCATCGTTTAACTTTCCAAGTGAGGTTGTGATAATTACTGTATCTTTTTGCTCTTTGCCAACGTCATTATTTGCAATGATACCTTCAAAGTTATGGTCGCACTTCTCATCTACTCTAATATTTTCGTCGTTTTCCTTCTGTGTTTCCACCTCTTCTACACAATCCTTATCCATTTTTATTTACTTAAACACACTTGCAATTTTTATATGAATTTTATAAATTATATATTACTGTTTTCAAATAATGAAAAGAAATTCGGAGACTCTAAGTAAATTTACACAATATGTATATTTCCAATGTTTTCACCAAATGGACTTGTTTGCTTTTATTTTTTTTCTTTTTAACTTTTTGACGTTTTTCCTCGAATTGTGAAATGAAAGCTTCCAATAGCGGTTTAAATAAACGTAACGCCGTCAAAATAAAAAATCATTATCGGTGTGCAATACTAATATTTTTTATCATGTGCTATTAATAGAAACGTGTCTTAAATAATTTTCTATCAACTAAATTCAAAAACTAAATTTTAAAGAAATGTAATTAAAACTGATCTGAATACGAAACTTTGCAATATAAATAACAATATAAATTTGTTTTACCATCCATTTCTAAGTTTATTGTTTTATAGCAAATTTAAAAATTGCTACACGAATTATTCATAGCGTAAGTAGGGCAACACCTTTCGGAAGGGGTATGTTCAGCCTATGTTTATTATTTTGCGCGCCAATTTCCATCATTTGTCATAAACTGCCAACGGATGCATTGCGTAGAGTAATGTGATTTTCTAAATTATTTCGGATTTTTTGAGCTCGTGCTAAATATTATTAAAACAAAATTTGCAGATGTAATTCAATAAATAATTGTTAATTGAAAAGATATTGTAAAATCTTAGATGAAGGCGTGTGGCTGACCTCTTTCTGGTTAGTAGCATTTGTCAATGCGATAGCAAAGTAGATTATATTTTTATTTGCATAAACCCGCATATTGATGTGCAATTAGATTCACACAATCTCGCTTGCTGCTTTATTAATTATTTCCTAAGTAAAAGGCTTCCAATTTATATACTTTGCTTAGTTTTTGATACAAAAAGTGTAAAAAATGACTGCTTTAAATACAAATGTGGTAAATAATTTTATTAGTGCTACTGAAAGCGGTAATGAATCTATATTAGTTTCCGCCGATATCCAAAATGGTGAATGTTCTGTTGTTAGTGAAGGCACTTCTGAAAGCGTTTCTAAATTTATATTGAAAGCCCCACGTCCGGACTCGAAACTCATTCTACAAAATATGGAAGAAGTGTTAAATTCCGTAAAAAAGAAACATCGACAAAAACACAAAAGAAAAAGGGAACAGAAGAAACTTGTACAAATGGAAGCAGCAGCTGTAGCTGTGGCAACTGCAGAATTAGACAAAGTGGCTGAAGATGAACAAATGGTTGTTAATAAATTAAGAGGTAAAAGTATATCTAAACCTGCCAAAGAAAAGGGCAAGCGCTCAAAAACAAAACCATTACAAGAGAAGACCGTTCAGGAAAACGGTCAGGGAGGCTCTCCCGATAGTGCTCAAAGAAAAAAATCTCTAGATAATAAAAGTCCATTAAAGAATGCTTCCATAAATGGAGATATACTGCGTCACTTTCAACGAACTCCGAAGAAAAATCAGCAGACTACAGATAATTTAGGAAACAAATCGGATCCAAAAGTGGTTGCTAATGAAGCATCAACTGGCCTAGTTCAGCAAAAAGCAATGAATGCCTTTGAGGTTATGATGAATGCCAGAAATAAAGCAATCGGTTCAAACACACCTGGAAAAGAGACATCTCCAACGGCAACCCAAGAATCAGTTGTCAATACCAAACGTAAGTTGATTCTTCAGGAATGGGCCGACAAAAAAGGTGGCATAAAGCGTAAATTGGATGAAGAAGCACGAGCTGCATATGTTGATCAACAATTGGAGAACCGTGCGAAGCGGTGAGTTTGTAAAAAAAAAATAAATATGAATAAGCACATTGATATTTACTTTTTATTGTCTATGCAGGTTCAAACAGATGCTTGTGAATGGTGCTTCGCCTAAAAAGGATAATAGCTTCACAAGTCAAACAGCAAGTGATAAAATGAAAACAAAAAGAGGCGATTCGACGGTTGCTGCCACAAAACTGGATAAAGATAAAGCTAAGCGCAGGAAGCGAACAATACTGCGACCTGATTCGACTGATTCAGTCGATGAGCGAATAGAAAATGCAAAGACGGACTCGGAAACAGAAGAGTTTTTATCTAAACTTAATTCCCCGACCAAAAAACGAGACAGCCTATTGGGATATTTTCCGAGAAAAGAGTCTCCGAAAGAGCTGGCTGCTAAAACAGCCAAAGATTGTTTAGCAAAAGACAAAGGAAACTCTAAAACTGAAACGCCAAAGTCACGCCGGCGGGGTAGGAAAAATAGTGCCGAAACAATTGTTGCTTCTATTACACCTGTGATAGAAAGCAGTGTCGAGGCAGTACAACATAATCAGAGAGATTTAGGAATTGAAAACACACCTAGTAGTAGACCAAAACGCTCTTGCGCGGGAAAAGCTCGTTATGATTATGACTTAGAAAAGAGTCCCAATAAATTGTCTTCGGCTAAGAAATGTGTTTCGGTTTCGAGAAAGTGTGAAAGGGCAATAGATGTAGAAATAATAAATTTAGACGATAGTAATATGTCAACGCCAGAAAAGTCGAAGAAATTGGCCCCGCTTTTCGTTCGTTCACTACCGAAACCTAGCCCAGATCCAGTTGCACTAAAGGCGAAGCACGATTTCCTTATGTCGGGTGTGCCTGAGAAAATGCGCATAGAAATGGAAAAGCAAAAGCAATACGAACAAAATTATGAAGAGGTGCTGGACTATTTTCCTCGTATTTGTCATATTCAACAGTTAAATGCCGACGAGGCGTTATTTTTACAAAATAAAATACAATTTACTATAAAATTAAAATTGTATGAGAACGATTTGGAGCTGAGCACAATTGTCGAAACAGAAATAAAGAAAAAATCGAATGCATATAAGCGTAGATCTCGGAACAATTCAGGTAGCACAAAACAATTTATAATTAACAAAAAACGACCACCTCCATTTGAAGCATTATTGCCAACACTTGAGAATAAAAGGTCAATAATAAAATTGTGGAAGTCCCAATTCGATCGGTTTCCCACATTTAAATGTTACAATCAAATGCGCGAAAAATATCGATATTTTAGTGCTTTGGACTCGGCACAGGATATGGAACAAGTGAGCGAATCATTTGTGGTGACCCGTCGAACGCAACGGATACGAAATTTGGAACCAACAGGTACTACTTCTGATCAAGACGAAGTGAAACCGCCTCCATCTGCACCCAATGGTGAACTTTTATTCACTGAAAAGTATAAACCCATGCTCGTTGAACAGGTGCTCGTAAATCTCGTGCCCGTAACACAATTGCGTGACTTTCTTTCTACTTGGGCCAATGGTAGTGGCGGAAGTGCTCGTAATTCGCAATCAATTGATGACTCATTTGATGTGTCTAATGACTCAAATTCCAGTCTCAGCAATGGAACTGGCAATGCTGTGGTACTACTGGGTCCGGTATCAAGTGGTAAAACCAATGCTGTTTACGCACTTGCAAATGATATGAATTTTAATGTGCTCGAAATAAATGCTGGCATGAAGCGAACTGGAAAACGTTTGATACAAGAGCTGCAGGTTAGTAATATCTTCATAATACATGTACTTATATCAATGATTAATGTGAAAGCAATGCCATTATTTTTAGGAAGCAACACAATCACACCAAATTCGTAAAGACTCAACGCCCACACAAAGTTCTAGTAAAGCTCAAAAAAACTTACTCCGCATGTCACTAAATGGAAAGAAGCTAATGAAACAAAATTCTCAGAGTCACATTGATGCTGATAGCAATGCTGGCTGCACTGGAGATATGAATCAAAATTCGCGAAAGTGTCTTATTCTTATCGAGGATGCGGACGTGGTATTTGATCAACTAGACAGTGGTTTCACTGATGCCATTTACACATTGGCGGCTTGTTCAAAACGACCTGTCATTGTCATGGCCACGAATCCCAATTGCCAGCACCTCCAACGGCTAATGAATCAGAACACAATATATTTTACGCCGCCGAATGCTCTGAATATATCCCGCTTCATGGCTGTGCTCTCACTGATAGAAAATTGTCCTATCAATTTGGATGATTTAGTTTCTCTATATTTGTACAATAGAAAAGATCTGAGAAGAACGCTGTTGGAACTGCAGTTTTTCATTCAAAGTGGTGGTGATCGAACAAACATGGTTTCGGCACCTGCTTGTGATGTCAAAACTACGACACATCAACATATACCACAAAAGGATGAGGCGGCCAAACCTGATTTGGGGTTTTTCGCATCACCAACCAAACGAAGTCTATCAGTCGAAGAGAGCACGCAGCAGCCACAGGAACCTGATGACCAACTTAGTAAAGAGCGACTGAATAAGCAAGGGTGTAGTAAAGAGAGTGATGTATACATTCATCGTTCAATGTTTGAATTTTTCACTGTCAACCAGAATGAAAAATGGCGCATACCGTTCCCAGTCGATTTCAGTTTACTACGCGTAAACTTAACGGATGTATTTCAGTGCTCACAGCGATTGCTATTACAAGAGGGCAATTCAATTGAGAAAGCCTCGAAACACAGTGATAATGATGGAGACAAAAATAGCGTAATGAAACGCAGAACACGTACACCAAAGAAGACTGCGCTTAACAGTTCGCTAACCGATGCAGAAGTATGTCAACTGCATGAAACCAAGTCATCACTTGAAGTCATGTGTGATTTTTACGAAAGCATTTCCATAGGGGCATTATTAGGCACGCATAATGCTGACATGTCGGATGACAGCAGACGAGTTGGCCGAGGTTCAATTTCCGGAGGAAGCGCCGATTTGAGTATCGACCGGTTACTGCCCCATCTCTCCGAGGAGATTGCGCACGAGATTGTCGAACAGGCCATAAAAGTGAATTTGGCAGCGAAACCGTGCCCCTACAATCTCTTCGATACGCCGAGAGAACGGTGAGTTTTCTAACTACAGTTTGAATATGTACGTAAATTAGGAAAACACCACTAAACGGCTATATATGTATATTATTGACGCTCAAAAAGTGTATATACTCTTTCTGAAGATTCTTTAGTAATTTTAGCGAAGTTGTTGGTAGTTTTGAGCAAATTTATACTAAATTACTTTGTGAATTTCGAAATATTTATAAAATATTACAATTATATCTGTTTCACATTTAGACTCTCCCTATGTGACTACATGAATAGCACTGCAGTCAGTTCTCGTAGTCAGCGTACACGCGCCTTAGACGTGGAACCGGCACTGCGCGCCATTTGTCGCAGCGAGAAGCAACGCGCCACGCATGAGCGACGCTCAACTCGCTTCTATCATTACCTAAGACACAGCGCTATCAATGTTTCCAATTTTTCAACAGCTCCCTTTGATAATGCCTGTACAATCTTGCTAGATGCAGCGCCAGAGAACGGAGAAGCCCAGCTTAAAAGTGTTGAAGACTGACGAGGAAGCTTAGTTTAAAATTTTCAAATGTCAATTGTAGGTATTGTATAGAATTTTACTAATCCCGGTATTCAGAAAAATGTTGCTTTTGCGTTATGAACAAATTGTAGTGGCACATTAGCAGAAATATCTTGAAATTGACAGCAGCAAAACTAGTATAAATATAATTATTAAGTGTATTATAATGTGTATTTATTGGCATTTTACACTTATTAACTAAATACAATAAATTAATTTTTAACTTGTAACGTAAACTATATTTAATTATATTATGTACATAAGTACGAATTCAAACCACATTATATAATGTAAGTGAAGCTAATAAATAACAAATTTTTAATTTTACTCCTTTGCGTCTTCAATTCGCACATTTGCACCTCGCCCTGCACGAATTCGTGCGATCCGACGTAAATGTTTCGATATGAATATGACTTAGTATGAGTGAATTCAGTTTAATCACAGTCAGGCAAACTCTCCCAAATTGATCGCCTTTTTTTATTCAAAAACAAAAGAAAAATTTAATTCGTTTCTTTTCCGAGCCGGAACAGTTTTCTTGCGGTTGTTTCTGTTTCTCATTTAGACCAATGTCTGCGGATGTCGGCTGGGTGCTGAGTATTTGCATACCCTGAAAATGGAAATAAAAGTATGAAATTAGAAACAATTTTCAAATGTATATTCGTTATCATGCATTACTTATCATTTTATGTACATTTGCATGCAAATATCTCAGACTTAACTATGCGAACTATGACTGTTTATTCTAATTAATTTCTAATCTTTCTAATCTGTAGCTGCATTCACACCAACACCACTAATAATTTCAGTTAAAACAAGAAAAACAGTTAAATTCGCCTTCACCGCAGCTATAATACCCTTTACAGCTGCATTTATTATAGCAAAATATATAATATAGTAAAAAAATCTTTATCCTTCCAGCTTTATATGACAGCTAGATGCTATAGTAGTACGATCTGAACAATTTATTCAGAGGTTGTAGCGCTACCTTGTACAACAATCCATGCTGCATTTCGTGAAGATATCTTGAGAAATAAAAAAGTTTTCCATATAACGGCGCTTTTGATTGTTCAGTTTGTATGCCAACTAAACATTATGGTGGTTCGATATCGGACAAATGAGTGGCTCCTTGCAGAGAAAAGAACGTGTGAAAATTTTCAGATCGATATCTCAAAAACTAAGAGACTAGCTCGCGTATACCTCATTTTTTTAACATGATTTGGTTGAGTATTTTCGGTCGTTACAGCAACAACGGAAAGTTAAGACTGTTTTACGTGTATTTAGCGCAACAGGTTATTTGTGTTCGGGTATATATTCAAATTAAAAATATGGTAATTCTACCTCACGTAACTTGGTATTCAACACAGTACTGATAAATGATATCTGTAAATATGTATGTACATATCAAATATTACAACTCTCACTGTTAGAAAATAACTTCAATACTGTCTGCTTACATCCATACAAACACATTTACATATACATATATATGTATATATATATGTATATATATGTATATGTATGCATAATAATACTAGTCAACTGTCACTAGGCTACACGGTGCAAATATACGTTTAATTACCGCTATGTCCGTGTCTGAGTTGCGCAAACATTCACCGCTCTGGGGGAATTTCCGGAAATCAGCGAGTGTGCATAAATTGTCTTCTGATAAGCAAATACATGAATTCGATTTTAATTGTCTTACCTCTTTTCTAATCACGCCTATTTTGTACGACTTCATTTCCTTAATGGCGTCGGAGGAATGACCAACTTGATTGAAGGCTTTTGTGGCGTCTTTACCCGCATATTCGAGTATGGACTCTGCACCACCCGGATGCTAGAAATAAATAAGATGCAATTGCAGATTAATCAAGTGATTCAAACACATATATATTTTTTCAGACTTTCAACAAAAAAAAAACGTTTCTAGTCATAACTTCGGATACATTTTGAGTTATGTTAAAGGTATTTATGGCACAGCCTAAATCAAAGAATCTGGGTTTAAGCAAATGTATTTATTTTTGAAGTGGAGGCAATGGATATACATACAACCTAACCTCAAAACATTATATTATTGTAGCATAGTGACAGTCGGATCTAAGTAACCGGAACGAACACGAAGTTTTATCCGGCTCCTCGATATTACTTTAGGAATGTTTTATGCCTTCTCTATGCGAAGTCTTTTAAAATTATAATTTCGAGTGAATTCTTAAATTATGTACTTCGAAATTGTGGAGAAAAAACCTAACTGTAATTACTACATTTTGATTTTTGAAATCGATAATAAAAAAAAAAACGAATTTCGGTTTTTAAATAATTTTAATTTTTCACATCGAAAATTAATAAAAAAAAAAAAACAAATTTTTGAGTTTAGAAAATTTTCGAAAAATAATTAAGGTTATTTTTGAAAGTAATGTCTTCCGAGGCTTTGATTATTGCTATTACTTATTGCATCAGATTCCTCCTTAAATCCTTAATATAATGTAAACCTTTCTTTATCTTATATTCAACTTATGGTTTATATTCAAACGGTGTTTTTATAATTTCACTTATATTAAATCTTTCCACTTGCTATATTTACGTACTTCGTTTATGAAGGTCGTCACGTCGTAGACGCTCTCTTTGTAAATAATCCACACAGGCTTGCCATCGCGACCGTTGTTCTGTGCCACCTCACTAACACTGTACTCCTGTGACATGTTTACTAAGACTACACCAACAACAACAATTAAAAATAATAACGGTATATTTTCGAAATCGAATG
Source organism: Bactrocera neohumeralis (assembly GCF_024586455.1). NCBI lineage: Eukaryota > Metazoa > Arthropoda > Insecta > Diptera > Tephritidae > Bactrocera > Bactrocera neohumeralis. The sequence goes on from NC_065923.1 coordinate 6,062,071, forward strand.
GCAATTCCACGAGTGTTGCACGTCTTGACGCGACCGGGTGCCCACATCAACTGACATCGAACCAATTTGAATGTAAAGTCTTTTATTTACATTCTTCAACAGGAGTTCTGCAAGCCACATTCGATGCCAATTAATACACATATTACTGTATATATGTATATACATTCAAACATATTTCTGCATTTCAAAGCGATAAGGAGGTGTGTACGGCTGTTCACACAACTTATCATCAAAGCCTTTTCGATTTCATACATACATACATATATCGATGGTTATAGAGAAGCACTGCGGTATACTCATACATATGCCCACATGTATGTATGTATGTGTGTATATCTTTGTTATCTTCACTTTTTGCAAATACAGCCTTATTTAATCACACGTGAGTTCATAATAATTTACAGTTATATTGTAACATCGGCAGTTTCGACCCAAAATAACCGCTGGTTGTATTTCCTTATTGTGGGATTCTCATTTTTAATTCCCTGCTTCTTTATCATTTTCATGTTTACCACAAACATACGGTATTTCGAGATTCTTTCAACAAAAGGGGGCGTTTCAGCACTGAGACTAATTTTTCTCCGAAAATATTTACTCATCATGATTCATAGTGATCATTCATACCCAACATCATTACGTAAGTGTTTTTGCAATCCGCGAAGCTCTTCCGCTCTTCTTGCTAAATACTTGAGCTCTTTGTGCGATGCGATCTTCCAAGTCGTGTACCTCTTTTGTAGCCCAAAGTTTAGCACTCAAATTGGTTTAGCGATTTCTACTGTGTCCTACCACTATGCAAGACTTATGTATATACATAGGTTGGATCTCAGCGCCATGAAAGTAGTCGTTTTTTTATATTGTTGACCTCGGCAAGAAATGCCAAAGACATATTTGTCAACATGGCAAAATCTCTCATAAAATCCATCAAACGTTCGATAACATCAAGGAGAAACGGTCACCCAAGCATCTGGGATCAGAGTGCAGACTAAGCCAAGCTTAAACTAAGATTTACCGATCTAAACGGGGTTAGATCTCCGAAATAACAGCCCTTGGCCGAAAGAAATCCGGGTCAATTTCGGTGCGTAGAATTGGCTGGTATGGGAATTGGGCAGCTTCGTTCTCGGTGATGTAGCAGGTTAAACTCCGACATATCTAATATGTGTCCTGCGTGCAATGAGTTTCCGCATAACAATGGCCACCTCTTTGCATGCCCCACAAACCCCACTCATCCGACACCCCATTACCTTTGGTCCGACCCCGTCGAAACAACATGTTTCTTTTGCCTACCGTTGGATGACGTCAACGACAACGTAGATAATCCTTACCATCCTAACGGGGATTAGGTACCCGTTACAACAACAACATTGTGGAGACCAAGGAACTTTAAACAAACTATGTGTCAGGTTTGCGTTAAAAGAGCTATGACTTATTTTCCATATTTTGGTTTAACTTCTTCGCCTCCGACATCTTTCACCTTTTTTTTAAATACTTATTTCAAAAGCTGAGTCTCTCTAACCACGCACGTTCTGTCCCACCTGGGTGAACTGCGGCTCGTATATTTCATACTTCCACTTTCGGACATAAATGACTACTGTATTATATAATTTTGAGTACAACCTTTCTGCGATTCTACGATTCAGTGAGGCAACTGCGCATTTTCCTATACAGATCCACCGACAATAAATTCAACTTCCAATTGTTAGGTTGTAAGTTGGTGAGCCAGTCCGGCGAGGGGCGGCAGGTATAAGTCTTAGCAGTCAGTGTTTGCTCCGCGTGTGTGTGAAAAGTGCATTTTTTCACTTAGATAACGGGATATTCTAAATATTGTTTATATTTATTTTCAGCACGTTCGCCTAATTCAGACAGATTGCGATAGCCTGCATTAATTGTTGTGTTATTTCGATAAGAATTACGTGACAGTGCGAGTGTAAATTATCGAGTGACAAATGCTAATACCGGCTCAAATTCGTAAGTACATGCTGTATTCGTATTTATTTTGGACAGGCAGGGTGGACGTGTGACTTTGTGTGAAATGTTGACCAATGGCAATCGGCGTGACTATCGCTCATATGAAAAAGGCATTTTTAGGGAAATCCTATTGCTCAGTATTGTGCTTTCAAGTGCTTGTATTTAAAATTATTATGCCCTGAACAGGGAGACTCTCGTCTGAGGTTGTTTCCTTCTTTTCATTGGGGACGTTTTTTACGTAACGAGCGCACAACCCTGAGGAGGGATGGTTCGCCTTCTCACTTTGGCTCGCCTTCAAACGGATGTTCTTTGGCTACCTAGAGGATATTTGTTCTAAGACCGGAAGTCGTGGGCTGCTTGAGCCATATGTAAAAGGTTTGTTTCTGGCCACTCCCAAGTGAATGGCATTCAGAGAACTTTTCTCACTTGCGTGAACTTCTACACATGACTCAATTCTCCGATTCTAGCTGCAGAACTAAATAGAGACGGTACCATCTTCGTCACTTAGCTCCGACGTCACTGTTGACAGTCATAACTTCGAAGTCATAGATAATTTCGTCTATCTTTGAACCAGCATTAACAGCAACAACAATGACAGCCTCGAAATCCAACGTAAAATAACTCTTTACAACAGGTGCTACTTCGGACTGAGTAGGCAATTGAGAAGTAAATTCCTCTCTCGACAAACAAAAACCAAACTCATAAGTCTCCCATAATTCCCTTCCTGCTATAAGGTGCAGAGGCATGGACGATGACCGCATCTGATGAGTCGACGTTACGAGTTTTCGAGAGAAAGGTTTTGCGGAAGGTTTGCCACGAAGCTTGTAACATCCAGAAGAAGCTGCACACCCTATCCAATATTCGCTTGACGAGATGAGTCGATTTAGCCATGTCCATCTGTATGTCTGTTTATAGGGGAACTTGTCTCTAACTTTTGAGATATCAATCTAAAATTTTATACACGTCCTTTTCTCTCCAAGATGCTGCTCATTTCTCAAAATCGCCGATATCGGATCGTCATACATATATGTAACTGTTATACAAACTGGTCGATGAAAATCAAGTCCTTGCATGGAAAATAGAAAACTATATTATTTGGAGATGGTTTATTGTCCAAGACAATGCTACAATCTGCGAACATATTTTTCATATCGGAGCTTATACTCGTAGCACACATGTTAGGGCGTCATGCAAACAGATCGATCAAAATTATGAAAAGATCTCTTTATACGCTTTTATACCTGTGAAGGGTATTATAGCTTCGGAGCAGACGAAGTTTACGTTTTTTCTTGTTTTCTTTTGATAACGCTATTTTTAATTCATAAACGTTTATTACAGTTAAATGTTTGTAGCTAAAGTTGTGATGGTCGCTCTATCGAGTCATTAACTTTCGCTTGATCTTTTGATGATTATCACAGTATATACGCATGTATAACCAATAAAAAACCAATAAAAAACCAATAAAAATTAAATTTATTAGTCATCCAACCATCAACTTGTCGGATTCCTTGGATTGTGTGTTTTGGATTTATACTAAGCACTTCATCGGTTCGTCTTCCATTTCATGAGTGGGTCTTTATTTTTTCCTAAATATACAGGATTCTGCACGCTTAAGTCAACTTTACATACCTAATGGATTTTTAGTAGAGCTTTTTAGCTTCATATTAGAAATGCACTCGAGCCTCGTGCAAAGTAGAACACTCACACCAATTTGTACTTATCCCTCAGTTCACAACCTAAAAACTTCATCGAAAGTCGGTAAGTGCACTTATTGCTAGCTTAAGTTCTAAGTGTCGGCTTGATGAATTGCATTTGCCAATTGTTCAAAAGAAGTGTTCTGTTCTTTGTCTCTCAAGTACTCATGCATAATTGCACTAAATCGCTTACGAATAAAACTCCAGCGGCATTAGTTGTACCATTAATACCATTTCAATTTATTTAATAATATTTATAATTTTTATATACTATATATGCGTGTAATTATTTAATAATGAAATCTTATGTTGCTATTACATATTTACAGATTACAGTTAAATTTGGAGCTTCACTCAACCACATTCAATTCACATGTACCACTTCTCTCGCCTTCAATTTCCGTCAATTATTTGATTTTTATTTAAATTTGAAAGTTTCTTTGTCATCCATGGGCCGCACAAGAGCCTTTTTATGCACATTAGGGTGTCTCTTCACGCAATCATTTGTTTTTGTACATTGAAGTAACATTTGTGCACCGAAACAACCAAACAAAGCGTCTGTGAGAAATGTAAAAATAAGAAGTTAAACTGAAAATGTTGCTCATATCGATTGCTTCAGTGAAATATTTTTTCGGACACATTTTAAATTAGCTTAAAGGCAACAATTTTCATGAAACTCCAACGCACCCAAATAGTTGCTTTTACTTCAATCCACTAAGCGCTTAGCCTTATTTTATGAGACACCCTTCGGTACTTGTACACCGGGATGCTAATGGTCGCACAGTGGCTGGCCATTGCTTGCTATTGCATAAAAACTAAAGCTCATCGCCAAAATGCATTTATGAGTATTGTTTTTGTTTCTTTTTTTTTGTTTTTGTTTGTAAAATATTTGGTTCCTAACCTAAGACAAAAAAATAATTCCCCGTTTCTTAATACATACTATAAATCGTATAAAATGTCAAAAATGTTTTCGTTTTATCATATTATTTTTGTTCGGAATCCTTTACTTAGTTTGTGTTGTTGGTATGACATATATTCGATATTTGATGATTAGATGAGTAGTAAATATGAGAATTGAGTAGAATAGCATGAGTGCTTGTATGTTTGTATTGTATGGTGGTTAGTTGTAGTTATGGACGAGTGATGATGGTTAGCGATAAGATTTGACAAGTACGATGGAGGCAAGCAAAGGTGATTAGATTTATAAAAGAGCGAAGCCTTTGAAGGATTTACGAATGATTATGTATGTATGTATGTGTGTATGTGGCGTATATGAATATTATTGATTGAATTAACTGGATTTACTATCGTTTAATGAATGTATTATGTAATTGGATGTACTATGTATGTATATACATATATTATTGCTATTTGAATAAAGGTCTTATATGTTTATAAGATATTTCCTTTGGCTACAAATATGAATGTTTGGCACTTGGAAGAGTGGTTCAGTTAATTAGTTTTCTTTTGTTAAATATGGTTTTTTAAATTTAAATAAATGCGAAATTAACTGAAATGTAACTTAAGGATTAAAAAAGGAACAAAAAAGCCAGAAGAGCTCAGTGCTACCTTATTTTTTCGATTCTCTGGTGTTTCCTCTTTTTTAAACTAAATGGCTTTTTGTTGAATCTGAAAGTGTGATACATTTTATTGAGTAAAGAAATTTAAAATTTTTTGATATAAAAGTAAAAAAAAAAAAATATTTTTAAAAAAATTCTGCATGTTCTGCAAAAAGTTTTTCATACAATGACCTACAAGTCTTTGTTCGGATCAAAAATCGAATTTCGGCAGGTCCCACATGACCAAAATTTTGAGTAAAATTCCACTTTTTTTTAACGCCGTCATTTTATTAATTTTTGATGTTTTTTTTCGACCGGCGATCATTGTACGGACAATATCTTCTCGTGGATAATTTTTGTTTTATGTTTCAACCACGGAGAAGGCTAAAGAAGGCAGCAGTTTTTTAGCGCCCTTGGAGATCGCTTGTAACTCGAAAAATATTTAACTTTTTCCTTCTACAAATGTATGCATATTCTTCAAATATATATAAATATGTATACTTAAAAAATTTTAAAACATTTAATACGGTGTTTTTTCTTTCGATTCTCAAAAATCGCCTCTTTTTGCGCTGGGGACACTAGGTGTGTCCCTTAAAATGTCTCCTTCCTACAAATTTTATTTTCTAAAGCACCATTTAAAAGAAAAATGTATTTTCCGACTAGCTGAAAGTGTTTTCAGACTAAACGATACTTTTCCTGCTGTAAAATCAAGTAAGAATTTTTGTTTAATAAAACTTTACCTTAATTTTCTGTTGCTGGATATACTATTTACATATGCAAATGAGTTAGAATAAAAAAAATTTTCAACAAAAATAATATAATTTAGTTGTTCTAGCTCTAAATACTTTTCTATTCTTTTATAAAATATTGTCCACAACTGAAAATGTATTATTTTTCGCATAAAATAAAATTGATTAAGTAAAAAAATCAAATCAAAGGCTATACCGTGAGGTTTATAATGAAAATCAAAGTTCAATTATTTTAAATCGCCATACTATTGGTGTCTAATGCATTTGTATTTATTTTTAATTTTTGCATGAAGGTACTTAAGCTTATAGCGTACTAACACACTTAGATAATCGCTTGCTCATTTATGCATATAGTTTATTTAACTTCATTTGCGGCATTAATTTATTTATTTTTGTTTGTTTTTTAATTGCTTATCTATGTTTATCTGCTTTTCAACGGCAATACTCAAACACATTTTTCATTTCCCCATAGAGTTAACAATTAATTTCATACATACATGCGCTTTATAGCTGTCAACACACTCTCAAACATATGTACTAGCATCCATTTATCCATTTATACATACATATACTAATATTTTATATTGTATATAACTCGCTGCCTAGCAACAATAAGCGCCAACAACACTTTGTATTTACACAACCAAGAACTTTTCGATTTAGTATTTTTACTAATATTTTAAATAAATAAAACAAAACCAATAAACTTTATTTCATTTATATGCGCCTAAAAGTAGGCTATACATAATGTAGTGCGGCGAAGGTTTGGGCGTAGCACAGTAGCAAAGAATTGTGCAATCAGAGATGTTGCAATTATTGAAGATAATGTTGCTGGCAACATGTCGCCAAGACAAATGTTGCAGAAGGCAAAAATTGTGGAGTAAGAGCAGAGCAGATATCAATAAATCAAGTTTTGGAAACAAAAATATGTTGTTTACTGCTTTACATAAATGTTGAAATAAAAAACAATAGCTGAAATAATAATAAATAATATTCCCGAAAAACGTCAACTTGTTTTAATTCATTTATTTTAAAGTTTTCAAACATAATGTGTGAGAACTATTTTCTAGAAGTTGAAGAAACTGAATTGAAATGATAATTTAAAGAAAGTTTAATGCTCTTGTGAACTAAGAATTTTTTTCATTAGGTCCTTAACAGTTGATGTGCAGCTCCATTCCTTAAAATGAAATATTTATACAAAAACAAAATTAAAAATAACAACAAACGAAGAGAACAAACTCAAATATGTGTGTGTTTATAAAAAATTTCAATTTATTTTATTTCGCTTTTTTTGTTGAATGAATTGCAAAGTTACGATGCGTTTTATTTTATAGGCGATTTTCTTTTATGCTCAAAAATTCAATTCGTACAATCGTAAGTAAATATTTATGTTATAACTATGCATGTATGTATGTATTATTGGCGTTTCATTCATATTTTATAATATTAGGCAAATTGTATACATTTATTATATAATATTATACTGGTGTACATAGGTACATATGTATGTATATTGAAGGCTTAGCAAATTATTATTAATTATTATATACATTCATATGGTTACGTCTTACAAGTATAATTAAATATAAAATATTCACATCTCCTTTAATTAATAACGGTATTGTTAAACGTTGAAGGAAGTTAAAAGAAGAATCGTAGGAGAAAATAGTGCACTTTTTACAGTTGCAAGAGTTGCTTTCTATTTACTTATGAACGTATGCAAGTGTGTGTGTGTTTATGTATGTGTTATATGTTACGTTGGTCGTACGCGTATATCCTTAACGTTTTTATTTTGATTGTTTTCAATGTCGAAGAAGTATGATTTTCAATGGAAATTTTTACAAAGATTTCACTTATTCATATATGTATATATTACTTTTTGCTTTTAAATATGGTTCGAATTTATAAGACTGCTTATTATACTAATTCGTGGCAAACGATTTTATAAATTATATTTTTCATGCTTTTTTAAGATGTAGGAAAAAGTTGTTATCTCCAGTAATAATTACAAACATTTAGTACTTAGTTTTCAATACATTAAATAGTCTAAGATTGCACCGTTAAACGTCACATACAAACTGTTTTTCCGTTTTACGTTACTGCTATTTCATTTTAGTTCGGTTTAATTCCATTTAGAGTTTTTTTGTTATTTTTGCTTTCTTGTTTACTTGCTGGCACTTTAAGCGCGCTCCTTGCTCCTGCTTACAAGCTTCGAGTAATTGAATACTATGAGTTTAAAAGTGTGCATACAGTTTTGAAACTGTTTCAAATGTTCTTTGAATATATTATATTGAATATTTTAGCTATTTATTACTAAATTCTCTTAGTTTAGTTACTATTATTATTATTCATTAAACGCATACATATTTCTAAGCTATAAAGTGTATATGTACAGAAAGTTTGCTTTATCTCATAAAAAAGTAGACATTAGAGCAGTAAAAACCAGCGGCACATATGTTGGAATATTTATTCGTAAATATGTACAGTTATGTGTATGTCACATTTTTTCGTATGTAAAATTATAACGAATGTACGTATGTACATACATAAGGCGGTAATAAACACATTTACTTTTTTATTTCCTAAGACATTTTCGATCTTTTTAAAACAAATATTATCCCATTTTGGTATTCATACTATATATGTATATGTATGTATATTAAAGCGCATACTTTTTAATATACATTTTAATATAAAATACATAAATACATACGTACGTGTGGCGTTGTGAAACGTGAATGCTGGCAGATATCAATTTTGAATAATTAAAATCAAAAATAAATACTATTCACATACAAATGCATAAGGAAATAAATATCCGACCCGCGATTTTAAACCATTAAACTTCGTTAAAAAAATATAATTAATAATATGCAATTTCTTGCTACATGCATCGCCTATAACGAATATATAATGTATACCAAGCGTTTTTTTAATTTTTAATTTTTCACGCATATTCAGGAAACTCATAATTGTTCTCTGGCTTAGAGTTTACCTCGGCTTGTAGTTGCGCTACTAAAACGCATAAAAATGTATGAAAGCTAGATGTCGTGAACTTTTATACCAGCAACCGCTTTGCTAATAAATAACTGTTCATTTCTTAAGTAAAGTATATGTCTGAAAATAATTTTCTTTAAGGTTAGAAAAAAAATAAATAAAATAAAAATTGCGCCTTTCAAACTGTTCCTTCGCTAAAACGAAACTTTTTAATACTCTATTTGAAACCACGAAAAATAAATGTCCAAACTTATGCTTTAATTATGGTCTGTACTATTCCGAAAAAGCCTAGATTTGTAAGTAAAAGTAAAAGTACAAATTCATATATTTTACATGGAAATGTATTCAAATGTATTGATGATTTCTTTAACATTTCATCGCCCGCCAACTCAGCCGCATTGAATGTGGTTAACACATGTTTTTTTCGTTTTCGTTCAAAATATGCCATTGTGCGCGCTGTTCAGCGCTTTAAAATTTATTCAAGTGTATTTACACATATTACTCGCACTATTATTGTTTTAAGCAACACACAACAATATCCATATAAACATAGTACACTAACAACTAATAACTATATTATTTTAATGTATGTAGATTTTAGAAATATTTACTATATTTGCATATAAATATATACAAAAAAGGAAGGTATACAGTATACATTAGTGAAGAAGAAACTTTCGGTGCTGAAAATTCGCAAAGCATTGCTTTATCCCACGGGGTGACGCATGTAATAGCACTAGTATTCTTCTTGTTTGCATTCACATTTTCTAACAAAACTACAGTCAGTCAATCAGTCAGTTAATTTGTCAGTCGCAACGACACATTCTTGTTTTGATTTCTTTTTTCCTTTATAAAAACTATCAACACAAAATACACATAAGTAATACATACAAAACAATGGTGAAAGGCAGCCACTGCTGCCCAATACAACTGCGACGGCTTGGCCGCTGTGGTCAACGCTGCCCAGCGCCATGTACTATTCATTCGCTCACTTGACATTTATGTATTTGTTTGTATGTAAGTTTTCATATGTTTCAACTGCAATTCGGCTTACGCAGCAGTAAGCGTATGGTGTTTCATGTAAGTCTCGCTTTAAATTTTCATGAAAAACCTTTCTCACAATATGCCATTCGTATAGTATTGATAGCCATCGTATAACTTTGTGGAGAGGCTCTTGAGTGAGTCCTGTACGAGTTGCTCTACTTTGCGCTCCATTTCCTGTTCGGTCAAATTCATGTGGAAACGTTTTCGGAGATTCTGTACGGTGCCGGAGCAACCGTTTTTGAAGCACGGCAATTGTGCATCTGAAATAAAGTAGAAGATGTACAATTACTAGTTGCCCTTTCTTAATGCGGAGTGTACACTCGAACTTACTGCTACGCATTATTTCCACAAAATTTATGATTCGATCCATGTGCTTGCGCGCAGTCATCATGCCAACAAGCAATAAGTGATTGAACTCCTTCCACAGGTCTGAATTCGTACCGCCCATGACGTCAACGAATTCGGGTGTCAGTTTAAATGGAGATTGCTCAAAACCTGAAAGTGGTAAAAGCAACAAAAATTAAAAAAAAAAAAAATAAAACAAGAAACTTAATACATAATTGAGTTTTTCGAATGCTATACTTGAAAAATAAATATCAAAAGGGGTCTTAAGGGTCAGTGTGGATGGACACTGGTGTGCATTACAACTAACTGCTACAAATACATATTATTAATTTATTTATCGTTTTCTTACCCAAATTTTTCGGCGATATGCTCAGTATGAATCCAAAGTCTATATGTATGATGTGACCGTCTGAATGTAGTAAAATGTTACCATTGTGCCTAATTTATAAAAAAAATTCATTAATTTGTTTCTGTTTTGTAAAAAATACTTTAACTAATCACATACCGATCCTTCACTTGCAGCAAATACGATATCAAACAGTAAGCAGCACAACTTTGCACGAAATTCTTTTGTGCCGCACGGAACAGTTCGCCATCTGCTGAGCCATACTCGTCGATGAAATAATCGCGTAACGATTTATTAGAATTCTTTTTGATTTGATGCAGTGACACCGTGTTCAGGATTGGCTCAATCAGACCGCTGTCGCTGGATAAGCAAACAATTTTGTACGGTCGCACCCAGAGATCGACATTTTCCTCTTGCCAAATGATTTTGAACATCTAAAACGAAGAGAAAATCAGCATTAGAAATGGAAGTGTTAGGAATGTTTGGGCTGAAGTGGTTTACAAACCTGTAAAAGTTGCGTAGCCATGAGCTCCTGCCGCAAATCGTCGCCACATTTAACAATTACCGAGAGCAGGCGCCAATTGGACAAATGGCCGTAGGGCGATGATTCGCGTATCTGTTGCTCCTTTTCATGCCAGGGCTCCTGCGATTTAATTAAAATCATTTATTTGCACTTTGAGTAATTTTTTATAAAGTACATACCTTCAAAGCTGCCGCTGAGGGATCTTCTGGATCATTGTTGAATGATTTTGTGTTTTCGCAGGTTAAGTTATTGCAGTGGCGGGTGCGCACATCGCCGATATTGAAAAGAACAGGAATGCCTGAAAATTGTGTGCAATTAGTTTAAGATATTTCTATTCCCAGAGGCATAATATGAAACAATATTATCGCAAACATACCTTGATCCCTTGAGTCACAGGAGTCTAGTGACATTTGAGAGACCGCATCTCGTTCGCTTAATTTTCGCATATGCATATATTGTGCCGTTATCTCGTCGTCCTCCTGCGACCACACATCGTCTTCGGTTAAATGCAGGCCACCGAGAGAGAGACCTATTGCCTGGGCGTTGCATACATGTGCACCATCGCCGTTAGCAGCTGTTGAAGTCTGGGCATCCGATGCCACGGACGATGATTCGGAGAGCAGTTTCTCCTTTTTACGACGACAACTGGAGCCGGAGTTTGAGCTAATGGCAGCGCCACCATGTGAGCTACAACTCGATGTGCGACTACAACTCACATGGTTGTGGCCGTGATTGTGCTGATGAATTTGATGGTGATGGCTGCAGGCGCCTTCCAAGTGCTCCTCGCTTTTCGTATGTCGCAGTGATGGCATCATCTTCGGTATGAGAGGGGATGAATAAATATCGGGCACCTCGACCACCTCGACGTAAATTATGTACGGCGTCTTATCTTTGGAGTTGAGCACCGCAGTCTTTTCCTCTGTTATGCGCACCACATGATGTGGAATGTCGGAAAATACCGGAAGCCAAACGCGAGCCGGCAGATTCTTATTAATCAGGTTCAAAAACATGCGTAGCGCTGAGGTTTTCTCCGCCTTGGACGGCAGCGATGTGATATTTTTCCCAACATTTATCAGAGCTTTCATGAACTCTTTCTCCGGGGCAGTTTTAGGCGCGTTGCATGAGCACACGGTTTTTTGGCCAAGCAGGCCATTAACCTGAGAAGCGAAAAAATTAATTTTATTAAATAAAATCCATAAAATGGAACATGGAAAATGTGACAGCACTCACCTGGCCGCGTACGCTATCGAAGCAGGTGCAACCATTGTCGAAGGCTCGCCCAGAGGTCAAGTCACCTAAACACAACTTGGGCGATATCAGCGGCAGAGTTTGCGTTGTGTATGGCGGCTGTTGGTAGTGGCGATTTGATATGCTTAGTGCGATGGATGAGGGGTGGCGTCGTGAATCACTCAACAGTAGTGTGGCGTCAGATTGCGAACGATGGTGTGTCTTTTTTGTCAACGGTGAAACGGCTGCGGCAGCCACAGCACCGCCTGCTGCTGGCGGCAGCTCCTTAGCGTCCGATTTACTCAATACTTTACGTTCTTTCTTCGAATAGATTTCCTTCATGAGGGCTAGTTGCGATTTTCGTGATCCATTGCCTAGTGAGTCGAATTGATAATTGTAGGATTCAAGTAGCCAGAGGCATTTCAATGAGAAGTCCACCGACTTGCGACAACGTATTGTCAAATAAGGATCGAGCACTTCGGCCAATTCATCCATTTGTATGTACATGACAATTAGCTGTGGCATATAGAGGTCTACCTCTTGGTCCGGGAAACTGAATATCTTATTACCAATAAAGCTGAGCACACCCGGTTCTTTCGAATAGAATAGATAGTGTATAGCAAAGTGTATGTTGAAGACGGGAGATTCGAAGAATCTTAGCAGTCCACTGGGGCCTTTTTCAGTCTTTTGCAATTGCTCGTTGTTGGTCGGACGCTCCTTGATGAAGCATTTTACCACACCTGGAACTTTTAATTTGTTTAACGAAGAGATGGAAGCCGATTTGGCAATAGAGGTTGACAAAGAGGAAGCACCGAGACCCGGCAGGGGGAGATTAAGTGTTCTCTCCGTACCTTCTGTAGCAGCACAAGCTTTCTTCTCCACACTTTCTATCGCGGAAGACACTAAAGATGGAAACTTTGGATATTTCGGCTCAACTGGCGTTGAATCGGCTGATGGAGTGGCGGCTGGCGTATTGGAAGCAGATGGTTGCGCAGAAGTGGCAGCAGCCGCAGCTGCAGCTGCCGCGGCGGCAGCTTTCTTTATCGAATTCGATGTGATCAGGCTAAAGAACTCTTTCTTCTTCGATATATCTGTGGGAGATTTCACTTGGTCCGGAGCTGTGCTGGCACCCGCGTTGCCAGTGTTTTCATCGCTCTTATTCTTTGCTGCATTCTTTTTGTCGTGATTATCTCTGATGCTTTGTGCGGTACGGAAGAAAGCATTCTTAGTTGCACCAAAGAAGCTCTTTTTCTGTGGTTCAGCAGCAGCGCCAGCCCCTGCCGCATCTGCGATTTTCTGTGTCTTCGCTGACTGTGTGGGTTGTGTTGTTAAAGCGCCACTCGTAGAGCTCGTCGAAGTTAATAGTGGGTTCGGCTGTATCGTTACTGGTGTGGCCGCATCCACTGTATCAGCCGTGGGTGTGTCCACATCGACATTAAGAGTGGTAGGTGTATCATTGTTCGCACGTTCCAAATTCAACGCTGCCTGTGACATGTTCAATTCGCGATAGCGCATACGTTCCGACAGCTGTGCTGCTGCTTTGACGTCAATGTCTGCGTCACTATCATCTTCAGTGGCGCCCATAACATCCGCATCGGTAGTGGCGCTGCGCAGGTGTTTGTTTTGTTGTTGTTGAAGTTGTTTCTGCTTGCGTGATGGACGTAGCGTTCGACAGTCTGTTTCACCGGATGGGTAAAATATCAAGTCCGATTGTAGCATACCATATTCCTCATCCATAGAAGTTGTTTCGAGCATGTCAATGCATTCCTCCTCGGCGTCCATTTCACCCGAGTCTAGCGATTCGTGTGAGTGACGTATGCGATTGAGAGAAATTTGATCCGAATCGGAACCACAAATTATGCCTGTTTTTTTTTTTGTGCGAGAAAATTAAAAATATGTTTGTACACTTTTGTTTGACAGAAAGTTTGTAGAATTGTGAGTTTTGGTACAAGTGTGTGCAACTGTTTTCCAAACAAATGTAAAATTATTATAATAACAATAAAACCGACAAAAAGTTTACTTTAATGAAAGAAGACTTATCTATACTCCTAAGAGACAACAAGAATGATGTTTTTTGAAAGCAGATTGCCATTTTCTTGTAACTATGTATATACGAACACACTTTATCCAAAGATATTACCCACCTGAATCATCGGATCCGAGACTGGTGAGGTCTTCACGCTTTTTACTGCTACTACTGCTGCCGTTACTATTGTTGCTGCTGGTGTTGTTGCTGTGATTACTGCACGATGCCGCACCGGCAAGCGGCACCACTCCACAACGTGTCGTGGCCTCACTCGATTTAGGACGAATGCGTAACGTTGGGCAGGACTCGACTGCAGGAAAAATAAATAACATCGAAATAATTGCAAAATAAACACGCTAATGAGACTTGAACAAAGTATAAAAGTTAACTGGACTTACCAATCGCAACGGCCCCACCACCACCAATACCAATAGTACTGTTGCTCACGCCGCTGCCGATGTTGTTAATGCTTATGCTGTTGTTGGCTGTGGGCTCTGTGGTCATAGCTGCAATTGGGGCAGCAGACACTGAGTCCATTAAACCACCTGTTATGGTCGACACTCTAGCTGGCGTAGCCGATAACGAGGATGGCGGCGAAGGTGTTAATGATGACGTCAGCGCTGGTGTTGTGGTGGTTGTGAGGGCGGCTGTTACATTGGCTGCAGTCGTGACGATTTTCGAGCACATAGTAGTGCCCAGAATGGATGGTGTGCAGAATGTATTCTCGCTCTCCGAATTGGGCGATGAGACTTCAACCTGTCGATAGATAGAAAGGGAATTTCGTAATTACTGCGGTTGTGCGATAAAATTAATGGCCCACAATTTTTGTGACACATTAAATGACTAAGAATAAACTAGAATAGAATGCTATAAATGTATATATAAGTGAATATGGAGTTCTATTTGTGAGGAGATTCCGATAAGACGCTACAAGACTCTAGAGCTACATTTCTAAGTACCGTTAATGATAATGTTAATATATCACTTTTACGTAGACCTTCTCAGGGAAAGTACAATTTGTTATGTCAATAAGTGGGTGTATGATTACTAATCACTTTCGTAATTTCTATTCACCGGTTTTGTTAAATAAACAAAAGACAATTTTGCCATAGATAACAATATGGAATTTTTGCAGTGCAAAAGAATAAAACTTGTAGTTTGTGCGAATTTGTATAGTATAAACAAATTTTGACGAGGCCTAAACTGTCAGCTGATAACCGCGTAAGCGTTGTCTACGCCAATAAAGAAGAAGAAACTGTCACCTGTCGTTTTTTTTAGGGCTGTCAATACTTTACTACATAAATGGCGGCAAATTTAAGTCTTGCGCTAAGTTTGGGACACCCTTTATGAACCGAAAGCGAGAAGCATAAGCACAACACGAAGCCGTACAAGTTTATTGTAGCAAACAAAATGCAAAATATAACAAACCATAATTCAAAAACTGACTCTGCTACATATGTACATACATACATATGTATGTGCATATGTATGAGTGTATGTATACACAACAGTCATCTCGAACATACCAAATATTGCTTTGCAAAAATTTCCATTCTGTCATTATTAACCAGTTTTTCTAAATTTCGCATAGAACTTCGGTTTTGTAGAATCTCAAATCTATTCCGTCAATTTGCCAAGTGACAGTAATGCATTCACATTTCTAGACAAGGCTAAAATAACGGCAAAAATAATTTCTTTTATAGATTCAATTTCTTTTCAGTTTTTTTTTCAAGTTTTTGTCATTAAGTTCACCCATTTTGCCTTTGCCCTAGGCTTAGAAGTATAATGTGCTGGCATAAACTGCTTGCGTGTCACGAGCGCCTACGCAGGGTTTCGAATGTTTCCTGTGTGGCAGGTTCATGTTCATTCAACCGTCGATGTAATCATTTTTGGCATTTTATGTTTTTTTTTTTTCATTGTTTTTAATGTTATTTGCTTTGTTTGTTATGTACTCACCTCCGGTATGCGCTGCAAGGCGCTGTCCAGGCTGCGATTGCGATGATGTTGCGTTAAATTGATGCGTGTGTTGGTCACTTGTGAGACGGGTGGCAGTAAAATGCCCATCGACCTGGAAGTGGAAAAAGGGATTTGAGGTTTTAAGAAGTGTTATATACATTTCTGATATACATACATATGTATATGCGTGCATGTTTGTATATTATATATTGAAAAAATAAAATAAATAAATATTCTAGAGAAGAGGATTATTAGCACATCTGACTCATTGGCGGATTCAAGAACCAAGCCAACATTTCTAAGGTGCCTAGACGAGAGACTAAATACTCCCAATTTTGGTTAGAACGGAGAAGGTTTCTTAACGACCCGTCAAGTATATGTTGAGGCAAAATTTCGAGATTTAAGATATGACAACAGGTTTGTAAGTCAGCCTAAAAATAGTTATGTCACTGGATTTCCAAAAGTAAAACAAATACAGTTTTAATTTTGTTCAATGGCAAGAAACCATTTTGGCGGATATGAAGTTGCAGTACAAAAATAAAATATATTTGTGTAAGTAAAACGGTTTCAGTTAAAATATATATAGGTGATGCATTTACTAAACAAAAACTATTTCAAAGTTTTGTTTGTTTTCTCTGAATTTGTATCGGTTCAAATTTCACATATTCACATCATACTAAACATATATGTTTTTATGTATATTTATAGTTTTTTTTTCAAAGCAACTGTATGGTGTGGGGTTTCATTCTTATAAATATATGTATATTTGTTGTAGAAAACTACTCATTGCCTCTAGTCACATTTAATATTTATGGTTGTGTACTTATGCACTTATCATATTCTGTATAATACTCGCACTTGACACAAAAGTATGTATGTACGTATGTATGCGCTTGAAACGTTTGCAAAAATCACAGTAAAAAACTGCAGTGACTGCCGCACAATGAGACTAACAAAAATTGAAAAATCACAATAATAATACACGACGATTGCATAGAAAACATATGGATATACGGCACACACATACACATACATATGTATGTATATGCATATTTGTAAGTACATATGTATATGTATGTATGTATATAAAAATATTTCAGTCCAGCAGGCAGCCAAAAACGTTTTGTACACTTAAAAATCAATAACACAGTAGACTAAAGTGTTAGCATATTTACTGCTCTAATTGCATTACGTCCATATGTACGCCTGTATGTATGAACGTATTTCCACGAAGTATATATTTTTTTAACATATTTAAAACTGGTTGAACGGCTTTTAAGCCCACCACACCACACAGCAAAAATGTAATATTTAATTGTTTCTCGCATATACATATGTACATACATATACCCAAATATCTGTGGGATTGTATAGAAACACTTGCTCTTTGTTTTATTGTTGGCATTAATCAGCGGAACATATTGATAATTCCACATATTTTTACTTATTTGAATAGGCACGTTTGTTTCTCCTTTTTTGTTGGTGTTTCTCTAATAATTCCATACAATTTAGCTTTATTATTTTGCACTCGAATAAGTATTTTGTGCTTTGTCTGAGCAATATGGCAGACGGCAGACGGTTGATATGGCGAAAAAGTTGGCATACTCACGTACACACGAACTATTTACTCTTTGATTGTTACAAGTATGAGTGTGAAGTATTTTCACGCAAAGGCCACTACAGTGCCAGCCGTAAGCTAGTAAAATTTTTTAAATATGATGCAAAATCAATTTTTAAAGACGACTGAAGCTGGCTTTGGCTCAAAATAAAAAAAAACTGAAAATTGTGTTTGCCAGCTTGTTTTGTAGAGTTTTTTTTTCTACTAACCAGTGCGCCAGCAGCGAAAAATCAGCTGATTAACTAACACGTACACACACGCACTTCTCAGCTCTTCACTGTCTCACATGCATATTTGATAACCTCAAACTATCTTTTATTGTTGTTTTTCTAATTTAGTTACAAATATTTTTTATTTTAAATGTCTCACTTCAAAAGTACTTTCGCTCGATTTGTTCGATGTTATTCCTTTTTTTATACTTTTTTCTCGTTTCTATTGACCGTTTGCCCCAAAACACAAACTTGGAGGTTTCACGCTTGCTGACTAACTAAATACGGCGCCAGAGTAATTGGCGGCGGCAAAAAGCATATGATTGAGTAAGCAGGGACACTGCGAGCCAGTAACGAGTACACGGAGTGCATGTGGCGAGAGCAGCAGCGGGTGCGCGAGCTTATGCCGATGAGAGCGTAAAAATGTGTTTTGGGGAGCTCGAGAGCGAGCGAGTGTACTAAAAAGGCAAATGATGGTGGTTAGGTGCATGACGGGTGCTGGGCGAGGGGAGGAGTCATACGAGTATGAAGGTGCAAATAATTGGAGAAATTGAAACAAAAAAACACAGCCGCTACTAATAATTATAATAATAATGGAAGCAATATTAATAGGCGCAAATAATATTAATAGTGAGTAAAAAAACAGTGTGTAAGTGCAATATACTGCAAAGAGCATGATAATATAGCAGACACTTGTATGAATGTACTTATGTCTGTATGTATTTATGTGGTTGTGATATTGTTGTGGTAAATCAACAATCGGCACAAATTATGTATGTTTATACGTCAGATACTAAGAAAGTCAACAACAAAGCGGAAAACGAAGAAAGAAATACTAAATATACATATTCGCACATTTATAAGTTTTTGAACACTGCTCTCGAAAAGCAAATTAATGTTAATGCGTTTTAAATACTTTAGAGTAAATTTAATTTTTTTAATTTTTTTTAATATTAAAAATTTTTTTTTTTAAATATTTTTTTGTTTTAATATTTAAAAAAAATTTTATTTTTAATATTATTTTATTTTATTTTTTAATTTTTTTTAATTAAAAAATTTTTTAAAATTTTTTTTTTTATATAAATAAATTTATACATTTCACAACTCATTAGCGGTGTTGCACGAACTCAATTTTTTTTATATTGCTAAATTATCTATGCAAACGTTGTATAAGAAGTTTGCCAGTTATTTCGAATTATGCACCGATGAAAGGCGAATAAATACACCGTTTAATGCAATTAAATGTGAATCAATGAATAATAATTGACTAATTATATTCAATTTATACAAAATAATGTATATTAATATTCATATACATACATTCATTTGCAAAAAAAAAAATAATAAACGAAAATGCATATCGTTTACAATAATTTAATTTGATTCCATATTTTGAATCTCCTTGAACCGATAATACTTATGTACAATATATGTAAGTATAAAGATCTGTGTATGCAAATATGCAATTTAAATTTCTTGATTTTCGTTTTATAGATTTTGTTATCATAAAATGCTCTTGCTTTCTCAAATAAAAATGCCAAGCGTCACAAAATTGGTGCACACATGCACATGCACAAATATACCTTTTAGAACACGAACCTCAGAAGAGGCTCTCCCACCAACAGATGTGTACTAAATTGAGAACCTACAAATTCTCCCTTCGTTTGCGACGAAGTTCGCCTCTTACATACTACGATTGTACATGGCCTTTGCTACTTTTACGCCAATAGATATATACATAAGTATGTGGGTACTCACTCACCAACACTCGGGTGCAAGAAAATAAAACAAAACAAAACTTTGGCGGTCGTGGCAATTGAATGAAAGAAATAGATAAAAACATCAGTAGTAATGCGTACATGAGCAATTGTATGCAAAAACAAAACAAACCTCTATAAATAAGTGGCAACCTCATAATCGTAAAAACACACTTGTATCATCATAGAAGTTCGTTAAGTTTCGAAAAGGGGAAAATTACTTGAAAACCAATGTAAATATCGGCTATCAGTAAATTAGTTCTAGCGCACAAAAGCAAAAATAAAAACACAACAACAAAATAGTTATTCAAACGAAAACAGCTAACACGGTTATAAAGTTTTGGTGGCATTTCCGTTTTACCTACTACATTCGTACCGCCAAAAGTAATTAAATACCGCAAGTCGGAGACCGAGAAGTTGCAGAGAAAGCGCACAAAGAAAAATAGCATGGCATTTCCCACCTAGCGGTGCTTTGCACTCAATTTGCAGCAAATTTTCCACACCTTGCCAGCAGATTGCAGGATATATGCTTGTAGCGAAAGGAAGCCTGGCAACACGGCGTATACGCAACTTTTAATTAAAAACTTTCTATACACACATTTGTACATATATACATATGTATGTATGTACACAAACGTGGTAAATCTGCATGTTAAAAGATGTAATAGTTTGTAAACTTACCGCACTGCCTTTGGAGACTTGTAGCAATACATAGACATTTATTAAGATGAGAAAATCATTTGAAAGGCTACGGGATTAAGCTGAAGGGATAAGTCAAGGTACATACTATACATACATACAAATATTCACGGTGATAATAATGGTAATAAAACTATTTTATCTTATTATTTCGTTTTTGAAATATTATGCTCAGCTCTAACAGATCAGATTTTGTTGGATATAAAATATTATGCATATTATGCTCAGCTAGTCTTTTAGAAACAGTACAAATATGTGAAAAGTATTAAGATTCAATTTTTAGAATCGCAAGTATCTTAGTAGTAGTAGCACTAACAATTGGCAACAAATTCCAGCAGCTGCATGTTGCACAAAAGAGTTCTGCATTAGCACAAATACAAGCGCAGGAGAACGAAGTTGACTTTGCAAGGTAAACCGGTTTGATATCACGCAAACAAGAACTTACAATAAAAAATCACACAAGATAAAATGTTGCTGATGGCTACAAGTCAGAGAGACGAGAATAAAACCTGAAACAACAGTGCTGCATCAGAGCGCAAAAATAAAAGAAAAACGAAGCGAATCGACAGTACGAAGCAGTAAGAAAAAGAAGATAAATTGCGAAAGTTAAGAAATTATGAAAACCACTCAGCGTGGAAACGGTGAAGTCTGCATAAATTAGAACGAATCGAGAAATAACGCGAAAAAATGAAAGTAAATTAAATGTAAATTACAATTGATGGGAACTAAATAAATTAATATTAAAAAGTATATACAGTAAAACAAAATGAAAGAATAGCCATTAAAAAACTTAGAAAAAGATATTTCACAATTTAAATTCAATTGTAACATTATAAATTATAATAACAAAACCTTCAATTTCGGCCATAATACCCTATACAGCTAAATGCTAATGCTATTTCAGATCGATGCCTCAAAAAATGAAAGGCTAGTCAGCTCGACTAATCGACTCAGCTCGCCACGCTGATTGTAAATACTATATTTTATAGGGTCTCTGACATTTATACCCTTCACAAGTGCTATAGTGCTTCGATCTACAATTTTTATTCTGAAGCATTGTTTTAGACTGAAAATCATACAAAATTTCGTGGAAATATCTTGTCAAATGAAATAGTTTTCCATACATAAACTTGATTTTAACTGTTCAGTTTGTATTTCAGCTACATATATATGCTATGGTGATTCCATATCGGCATTTTTGATAATTAAGCAGCTTCATAGAAAGAAAAGGGCGTATCCGATATCTCAAAAACTAAAGAATTAGTTCGCGTATATACTGACAAACGAAAATGCCTAAATCGGCTCAGTTCATCATGATGATCATTCATATACATATGTATATTAAGGGGTCAGTAGGTTAATCTGGGCTGTTTTTTTGACATTTTTTTTTCATATAAATTTTTATTCTGCAATAGAACTTTTTTCACATATCATGAGGTATATCGTGGAGTGTATAAATAAATTTTTTCGGAATTTTTTGATGACATTTGTCGGAGAAATAGCTGGGTGAATGAGATGCGGACACGATTTCTCATGTTTGGATCATCTGAAACACAAAAACCCAATTTATTCTTAAAATATACGTGAATGGTTATCGTCCCTACTAGAATGATTCTAAAAAATGTTGATAAATAAAAAAGTAATTAACGTTTTTTTACATTAATTTTGTCATAACACTGTCAATAAATTATAAAAAATTATGAATCTAGTAGAGACGATAGCTAGGCGTTTTGTGAACATTAAACAAAAAATTAAGCAAATCGGTTGAGTAGTTCGACCGGAATCATGTCCGCCAGTTTAAAAAAAGTGTGTTTTGAGAAAAACGCGTTTAAAGTTTGAGGTGTGCACTACGAGCGCTCCGAACGTCGAGCGGTATTATTATTTTTGGGCCTTTTACGAAACCTTCCAATGGTAAAGTGGGTTTCAATATTAATTCTAAGGGTATAAGGGAACAGAAAATGCACAAAAAAAAATTTTTTTTAAGATTACCCTACTGAAACCTTAATGCACATATTTTATAGGGTCTGCCTCGGTTCCTTCTGGTCTCGGATATTATTAACTTCGTGGAAAAATTAATATGTACATATACTTAATATAGCATTTTTAGGTTATAAAAACAACAAATAGCCTGTTTTGTAAGTGCGTTAAAGCATCAACAGAGAATTTAAAATTTAATTTTTTAACGGAATGCGACATTTCAGCAAACATTTATTGCATCTGAAAAACCAGCTAAATAATCGAGAAATTTATAAAAAGATTGGGAATGCAAACACGTTTAAATTTGGCGTACGTGAAGTGATAACAGCTGATATTTTCAAAAAAAAAAAAACAAAAATACAATACCAAATGCTAACAATGATAAAAAGAATGATAAGCATGCAAGGAATTTATTGAGCACACTGGCTTTGGGTTTAAGGTAATTGCGCTTAATTAATTTATAGCACTATCATAAGAAAGCCATTATCTGACTATTAAACGTTATTGCTACAATTGAGCATATTGGGAATGCACAATATGGAGCTACTCAACAAAACTGATTAAATAAAGAAGATGTAGCAATAGAAATTTATTTTATATAAATGTTTAACTAACAAGCCTTAAAAAGAATTCTGAATATGCTGTATGTATTTCCCTAAACAAGTTTCGGGCTTCGTTAATATCGAACAGTGTCTCTCTTAGTTTCGAAGAGTAGCAACTAAAAAGTTAACCAAATCAAACTCACACATAGACAATCGGTTGCACATCAATGCACAGCGTGTGACCAACACCTGGGTCGTGGCCACTTGGCGCCGAAACAATGCCGGTACTAACTACATTCCAGCGGTTATACTATAACACAATACAAACGAACTTAATTGACGAGTGTGCTTATAATTATTATATTTATGGCAAAAGCTTTTATGAAACAGAAAAAAACACAATAGATGTACAAAAATAGATAGTGACTGTTATTTACCGGTGCTATTTATAGACGCGAAAATAACTGTTTAACGCAGTCAACAAAAAGCAAAAACGGACATGCAAGTACTAACATACAGACGATTCGTGTGTGGAGACGCGCTTTGCAATTAAGCGCCTTGGCTGGCCAACGCTAATGGCCGCAGTATTTCAGTTATTGATTATGCTGAAATTTAGTGCAGAAGTAGGAGGAGCAAGTACACTAATAAATTGTGTACACATACATATGTATGTACTTAAAAGGGTGTGCAAGGTGAGAATTGATACTGACGAAAAATTAAGTTGGCTGTTTTGTTATATAAAATAATGTAAAAAACAGAAAATATTAAATTTAAATAACAAATTAATCCGTTGAGGCAATAGGGGATTAAAAGGTATTTCATTATTTTATTTACCTTTTGAAAAACTTAAAATGTTTCATAAAAGTATTAAAAGTTTACTTGTATACAAAAGTCAGTCTCTTTTCACACTCAAAGCGTTTTTTTGTGGGCAAGCAATTTTCATTAAAATGCCGCTGAAATTAATTCAACACAATTTGCATGGCTTTGCAACGTAATTGCAAAAATATATAAATATTAATTTTTATATACATACATATGGACATACATACATATATGTATATAAGTGTTTTATAGAAATATATTTTTGTTATTAATTGAAAAAATTTTTTCACACAAAGCATTCCGAAGCCACAGTCGCCAACGGAAAATCACAGTTCGATAAGTGTGGAGAGCAGCTCACGTGAGATATTCATAACAGTGCGTTCACACGTCACGCTAAAACACTTCATTTGCTCGACAAAGCACATCAATTTTTATACTCTTGCAACAAGTTGCTATAGAGTATAATAGCGGTTCTATCATTAATCTAAAACAAATAGTGATAGATATACGGTTATATATAAGTAAATGATCAGGATCACGAGAGAAGATTAAATCCGGACTGTCTGTCTGTCCGTGCAAGTTGTAACTTGAGTAAAAATTGAGATATCTAGATGAAACTTGGTACCCTAGCTCCTAAGCAAAAAAAGACGAGTTCTTAGATGGGCATAATCGGACCACAGCCACGTCCACAAAACGCCATTAACCGAAACCCGTAAGTTAAGATATAGGACTCTAATTTGACACATGGGATCGCAGTTGGAAGGGGCACTTGTGGGCAAAAAATTTTGTAAAAGTGGGCGTGGCGCCGTCTTCTAATAAGTTTAATGCACACATTTTCTAAACCACTAAAGGTACAATAACGAAATTCACCTAGCGTAAATATTATTAGAACTCCTATCGACAGTTTAGAAATGGATGAAATCGGATGATAATCCAGCTCGCTCCCCATATAACGGTACAGTTAAAATCTACTAAAAATGCGATAAATCAATAACTAAATACGAAAGGTACAGTACACCTGCGTATTAAAAATGCTTTGAATCGGGTCAATATTTCAATATAAACATTTTCGAACTTCTAGGTGACTTTACACCGCATATATACAAGTATGAGTTACCAATATATGAGTTACCTTAATAAAATTGAGAGAGCGTACTTTTCTTATAACGGTGCATATTTGTGGTTAGAATGAATAGAATTGAGTGAATATTCACCCTAGATACCATATAACTAACAAGCCTTGTGTAGCTGAAGGTACTTCCCTGGCCTTAATCCTTGCAAGAGTACGAAATGTTCGCTTATACCACAAATTAGCACTTCCTTAATTGTTAAAGCCTACATTTCTTAGCTTTATGTTTTTAATTTTAGACTTTGACATTTTTGAATATAAGCTGTTATAAAACTGGTTTACTTGGTAAGCAATATTTATTGCAAATAAGTTTTTATGTGGCAAATAAAGCAGTTGCAATGCACCAGGTAGACCTGCCTTAATTGTCGGCGATAATTATCTGTGCATATATACATATGTATATAATATAATTCACAATAAATATAATATCTGCATATAAAAATTTGCAATTATTTAGCATTCGCATTCAGCAATCCTTTAGTTAGATCTAGCATTGTGAAAGCCACTAAATTTGTGGTGTTGAGTAATGGCGCTTTATATTTCCATGGATTTATGTGTTTGTCATTTATATTTAGCAAAACTAAAGTACAGCAACATAATTAAATTTTAGTTTGTGGCGTTTTTTTAATGGAATGTAATATAATGCTTTACTAAAAGGCTGGCTATTCCCCATTTAAATCGTATTCATTCATGTTTATGAGTTCAAAGCCATGAGAGATAATAAACGTTAAGGGTGTTAATTAAAATTCACTTACATAAACACACATGCACACACATAGCACTACGCTCGGAAATCTCCAGTTATCAGCTTTACTATGCAACATTATGAAATTAATTAGGAAAAGTATTTTGTGGGAGTAATAAAAAACAATTTGTGGAGCAACAGACACGCAAAATATTATATAAATGCTGTTAGTGGATTAAAGAAAACGTGAATTTGGCTCAACAAAAAAGCACCCACGTCATTATGCGAGTTTAGCAGATTACAAAAAAAAAATATCAGAGGTATTCATATTTATTAAAAAATAGTTGCTGAGGTCACCGCAGCAACACAAAAAGTGCAACCGACAATAGCTGTACGCAGCAATGGTTGCCGTCAATTGAGATGGGAGAAGAGAGTTGTATGAGACCGTGTGGCAGGAGAACTCTGTCATAAGTATGGACTACTGCATAAAGAAAATCTCCACTCTCTCGCCATCCTTGCCATCATCAATGCTTTATTGTGACAATTAAATGCTTTGTGACAATTGGCGACGCAACAACTTACAGCTGCTACCGACAATTGCTTCATATGGTCTTCTACCCGGCAACACAATCGAAACCATTGACGTTGGTTAATGACGACAATCAAATTTATAAACAGTGAAATTGTAATGCCAACGATTATTTTGTTTTATTATTTTTGTTATTAATGATAGTGATAGTTCGACTGTTGGAGTTGATGACGGCTTGTGCTATTGGTAGTTATGTTGTCGGCAGGTTCTGCAGTCATGTTGCGATTTAATGTTTCAATGTTTGAAAATAATGTATAATAATAATGCTACAATGAGTAAAACATAGTAAATTCTTAATTTATTCTTCAAATTTAAAGGAATGACACCTCAAAGTAATCCCTCTTGGCGCCAATACAGTTGTTCTAATCCTCGAAACAGTTGTTAAAGTCAATTTCTGGAATAACCTTTAATGCACGTAGCTATTCACGTTTAATGTCTTCAATTGACTCAATACGGTTTCTCCGGAGCAGTTTACAGAATAGCCAGAAGTCACACGGAGCTAAATCAGGCAAATATGGTTGAAAATGAAAATGCAATATGCGACGGTGCAGTATTGTGGTGTAAAAACCAAAAGTTGTCGGCCCATAATTCCGACTATTTTTACGAATAGCCTCGCGCAAACGACGCCTAATACTCAGATAGTATTCTTTGTTGACAGTTTGGATCTCGATAATCTAAGAACACTGTCAATATAGCCTTGATTTTTGACCTGCTATGAAATATACATATGTATATACCTGATAAAAATAGTTATAGCATTGTAAGGAGAAGAATAATGGGGGGCTTTGTGTACAGCAAGCGATTCGTTTTATAGGCCAAAGAGCAAATGCAAGCAAAAACGAATTAGAAAGTGGAGAATTTATTTAAGCGTTGGTTGGACTTCACTGACTAATCAAAATGTATAATTTTTTCAAACCGTCATGTCAGGTGTCTTTTTCTATTATCCAATTACTCTATACGCATAATTCAGAGCAAAACTTTTAAATTAACAACAAGCTTCAGTTAACACCACCAGCAACAGGAAGCAAATCCTTTTGCAGCGACAAAGAGAGAAAATTGAGGCAAAGTAGAACGCAAACTGCAATGTGAAATAAAACATTTAAATAGTCGCTTGAAGTGTGGAGAATTTGTGAGCGTTGACTTTGTAAAAGAGAAACGCTCAGCAATTATTTATCAAAGGATGTTTTCGACTACTGCGCGGCTGAAGTAAAAATAAAGTATGTAAAGTATAAAAAAATTCGAAAATCCTGCGCTGGCAAGTGCCCAGCTTGAAATGTCAGGAATGCAAATATTTTTCCATTCAAAGAGTTATTACGGCAGTGATGCTGAATAAATGTGCAACTGAATGAAGTTGGTACATACGTATGTATGTATGCACGGATACATATGCGCCAAGGTATGCACACATTTAAGTGTGTATGTGTGGATGGAAGGGTGCTTGGCAAGTATAAAAGGCATCAATGTAATGACGGTAAATCGATGAGTTGAATGACATCAATCGAGCTGCGAAAAGAAAATCCTTGCCACCTACATTAGAGCGGGTCGATTTATTTTTTCAATAAAATCACGCATGTTTGAAATATTCTGCGGATCATTCTGACCAACTATGTAGAAGAAACTATGGACCTAAAACCGGTTTCGAGCTAGCGATGTTTAAGGCGAAGTTTAAAAGATTTGTATAATCGGTTGTATGTGAGTTACATATGTGATATAGTGTGGCGGATCCTGACGAACGATCAACAGAATGTCAATATCGGATATCTCAAAACGAACAAATTTTCATAATTCTTAAAAATCTTCGGCTTAAAATAGTCTCTTCAGCACAGTTCAAAATGATCCGTAGAACTTCTCCCGCATACGCGATTTTTCCGTTTTTTTGGCGCCCTATAAATCGACCCACTCTCATCTACATACGCATAGATATACCTAGAAATATGTACCTATATAAAAGTCGAGCAGGAATATTATGTGGGGCTTTATAGAATTCTTACACAAACTGCAGCGTGCAAAACGAAGCAGCTGCTTGAAGTCAAAAGCAAGCTGAGGCAGCTCATGGAAGCACCGCTAAGGCAGCGTTTATTGCTTGCCAAGGCGTTAAGCGCACAATATCACCAGCACATGAGAATCATTAAACGCCAGCTAAAAGCTAAAACTCGCTT
This sequence comes from Bactrocera neohumeralis, assembly GCF_024586455.1. Classification (NCBI taxonomy): domain Eukaryota; kingdom Metazoa; phylum Arthropoda; class Insecta; order Diptera; family Tephritidae; genus Bactrocera; species Bactrocera neohumeralis. Next base: position 6,090,688 of record NC_065923.1, read on the forward strand.
TGTGCACGCTGTAAGACGCTGTGAAGAGAGGTTCGTCGAGTAGGTTCAGCTAATTACATGCACAACTAGCTGCGCTCTAAGTGGGCAATTCGAAATAATGAAAGCCACTGCGGTGTTAATTAAGCATTCTTTGCGTTAATAATTAGATGCTCTTCAGGCATATGAAGCATGGGAAGCACTGGCTGCAACTACATACGAAGCATACGTGAGAAATTCAAAACTACAAATTTTGAGGTTATGCACGATTTCCAACAAATTACATATCACAAAAAAATTGCAGTTTTTCACACATACACTTACAGCAATGCTTGTGTGCTTGTACTAAAGTTTAATTTTCTTAACAGCGAAAAGTGTCATTTACCAACTTTGTGGCAGACATTCTCAATAAAAATGCTTGTAAGTGTGTGTGCACACTCAGGTCAACAAAGTTTTAATATGCACTGCGAACTACCACACATCCTTGTCAAATTTTTACACTGCACAACTCGCAACACAAGGAACATGCAGCCGCTCCCTCGTAGTATTTCCAGGGTACGCCTTTCTTTTACTACAAAAGCTGTAGTACTACAGGCGGCTATGTGCGAAGCGCTATGCAAACATAATAGTAGGAAGCTACTATATTCTTATATATATTTGCGCGTGTGTTTGTATATATAAATGGCTGTGTTTGCAATCTATGCCTAGACGGCTGAGCATACAACCGTTAGGTTATATAGCAGATATGCTTTGATATGCTTCTAATGCTAGCTTTTTGTTAGCCAGCTTGAAGTCACATTGATTTTTGCTACTTTTTGCCATTGTAAGACAGGGTTGTTGGACTTGTAGTAGTAGTAGCGATAGTATTAGTAGTAATAGTAATAAGAGCAAACAAGTGGTGAATGGTGAATGGCGGCAGCCGATTGTAACAGGAGAGTAGTACAGCGGAAATGGCGGTGCCATAAAATAGAATGGAAATGTACAACGAGCAAATGATAGTGTAGTACAACTCGTACTCGTGCTTGCAATGAAAACAAAATGGCGGACAAAGTTGTTGCAAGCAAAATTTTAATCAAACATTACTTTATAATTGAATGGTGGGGCAGACAGAAATTCATGGTAGCGAGTGCTGTTGTGATGATTGTTGTTGTTGTAGAAAGCGGTTAGCAGTTTCTCCAGGAAGTGTGAGAAAAGACGATTGATGTCGATGGTGTAACTTTCAGTTAAGAATATGTTAGAATTTCTAAATTTCCATGGTAATAAGGAGACCTTACGAGTCATAATAAGCGCTTCGCAAAAGTAGCTTTGATTGGCACCCTAGAGAAGTTTCCTAATATTACAAACTTGTGTTAATAACGGGAGATGTAGATGCGCATAAATAGGTTAGGTTGATCCTCGCCTACCATTGCGGTGAGATGAACATAGCTAAGTGCAAGTAATTCCGAGGGCCTTTTGTTGATCATAGAGGACAGCGGACGAGTCGATACGCCAATCTTAAAAAATTGGGGTGAGAGTGTCATCTCTAGAAAATTCATCGGCTTTGCATTTTCTATCAATTCCGCTGTGACCCTGTAGACACTGCAGTGGTCTGCTAGCATAGACCCATAGTCCAACTCATAACTACATACATACATATGTACTATGTCGAAATATTTTCAGACTGGAGAAATTACTTAAGGACATCTAGAATATGACCCAAATGCAGTTGCTATGAAGTTGGAGCTATGAGGAGATCACTGAGTCTTCTTGAAGAAATTTTCAGTCACTAAACTTGCTTACAGGGTTTGTCCGGAAGTAATAGGACTGATTTTCTTCCGCCGCGACTGCATTTCGGAGCGTGCGCGCACCGACTGGATTCGTTAGAAGGCGTTCCTAGCTAACGAACGAGCGGCTGGTCAGTTGTCTCCGAGCACCTGGAGCACCTGGTGTTTTTGTGAGTGGTGCAAGCCGAAAATGCAGCGTTCGTAAGAGCAGAGGTTCGCGATTAAATTCTGTGTGAAACTCGGTAAATCTGGACAGAGATGTTTGATATGAACAAGCAGGTTACAAAGATGTTGCTTTAGCAAGAAGTGTTGTGTTTCGTTGGCACCAGGTGTTTTTGGGTGGCCGGGAAGAGGTCGCTGCTGAAGAACGGGATAATGAGCTAATCCAAAGTGAAAACGATGCTCATTGTCTTTTTTGACACACCGCCTTTCTTGTGAACAGCTACCCAGCCAAGGCCGGCATTCCAACACTTCCGTTGCCGCTCTGCAGACCAGATGTGCCCTCAGACTTTTTTGTTTCCTTGCCTGAAGAGGCCGATAAAAGGAAAGCATTTTGAGACGACAGAGGGGATCCAAGCAGCACGCACCTCGGCTCTCAAGGCTATTCCGGAGAATGCCTTCCGTGACGCTTTCAATGCTTAGAAATCGCGTTGGCAACGCTGCATCGACGCAGAAGGAGCCTATTTTGAAAGTTTTTAAAGAATTGTAACGGTTGGTTCAATAAAATTTTTTAAATCGACTCAGTTCTATTACTTTCCGGACAAACCCTGTATAGCACATTTAAGCTATACATAGCTTGAGCGATTTGCCGAAATAAAATTAAATTTACTTGGGGCAAAACTACTGCGAGTAACGGTAAACTTAAAGTTGCTGCCATGCAAACAACAAGGAGAACAGTGCATACTATACAACAATAAAAACAACAAGCAAATGTTTAACAAGCAAACAGACTATAGTGGCAGCACAGAGTGCTCAACTCGTCGGGCGGTGCGTATGAGTGACATCAAAACATGTCAAGTGTGCGTAATGTTGCAACAATGATGTGGCACGTACTTTACAAGCACATGCCTAGGTACTCGTGACTCCTGCCAGGATAATGTGCGACATGTGAGCAGTAAATAATGACATAGCTGCTGTTCTGCACACACACACACGCTCGCGAGTTTGCTGGTTGGGTGCGAGATTGTGAGGCATGCAACGAGGCTCTTGTTGGCAACGTGCGCTAAAGATGCGAAATAGGTTGTGTTGAAAATAAAAGTGATTTCATTTAAGTGGCCAAGCACATATTTACAAACTTACGTAGTTTAGTGGTTTTTGTTCTTCACTTACTCTTGTCACACAACTACCAACCGTCAACCATCAACCATCAGCATTCAGCATTCAGCGGCAATGGTGCGGAAGCTAACTGCCGTTTACAGGTGGCTTCAAGACAATCGGGCGGCTGCGCTGCCAAGCGATGGGCGTAAATGTGTGCCGCTGCGTTTGCAACTTTATAGCAAGTTTTCTGTTTTTTTTTGCTTCACGAATATTTTCTATTGCCGCACCAGTCGATTTAAGTTTGTGCATCGCGTCTTCTTTAAGATAAAGTCAAGCTCACTTTTTGTGCCACATATGTTGTATGGTGTTGTAAATGTGATTTTATTTCATTTTGCGCTTCACAAACGCTTGGCTGACACACATTTTTATCGCAACTGCATCATTTTCAAAACGGTTCGACGGCACACATGGCGTGTGGCTGCCACAAGTGAATGAATTGTCTGGAATGCATTATGTATGTACATATGTGGCAGCACATTCGCCTATAGTAGCATATAATTATGTTTTTATTACCCAGCTCGTAAAAATTAATGATATTTTCTGTGCTACTAATTTATTAAAACGGGCCATTAAAACTGTCTGTGGCACCAAAGCATATGCATACGTACATATTCACATAGCATTTGAGGAAACAATATAAATTTGACTATTTTCTCCTCATTCTGCAGGGTTGGTTATGACATAAGCTAATACGAAAGCAAGAACGGGCATTTTTAAACAACTTGAGGCAAAATAATTTTTCTAATGCCAACAACAATAAGTTTCTACAAAATAGCTTTCCACTTTTTTTGACCTTAGGGAATATGTTAACCGCTTCAATCAATCTTCAACTTATTTTTTTATATTTATAATGAACTTTAATGAACCAAATTTCCCATTTTTCCGCTAGAGACATTATTCCATCAGTGTAAAACTTTTCTGGTTTCTTTTGCGAGAAACTGCGACAAGTAATTTTCACAAGCGTCTCTTGAAGCCAACTTTAGTTAGTAGTTAGTTTAGTTACTTAGTTCGATGGTGCAGGGTCAAAGCTATTTGGTGGAAGCATCAAAATTTCTCAGCCAAGCTCTCCCAGTTTTTGCCGAGTCATCAAAGATGTATGTTATCTAGCGTTGTCCTGATGGAAGACGAAGCCCTTTTTGTTGATCAGTTCTGGCCATTTTTTTCGATTGCTTGCTTCAATCTCATCAGTTGTTGACAATAAAATGTAGAATCAATTGGTCGACCAAGCTGGAGCAGCTCATAGTTGATGATTCCTTTGCAAATCCACCAAACACTCAGCAAAACCTTTCCGAGGCGTCAAACCTGGCTTTGAGCTTCACCACGCTTGGACCATGATCTTTTTCGCACAACAACGACCTCTATTGACAAAATACGAAAGGACTTTTTCGACTACTAAATGATCAGCGTGACGAACTGAGTCGATTTAGCCGAACGTCTGTCGGTTGCGAACTAATCCTTCAGTTTATCGATATCGATGTGGAATTTTTCACACGCCTCTTTCTTCTCAAGAAGCTGCTTATTTGTCCGAACCGCTGATATCGATTCTGCGGAAAATCTTATTTGCCATACCAACTGACCGTTCAAACTCAATCCAACAAGCTTCTATGAAAGCTTTTATATTTTACAAAGTATTTTAATGAAATTAACTGATAATTGTCCCAGGCAACGCTACAATCTGCGAACAAGTTCTTCAGATCAAACCACTATAACATGTAGCGCCCATACAAACTGATCTATCAAAATTATGACAACGACGTTTCCATACCCTTTGCTTTCTGCTATAAGAAATGCATCTGGGAAGCGTGCTTCTGAAGAAAGCACTTTTTCTTACTATCATTAATCCGCATTCTTCGCAAAATATTTTTTCGCATTTCAAGAATATGCTAATGAATCACCAAAAATTTTATTTCAAATCTTATCACAACAGACTATTTCTAATATCGCTATTTGATACTTCAGCAGCGACAACAGACAATTTACAGTCATTCTTGCAAGAAATGCCAAAATAATTGGATTTTATTTTTAAATTGCAATGTGGGTTGCACTTCGAATTGGTCTGTTGCACCTTAAAGAGCAGCTAACGGCTATTTGGTTGTCGATGTCTTGCGCTGCAGCGCACTTGGGCATTCAGACTCTTTACTGCTTTTTTGCTTAATGTCAAATAAATTTATAAATAAAACAGTGATAAATAACAAAATGCAACAACATTGTGGCATATAAAATCTGGAACAAATCAATTAGAAGCGACTGCTGGCATGCAGCTGCAGCTGCCAGCCAACCGCTGAGTTCTCTTGGCTTAGTGCGCTACTTGGCAGCAGCGAGGCCAGCGGAGCCAATGGACGAATGAACTACACTACAATACTAACAACAACAATAGCAACTTAAAGACCGCTAAGGACGGTGGCGTGGAGTAAGCGAGTGTGGAATGTTCTCTAATTAAAATGTTGATTTTGAAATAATTGTACCTAAGGTTGGTGTGGTTTATGCACACCCATACCTATGCAGACAAATGCAACAAATAATAAATAAAATAAATAAATTTTAATTACGGATTCAATTGTGTTGAAAGGTTTTTATTAAGACCTAAAATACTTTTAAAATACTTTAATAAAAATATATACAAAAACATGCAAATCAGAAATCATTGCGCTGAAATCATTTTTTAGCTGAAAAATTAACAAAAAACACATGGAACTTCATTGGATTTGAATAAAAGCAGAGCCTGATAGAAATGCGAGGTCTCTAATGCTGCAAAAGCATTTTCAACACACTCGCGCCTTAAATATTCAAACTGAATACTTATTGCGTTCTTTGTTGTTATTTTCTTTATGAAACCGAAAAATGAGTTCATGGATGCTGCTGTGAATAGAGTGAAAAGAAAAAGTAGAGCAAATGCAAACAGCACACACACAAGGGAAGGCAAACTGAATGAAAAGGGGTAAAGGAAAACGAGCAAAAAGAATATATATACATAGGTATGTATACATAAGCATACATATGTACATATGTATAGTATAAAAAAATTTCCTTGAGCTTTTTAGCAAGTTTTAACCGTTAGGCTTGCGAAAGTGCAGCTGGAAAACACTTTAAAAATTTTGCACCAAAAAACCCAAGCAATTTTCTCCCCGTGCAGTCAGTCAACGCGCTGGCTTTTAAAGTGATATTATACACCGACTGATATGCAAACTGCATGGCTTTTAGTCAAATAGTGTATGAGTAAAAATCCATATATATGTTCCGATGGGTGTGTGTGTGTGCAATAAAAATACTGAAAAAGTGCTGGAAAGCGGGTAAGCTTGTGGGCCAAACAAACAGCCGCTGGACGGGCTAGAGAGCTGCAGCTAGCGGCGAATAGACTGCGAGCCTAACGATGGATTTACACACACATACACACACTTCCATATTTGCATTGGAGCATTTGTGCCGCATTTAAGAAATTTCCAGATTTTCTATCTCATATTGAGGCTACCGCAAATGATGGCGGAAAAATTGGAATAAAATTGTTTGCATGATAAAGTTGAAAATCATTAAACGCAACCCTGCCGGAATGGAATTTGGTCGAATTTTAGTTTTCCGAGTTTTGTTTGTCAAATGTCCTTTTTTTATGGTTAGAACAGAGAACACTGAACTCTTCCATAAACCTTTTTGTCCGATTAATGGAGATGACCGCTTAATAGATAAATTTCTGAAAATGTTGGTACCTTTAAAAATTAACTGTCACGTGACCACTTACTTTTTAGTACAGTGAAATCTCCGTAATAAATTCCAAAAAAAATTTGGGACCGGTCACAAATGTGCACGGTTAATAGAGTGTCCGTTTAATAGAGCTTTCACTGTATTTGAAGTTCGAAAATTATAATTTTTTCATAAAATAATTATATTTTGGCAAAATGTTCGGCTAAAGGCTTTAAGCGGAATTTTTTAGATTAAGCGGTGACCGAAATTAGAATCTCCATGAAACAGTTACATAATCGTCAAGACGACTGCTAAACACGAGTGGCGAATTTGTTTGTTTCAACCCAATGAAAAACTAGTTCGTTTGACAGCCAACATCGAAGGCTCGCTGCTTCCTGCAGGGATGAGATGGGGTGTCCGCACACACTAAGCATAGCAAATACACACGAGAGTATGCCCGTAAAAAATGGGCACGTTCACTGCTTATAATTTATCTAAGCACGTTTATCGCTACAACAACAACAATAGCGCGGCAGCAGCAGCAACAGCTAGCAGCGTGTCGTAGTGAAGTGCCATTTTAGAGGAGGTGGCGAGCATATGATCGAGCACCTGCAACGCCAACATTCTTGCAACAAATCTGAAGCTGAATGGGTGCAACTTACACACATCTATGTGTAAGTGCACTTTGATTTACGTGTGTATAGGTGTCTTGCCTTCGCTGTCAACCACGTTTATTAAATCTCTCCGCTTCGCACCCCCTTCGAGTCGTTCCGCCCGCTGGTAATGAGATCCGCTGCACACGTCTTGCAACCGCCATTATATCTGCTGGCTTTGTCGTGTCTGCAGCTTATCTGTAAGCTTTTATAATTTCCCTTCATGCACATTGTAAGTACGGCACAGCTTTTATTTTCATTTTTTGTTTTTCAATTTTCATACTTATCCGTTGCTACAGATGCTCTTGCATGACCTTCAACGCTTGGCTTTAATAGCAATTTAATAGATACTAAGCGGCTGCATTGAGACTTAATTGGGACAGGTTGAAGGCGTAGCAAGGCAAGATTGAGAGGCTTTAAAGCGAATGAAATAATGATGAACTTTTTGACTTTTGGGCCAAATTAATGAAGTATTGAAGCTATAAGGTTAAAATATGTGCGGTAAAATAAAAAAGAACATAAAAAATAAGCGCCGCCAGCGCGATTTCCAAGCATTGAAGGCGTCACGGAAGGCATGCTCTGGAATAGCCTTGAGAGCCGAGGTGCATGCTGCTTGGATCCCCATTGTCGTCTCAAAATGCTTGCCTTTCGGCGGTCCTTTCAGACAAGGAAACAACAGGCCTTGGTTAGGTTAGGTAGGTGTTCAGAAGAAAGTCGGTGTGTGCCGGTGCGTTGTCGTGGTGCAACTTTCAATCGGTTGCGATGTCTTGTCGGATCCGATGGACCCATCGTTTTACTCTCTTGACGACTTTCACGTAAAACTTGGCGTTGACGGTTTGTCTAGGAGGAACAAATTCATGGTGGACGACGCTTTTGATGTCAAAAAAGACGAGGAGCATCGTTTTCACTTTAGATTTTCTCATTCTTCCCTTTTTTGGGCGAAGAGACACCGGCGTGTGTTACTCGGAAGATTGTTTTTTGTCTCGGGATCATACTCAAAGCTCCATGACTCGTCACCTTTGATTAAGTTATTAAAACATTGGGGGTCACTTTCACACATGTTCAAATTTTGTTGTCCCACTTGCACTCACCGCAATCTCTGCTCGTACGAACGTTGCATTTGGACTTGCACCACTCACAGAAACACATCGTGAAATGTTTGTTCTGACTCTCCAGATGTTCGGCAAACTGACCAGCCGCTCGTTTGTTAGCTAGTAACGCCTTCTACCGAATTCAGTCGGTGCGCGCTCGCTCCAAAATACAGTCGCGGCGGAAGAAACTCAGTCCTATTACTTTCCGGACAAACCCTGTATGTACAGACAACTCGTCATACGCATCATTTCCACAAACACCATATGCTTTATAGGGTTTCCGAGGTTTCTCCTGCGTCTTACTAACTTCATGGCAAACTGTTCAGGATATAAAAATTATGTGACTAGGTCCGAAACAACAGGATGGACAGTCACTCATGTCACAGGGGTACAGTTTTGGTCCACAACAAAATAAAGTTCCAGTAACTGCACATTTCAAATTTTCCATCTGAATATTGCCCTTTTTAATTATGAGAGTTATTAACGAGAAACCACAAAAAAGATGGCACAATTGTTAGCGGTCGAATTTATGGCGACGTAAAAGCCGCATGAGGAATATTTTCTGCCACACTTTATTGCGGCCATCTACATCAGAAAGCATAATTCCGCATTTCAGTGCAACACTGCGCCATCAAAAACATCAAAGTGCTTTCGTTTAAAATAGTTGAAATTCAACGCACGCAATAAGGGAGGGGGCACAACAACAAAAAATCAATTACAAAAACAAAGTGAGTGCAGCAACGCACCTAAACGACGGAGACATGTGTCAAAAAGTATCAAAGCAAATCAACACTTGTGCCCCTTCGCACGCACACACATGCATCCAAGCATTTCACGTCACTCAAGCGACTTCATACATAATTTCCACCTATAGACACGTATCCACCTAAATATGTATGCATGTGAGTCCGCTAGGCATGTACGTGAGGGCCATAAAGTTAACGTTGGCGGAGGCATCGGTGCGGCGATTCGACGATTGCAAACACGAGCATGGAACGCGACCGAGTGCGTTCAGTTTTTGGTTGCCTCCAGGCTGCCCCCTCTTTGGTGCCGAACCGAAACAGTTTGCTTGCTGCATTTCAATGAGGTTGCAACGATGCAAACAAAATGCAAAATCAACAACGTAAACGCAAAAATAAATAAGAAATAATGGCATGCGGTGCGCGGTACGCGGAGCTTGTTAGAACTGGAGGTATGAAATGCAAAAAGCCAATAAAGTTCTGCATGCATTTATTCGCAGAATATCAACACCGCGTCGCACACACACGCACACACATACACGTCCAGTCAGTTTACAGTTTTTGTGTGCAACGGTGGGCGGGGGCGGTGTATGTGACTATGCGCCTCTGCCGACCAGCTTGGCCCGCAGTCCGCCTGTCGATGCCCGCGTGTGAATCGCAGGCAATCGAGTTGTTGACACGTCGTGCTTTTGGTTCGCCATAAAAATCAAAGCTCCTGCCACAGCGCCTTTGCCTCCATGAAGACACCAGCGTTTCAATGTAGTGCAATATGGTCGAACTCTGTTCGGGAATGTTTGGAATTTCCACATTTGCTCGTTGGAGTATTCAATATGCTTGCTTCTACGCTTCTTTCTGCTGGTAGTGTTGTGTTTTTGTTGTTATTTTGATTTGTTGACATGAACTGGAGTTTATGTTTTTGCTAGTTTTGTAGCTGGTGTTACGCTTAAAGTGGTTACATGTCGAGCATATGTAATCAAAGTGCGAACGTTGGCACATATCGTCCGCGAGGGTGGGTTTTCACATGCCCACCCAAACAGAAAATAAAGGAAATTACATTAAAAAATGCCGCCGAACTTAGTCGAACGTGAAAATTTAATGGTTTCCTATTTTCTCTCGAGGTGTTATGGACAAATACGTTAAATTTACGGTATTTTTTAATTATTATAAATAAGCATTGCATATTTTGAAGTGATATTCGAATTACCTCGATCTTATGTGATCGGAATTTGAGTGATTTTGATTTCAAATTAAAGCTGCAAAGTGTTCTAGCTTTGGTAGATAAAAGTATCTATGCAGGAACTCACTTTTGGTATGACCGTAGTCGTAATACTGGGTTTGTTTGGAAAGTACTAAGACTGATTTTCTTCTGCCGAGACTGAAAGGGGATCCAAGCAGCGTTCACCTCGGCTCTCAAGGCTATTCCGGAGAATGGCTCTCGGGACGCATTCAATATTTGGAAATCACACTGGCAGCGCTGCATCGATGCAGAAGGAGCCTATTTTGAAAGTTTTTAAAAAATTGTAAAGATTGGTTCAATACATTTTTTTAAAAATGACTCAGTCCTTTACTTTCCGGTAATGAAAAATAGTCAAATAATGCAAAACTCAAGTTTGAAGAATATATAAATTAATTTTTCATATTATATATAAAAAGTTTCAAAATATTTATTCGGTGGATTTACGATGTGTTTATAGCCTTATTGTCGCGCTCGGCAGTCAACAATAGCGCAATTTGCGCTCGCTTAACCGCAGCCACCACCCACAGCTTTACTCCCGGCACTCGCTCGACTGGAATGCACGATCTTTGGCGCATATCGGAATGTGCAAATATATGTGTATGTGTGTGTCCATGTGTTTGCGTTGCCTCTAAAAACTGTTTTTGTTGTGATGTCGCTGCTGTTGCCGCAATCGCTTGTCAAACTCGGACATGTTGGAATTTCAATATTTGAATTGATGCAAGCTGAGCCAACCACGCGAGCAAGGGAGTACTGCAGCCGCTGGCGACTTTGTTTGTTTGTTTTGCTGCCGAAGCGGCTACCGACCGTTGGCCGTGGCTGTTGTTCGCGACACAGTGTTGCAATGCACGAAATACGTACATACTTTTCCTACTTTGTTTATTTGTTTGCGGTGCACACATCGTTGATTTCATTTCGCTCCCTTTTGATTTTCGCTTTTTTCTGGCCAAACAATTTTCTTCATTTCATTTGGATGCTCGCTCTTTCGTGGTGTGGCGCTACGAAGCCACGCGCAACAGTCAGTCAATGGCCACATGTGGCCAAATTGTTTTTGTTTTGTGCGCCAACTATTTCTCTTGTGAAATGCAAACAAACAAACAACAACAAAAGGGGGGTAAAAACAAGGCACAAACAGCTTCATTTTGTTAAGAAAATTACTAGTCAACACGCTAGAGGAAAGAAGGAAGAGTAACAAAAACAAAAACAACACAAATTGGCAAACAAAAAACAACAGAAAATGGGAAAGCAAACTGACAGACACAACATAGACGCAAATAAATTACATTCAACAGCAACATTAGCGAAAACACATCGTGCGCTACGTGAGACACCTGAGATTGCAGAAACACACTCACACAAGTGCGCTTAAGCACACAGTAGCGCTGGGCGCATGGGAGCATAGCTTTTTAGCGACTGACAGCAAATGAAAAAAGGCTTAGCACAACACGCTTAGGGTTGGGTTGCGCCGAGCGCGTAAGAGTTCAATGAACAGGTGAAAATTGAAACCACAACAAAAATGTCAAAAAATTACAAAACAGAAATGGAAAACTCGAAATCACTCTCTCCAAACATAAACACAACAAACTATGCAACAATAAAAACAAACAAACTGCCAGTTAATTAATGGATAGAGCTGCTTTGCGAAAGTGAATAGAATGCGTCACTCGTGCCGACACAAAGCGCGGTGGAAACGATGATGAAAAGCTTTGTGCTTGCTAATTGAAACAAAATGAGAAAGCTATTGCGAGCATTATGCATTGCAAAATGTTGTGCAGAATTCTGTTGTTGTTGTTGTTGTTAAGCATAACAAAACACCGAATTGTAGGACATTAAATACGCTTGACTGAGCTTAAATCTTGCACAAATTGAAGAGAGAGACATACACACACACATATGTATGTACATATGAATGCAATCACAGGCTATATGACTATATGCAAATCCTGAACTAAAAATTTGATTGTCGCGTTGAAAGAAAGCACAGACGAATGAAGTGCCTGTTCAGGTACGAATAAACACGAGAGCTCAACAAAAAGGAACTGTGCACTGGCGTTAAGGGGAAATTATAGTTTAGAAAAAAATTCCTTTTTGTTTTATATATTCAAAGTCTAATTATTCGAGAATATTCTAGAAAAGAGTTTTTCAAATTCAAATTATTTTCGGAGATGTATAGTAGATAATTTGCTGATCCGGCATCCAAACTGGTTCGGATTTAGCCGAAACTTTGAACTAGTTTTTCTGGAAACTGTTTTTTCAAAAGGACACCCATGATTTCTGAGGTTCTTCTGAACCGATTTACTTGAAATTTTTAGAAAGTCTACTTTACAGACTTGTCTATGTTTGAAACTATTCATATTCTTAAATTTAAAATTTTAAAATTTTTTAAAGAACTTGAAACAGTCAACAACTCAAATGCTACAAAAATTTCGTCATTTCGTGAAGCATTATTTTTCCAACTATGAATATTCCCAAATTTCACTTTTTACTATTTTTAAAAAATTCGAAGCGGTCAAAAAAATTGGTACAAAAATCGTTTTTTCTGGTAATCGCCATTTCGTCGAAAATTTGTTTGCGACTATTCCGTAGAACCAGACATAGAGACATTATTCTAGTTTAATATTTTTTTGTTTCAGAGAGCTGGGAGTGTTGATATCCTGGGTATGGTCAGGTGCCTATTATTTGGGCCCCTCCTTCATCTGTTGGTAATTCATATTTTTTTTTGGATTTTTTCTTGTCTTTTTTTAATGTTAATAAAAACAAATAAAACAACAAAAACTAAAAAAATTGTATGTGTTTTTTACCACACTTCAAAAATTAGCTGAAATTCATGACAGACCAGATTACCCCCTTAAAGTTGATACTAATTCGTTTGGAAGCGCAATAACCGACAAAGGGACAAAAAACCTCGTAGACGTCGTAACCAAAACCAACAAAGTTCTCAATCTAAGAGGCTAGTTATTGATCTACTATGATTAAAGACATAAAGCTGTTTTTCTACAAAAAAAATTACTTCGCAAATCTAACCTAAAATTTAATATTTCTTAGGAAGACTTTACATTGTGACAAAAAATCACCCGGAAATTTTAATTAAATTTTTCAAAAAAAGCAAAACGTATTTTGCTAAGTTGGAAGAACTGTCTTTAATTACTATGCGAAATATGAAGGCAACCTGTCAATCAGTTTGTTTACAGCAGCTGCTTAAGTCAGTTCACTCAATTAGTGCGTTGAGATTTTTACAATGGATAAAAATAAATTTGTCTCAAATTTTGTATTTCTAGCCAAATTCCGTGTGCGGAATCGTTGCAAATGTTGAAAAAGGCTTACAGTGATTCAGTTTTATCTAAAACACAATTCTACGAGTGGTACAAAGCCTACAAAGACGGTGGAGAGATCGTTGAAAACATACCTCGTTCTGAACGACTTTCGACTTCTTCAACTGATAAAAAAAAAATTAAAAAAGGGAAGGATACGGTGCTCAATAATCGTCAGGCAAGTATTAGAGAGATGACAAGCGAGCTCCCGAATCCGTTCGAATGATTTTGGTGGGTATTTTGGGTATGATAAGCATTCTTGCTCGACTCGTTCCGATAAAGCTGATTTTTTTCAAAAAGGGTACGTCTCTTTGGACATGCTTGATCGTGCGAATTCAAGGAGAGCATGCATGGAGAACTGCCGAATAGACATGGGTTTATGAGTTTGACATGCAAATAAGTCAATAAACCACGGAATGGAACCCGTTTTCAATCGATCAAAGAGATAAAAAAATATTCTTTGAAGGAGCTTATGAAGTACTTATGAAAAGTGTTTCGAGGACTGAAAAAATCATTGGTTGTATGACATCTGGTGGCGATTACATTGAAGGCGACAGAATAAATATTGATGAATTATTAAATATTTTGCGTTTTATTAACGATATCCGGGTACTTTATTGTCACAATGTGTATTATACCCCAATGTCATAACTCAATTTTTGGTGACTATTCTAAAATCAAGAGGAAAATTCTTTATAATCGCCTTTATGTGGTATGTTTATAAGAAAATATAAAACAATATCAATATATAATTGGATTATAAATAGTCTTCGATATAAAACCAATTTTCCTTCTTTTCTTTTGGTTTATTTTCAATGAATTTAGGAAAATTGCAGAATCATTTATCAATTTTGATTTGTTCCATTGAATTTTGATTAAATTCTTTCAATACACTTTACCACTCTCTCTCTCTCTCTATCTCTCTAATAAGCAAATGTTTTCTTTTCGATTCCGTTTGATTACAATCTAGTACATACATACATACAAAGCAATAAGCATAATTAAGGTACTTTCATGCCGCGCAACTTTTATTTCCTTTTGATTACTTGTAGGAGCAAACAGAAAGTAGAAACAAAGTTCAGTAATAATTATGAGAACACGCCACTTCCACGCTACTTCCAGTATAAAAATAAATATGAATTCTTAAGAAAACAAATTTTAATTGGATATTTTTATGGAAACACGCACATTATTTGATTTTTTTTCATAAAAAATAGCTATTCACTTACGCGCCGCGTGCGAGCAAATACTTTGCATTATCCATTATCACTTAGGCAATTGCTTTTGAAGTAGTCAATTTATTTAATGTGCGTTTGCACAAACTCTCACACACACATACATACAGTGGTTTGCGCACAATAATCAGTTAGAAATACTAAAAATTTTACAATGTCTAACTGGCAAATATTGTGAAAACGATTTCGATTTATGCTCGTGTTGCTGGCGTACCTTAATTTGTATTTGCCTTCCTGGCGTTGCAACGGCAGGCATATAAATATACAATATGTAGTATATGGGTAAGTATAAGATATATGAATTTTGTGAAAATGCAGCTGCTGCCGCGTCGTTGCACCTTTGGCTGCTTCGCACTTTGTTTGCAGTAGCGGCGTCCCTTGCCACTTCGCTTCCTCCAGTTGGCCATGCTAGCGTGATAGTTTTGCTGGTCCGCTGACTACTTTCAGTTTTTCATAGTGATTTGTGGATAACGCAGTCGAATTTCAATGCTCTCCTCTTTTATTATGAACCTCTTTTTGTTTAGTATTGTTGTTATTGTTATTTTTATTTGTCGCTTGTCTGCAAAAACCTATTTATTTATGTAGTTAACGAGCTTTGTGTCTGCAACACGTTGGCTGCTGGCGCGACAGCTGCATTGTTTGGCCAGCTAACGGTAAAAAAAAGCGTGAGCAATCAGCAGCCGCAGGCAGTTGAAAGCGTTTCCCCCACTTGACAGCGTGAATTTATGCTGCTTTGGCATTTGCAATATCATATTTGTATTGTTGCTTTTTTCATGCTTCTTTTTTTTGCACTTTTATGTGCATTCGTTAGTGCCACCGCGCTGCGGCACAAAGCCGTGACCTGCCTAACTTGGGTTAATGCCTTTTGCGTTAAGATTTGGCTGCACCTGTTTTACCTTTTCGGTTTTGCGCTGCGCTACGCCAGCGTTTGCGCAATCTCCGGTATTTTTTCGTTTTTTTTTTCTTTTGAAAACCAAACTATTTTCGGCAGTGTTAATTGATTTGGCTGTGCGCAAGAATAGCCAATTAAGAAATCAGCTTTGAAAGCTTGTTCGGTTTCTACTATTGTGCTAATTAGCAATTTATTGTGCTTGGAGTTGAAAAGAATTTGCATAATGGCCATACAATTACCGCAAATTCTTTATAATTGCAATGGAATATTTTTGAAGCAATTCAAGATGTTTTGCTAATTGGGTCAGAGCTTTTTAAGTGCTGAAATCGAAAGTAAATGAAGCGTTCAACTCATTTCAATGCATATTTTTTCTTATTATAAGGGATCTTAATACTGATTTGGTGCGGAATTCCAAGCCTTCAAGCCAGAAGAACATAATAGGCGGCACAGAAGAATTTAAGACCCGTTTTCACGACAGTCAGGTCTAGGTAACCGGAACGCACTCGGATTTTTTATTCAGCCAAGGACTGCCAATCAACTCGGGAGAATTCTGCCGCTATTATAACAACAACAAAATAATATTTAATAACATGCTTACATACCAGTAACAAATCTTGAAGTTGTTAATGGAGTTAATTCAATCATTTATAATAATTACACAAGCAAACATCTTGGAATTTCTAGCAAATTTGGGCCACTGTTGGGTTAAAAAATAACTGAATTACAAAAGTTTACACAAATAACAATAAAAACAGCCCACAATAGCCGCAAGTACAAAAAGAGAAAATAACCAAACACACTGTAAATATTGGCCCCCAACCAAACGGACATTATCCAACTAATCAGCAACTACCGAAATTCCATTAAAATCTTGTGTGGCTTTTGAAATTTTAATTCCGCTGCAATTAGTTACACACTGCAGCCTAATTAAATGAAATATAAATGTGCCAGTGTGCTTTCAACGCAGAGTGGCGGCAAAGTAGACGGGCGAAGTGAGGCAGCTAATTTTCAATAATTAAAAAAATTATTGAAAGGAAATGCTGATAATGTACTATTCTCGCTATAGGCCAAATGGGCGCAGGTGAAAACGATGAAACTTAACAGATTCTAAAAGAATCAAGCAAGATGAGATTGATATTGAGAGAAGAAATTTTGGCCGAAGGCAGTTGTGATAAAATAGACGTTGTCGACTTTCGTGGATTTTGCTCTAAGCATATGGTTTCTCCTCTTAAGGGGGTCATCCCATGTGATGGGCTCAAAAAATCAATTTTTTTTTCATAAATTACTATCTTAACATGTCTAGAATACGGTAGTAAAGGGATTTTTGAAAATTCCAAGTCGTTTTAAAGATACAGCAGATAGAAGCAAGTGCTGTTCGGAGCGCTGAGTTGGCAGTTACGGTTGGAGCCTATTGTGACTTGAAACTTTAAACGCGTTTTCTCAAAACTGTGTTTTTCAAACTTTCCTCCATCGTATCTCAAAAACGGCTTGACCGAATGACTTGAAATTTACAATGAATGAATGAACTATTATCAATCGAAAATCTGCAAAATTTCTATTTTATTATCGCAAAAAACACAAAAAAAAACGGAAAAATCGCAACTTTTATTTCAAATGTCTACCAAAAGTCCAATTTTTTGTATATTCATTTGATAATGGTTCATTCCGTGCATTTAGGCATACAGTTTAAAACGCCGTTTTTGTTTTTTTTTTAGATAAGCCAATCAGCCGGAATCGTGGAGGAAGTGCAAGCTCATTTTTTCGAGACGGGGGTCTTCAGAACGCTGTAACTTCAGTTATACA
This sequence comes from Bactrocera neohumeralis, assembly GCF_024586455.1. NCBI lineage: Eukaryota > Metazoa > Arthropoda > Insecta > Diptera > Tephritidae > Bactrocera > Bactrocera neohumeralis. The sequence continues at coordinate 6,108,378 of NC_065923.1, forward strand.
CAATATTTTTAGTTAACAATTTATATTTATATTGTCAAAATATATATTAATAAATAGTATTAAACTTAAATCTCTATCTATTTACTGGTCGTAGAAAAAAAATCCTAAAAAATCCCTAAAAAACAGGCCATCACATGGGATGACCCCCTTAATAACGAAATTTCACGCGTTTAATATTAATCAGGACATATTTCTCATAAAGTTTTAATACTAAAACCATGTATGTAATTATTTAATTTAAATTGAGCAAAAACAATTTTGGACTTCATTAAATTTCAATATTTTAGCTGGTGCAATTAACTAGGTATTTTTAATAATACATAAAAAAAAAAAAAAATTAAGATTATAAGCGTTATATGCCAAAAAAAAATCTGAAGCGTCAAGAAAGAAAGAAAAAAAAATACTATTTGTTAAATCATTACATCACCTAACACATTTTAAATATTGGGTAGTCGAAAACGTTTTATCGTATTCTGTCAATAGATGTCGTTGCAGTCGTACAAGTATATCACTAGTGCTACCAATCACATTGTGTCATACCATATAGTGTTGGAAAGGCGAGATTTTAAGCTTCATTTAACCAAAAAAAAATTAAATTCGGGGAAGTTGAAAAAAGTTACAGCTGTGCAAAAATTAGTGAAAATAATAAATATAAATATGTATATTATAATTAAATAATAATAATTTTTTTCAAGAGTACATTGAAAAAGCGATAATCACTTTAAATTCCCCATAATTTTGTACCGGGTTGCACTTGCTTTCAGAGCTTATCATACCATAAAAAATCACTTTTTTGAGTAATTTACATTTGTACTGCATGTTTTCCGCACTTTTGGGCGCTATTCTCCTAACTGATTGAATTTCTCGTTTAGTGAAAGTGCAAACCGGGTGGCGTGTGTAAAAAGCAGCATGCGATGCAACAAAATGCTGTCGACAAATCATAGCGTTTGTAATCAGATAAGCAGCACTAAACTTCATCATGAAATAATGTAATTAAAATGATGATTTGAATAAAGATTGTGCAGTGCAGTGCACAGATATCAGTTTTTTTAATTTTTTTTAATATAACAGAGCAGATTTGAAGAGGAAGTAATTACATTCGAAATTATAAACAACAAACCAGTTATTTTGTCGGTAATTAATGCTGTAATCAAACTGATGCTCAATAGAGTCGATCAAACAAGTTGTAATTGGAATGAAACTCACCTGAAAAAGAAGAGAGAAAAAATATTAGTTTTTGTGAGTATACATTAAATTTAAGTTATAGAATTTAGAATATAGAATAGACATTTTAAATAATGAATTAAATTTTAGGTAAAAGATATAAATAGCTTTTAGTAAATTTCGCCTGCTTCATTTAGTATCTAGCTTAGAGTACTACTATGGGCAGAAATCAGTAAGACTTTGTTCATAATATAAAAATTCTTAATTTATTCCTAAAAATCTATGTCGTCTCCCTCAAAGTAATCCCCCTTGGCGCCAATACACTTATGCCAACGTTTTTTTTTCAATCTTCTAAACAAATGTTAAAGTCAATTTCCGGAATAGCCTTCAATGCGCCTAGCGATTCACGTTTAATGCCTTCAATTGACTCAAAACGGTTTCCCCAGAGCGGTCGTTTGAGTTTGCTGAATAGCCAGAAGTCACACGGAGTTAAATAAGGCGAATACGGTGATGGTTGAAAATTTGCCGAAAAATTTACGAAGAATAAATGCAATATGCGACGGTGCATTATCGTGGTGAAAAAACCAGTGTTGTCAGCCCATAATTCCGATCTATTTTTACGAATAGCTTCGCGCACACAAATACAAGTACTTCAAGTATTCGGAGCGCACCATACCTCGATAGTCGAAGAAAACTGTCAACATATAATTGATTTTTGACCTGTTTTGACTTGGTTCTTTCAGCTTCGAAACACATTGGCCACGATATTCAGCCCATTGATCGTCTGTTTTGGGGTCGTAAGCACAGATCCAAGCCTCTTCGCCAGTGACAATAATTTTCATGACGTCCTGGTAGTTGGAGAGCATTGTTTCACAAATGTTAACGCGACGCTATTTTTCGAGAAAATTGAGTGATTTTGGAACCAATTGTGCTTTTACTTTTTTTAGGCCCAAATGACTTTTTAAAATGGTTTTCACTCAGCTTTCCGATATTCTGACGCTGACAGTAGGATCTCTGATTCTCAAGCGCCAACTCCTTTATTTTATTGATGTGTTGATGGCCGTCCTGAACGTGGTTTGTCGCATTCTCGACCCTCTTTGAATAATTTGTACTAATCACAAACCCTTGCTTGCGATAAACTCATCACCCACTTCCTTGTTATCGGAAAATATCTTCAACTTAATATAATATATCTTCAACCAATATTGTTTTAACAAAAAAATCAACCAATGAAAAATTTCTAAAATTATCCGAGTTCGCTCGGATTTATTTTACTGTTGCCTTGCCTGTATAGCGTCATTTTGAGAACCCTTATATTTCCTCAAGTTGTTTAGCGGTAAAACTTCCCAACACGTTTCACCACTATTTCCGTAGAATTATGACCAATAAAACTTTTCTAATACAATTTGCGAAAACAAAAAGAAAAAGGAACTAAAAAAGTTTCAGCATACTCTGATAAATTAGAGGTATCGAACACTAACCCCACCAACAGAAAGAGGTTGGTAAAAGAAGAAATACAAACTAAGTTTCTAACGAAGAAATAAATACATAAACTTACACAAGAAGGCGAATAAGAACTTTTTGCGGCAGGCAGTGACCAAAGGAATAAAAAATTATACACACATCCTTTTGAATGCAATACATTTTCAAAAACAAGAATATATTGTACATATATATATAGTATATATGCGTATCAAGAAAAAGCGTTGGCTTGAATTATAAAGCGATTGTTAACCTCAGCTTTCGATATATTAGACCATCTTAGGAGACAAATCTATCAGCTACCAAAGAATTGACATTTTAACGCAGACAAAAAAGAAGTCAAGCTTGTTGGAGTCTCTAACACATTAGAACAAACAGCCGGAATAAATGGTTACCAGACACACCAACAACAAACACAACAAATGAATTCGAGAACATACCGACTTACAAATGTAGGAAAAGTCGGAGAAAAAGTAAAGCACAAAACAAAAAAAAAATGAAGCAGAAGCTTTTATTTAAACTTATGTACTCGGCCAATATACTGCGGTAGATACAATTAAGTACCGGCTAGCAGCTACCAGCTAGACAACAAAGGCGCAACAAAGAACTATTCCTTACTAAGAAAAGAGTGCAGTGTAATCGAAGAAAACAGAAAAGGCATGCAAAATACATAGTAAAAGGGTAGAGTTATTACGAAAACGTCTGCACACAAGGGCAGCAAGTGTCGACGCAGAACCGCAGTGGGATAGGTTGAAAGTCAAGGTACGAGCACAATGCTTTGTAAGCGAACAAAACAAAGGCAAAAAAAAGTTAAGGAAAAGGCAAATTTGCGTACCACTATGTTTTTCCAAAGTCTAAAAGTATAAAAAAAAGGTGGAATAAAAGCAAAATTTCACAGGAAAGTCCCAAGTTTGGCCGTGGCAGTGAGTGCAAGCACAGTTGAAGCACGCAAGGGCTGTCGAGTGTTGTTCAGGAGTACTTTTTTGCATTTTGCGTTTTTCAATTTCCCCGGTCGGTTTTTTATTTTCATTTCTCATACGCGTCTGTAGTGGCACAGGCACTAAAAACAGTAGTGACGCCGTCGTGACCGGCCGCCGGTAGTTGATTTTTAAATTAGTCACAGAAAAGGGGGAGAATGCAAATAAAAGAGCGCATAAATAAAGGGAAATCAGCGCGAATAAAAACGAGATCAGTTCAATGATATGCTCGTGTGCAGCAAACAAGTCTAGTAGGTGGCCGCAGCAACGAGACTGCCACCGTCTGCTGGTGAATCAGTCGTCGTGGTGGCGTTGAGCTGCCGTGGCATTGGCCCTAACACTGTCAGCTACTTGTGTCGTATGAGGGGCCAATGCTTAGTTTAATCGGAAAATACGTTCCCCTTAAAAGCTTGAAAATTTATGAGGACTTTGTCAAAGTGAATGGGAGAGGGTGTGGTGTGTGTGTGTATATACGATTTGTGTGATGTGTCATGCTTACAGCACGCCTTTATGTGGTCTAAGTGCAAGCGTACAGTGGCGGACGTAAAGATTTGTATGACGTTTTTTAAAATTGAGCTTTAATTAAGTGGTGAAATTAAATTTCAAAAAAATTATTATTATTTTTGCTTATGTTTCGAAAATGTATTGAGAATATCTCCAAAAACCTGATATAGATTCGGACAATACTTTTGGAGATATGACGTATTTGAAAAAAGGTTTTTAACTTAGTGTAATTGGCTCCCAAAACTTTAAATCCATTTTTCTCGAGACTCTCTTTTCGGAGCCGGAGAGGAAAATTTCTCCAGAAATGGCTGGATCGCTTAACCGAAAATTCTCATAATGCTACTTAAATAAATTTGTCGGGTAATGGTAGAATTAATGAGATTTTTGATAATGATTTCCATTTTTAAGCCACTTTGCAGTCTTCATTTTTCCATAAAAATCAACTTTTTTTGGAAAGCTGCCCTTTTTTCAAAAATCAACATTTTTACTTGCCCTCAGATCATAACCTGCACTACCTATAGCAATAATAAATTTGAATTTGAGATAATAAGCAGAAAAACTGCCTCACCTCTTTTCGGTGGTCCCCCTGGAAATCGGCTATAGGATCAAGGAATCCAAAAATTTTCAAATTGAATCCCACTTTAAGCTAAAGAAGTTTCATACGACAAGATAAACATGCTGAAATACTTGAAAAAGTATAATCGCCACGAATAGCTCCCAACTAACTGTACATATTTACCAGTAAAGCACTGTATCCAGTCGGTAACCACAGCAGACGTCTCTAAATTTGCGTACAGCAAATGGTCCTATTGAACATGATAGCATAATGATGACAGAAAGCTGTGGAGCTCAAGAGGCAAATCAAAATACTCCTACAAACTAGTACTCGGTACGGCCGGGTAATAGGGAAGCAATACAATCACTTCCCTCGAATTGCCACTTGGCTGTTGTGGTCTGTCTATGACATTGATTGTGTGTACGAGTGTGGAGTCGAGTGTTGCGCGCGCCCACTTTTTATCAACAGTGCCGCTCGCCCGACAACTGACTGCCGCATTCATAGCCCCAGCTGTGTCAGCAGCGATGCCATTGAACTTGCGATTGTGGAGCCGTCACAATACTACGGGCATGGCGTATGCATTGCATTTGTAGACGGTTTTGAGAGGTGTACAAATGCAAATGTGGAATCGTGTGAATACTGGCATATTATATGCATGCAAATGGAAGTTATACAATGACGCCGGCAGCGCGTGCACGGAACTCCCGTGCGCCTGCGAGTGGCGTCGACACTGCTACATAATGAGATTTGGCATGTGAGTACGCTAGCGTTGGAGGCATAATGGCGTGTTATGAAACGAGGCAACCAGGCAAACGCCTTGCTTGCAAATTGGGTGTGTGCCGAGCGGATTTTACACGCGAAGCTTGCCAGAATTCTCAGTTCTAATGGCCTTACACAGGAAGCGCAAGAAAATTACCGCTAACAAATAGTTTTTGCATTTGCAGTGTGAGTAATAAAACTCAAGACAACCAGTCGGCCAAGCAAAAATAAAACCAACAAGAAACTCTGAATTTCTAATTTGTGCGCACACATGATATGAAACTCGCATGCAAAGCTGAAAACCTGCAAAGTTGTGTTCCCCGGAGCGCCAGAAAACTGACGCCAGGAAGAACTTTAATATCTCAATTTACATATAACATATGTAAAGTATGTTTATATGTATGTATGTACATAAAGGCCAACATGTTGCAAAACTAAATAAGACAAGTGTATTTGAGGGAAATTATAGTTATGCTTTGAAGCGCAGTTATACCAACTATTAACACTTTAAAAATATTTAGACATGCTAAGGCTAAGCACACAGTGCAGCAAAAGTTCCTTTCATTACCATCGTTTCTTTGCTCTAATGACCGCACTGTCTTAATAAAGTTTGATTAGAAATACGAAGAGACTTTTTCGACTACCCAACATTAATACAAATTCTGAACTTTTGATAAAGTTGATGATATGAACTATTCAGAAGGATGGTGCCCTGGTCCATATATGTATGTATGTAAGTGGGAATAAATTTTCAGAGACAGAGACCCAAAGCACAATTAAAAATTTAATGAGAAAAAGAGTCTCTAAAACCTGCTGAAATATAAGTACATTTTATATATACTTCCTCTCTGACAAACCCAGAGTGCCATTTGTATGAAGGTAAGCACAATTACAATAGCAAAATTCATATATAAACGTGTTAATGAAATCTTTAAAAAAATCTAAAAAAAAGTCAGAATGAACGTGTGGGATGCTGAAAACAAAAACGAAGCCACAACAAAGGGTGTGTTGCTAACAAAGTGAAATTCAACGAAGCGAGCAAATCGAGTACGAGGGGCTTGCGAGCCGACTGTGGGCGCGCCGAGTAAAGGTGTGAAGGACGAATGCTGTATACGGAGAAGAAAATTAAGGAGGAACGAGGAGAGAGGAGAAAACGTAAGTCAAAATTTTTGGCAACCAACATTTTGGCGTTAAGGAGCACGACGCCTGGTGGATGAGACGAGGAGATGTACACGGTATATATGTAACTGCTCGAAATTTTCGACGAATTCAGTTTATTTGCCTACCACACTACAATACTCGGTGACATTTGAGGCGAACCACATGAGTTAAATAAATCCTTCATTGGCAGACAGCACGAAATTGTACATAAAGCTACGGCACGTGAGGCACAACTGCTGCCATAAAGCGGCAATGGAAATGACTTTGAGGTACATTAAAGATATAATATATATGCATGTACACTTATGTATCTTAGGCAGTAAAACATTTGTACAGTGGTGGTTAAAAAATAACGACAGAAACTGTGTGCTGCTAATAAGAAATAAAATTGAGTTATATACAAAAATTGAGTACTAGAATATTAGAAATTAGAAGTATATAGCAAATATGTAATAAATGTCATTAAACAAACAGTCTTCATCTTCGCGACTTGGCACCCACGTCATTGTTGACAGTCATAACTTCGAAGTTGTAGATAATTTTGTCTATCTAGGAACCAGCATTTACACCAACAACAATGTCAGACTCGAAATCCAACGCAGAATATCTCTTGCCGACAGATGCTACTTCGGACTGAGTAGGCAAATGAGAAGTAAAGTCCTCTCTCAACGAACAAAGAACAAACTCTATAAGTCACTCATCATCCCGTTTCTGCCATACGGTGCAGAGGCATGGACGATCACCACACCTGATGAGTCAACGTTACGAGTTTTCGAGAGAAAGGTTCTTCGGAAGATTTATGGTCCTTTGCACGTTGGACGCGGCGAATATCGCATACGACGATCTTGATATAGTTCAGCGAATTAAAAGACAGCGCCTACGCTGGCTAGGTCATGTCGTCCGAATGGACGAAAACACTCCAGCTCGAAAGTATTGGAGGCAGAAGCTGCCGGGGGAAGCAGGAAGACCTCCACTCTGTTGGAAAGACCAAGTGGAGAAGGACCTGGCTTCGGTTTCTATGCCAGTAAAGAAGAAGAGAAGAAATATTTTCGACATTGTATAATATTTGAAAGCTAGACCTATCCAATCATATTGTTTTATTTTCAAACTTTTTATAAAATTTAAAACAAAAGGTATTTTAGAACTCATTACACCTAAAACTGATCGTACGAATGGAGAGTTGTATAGACCTCACTTAGACTAGGAGATACATATATGTACATATATACATACATATTCTTCTTGTTTACTGACGGAGACAACGCTTACGCGGTTGTAGCCGAGTTATGATATCTATGCAAGACAAAGCCAAAGTAAAAATGTTTGGGGCGCTACTGTATACATATATACATGTATTTATATGAGAATGTATCCTTGGGTGTGGCCTTCAATACTGCATAGTCGTGAAGGCGGGAGAGTTTGCCAGCCTACAATGCCATTTCTGGTATGTGCAAAAGGAATTTATTTACGCAATTATCCGGGAATTTCACACGCACCCTTTCTGTGGGAGTAAAAGCAGCGCATAACGGAAATCCACCTAAGTATACACGCATACGTACAGATAAAGCTGGGAGACGGTGCGCTTAAGGCGAGAGCGATGACAATTCAAAGGTTAAATGAATGAAAACAAAAAGGCACCAGCTGAAAGAAGAGAAAGAGTTGCAGTAAGAGGGAGAGAGAGAAAGAGAGGACATGAAGGAATAGGAAGTGCGTGGCTAATAGCATGTCGCTGCTGACTTTCGAAAGCTCAACGCAATTACAAGCTCATTGGGCGAGCAACTGCTATACATGTAATACGAGCACTCTGTTGCTTTGTTGCCATGGCAGCAACAACAAGCACAACAGCAAAATGGGAATACAAACAGAAATTCGCTTATAAAACAAGACACACGCCTCACGCACACCAAAGCGGTGAGCGGTGCAACAATTCCACAGGATAAAAGATAAATGTGAATAAAAACAGAAACAAAAACAAAAACAGTTACAAAAACAAAACCGAAGCGATAAACACCAGCAATGGCAATAATAATACATCAGGTTTGTGTTAAAGACCATTTAGCGCTGCAGGAAGACCTGGCAATTTATGTACACAAACACAGCAATGAAGTCAGCAAGGATGCGTTGAGTCAATAAGGATGAACAAATGAAATCAAATGGGGGAGAAAAATGGGCCCATGATGATTTGAGGGAAGGTGCGCGGCAACAATAACGGCATGTTTCGGCTGGTTATTTGACGGTTTAACGCGTTGTGGGCAAATATGTAAATTCTTCGGCGGATAACAGCAGCAATAAAATGCCAATTATTGTTGCTACATTCTTTTTGCCCCCCCGATAAATGAAGAGCAATTTTTCCAAGTCAACGAACAGAGCAAAGGGAAACATTTATTTTCAATTGATATTTTTCTACTTGCCAAATGTTGGCATATTCGGATATTTTGATACAAAAATTTTAAGAATTCTTCTAAATTCTTATTAGAATAGAATTTGAAACTGGTTTTTTTAACACATTTTTTTATGTTTGTGGATTTTAAATGTTTTGAAATCATTCCTAGAGCAAATAAAAAAATTTTACCGTACAAAATGGTGGTAACCTGCGCTTTGAGATTGACCAAATATCGATAAGATAGATATAAAGTTAAAATTTGGAATACTTTATAAATTTTAACACCAGCAACATCATTTTTAAAATCATTAGATATAGCCAAAACTGAAATTAGCCACCTGAACAAAATTTTGATGGGCTCAAAGCGCTTTGTCGATCTGTAAGGGTCTTATGATATAGTTATTGGGAGTTTTACGTATCATAATCGACCGAAGTATTAAGCTGTCGCAATAAGATCCCTCTTAGGATCGATCTCTTAACCTAACCTAACCTACTAGGATATCACATGTGTAAAAAATTGTAAGCTTTTGCTAACAGATATAACCAAGTTATAACTAAAACTCAAATTTGGTTTCAATTTTGTTTAAATTTTATAACGTTTTCCCTACACTGAAAGCTTATCGAAAATCGATGTGAGTTTTCTTGCCAACAAGCAAGCTCCATCGCCTTCAGAAAGACTTACATAGAATATAAGTATAGATTCACAAATCATCATTGTACTTGACAAAAGTTTTTCATATTCCACACACACTCCTCACTACATTAACACAACCCTGCAACGAGTTTAACAAAAATTTTCAAATTTATGAAAAATGAAACGGATATTTACATACATATTTGCTCTTTATAAGATTTCTACCAGAGAAAAATAATAATAATATTTGAATTTATTCTCAACTGACACTCAATGTAGGCAATATTGTTCAAGTATTTCATAACCTTTTATTTGCCTCAATAAATGCAAAAATTTACTATGGCAAGTAGAAAATTGTCGAGTCAATAAAATGTGTGTGGGAGAGCCTTCCGGTATTCGCACATTTACACGCACACACACACTTAAGTTTGATTTCCATGCGAATGTCGAAAGCTACGGAAGCAGGAGTTTGTAAATACATACATACATATATGTATGCGTATGCACAGGAGTGTGAATATTCCAAATAATAATAAATTCATGTCAAGTGTCATAAGCATATTCGTTTCGAGTTCGTTTGTGGCAATAATTATATTGTGTAGCAATCTAAAATGTTGCAATTCACAATGCTTGGTTGGTTTAGTAAGAAACTTTATTACAAATAAGCAATAAACTGATATTTTATCACAACAATATTGAAAATGAAAAACTCCATTCAGAAGCATAGAGGAAAGCTTTCGGAAAATTTTCTTGCAAATTCATTTTGAAAGTAGGAAAAAAAGCTTTTGAGTATTTACTACAGAGTAAAAATATTTAAAATACAGACACATTATTTTAAATAAATACATTTTTCTGAGTAGCTGAATTTATTTTATGACCAATTTATTTTATAAACATACATACATATGTACATACATAGTCACAAGTGTACAAACATAAAGTCGATGCGGTGAGTACACAATTTATGCAGCAAATCAGCAACTTGAAGACAACAAGACAATCAATGACATACATACATATGTACATATAAAAATATATTTATTATAGACAGCCAGACAGGCAGACAGGCGGACGGCCGGACAGAGAGACGAACGGACCGACAGCGCCTTGAGGAAGCAATCAGGCGCACAAATTCGATGCCTTTGACACATTCAATGTCGTGATTCGCGAAATTAACGACAACAACGGCGACAACGCTAAACATGAAAACGTCAAGTAAATGTACAGTAAACTTATAAAACAACAAATATTTAAATATATTTATATATCTATATGTCTAGAGCTTTTCATGAAATGCCAATTGCCGTCGGCAAGTAAGTACACAAAATGCTGGGGCCTTACACCATAGAACACGGCGAAGTAAAGCAATCTTCGGGCGGCAAAGTGAAAATGTGAGTCAAAGAGTAGATATGTACTTATGTATGTAAGTGAATAAATATTGGGAGACAAATTGTGCGCTAAGAGTAAGTCAATTGTGCACTCAGATGATGTAGGTATGTGGGTGCCACACTAAAAGAATTTGCGGAATGTAATAATAGCACTATTTAGCAATTAAAGAGGCGAGTCTGCTTTTAAGAGCATACAAGAAAACGAATGCCACAATATGTAAAGTAGCTTAAGTGGCCTTAAGCTTAAGAAATAAATTCTTGAAAAATTTAAGCTCAAGCATAAAGCTTTTTGTGTTAGAAAACAAGATCGAGTATTGGGTACATTGACCCCATTAACTTAAGTCGACTTTAGATATTCTGACCGACTACATGACCCGTAAAGTTATGTTAGATACCGCAACACTCTAAACATCTATATCGACGGCCCGAAAATGGATGATGGAGTTGGTGCGGAAATATGCTGTTCAGAGCTCTTCGTATAGAGTTAGACATAAGGCATCCTTTAAAGTTGTTGAACCACTGCAGTATATTTTAAGCTGAGGTCTTTGATGATATTGATGTCATCGGCCTCAACACCCGCGCCTTTAGTTCTGCTTTCTCCAGGCTGGACAAGGAAGCACAGAAAATGGGTCTGGCAGTGAACGAGGGCAAAACGAAATATCTCCTGTCATCAAACAAACAGTCGTCGCAGTCGCGACTTGGCGTCTATTTAGGAACCAGCATTGACACTCCAACGCAGGATTGCTCTTGCCAACAGGTGCTACTTCGGACTGAGTAGGCAATTGAAAAGTAAAGTCCTCTCTCGACGAACAAAAGCTAAACTCTATAAGTCGCTCATAATTCCCGTCCTGCTATATGGTGCAGAGGCTTGGGCGATGGCAACAACCGATGAGTCGACGTTACGAGTATTCGAGAGAAAAATTCTGCGAACGATTTATGGTCCTTTGCGCATTGGCCACGGCGAATATCGCATCCGATGGAACGATGAGCTGTACGAGATATATGACGACATTGACATAGTTCAGCGAATTAAAAGACAGCGGCTACGCTGGCTAGGTCATGTTGTCCGGATGGATGAAAACACTCCAGCTCTGAAAGTATTCGACGCAGTACCCGCCGGGGGAAGCAGAGGAAGAGGAAGACCTCCACTCCGTTGGAAGGACCAAGTAGAGAAGGACCTGGCTTCGCTTGGAATATCCAATTGGCGCCACGTAGCGAAAAGAAGAAACGACTGGCGCGCTGTTGTTAACTCGGCTATAATCGCGTAAGCGGTGTCTACGCCAATTAAGAAGAAGAAGTTCCGCATTGGCAAGACTACGCTGTAAGCCTCCACAGTATAATACACTGGAAGAGGTATCGATAGTGAGGCCGCAGAGTCTGTTAAAATTCGCTTCAAGCACATGCATTCTAAGGGATCTCTTGGATCTAGCAACTGAACTCCATCTGGTAAAGGACCAAAACTGGTCTAAGCGTGGCTTATGGGCCTACCAGATTAGCCTAACCTAACCTAGATTTTGAGATATTACCGCAGATAAGCTTAACCCATATAATCCCAGCGCCCCATTTTAAAAACGCTTAGTTTATTTTAGTTATTAAAAAACGTAATTGTCTATTACCACAAAATCCTTTAGCTACATATTTTTAGATTGTGCGGCAACACTATCATGTGTTTTGTTTTCACCATAACCTCACTTTGTTTTTCAAACGTGTGAAAGAAATTTGGTGTTTTGTACAATTTGCGATGTCGCGAAATAATAAGTAAGTTTATGTTGTTATATCTTCAAGTTGTGATATTTTTGTGTTAAAGTTTATAAATTTATCTTTGTTGAGTGGAAAAGTAAAGTCAAAAGTGGTTTTATTGGTTCTGTGAAGTTTTGTAAGAGATATTTTGTGACGCCCCATTTTTGGGGCGCTGAGCACATATGCCCACATGTTTTTTCATAAACTTTTTGTTCACATTTGTTAATTTTCAGTAAATATATGACACATTTTTTTTTCTTTCCGATTTCTTTTTTCTGCTTTTTTATATTTTACGGAAATTCCATAACTGAAACTCACTATTCAGGTTAACTGTTGCTGACATAGTCGATATTTTGGAGTATGAAGAAGATATTATAAATGCTTCTGTTTACATTTGCCCTCCTGAAAATCACATGCTAAGTGATGGTGACAGTGACGAAGACGACGCCGAAGCAGGAAACTTTAATCATCTCTCTGGAAATCAGCTACGAGCTGAAGGGCAATTACAAATAGTTAGACAAGGTGGTGGTGGATTGAGGCATGAATTTGTTGGGCGGGAAAATCAGTCTGATTCGACGACAGTGATGACAATGTTTCTTTATCTGAACTAAAAATTGGGAATCAAGCTCAAGTGAGAAAATCAAAGAAAAAACCTCTGCCATATAGAGAGTGGGAGAACAAGGATCTTCCAACGTATGAGAGGCAAACTTGGACTGAACCTGACTTTCTCAACGACTCTCGGAGCCCTGTAGAGTGGTTTGAACTATTTTATGATGACGAGTTAGTAGAATTGATAGTACTTAACTCGAAAAAGTATGCCGTTTACGAGGGGAACGACCAGTTTGACGTAACGCGAGAAGAAATGCGTCTTGTAATTGCTATATTTTTGTTGAGTGGCTATTGTTCCTATGCAAGACAGCGAATGTTTTGGGACACAGGTGCTGATACATATCACCCTGGCGTTGCCAACTCTATGACAAGATTTCGGTTCGAGCAAATTTTGAAATATATGCACGTAAGCGACAATACATTATTAGATCAGGGAGATAAGTTTACAAAGGTTCGCCCATTGTGGAATAAACTTAACGCAAGTTGGATGAGATATTTTCCGCGCTTTACGAAAGTAAGTATAGATGAATCCATGGTACCGTATTACGGCCACCATAGCACAAAACAACATATCCATGGAAAACCAATCCGATTTGGTTATAAGATTTGGTGCATGGCAACTCGCCTAGGATATTTGATTCAAGCTGAACCTTATCAAGGAGCCTCCACCGGTAATACTAATCCCGAGCTAGGAGTTGGTGGGTCCGTTGTTACGAATTTGCTGTCTAAACTACCAAATGGGTTCAAAGTCCACGTCTACATCGATAATTTTTTCACGTCACTTCGTTTGCTAACAGCACTGAAGGAATCTGGACATCAGGGAACTGGCACTATTCGATCAAATCGCGTCGAAAAAGTCACTTCAAAGCATAAAATCCAAACCGAGGGGTAGCTATCATCAGATTACTGATAAGAAATCAGGTATTACGCTGGTTCGCTATAATGACAACAACGTAGTTACTTTGGCCTCCTCTGCCGAAGGAGTACTACCTCTGGGATCGGCTCAACGATGGTCAAGCAGTCAAAAGAAAAAGATAGGTATTCCACAACCATTATGTATCCAGCAGTACAATAGATATATGGGCGGTACTGACCGACTAGATCAGAATGTGGGATGTTATCGAATCAGTATCAATCGTAAAAAGTGGTACTGGCAGTTGATGATGTGGCCTTTGAACGTATCCGTGAACAATGCGTTTCAACTTTATAAACTGTCTCCAGATGGTCAAGAAAATCGTTCATTAGACTATCTTGCATTTATTAGAGTAATAACTACTACATATCTTGGTAAATATATTCATTATTCATGTTTCTATTTGCCATAATTACTTCTTTGCTTAGGAAAATACTCCCTTCCACGTACAATGGGTCGCCCCTTGAAGCCTCGTTGCAAAAGACGTAGAGTTCCAGACGGGGTTCGCCTTGATGGTCAAGGCCACATAATAATTTCAAATGCAACTCAAATAAGATGTGCAATGTGCCATAAAAACACAACTAAAAAGTGTCGAAAATGTGATGTTGGATGTCACACAAACTGTTTTGAGGCTTTCCATTCATAATTTTATTTATATTTATTTTAATTCAATCAATTAAAAAGTGGTATCTGAATTAAATTTATAATTTTCTTTAATAAAACTGAAATCACATCTTATATTAACTGAACTACATAGTATATTTTTAGTGCTCCCTGGTGTGGCCAGCGCCCCATTTTTGGGGCGGCTATTTTCTCAAAAACTACGAGAGATATGAATAAAAGGCCTTAAGCGCTTGATTACTGGTGTCTCATAGCTAACCGCAATTGCTTTCTTTCCTTCAAAATTTTTCTAGAAAAAAGTTGGGATTATATGGGTTAATCTTAAGAAATCTCTTAAAACCAGAAGCTGGTAAATTTGCGTCTATTTAGAGTCTTAATCATTAAAAGTAAATTTAAAGTTAATTTTAAAAAATTATCTGGTCATTGCCAAACATTTCTAAGTAGAATTACATCGTCCGAATGTCCAGCACCTCTGAGCAAGGCTTTAATTACGAAATATACAAGTACATTGAGAATGAGGAAAGGCCCGCAAGCTACACAGCTGAATTGGCAAGCACATTCGCATCTCAAACACCCGAACACACGTACACGCACACATATACAAACCATACCTACATACGCTGGCTGTAAAATCCTAACAAATTGACTTTGAAATGACAATCACAAAATTTACGCAACAACAACGTTATAATGGAGTTCACGGCGTGTGCAAAAAATCAGTTCACCAATGGAGACCAAAGAAAAAAAAGAGCGCAAGTGCATTTGGAAAACGAATTGTAATTGCAATGCGATCAACTTTGCCAATAAAAAGAAGTTAATAAATTTTGCAGTGATTGTGTTTCGCACACTTTGCCACACTTTTTGTTGCTGTTGTGTTGAAAGTGGAAAGAAATATGGGCGTTCCGCACGCTACCCCAGCGATTTATCGGGCGCTGTGCAAAGTGAGCAATCAAACGTTGGCAGCAGTAGCAACATATGGCGCCGTCGGTTTAGGCTCTGTCTGTCAATCCAATGACCATGTAAACGCCCAACAAAGTGTCAGGCATGTGGGTCAGTCAATTTTGTTGTTTCTTTCACAGTTTTTGATTTTTGACTTTTCGATTTTTTGTTTTTCGACTTTGGCGGTTAGAAAAGCTTTATTGCCATTGCAAATGCAACAATTTCCGATGAAAGGGAAAAGATAAAGTAAAACAGCAGCGCAGACAGATTTTTTGTGAAGGACAATGGCAATGCAGCAAGCTTTTTGTGGATTGCTTTTGCAGTGAGTGCAGTGAGAAAAGCGCAACGAATCGGAATGTGGCGAGATAAGACGAATTTTTAATTTCATTGTAGGACTGACAGATCAGATAAAAAACGCTCGTAAATTTAATGAAGTGAAAGTGAAGTGTAATATTCATGGGCAGCGGATGAAGTGCCATTTAGGTTAGGAAAATTCAATAATAATACATAAGATTATTTAAAAAGTGCAACTAATCAAACCTGTCAAAAGCAATCGAAATTATTTTTATTGAATAATGGACTTATTTAAGACCTAGAAGATACATTCAGATACGCTTTTCTGGATACATTTGTTTCAAACAAAATTCTGATAAATTTTTCCACGAAAGAGCTTTAATAACTCTCAACTAGTCTCAAAAGCATTTCATTATCAGAGGCACGATTAAGAGAAGAATTCAAAAAAATATATTTTTTTTATTTATTTAAAGAAAATTCAAATTTTTGCATGATAAGAAGGGAGAACTTAGGAAGTTTGTTCTATAATTATAGAAGAAATTACTCTATATTCATACTTATTCGGGTAAACAAGGGCTCAATTATAGCATTTTATTCTTTTTAGAAAAATTTTGCTTTAATGCCGACCTATGCTCAAGCTCAGGCTGCCTAATTTCTGTGCTTTCTCTTCAATCTTTGTAGAGGTTCGTATGTTTTTTCTCAGAATGTTGCACTCGAATCAGAAAAATTTTCAACATTTTCTATCGTTCACAAATGGTAAGAGTGACAGTTGTCCAGTAAATGTTTATTTGTCGTTTTTGTGTGTTATTTCTTTATCAAAATTTTCTACTTACAATAATGAATAAGTCAATTTTTTAACTGCCAATAAGTGGTTTCGGCAGATTTTATGTAGGTACTATTATCGTGTAAAAATGCTATTACTTTCTTTACAGATACGTCAGAAAATAAAGATACAGTTCATTTCAAAGTGACCTATTAGTTGCTTGCTCTTTTGGCACTCAGTCACGACAAACTCGCTGATATCTATACAGAACAATATTTAAAAACTTTTAAAATTTGTAATCAAAATTGAAAAAAACTGGTACGGCTTTCAGTTATTAAATATAACTATTAACATCGCTGTTAAATTCTGAAATGGCAGAACCCATCCAACAGCATATTGCACATTTTTGCTTTAACATCAACATAATAACATAACATAAAATTCAACATGAACATTAACAGGAGAATGTTCGCCTTGCTTGAAGAGGAGTGCGTTGCTGTTGGCACATTCGATTTGTTGGTTCCTCGGTGTCAACAACGCGTCTGGCATGCAAATTGAATTATAACAGCATTACTGCGCACTAAAACGCTGCAGCTAAAAGGAAATTCGCACAAACACACATACACACACAAATAAAATTTCTGCAATTTTTTCAACGCCAACTAACATAAGCAAACTTCAATTTTGCAGTGGGAAATGTGAGCATATAAAAATCACATTTTAATCAAAAAGGGTCTTTAATGTGGTAATGAAATTCGACGTGAAAACGCATTGCAAGGAGGGCAGAATTGTGACGGGCGACAGCAAAGCACTTACGCCGGTTATGGCGTGCAAAATGCATAGTAAATCTATATATGTATGTATATAACAGTCTCCATAAGTCTTACGAGCGCAGAGGACAAACCTAAAAGTGATGCAATAAACAATAGCGACTCCATATACATACTTACATATATGTACATATGTAATTTTGCAAATAAATACATATGGACATAGCAGTGATATGAGTGAGGATTAAGACATGCAACTGGTTTGAAATCACGCAATCGACGGCGTCATACCTGAACACACCCTTGGCGGGCGTTTTATAGAAGTTAGATATGCAGGTAGTGTAAATTAACGGTAGCTGTCATGTAATACAATATATGTATATGAATGCCAAAGTTTTGAAGTAATTTCTTTGGTTTAATTACATTAATGAGGTCTTTTCGATTTGATGTGTTTTTCCAGGTTTTAAAAAGTCTGACAGATCAAGAAAGCTCCGACGGATCGGGATTGGAAATTGCAGTTATTCCATATTTTTTTCTAAACAATTAGGAATAAAAAAATGTGTTAAGAATATAAAAGCCTCCTCTGAGACTCTTCAAAATTTTAATCCTAGGGTGAAAATCAAACAAAAATCAGCGAGACTTTATCGCAACTCTTCTCACTGACAGTGCCGGTACTTTTCGGTTGCCTCCTCGTCACTAACTTAAAGTGTGATACATATATTATTTGCAATTAATATAAACAACATCTAATTGCTAGCTAAAAGCAATTAGGAGTCACAATCGCCTTGAAAAAATAAAAATAACGGCATTAAAAACGTTGAACTATCGCAGCAAAGTAATAACAGCAATTTCTATATTCATTAAATTTTATTGAAAAATTTCATTCATTTGTCATTGAACGTCAAAGCCAAGGCTTCGATGGCAAAGGACGACATACACGAAGTGCATGAGAAAGTTGATTGAAGCGCACGAAGTGGCAATCGTTGTGTTGGTCGCATGACTCACGCCACTTACCGCCTCACCCTTATATGTATACATATAGACATTTACTTGAAGGTAAGTAAATGGCAACTTCCTTTTTGGGGTGCGGCGTGTACGAGTACTGCAGACCGTTCAACTAGCTGAGCTGTACGTACTGTCAGTTCATTGCGTGTTGCTTGTGGCAGGCAGTAGGCGCCATGCATATTTCCAGAGCTCGTCAGCTGAAAGACTGGCGCCAAAGTGGACGCCAAACTATATCGTAAGGTATGCGAACCAACACACCTGTCCTCCCGCTCACCCACCTATAAACATCGCTCCCCTCCGCATGGCTGTCAAAGTTTGCAACCGCAAATATGTAATAGAACTACCCCCCGCTGTGCTTTCAAGTTTCAAATTGTTACGCCCAAAATGAAGTACACGAAAGGTAATAAAGAAAAGTGTTTTTGTTTTAATTCTTTTCTCATTTGTTTCGTTCATTTTCATTTCGCCCGCTTTTGTCTGTGGCTGTGTGGCTTGTCAATTACGTTGGACGCGCCTTGACGCGCTAAAATAATAGACTGAACGAAATTGCTGCTCTTAGGCTAAAAAAAAAAAAAAAATTTGTGGCAACGGGGACCAAATTAAAGAAATGCACGAAAAATGTTGCGGAAACAATGTTGAATAGTGAAAAACTTGAGAACTCATGACTCAGAATGAAAGCAAAATTTCCGATGGTGTTTCTGTTTTGATGAAAAAGAAAATGTTTTCCATTACGGTTAACACTTGCTTCGGCATCGACTAGATAATAGATCTTAATGAAGTTACTTTTTAACAAGCAATATGATTTCTTATTAATAAATTATTATTTTGTGAGCGTTTGTGAATTTTGAGTTATCGGCTGTCATCATCCACCGTAAATTTCGAGTCTGAGAAGCATAGGACATACGAATTTTAGTTATTTGAGTTTACAAATGGAGACAGATTGTTTCTTATTGTTTTGTAATGATTCGAAATAATCCAAATTCTATCAAAATACAGTCGTTCTTATTCAGGAAAGAGAGCTGCATTACTCTAACGTGGCTGAATATTCGTTGAGCCATCGGCTAACGGCTTCCATAGAAAACCGTGAACAGATCTAAGCTTACAAGATTCAATTTCCAATTTCAATAGAACCACAGCGTTCACATATATGTATGTGTGTTTCAAACATTTCAGCAATAATTCTGCCTAAAGTTAAGCTATCGAATCTGACTAAGCCAAATTGAAGCCAGCTAAAGTCCGTACCAGCATTTGAAACTGTTGCTAAGCGCCAACAACGATCAAGAACCGACACAAATTCATTGGAGTTGCCATTCAATTTCTATTAAAAACCGATGCACGCACATAAACGTGCCTTACGGGCGGGGCGGTGCGGCTGTGTTGGGGCCGGTGATGTCGGTGGCGGCGAAAGCAATTCACTATCTGCTATGTGACGTATGCAATTACGCAAATGTATCCTTTGTCGACGCGTAGGCAAACAACCCAATCTAAAACACACATACACATACATATATTTATGCGTGTGTGTGTTGGTATGCATGTACAACTGCATTAATGTACGATTCGCCATTACTAAACTAGCGCCTGCACGCTGCCACAAACAAACAAACAAACCAACAACAGTTACAGTTACGTAAAGCTATCTTACTACGTTGAGGACATTCACTTGCGCCTGCACCGATGCCATCGCTTCGCCAATTGAGCACTTTTTATACCGACATTGTGTGTTTCGGTTGTATTCATTCAATTTCCACGTTCTTAATTATATTCCTTTGGGTGCTTCACGGGGCACACCACTGAATACCAAATTATTTGGCATTCATAGAATTGCTTATGCTTTCATTGCATTTAATTGTGTTGTTGTTGTTATTGTACGAGTGTTTTGGTGCAATGGCGAATGCATTGGCTAGGTCGCTGTGCTGAGGCCACAAATTGTGGTATGCGGATGGTCGGTGCTTTAAGGATGTTAAGGTATTTGCGTGTATTTTAAAGGTTCACGAGACATCACTGCCTGCGATTTGCGGCGTAGATACTACATGAGAAGGAGACTGATGACAGATAACGCATAGAGTTTCCCGCACGATGCCGCTACTTACCGCATAGAAGACACACTGATGGACGGCTGACGAGATTTAGCTATCAAAATCTAGAAGTTTGGCTTTTACATACTATTTCTGATTGGGATTCCTGTACTCGTGAGTCTGTCATAGTGTTTTTTCAAACAACTTAGCTCGCCTCAACTCAATTTGATTATTGCGAAATTTGCTTGAGAAAAATTCTTCTGTAACCATAAAATGCCTTTACAGAGCAGCTCTTCATAGATAGTCGCATATATACGGCTCGAACAAACCATACAGAAATCATAAGACGTGCAGGCGTGCCAATCAAGAAGAGTTTCTTATACACATTGTATGCCTAATGGATTGAATCTTGGCATACACAGCAAAGGAAGTATAATCTACACAATCCTGTAATGCTTTACTCCATAAAACCCATAAAGCAGTGTATTAAAAAGGTTTATATGCTCTCTATTTCGCCTGTTGCGCCTTCAAGTTTCGATTACAATCACAACCCACCTATTTATGCCATTCACATATTTCCGTCCTTACCTACAGATAGTATGCTCAGCCCTTCATTAGCATTCTTCATGGCGCGTCTCTTTAAAAGCCAGTACATCACCCTCAATTTTGTCTTTTATTTACAGCTTTCCCATACATACATACATATGTGGAGTCCACACTTCAGCTCGTGCTTCTTTATTCATTTGACATTGTGTGCTATGCGCTCGTGTGACGGAAATAAAAGACCGACTCTATTTGCCTAATGAATTGGCCTTTGTTAGTGAGTCTTTCGGTCAATTCGTTAATTGCGTAGGCCAACACCCAAAAACACGCACATTCATACACATGCGCACATACGGACAAACAAGACATTCGCATATATAAAACTTTACTTCAGCGCTCGGTAAATGTACATCTATTTGTCCTTGCGTTCAGTGAAGCCTAGGGCTACTCGACCCTTGGTACTTGGTTGTGCTTTTGTCATACAGGTATCTATACCAATGTACATTCACGCATACATAAAACGTCATGGAACGTGGCCCTTTGGCAAGGCTCGCACAAACTTTTACAAAGTGCTTTTTTAGTGTGGGAAGCAGTCGGCAGAATCCACTTTGTAAGCTAATTGATTAGTTGTGTTTGTTCGATTTGGGGTTGGTCGCGCATAAATTAGCCACAAACAAGTGGTTAATAAAAGCGAAGGATATTCCCGCATATATTTGCACATACGCACACTTAGGTGAATGCGAGTGCCCGAGGCTTAAGCCGGGATTTTGCAAAGAATTAAGCGTAATTTGAATAAAACACAGCCAGGAAACTTTAATCAATATTTTTTTAGCATAAATATGTGCATATGTAGTAAAATTATAAACAAAGTCGCTTTCATAATAACTTTTTACGGCAGAGCTTTCATAAAGCTTTATAGCTTTCATAAATAAATGTGCGTTCGCAATGACGGAAATCACATTTAATGACTGAAAAACATTATGGTTGAACGCAGTCTATTTCCTCAGCTGCATTGCCATTAAATTTCAAACGCTTTTGTGGTCATTTTGGACCGCATTTTTGGACGAAAGTTGCGGATGTCACTGACCTGCAGGAAAATTCGTCAGTCGTGGTTGCGCTACTTCAGCCATTATTTACAAATTTTAAATTTGAACTATTTAACTTAAAAAAACGAGCCATTCCTTCAGCTTCCAGCTCACCGTAGAGAAATTCAATGTCTTATTCAAACAAAGAGTTCTTAAAGCTGTGGCTACGGATTTTCCCTAAATTGGTGTTAATGAAAATATTTTCAGCTTAAAGATTTAATGCGTAATTCTTATGAATTCTTCCGGAAATAAACTCTTAAATATTTCACAATCAACACGAAGCCACAAAATCCAATAAACAAAATATTTCAATTTTAACCTCAAATGTTATTATCCGAGTTACTCGAGACACCACTTCCACCTTTGAACGAGCTGACGCAATACAAGTTCTAATCAGAAACCATTAAATATAAATATTTTTGTGGTTTTAATTACAAGTCATAACCTTCGGATGCAAATCAATTTTCAAAGGAAATTCAAGAAAGAGTAAAATTTAAAATATTTGCGGTCGTGAAGCAGACAGTGACGCCTTTACAATAAAACTGTGTAGCATACTGCGAACCCAAGGCGCAGAGAGCGTCGATTTCAGCGAATGAAGCAATTCTTGCCATGATACAGCGAATAAATGCAGCAAATTGCTTTTCGCGACCAAATTTTTTTTATGAGAAACTATTAAGCGCCTCACTAAGCAGTTGTCGCCAGCATTCAATGACAAATAGTAATTCCGCACACAGCAATGGTTTGCAGCAATGCTAAATTTAATTTGGAAACTTCTGCCTCACTGATTGCAAAGACGTTGCACGTCCCATAAATTGTATTAAATATGATTTTGAAGTGGATGTAGACTTAAATTGTAGAAAGAGAGAGAACTTTGTCGTTTACTCACCTAAAGTCCAAACTCAAATTCCGCTGATGCGTCGAAATGCGCTTTGGCGGATTTGTACCCGCCGCCCCGCCCGCGCCGGCACCGCCTGTTGCTGCGCCGCCTGCCACACTCAGATTCGGTCGTCCATGCACCGACGGCATCGAATGATTGATGAAGCGACTCAAACTCAAACGCGGTTTTGGATAACGCACGTGCTTCGGCGTCGTGGAAGCCGAGTTAACGGGTGTGCCACCGCACACACCGATACCCGCACCGCCACCACCATTCAAGCCGTATCCGTGGTAGTGTGGTGGCATCGACGCCAAGCTGCTGTTGCCATTCGGCATGATGATGGGCAATGTGACGGGCGCAGACTTCAGAAACGCAGGCACATAATCGGCATCTGCTGCATTGGCGCTGATCAGCTGCTCTGTGGGCGAAGATGAAGTCGATGCGACACTAGCGCCGCTGCCCGTCGACGACGACAACGTTAATGTGGAATTGTGTGGCGAAGAGTTGGCTAGCGTAGTCGCATCACAGCTGGTAGTCGAACTGCACGAACTCGGTCCGGAATTGCATATGGCGGCAATAGATGAAGATGCTGATGTGCTGGCGGCAGAGTTGGTAGAGGTGCAGGTGGATGTGGAGGATGAGGACGATGTTGAGGAATTGCTGCGCAGACTTTTTGCTGGGCTGGCTTGTGCGGTAGACGCGACTTTGGCACCCGTTGTCCCCGCCACACGTAAGCCCGTTGGACTATGCACCACCGTGCTGTTGCTTTGCTCACTGGAGCTACTCGTGCATGCTGCTGTCGAGTGCTCTGACTCATCATCGTCAGCGTCGAGCAGCTGCGCCACCGGACTGCTGGGCGTTGGTGGACTCTGGGTCGTCTGCCCGTTTGTCATCGTCTTGCTGGCGGGTGTTTCACTGCAATTGCCATTCTCCACATTTGCTACAAAATTAGTTGCGTTCATATTTCCCACTCGCACCATTATTTCGCCACCACTAGCAACAGGGCCACCATTCAACAACGCACACTTGGCACCGTTCATATTGTAGTCGGCTGGTAATGTTGAATCCAAAGCTGCTGCCAAACGTACGGTGGCGGGCGCGTGATCGACCACATCGACACAGGGCGGTCGAAAGTCATCGACCACCACGACGGGCGACAACATCTTGGTGGCGGATTCGATTTCGCGTATGTGTCGCAGATACTGATAACCGTTATCCTGTGCATTAATTGCCTTCTTCTTCGCACTGACGGAGCTGGTGGTGTTCAGAGTGCCGAGGTTATTAGTGGACTTGTCATTGGCTGTGGCAGAATTGCTGGAATTCTTTTTCGTTTTAAACGCGGAGATTACGGAATTCATATTGGCGATTTGTGCTTAGAGTATGTGTTCACGAGAAATGAGTATTTTTTGATTTCTAAAGGAGACTGTATCTATTAAGTATACATAAGTTTGCAGAATCAGAAGGATGTTGTTGGAAATCTAGTATAGTGGGATATGTGATACTTTATGCGTAGATTTTTGTAGAGTCCACTAAACCATTTTCCATTAGCTGCGCAGTGCTTCTTCGCTTTCAACCACAACTGCACTGTACGTGCAATAAATATCAATCAGTTCCAGACGTCCCAAAACGATTTGGCGTAGTTCTAAGTCATTTTTATGTAATTGCAAACTATTGGGACGCGTTTCTGAATGGCATCGGCCTGTTGAAGGACAATACGACTGCTACTTCGTTTGGCATCTTGAAGGCGTTACGGATAACAATCTGAAAAAAAGAAATGAAAACGATATTTAGTCTAAGTTGCCATAAATATATTGTAGAAACATATAATATGAAAAGCGAGTGGAGAATTAAACTAAAATCCACATCACACCATCTTGAGACATCGCGGCACCCAAACTACTTCTATCGACTTAGATTATGGAAAGATATCTAACTATTGTTTGGCATTTCATCATGGAAGGACTTACGCCTGAACAACGTTTACAAGTCGTTCAACTTTATTACAAAAATTCAAGTTCTGGAAGGAATGCATTTCGTGCGCTTGGCTCAACTTATGATCAACATAATCGACCTACTGAACGTACTATTCGCAACACCATCAACAGTCTTGAGACCCAGCATTCATTATTGGATAACATTCGATCGAATAGACCACGTCCAGCACGCAGTAAAGAAAATATAGCAGCCATAATTGAGAGTGTACACCGTGGAGAGTAGATTCGGCGCCGTTCGCAGCAACTCGAACTGACGCATGGAACGACTTGGCGCAGTTTACGTCGAGATTTTAAATTGAAAGCGTAGAAAATAAAGCTTGTGCAAGAACTGAACCCCCTCCAGCTTTTTAAGCGTAACCACTTTGCTCATGAGTTCTTGAAAAGATTCAAGAAGATCCGACGTTTTCGAATCAAATTTTGTTCAGCGGTGAGGTTCATTTCTGGCTCAATGGTTATGTAAACTACCAAAATTGCCGCATTTAGGACGAAGAGCAACCTGAAGAAATTCAAGACCTGTCATTTCATCCAGGAAAAGCAACGGTTTCGTGTGATTTTTGGGCCGGTGGAATTGTCGGTTCATATTTCTTCAAAAATGAAGCCGGTGAGAACGTAACCGTCAATGGCGTCCGCTATCAAGCCAAGATAACCGACTATTTAATGCTTTAAATTGAAGCTGATGCCTGATGTTTCAACATGACGGCTCCACTTCCTACACATCGCATCAATCAATGTATTTATTGAGAGAACATTTTGGTGAGCAGATAATTTCACGTTTTGTGTCGCTCGATTGGCCACCAAGATCATGTGATATCATAACGTTAGACTTTTCCCTGTGTGGATATGTAAAGTCCAAAGTCTATGCGGATAATCCCGCTTCGATTCAGGCCTTGCAGCAAAACATAACGCGTTGTCATTCGCCAGTTCAAATCGGAGCAATTTTAAATATGTAAAAGATCAAATCTACAGTCCAACTTTTTAATATATCGTTTTATATCGTGAGAAAATAATACAGCAGTATTTAAAACATAATGCCATCAGATATCACGACATGTAATCACATAATCGTATCGCATAATATGACTCGCAGCATGTCACATCAACAGATTATATGTATTTCATGAATAAAAAAAATTCACACCAAAATTTTCTGAAAACAATAAAAATGTATAATATAATATAAAAAAATCATAACTTATAATCTCTCATCACATGGTGATGTTCAATATCATATCACGTCGCATCATATGATGTTGCTTATTGAGTTATAGAAAAATATAAATTTTTCTGTTATTTTATATCACTCCAAATGCTAAACATATGTACAAAAAATATATATGTATGTACATAATTATTTATATCAACCAAGAACAGATCGCACAACACAATATCCAAAATGTCATACCAAACATCACCACATCAATGTCACGTCATGCGGGTGCAATATCAACGTTTCATGCTCAAAACAAGTTAAATCATATACAAATCCAACTCTGCTTTTTATAAAAGTACGGGACATCATGTCATGCTCATTATACGAGGTAACAACGTAAAAGCGGTAATACATTGAGGCATAATCAGTCGATAATTTAGTTTAGCTATTTTCTTTAATATGAAAAAGTCGGCAGAGTTAGCCAAAGAGTGTTATTGTCAAGGAAATATTAATACAAATATTTATTTCCGAAATACAAAAATATTTATTCTTACTTCGACGAGGCATGCCACAGGCGTAATTATTTACAAAGCATTCGAGCATAGCGTAGACAGCAAGTCTCCCAAAGCACTAAATATAAATACCATAAACATACATATGTATGTATAGGTGTAGGTGTGTGTGCGACATTTGCGCCATGGTTATTCTGATGTGACATTGCCGCTACTGCCGCTGCTGTTGCTGACTCATTGTCGCGCAATTTCGATGACAACTGCCGAAAGCCGTACAAACCGACATCATACATCTCTAAATACATATACATATGTATATGTATGTGTAGTAAATAAGCAATATAGAATATAAGCCGAAAGCAGACAGCAAGTCAAAATCCTACTGTTAGTCCATCGCATAGACAGACGGCAATCAGTTTGTTGGCTTATCGATCAGTGATTATACTATATGTGTAACTACATCGTATTATTTCGCAGACAGACAATTCCATCAGCCAACGGCGACGCCAAATCATCGTGTACGCTTGTGTAATAAAAGCGCTAACTTGATGATTAGGCGCTTAGAACAAACAGACGACAAGACGTAACTGGGGCGTCCTTGGTAATGCCGTTGCGAACGGTGAAGAGATAAAGCGAGCGAGCGCGAGTAACAAAGCACATCGATTGAAATGTGTCCAAGTACAAATTCAGCAAGTGCCACTAAGTGACGAACGAAAAAAAATCGTATGTAAATAGGTGTGGCGACAATGTTAATGAGACGCTAATTTCAGTCAACGATAATTTAATAAAAACAAATACGTGAAGGTGGTGGAGGTCCGTTAATATTTATTATTACTGGGATACATACATATATATTTTGACACTAATTGAGTCATTTGCGGTTGTATTTATGTTTCTTTATTATGTGATATTTTTATAATCGAATTCTATCAATTAGGCATTGCAGCGCGACCTATAACTCCCAATTTAAATTTTTGCGCTTTTGAAAAAATTCGAAACAGTAAAAAAATGTGGTACAAAAACTGTTTTTCTTTGGTAGTCCCAATTTTATGGAGAACAAAAATTTTCCAACTTTCCGTAGAAGTAGACATCGCGGCATTATTCTAGATTAATATATATATTTTTTGGTTTCAGATTGCTAGGAATATTGAAATTTGTTCATCAGCTTCTAAATTTTGAATTTTTTGAAAATTTTAACTTTTTTAGTTTTTGAAATTTTTCTGCATTCTTAAAATGCCAATAAGGTTCTATCGAGCGTATTGTGTGAAAGATTAAAGCCCAACGTCAACATATCGATTGAATCTTAACATTGTGGCTTCAGGCCTGGAAAATCAACAACTGACCAGATATTCACCATGCGTCAAATCATGGAAGAGACCCATTAAAACAGGATCGACACACACTACCTCTTCCTCGATTTCAAACCTGCTTTTGACAGCACGAAAAGGAGTTGCCTTTATGCCGCGATGTCTGAATTTGGTATCCTCGCAAAACTTATACGGCTTTGTAAACTGACGTTGATCAATACCAAAAGCTCCATCATGATCGGGAAGGACCTCTCCGGGCCGTTCGATACCCAACTAGGTTTCAGACAAGGCCAGTCCCTATCGTGTGACCTTTTCTATCTACTGCTGGACAAAATAATTCGAGCTGCAGAGCTGAATAGAGAAGACACGATATTTTATAAGAGTGTACAGCTACTGGCGTACGCCGATTGTTCTGTATTCTCCAGACTGGATAAGGAAGGGAAGCAAATGGGTCCGGTAGTGAACGAGGGCAAGACGAAAATCCAACACAGAATATCTCTTGCTAACAGGTGCTATTTTGGACTGAGTAGGCAATTGAGAAGTAAAGTCCTCTCTCGACGAACAAAAACAAAACTCTAAAAGTCTCTCATTATTTCCGTCCTGCTATGGTCTATGGTGCAGAGGCATGGACGATGACAACATCGGATGAGTCCACGTTACGAGTTTTCGAGAGAAAGGTTCTGCGGAAAATTTATAGTCCTTTGCAATTGGCCACGGTGAATATCGCATTCGATGGCACGATGAGCTGTATGAGATATACGATGACATTGACATAGTTCAGCGAATTAAAAGACAGCGGCTACGTCGGTTAGGTCATGTCGTCCGAATGGACGAAAACACTCCAGCTCTGAAAGTATTCGACGCAGTACCCGCCGGGGGAAGCAGAGGAAGAGGAAAACCTCAACTCCCTTAGAAAGATCAGGTGGAGAAGGACCCGGCTGGACTTGGTATCTCGAATTGGCAAATAAAGAGGAAAGCTTTAATAATATGCCCCTTAATGTAGGCAATACCAAAAACGTTTACCTCGCTTTTGTGGTTATGAATCACTAGGATTCTGCTGGCGGGTCAACTATGAATTGATATTGATTTCTAATACAATGTAATATCTACTTAATATACATATAATGTAGTATACATAATCTACTTTTTAGTCAGAATATTTGACAATCGGCGCGGGGCAGACGACCACCTTTTATATTTACTTCAGTCAGAGCTTTAACAAAATTGTTGATTGTCTTGTGATTTTGACTTAAAAGCACATTTTCTTAAAATAGTTTCCTTTTACTACTGTTGAAGTGTAGGGTCAAATATTTATATATATACAGAAATATCTTAAGATGTTGTATAAAATGTAGCAGCTGAACCAGAAGTGAGAAGGACAATCAAGGAACTGATTGCATTTCTAACTTTAGTAAAGTTGAAAATAAATTTACAACTATGATTTTACTTTGCAAACTCATGCTGCAGAAAATCGAGATTAAACAATAAATATAAATCACATTTCACAACCCGAGAAGATTTACCGACTGCGATACAGACAGCATTAATTTTTTTCTAATCTTCTCCATTTGTCCTGCCACCTGCAGCTGTCATATTTCAACTACTTCAGCTAACCCGCAAACCTTGCGAAAGCCAACCTTGACAATGTGGGAAAGTGAAGCTGTCGGACATCTGGCAAACTTTTGTTCATGTGGCAGGGTAATAAATTTTGAAAGTAATTTATACGAATGTGCGACTTTATTTACTTTTGCGACAGAATAAATTATATTTTTAAAGTTTGTCATATTTCTTAGATTTTTTTAAGTGCAACAATTCGCAAATATTGGACGCTGACGACGAGAAAGGTAAACACCGAACAGTGTAAAGTAAAATGGAAAGTAAACACCGAAAACACAAGAAAAAAATTGTGAATTTTTGCACGGAAACTTAATTTGCGATGCACGTTGTTGCCCACTCACAAAGAGACGCGTATGTATGTATGTATGTGTGTAGCGGCATTTATGGCAGCGCGACAAATTGAATTGGCGTGTGTGTGTGTGTGTGAAAACGGGGGTGTTTCTGTTGTTGTCATTGTAGGCCGCAAGGTAAAGGCGAGTACATTGTCCCTGTTCCATAATTGGGGTCACATAAATAAGATATGAAAGGCTAGGCTAATAAGCGGCGTGGGTAAACAATAAAAGGAATGTGTGCGCTCGCTGTCGACGCCGCGAAGTCAAAGATTTGTGTGAACAATGCGAACTTGTGCCGGTGCGCAAGGCTAATGAGCGGCATACATACATACATGCATACATGAATGTTGTTTAGTGAATGATTTTTTTTTTTATTTTTAAATTAATATTTTTATAATTATATAAAAACAAAGCATAATAAAAATATGTCACACAGAAAATATTTAAATAATTTAGTCAACAAAAAACAGGCTATTGAGAATAAATTTATTGTGTACAGGGTGCGACACATTAATAGCATCGGCTAAAAAGTAAAAAAAAAAACAAAAAAAACTATTTTAAATGAAAGCAAGGTTTTCGCATTTATTCTCGCTAAGTACATACATGCACCACATGTGCATACATTACTGATTAGTGTATGTATGTATGTATTCCCGCACGCTTTTCCTATATTTTTCGGTATCGTTATTATCACTTCACGCATTCAATTTATTTTCCATAATGGAAGTCAATGATATCAATTAATTTTAATTAAACGAGCTGCACAAGCTTACAAATATGTGTGTAAGTATGTGTGCACATGCATATTCGCGAGCTTGTAGAGCGTGTGTGTTAAATATGATTGTGTGTATATTAGGGTGTTCCATTTTTACGCTTTAATTTTTCAACTCTGCTATCTGCAAAACTATTTTATAAAAAATAAAAAAATCCGATTAAAGATTTTAAGGGGGTAATCTGGTTTAGAAATTCAAAAAAATCGTTTTTTTTGCATATTTTTTTTAGTATATCCCTTCAAGAAAATGTCCCTAAGAGGATTTTTCGAAATTCAAATTATTTTCCGAGTTACAGCTCATTTTGTGACTCCGACTCCGACTGCGCGCGACTAGTTCTCAAACTTTAAACTCATTTTTCTCATAACTACTTTTCTAGAAGCGGTGTGCATGATACCTCAAGTTCTACTCAACCGATTCACATGAAATTTTAAACAGAGCTTTCTTATACATTCTAGTATCGCACTACGAAGAGCTTTCGAAAGAATTTTTAAAAAATTCCGAACCACAAAAAAACGAAAAATACGAAACTTCTTTTTAAACCTCCATCATTTTGTAAAAGAAAAAAAAATTTTCAAAAGCGTTTCGTAGTGCGATACATATGCATAGTACACTTTTACTCTTCACTGATTTCGCATAAATTTTCATTTTAGGTCATGGAAAGGATTTATATCCTGCACACCAGGACAAGCCATTGTTTCGTCAGTCTCTACTTCGCCGACCTGCAGTTTTTTTTTAATTTAATTTTTTTTTCTTATATTATTTATGTTATATGGCAAACGCGTGTATAGCTTTAGTTGTGCATAATTTAAAAAAATATTGCCTAAAAATGAACCACCCTAGTGTATGTACTTCAAATAGAACTTTTTCTATATTTATGACCGATATAAACAAATGGGCGTTTTCGTAATCGAAAAAGTATTTTCGTATTTTGTCAATATACATACATATGTACATATGTCGTTGCAGTCGTAAATCTACAGTGCTACCCATCACTTTTTGTCATACCATATATTGTTCGAAAGGTGAGATTTTAAGCTTCAATTAACTAAAATTAAATTCGAGGAAGCTGAAAAAAAGTTACAGCTGTTCAAAACTGAGTGAAAATAATGAAGAAATTCGCTATATTTTGAAATTTTTGTATAAAAACCGCAAGAATGCCACGCAAGCCACCAATGAAATTTGTAAAGTGTACGGAGACGATGCTGTATCAGTTCATGTAACACAACAATGGTTCGGTGGTTTCCGCTCTGGAAATTTCGATTTACCCTGACGAAAGTTTTACACTGATGGAATAATATCTCTAGCGAAAAAATGGCAAAAAGTGATCGACCATATTTGTTTATTTATTTATTATTATATATATAAAAAAAAATAAGTTAAAATTTGATTTGAAATACGAAAAGACTTTTTCGACTATCCCATATATTCCGAAAAATTATTTACAACAAAAAGCCATCTGCATAGTAACTTGCCAGTCAAAAATTGAAAAATGTCAACACTCAAATGTCGATGACATAATTTATCAATTCACCGTCACGCAGAGCACCTGGATATAAACTGAGTGAAGTGTAGGTATTTGCGTGTGCCACTTGTGGCATTGACCTCAAAAGCGTTGAATTTCACATTATTCTAATATTTGTCTACTTGAAAATTATTGACTTTTTGAAAATACAAATTCTGATTATTCTGAGTATATAACCTTGACATAATTCGAATAGTGCTCCTTATTGACTTTGATGTCTGGGTATGTGAGACTACTAGTACAATAACCTTCAAAAGTAAGTGAAATATTACGAAAAGTTTCTTTGGAATTTGTTCATTAAATATGCAAAACTGAAATGTAATCAAAACAAACTCACTTGAGATATGTCAGTATTGATTATTTTTATTTAGAAATAGTAAGTCTGTATTTTGTTTATACGCCGGCACAGCGGGATTGACTGCAAACCACGCGCATAAATATTAAAATAAATTCATAAATCCACAAAGCACACACACATTTGTACTCATGGCTGTTTGCAAGTATTTTCATTTGGCATCAAGGTCAGCGACGCAAACGGACAGAGAAGGAAATTCTTGTCAATAGAAGCATAAATAGTTTTGATGGTGAAACACATTTTACAGCTAGACGAAACGAAATAGTATAATTATTTGTACGAAAGAATTTTTTAATTATTTCCACCGGCATTTATTCGCACCAGCAGCTCACTTATCTGGCGGTTTCTCAGTTCGCGAAGAAGTTTGTACTTTTATGTATGAACATACATTTCCCTCGTCAATTAACAGAAATATGCACAAATACACTGACACACATACATACTTACGTACGTATGTCGCAACATAATTCTTCACGTTCTTCGCATTCTTTGCCAAGATGTTCGCATTGCCGAGTGTAATAAAACACGAGCGATGCTTCAATCGACACGTGTTGCTATTTAGAAATTAAAACAAATTAAAAAACAACAACAAAAAATCAGAGTAAAAAAATTGCGAAAGAAAGCCAAACGACTCTGAGCGAGATAGGTAAACTTATGAAAGTTTTAGTAATAACTGAAGCTCTCGATATGCAGTTCTATTGCATACTTTGTAGGATTGTGTTACGAAAATAAAAAAATATAAAATAAAAAAAAAAAATCCTTCTAGTAAAAGTCCAACGTATATAGCGTTAGGTTAGGTTACATGACAGGGTTAACCCATGCACCAAAATCAACGCAGGATCTCACTTGGTCAGCTGTGAACGCTGGTCCCCTGTGATTTTCAAAACTCTTGAATAAGGATCACCAGTCCCTTACTAATCGACGAAGAGCTTTGAACATTGTGTGATAAAAGCTGAACAATTGAGAATAAATTATTTAGAGGATTGCACTTTGGATTCTTCTATATTGATTTGGCGATTTGTGTCCGACAAGATACATATCTTACTTTACTGCATGTGATCTGAGAGCAGTC
The DNA here is from genome assembly GCF_024586455.1 of Bactrocera neohumeralis. Classification (NCBI taxonomy): domain Eukaryota; kingdom Metazoa; phylum Arthropoda; class Insecta; order Diptera; family Tephritidae; genus Bactrocera; species Bactrocera neohumeralis. The sequence goes on from NC_065923.1 coordinate 6,142,194, forward strand.
AGATCGTTTACCATGGCGGCGAGTTAAGAGAAAGTAGTTCAGTAGACCGCTTGCGTTCCACCTTGAGCCTGAAAGATCTCGCAGCCGCACAAGTTTTGGTTGTTGATGTGCGCTTGTCAAGCTCAGCAGATATCCAACGCTAGATCGGAGGACAGCGGAATACCGACTCGTTGCCAACCTGATGGTTGGAGCGTCTCATCTCCAGCAAGCTCATCGGCTTTGCATTTTCCAGCTATTCCACTGTGACCCGCCATTCAAACAAGTCTGATAAGAACGTTGCTTGATGCTATTCTTTAAGAAGCTTAACACTCCTTGACAAGCACTGTTAGCAAGCTCAAGGCCAGCAAAAAGAGCTTTGCCATTCGAGTAAATGCACACCTCTCTGAAGGAAATTGCATTTCGGAGCAGTATATGTACTGCTACCTTGATCGCAGCCACTTTCACTTGAATACACTGCATCAGTCTGGTAGCCAGAAGCTAGAGTTGATGGAGAGCTCGTGACAGACGACTTTACTCCCCCACCTTTCACCTCAACTGTGACCCAAGAGTGAAAAATCTCACTGCAGCTCTTCTGCAGCGGCTACCGTTAAAGTTTTATTTTTCCTACAGGGTTTGTAAGAAATAAATACATACATATGCATATGTGTATCTGCAAATTTACGATTGTCTGAGCGGCAATAATTTCGCTTCAATTTCATATATTTTAAATATATATACTTAGAAATGTATGTATGTATGTATTTATATATGGCGGTCAAATTCAAGACCAGCATATGCCCGATAAAAAGCTGCCTCCTGCTGTGCTCCCATTTCTATTCCTATGCTTTCAAAAATCTCGCTCGTTATCTGCTACATTTTTTTGTATCAACAAATGGACATACATACATATGTACATGTACGAGTATATACTTATATTCCTTACATATGTAAAATGCTTTGCTACACTCGTGGCATAGCTTAAATACACTAAAATTGAGTGCTTCCAATTAAGTTTTTTCGCAAATGAAATAAAACGAAATCGTGGGCACAAGACAGTATTTTGCTTTTTTAAGTGGAAAGAAATATTTGCAATCATTGCTGTCTGGCTATTTCAGCAGCAAAGCCCGCTGTGGTAGCAATTGTATAATCTTTCCATTTATGCTGCAAGAATATCTGCTATATTAATCATCTGCACATCTTCCGCATAGCAACACGTGCTGGCGGGCCGAACAACTCTACTTACGCTTGTGCCCATTTGACGCGAATCTCTAAGTAATTTCATTATATCTATTTGATTTTGGCTCTGGCCAGTGCCAATTGACCCCTGACGCTGTTAGTTTTGGCGCCAATACTCTGAGCATTCCGCCAGTTCCCCGAGCTGTGCTACACAGTTTCATTGTGAAGAAAGCACGCATTTGAACATATAGGTCGAAACACAAAAAACATAGACTACGAAACAGTTCAAAGAAATTTTAGTGCCGCATAGATCAAAAAGCAATTAGTTTGACATTGGTCGGCAGTTTGCGGCTGATGAATCAACCTCATAATTATATCCGCTAGTATGAGTCAAACACTTAAAGGTTACTTTCAATTCAACTCTCTTCCGTTTCAGTCTCTCGATAAGCGGTTATTTGTTTAAATTAATTACACGCGCCAGTTTGCGTCTTGAGTGTGTGATTAATTTCAATTGGCTTTGCATTGGCTCGGCTATTTTTAGAAGTGTCTCTGCGTCGCTAATTTCTTTCCAACCACTTGTTGAATATGTTGAGTGAAACGCTGCAATTTTATTGAGATCATGAGAAATGCAGAGGTTTCATGCTAAAATTACCAAGTTTATCAAGTTTATCTTAGCATGAAGCCTCTTTTTAGACTTTTTAACACCTTCATCTACTATTCAGTCTGCCGGAGCACTGCCAGAACTGGAATGGGTATGTTCCAATCATGTCTAATTCCGCAGAAATCGATTCATTGATAAAGAAAAATGTGCAAAAAACACTCTCTTAAATAATGCGACCTTAAAATCTCTTCCAGGAAACTTTGATATATGGCAATAGACAAGCTTCTTTTCTTCAATAGGTTAGAATCTGGCAATATTCTGCAACATGCTTCCAATAACCCGTACACTTACTGTTATATCCCATTTAATTTCTTTTAATAAGAATAAGTATGAAAAAACTTCCACAGAAAAGAACACTTTCGGCAACAAAAAACCGCTTCGAACAACAAAGACAAATGTACAAATTCTTAAAACGAGGTTGAACTTTTTTGAAGCACCTTACTATTGGTCCTTTCGTATTTTGTCATTGTTGTCGTTGCAGACGTATATCTCCAGTGTTACCAGTCACATTATGGCACATCATATAGTGTTGGAAAGGTGAGATTTTAAGCTTCATTTAGCCAAAAAAAATCATCAAATTCGAGAAAGTTGAAAAAAAGTTACAGCCGTTTAAAATTGAGTGAAAATAATGAAATTCACAATATTTTGAAATTTTTTTATAAAAAAGCCACCCACGAAATTTATGAAGTTTACGGAAACAATGGCTCGCTTTTGTTCTGGAAATTTTGATTTACATTGATGGAATAATGTCTCTAGCGGAAAAATGGCAAAAAGTGGTCGACCAAAATGGTACATATTTGTTGTTTATTAGTACAAATAGAAAAAAAAAAACAAGAAAAAACGTTAACTTCGGATGCACCGAATCTAATATACCCGTCACAGGCGCATTTCTTTTAGTAACTATGTGTTCAGTTTGTATGGAAGCTATATGCTATAGTTAACCGATCTGACCAATTTCTTCGGATATTACATTGTTGCCTTAGAAAATAATATATACCAAATTTGGTGAAGATACATTGTCAAATGTGAAAGTTTTCCATACAAGAACTTGATTCCGATCGTTCATTTTATATGGCAGCCATATGTTATAGTGTTCCGATATCGGCCGTTCCGACTGAGCAGCTTCTTGAAGAGAAAATGACGTTTGCAAAATTTCAAAGGATATCTTAAAAACTGAGGGACTAGTTCGTATATATGTATACAAAAAGACAGACAGACGGACATGGCTAAATCGACTCAGCTCGACATACTGATCATTTATACATACATATATATACTTTATAGGGTCTCCGACGATTCCTTCTGGGTGTTACAAACTTCGTGACAAACTTAATATACCCTGTTTAGGGTATAATAAGTTGAAGTTTGAATAGAAATACGAATATACTTTTTCGACCACCCAATATGTACCCTAAGATGTGAATACAGTTCAAATTTTCATTATCACTCTTTCCCATTTTTTTCCAAACCAATATTTTTCTAAACCACTTACAATTTACGACTTTCTGAGTGCAATGTTTCTGTCCAAATATAATGACAATAATAAAGCAACAACTGGTCAATAAAAATATACTCAATTTGGTCGTAAAATCCGGTCACAGTGTATTTAATGTGCTTAATGAACGCGAAGAAATCGATTGAGACATAATTAGGTCGAACGACTCGCATATAAGTGCTATGAATAGGTCGCGGTTATATAAAAAACAGTTCGTCTAAAATAATGTGAATATATTTATATGTGTTTGTATGTGCATGTGCCTGCTAAAAATATAGAAATTGTGCACGCATAAAATTATAAATAGAAACAGCGCCGCAAAAATAATCGACCGCGAAATGCCCGTGCGCTTGACAATATCCACCGCACAAACAGCAAATGTGCGTGTGTTTACAGTTGGCGCGGCAGGAAGCCGTGACGTATGAGTGACATAAAAGCGTGCAGTGGCAGCAGCACTTTATGGCAGCAGAGAGCGAGGGAGAAACGCAAACACTCAACGTCTTCTTCGTGCCTTTTCGCAAGTTGCAAGCAAACGCAACGAATATGCCGGTGCATTGAACCCGCAATAATGAGCATTGATTACCAAAGCTGCTGCTTCATTTAAGTGGCATTTTTCAACAATTTCATTTTTTTTGCGCGCGCAAATCCAAAAGCTCATCGCATGCTCACAAAGCTTGTGAAATTTATGAATTCAGTAGTAAAAATTTGCATAATCCACATTTAAGTTGCCCAAGTTGAGCGCACAACGAAAAAACCTTGACCTCCTTTCGCTTGCACCCCAATCCGGCAGCGCTGTGCAATGAACCTGCTCAAATTGGCCGGGTGTCGGTCGACTGCATCCCACCATTGCACACGGCTGCACTGTAAACGGCGTTGCCGTTCGTCCAATGTGGTCGTGTGTCGCCACCGGAACGAGGTGGTGTGGGTGGTTGGCCGTCGTTAACGTTTGCATCGCTATGCCAACCACTCGAGCGGTTCATATGCCACTCTAACGGCATTACATGCATTCGCCTGAGTGTAAAGTGGCTTTATTGATTTTTTTGTTTCTGTTTCTGTTTTGCTTTTCGCTTGCTGGCACAGGCCGTTATTGTTGCTGTTGAGCTGCTGGAATTTAGTGGAAAATTGTGTGCGCTTGGCCGGATATTTTTCAGCGCTGATGAAAGTAAGTGAAAACGGCGGAAAACGCGCCAAAGGCGTCGCGAGCTTATACGTGCCGTAAACGAGTTGGAGGCAATTGGTTTTAGCGGCATGCGTTAACTTTGTCTTAGCAATTTGCTTAAAGCGTGGGAAAATTCTTGATTTTCCTTAAATGCGGTAATTTCCGTGAACCCATTTGAGAGGGGACAATCTGGCAATAACATTGCGGCATTGAATGCATTGAAGCAGCAGTTGTGCTTCACTCATGTTAAGAAAAAACTGAATGATTCAATAGGCCATTAAAATATTCTAACTTTTGCTCAAAAATATTTTATGTATGAATTTGGACATAAAAAAAAGAAAACAATAGTATATAAATATTCAAACTAGAAAAAACACAGTAAATGTGCTTCAATTAGAAATATTTTTGCGTTGTGGGATTACGCCAACATTCCAGCTGCAATCACAAACAATTATCAGCGAGTAATTTAAATACCACAAATCACGTTTGCATACTTGGAATTCCAGACAACACACGTTTCAGCGCACGTTGGTTACGATTTGGTTAACACGAATTCATAAGCAAATGTTTACTTATGATTGAATAAGCGCGAGAAAACCAAATGGGAATGCAATTAATTATAATTGCAAAATTAATAGAAAATATGTAATCATAGGCATAACACCGCAACATTAAGCGAGTAGATTTTCATAGCAGACGATTTTTTGCATTCTAGAAATATTATTAAGAAGATATAAGCTTGTGTAGAGGTAGAGGCTTTTGTGACAAAAAGACACTCGCAAACTGTTAATAAAGTCCGCGGGTAAATGATATTTCAAAAAAATGTGTTTTGCTAGGTTGGTAGGTCTGTCCTTAATTACTTTGACAAAATAAGCCGAACAAAGAATTTGTCTCAAATTTTGTATTTCTAACCAAATGTTGTGTGCGGAATCTTAGTAAATGTTGGAAAAGGCTCACGGTAATTCTGTTTTATCAAAAACCTAAGCCTATGAGCCTTCAAAGACGGTCAAGAGATCGTTTTGAACGACCTTCGACCTCTTTAACTTTAACTGATGAAAATATTACAAAAGGGTCTTAGAGAGTAAGCAAGACAGTACGACATCTCTCGCGAGTTCGTTCGAATGATTTTGGTAGATATTTAGGGTATGAAACGCGTTCTTGCTCGACTCGTCCCGATAAAGCTGAATTTTTTTCAAAAAGAGTACCGTAAACAGGCCTCTTTGGACATGCATTGTGCGAATTCCGATCCCACATTCATGGAGACCATTATAACTGCCGAGGAGACATGAATTTCTGAGTCTGACGTGCAAACAAGTCAACATTCATCGGAATGGAGGGGACAAAACGAGCCGAAACAAAAAAAAAAAAAAAAAAACACGCCAAATCGAGGTGATGCTCATTGTTTTTTTTTCGATATTCGTGGTTTGGTACATCATGGATTTGTTCCGGAAGGAACGGATGGTCAATAAGTTCTCTTTGTCGGTATTGAAGCGTTAGCGTGAGAACATCCGTCGAAAGCGGCGGGAATTGTGAAAGAACAATTAATTTATTTTTGCACGATGATAATGCACCAACGCAGCGAGCCACTATTGAGCAGAATTTAAAGCCAAAAATGCAATGAATACTATTGACTAACCATCGCATTCACCAGATTTGGCTCCGCGTGATTTGTTTTTTTTTTTTTTGTTTCTAAAGTGAAATTGCCGCTCCGTGGATATTTCGTTTTCAGTACTTTTGCAGGACTTACACTTTTTCATTTGTATATCCTTGTAAGTTTGTCGATTTGTTCACTTAGACTCTTCAAAATGTTTATTATGTACCTGAAATAGAAGAAAACAATAAAAGTTATAATTTTATTACTATATTTAAGAAGTTATATTTGATTTACAATTTATTTTTTTAAATTTTTTAATCCAGTTGCCATAAATATTTTTATCAACTCTAAATTAGTTCATAAAATTATTTTTTCTTGAATTATTTTTGCTTATAAACTTATAAAATATTAAAATAATATTATATGAATATATCCGATATTACCTCAAGCCATTTCATATTTTCTTTTAAACAAATTTAATAATTTAAAAAATAAGCCAATAATTTCAACTATTTTTCCTAAAAATAAAAAAAATATTCATTCGATTCATCACTTTGAAAATTATTTAAATTTTTATTTTAATATCCATAAATATTTTTTTATCAGCCGATTAAAAGCATGGCAGCAGATAAAAAGCGTTTTTTCTTTTGGGTAAATTACAAAAAAATCAAAATTTTGTGCAACTAATGACTAAGCATGATAAGAATAAGAAGATAAGCAGCATTTTAGTGCACTTCAACAAATTCTTACACACATACATATGTACGTACTTACGACTATAAGTGACTATCACATATGGAAATATTATATGGCACATGAACATATGTCTGTAGAAGGCAAGGCATCAAATTTCAATGCTGGAGTCGTTTACAGATTTGGACATTTTGCTTAAGTGGCAGGAAAGAAATATCAAAAAAAAAATACAGTAATGCGATAAAGCAGGAAAAATATGACAGGAGTAAGTGATATGCTTAAGGGTGTGATACGGATATCTGCGTCCAACGTCATAATATCGTGGGAACATATTTTCATCTGCAAAGTGTAGTGACTTCTTTTGAAGAGCCGAAAAGAGTAAACATGAACATTATCTGATTAAAGTTTACTTCAGAAGCAACCGATTCGTTTGGCAAAAAAAAAAAAATTTTTCTGGTTGAAGACTGTCGGTAATGTTTTTAATACTTCAATTTACAATTTTGCAAAAAAAATACCAACAACAAACAAAATTTACAACAAAAATATTTTTTGAAATATTTATATTTTTCAGCCTGCTTCTACTCAGTATGTCTTCACTAACATCTCGAGATAACTCATTCTTTAGTCATAACGCCTATAATGTTTTACACAAGGATTTAGTCAGATGTAAGATGGGAACTTAGTATCCGTCCCCATACCAACTGTGGAATTTACAGTAATTACATTTGTAATTACCTTGATTGCACTACAAATCGTGTTTACCTTTGACGCATTATCAGAGGCAGCAAATTACAACAGTGCACCACATAAGCAAAAGAAGGAAACAATAACAACATTTTCATTCATAAGTGCAAGGAAATTAACAAACAACAGAATACAGAAACAGAAACAGAAATATGAGTCAGATCATCGACACAAAAATTAGCACTGACTCATAATGATAGCATTTGCACTTTCGAATGAGTGCTTACATACAGATAAACATATGTATGTATAAGCAAAATGTGCTAAAGATTAATATAAACAATTTTTTTTCAATATCTCCCATTGAAGTCAGATTAAGTATGACATGGCGATAGTGAAATATTTAGGGAAAACACCACAACAACAAACACATGTGGGACGAGGACATAAAAATAGCACAAAAAATAAAATAAATTGCAAAGACAAAAAGCCCCAGCAATTGATAATTTTCTTTTGATTCCAAGGTAAGCCGCTGCCTGAAACCGTTAAGTCAGCGGGCGCACGATTTTTTATGCAAACATATTTATAATTTATAGTATTTTATATTAATGAATTTTGTTTCATTTTTATCTCCACACACACACATGTGCTTGTTCTATGTATGTGTACGTGGTGACAACACAAGGCGATTACTTTTCCGTCGCTTCAACTGGAGTCAGATTATATAATCGAGATTGTTGTTGTGCACCGGCAGCGGAAATGTCCGAAAACAAAACAAAGCAAATCACGTTACACCAGCCGCGTTCGGACACACTCGGTGACAGTAATCGTGAATGCAAACAATGCGACACAACGTCATTACTAATTGAATTAGGTGGAAGTAATGAAGACATAACAGCTGGCGAAATCCAATTAATTTCGTCGGTGGTCGGTCAATGTGACCGTGAAAAATGCTGGTTTCATGTTTTTTGTGTGTTTGGTGGTCTTAAATCAAGTTGTCTTACATGCATTGTATTGTTTCTTTTCCTTTTAGCAGGCAGCAGGGCCAGCAGTGACACTTTGAGACGACAAAAGAGACGATTGTGCCCGCAGCTACTGTCTGCTTGACTTTCGCGTATATTTTGTTTAATATATGTAAGGATTGAAGGCATCCGATTAAGCAGTAACAATATGCCAATAACGGTAAGGCGTGACGTGACACTTGACAGTATTTTGGATTCACTAAACACAATCACAGAATTGCCAATCTTTTTTAGACCTCTTCCGCTAAAATGTTTAAGCAATAAAGTTGTTTTCTGAGGCAATGAAGTGGTTTGAAGTGGAGAAACAGTTAGAAATAGAACTATTCGAAACAGTCGAAATGACCCTTTCAAACTAGAAATTTTACTTAAGTTGTAGCGCGCGAACATTGCTTTTTTAGAAATTGGTCGTAACAAATAGACTGCGTAGATAAGGATTTAGAGTTGTACAAAAGTAGAAAGTAATCGTTTCTGAACCAAAAGCAATTCAAGAAGTTAACGAACGGAAAAGATTATTTTGGAAGAAAATCCTGGAACAATTAGGATTATTCTTTTTCGAAAGATTTTGGTGGTTATTTTGGATATGAAACGCGTTCTTGCTCGACTCGTCCCGATAAAGCTGAATTTTTTTTTTAAAAAGAGTACCGTAAACAGGTCTCTTTGAACATGCTTGATCGTGTGAATTCCGATCGCACATTCATGGATAGCATTATAACTGCCGATGAGACATGGGTTTATGAGTTTGACATGCAAATAAGTCAACAATCATCGGAATGGAACCCGTTTTCAGTCGCTTGGAGAGATAAAACACAATTCGATCAAGGAGCTGAAGGCCATCCCAATTATGGGAAGTGTTACTGGAAACATGGTTGGCATAAGTGTATTACATCTGGTGGGGATTACTTTGAAGACGACAAAATATATGAATAATTAAATATTTTGCATTTTATGTACCAGTTCCGGGTAAGTTGGTCAATAAAGTATCAATCCAAAATCGGAATCAAATTGAGATGAGATTTTTGATCCAGGAACTTTACAGAATTATTGTTATGATCATACACTGGGTAATCAAAAACTCTAAAATACTTGACTTTGTGGAAACTCTTTAATCTCTCATTCATTATGGCAGTACAATGACAGGTTTGACGGTTGGAGAGCTAAAACAACAAAAATAGTTACATCTTTATATCTTCTTTAAAAGCTATAAAAGTATACTCAGCACAGACATGGTTCTCGCCGCCGGCGGTCATACGAAAATGATAAATGCGCGACATTAATCTGAAAACTAGGCGCGTAAAGTTCGAAACCAAATCTCCAACGCTTTATTTTTGGAAACGCAAAAGGGAAGTAAATCAACTCAAATTAGGAGACAACACATGAGAAATGACTCCAGACAAGATGTGTGGCAGACGAGCACCAAAACTAGTTGTGAAGCGGCAAAGTTGTGAGGGGATAGACCACCAAAAAAGGAACAAAAAATCGGAAAAAGTTGAAACAGCAGAAAAAGTCGCATCAACTCTGCGACAGATGGGCAGAAATGAAATGAGCAATCAAATCACGTGCTGAATCATGAAAAACACTTCATTAGAGCTGACAGGGGGACGACAGCGGCGGCGAGGCGTTGGCGACTCTATAGTTGGGGGTCTTTTTACGCATAAGTGAATTTTAATGAATACTATAACACATTGTCGTCTGTATGTTGGTGCATTTGTAATGTAGCATGTGTGTGTGTGTGTGATTAGTCTGGCTGTCTGTTGGCTTTTACAGCATGTGCAGCTTTGTCATGTATGTAAGTATGCATGTACATATGTATGTGAGTAAATGTGCTTGTTCGTGGGCGCGTCGAAGCAGAACTTTCGAAACGGATGCTGCTGGCGTTTGTTGCCGTCGCCTATGGATGGAGATATCAGCATGTTGGCCACTTTGAGGCGCACCACAAATTGGCTGTTAGGCATAGATTGCAACGCACACTCACACAGCTGTAAAATTTATAAATGAGTTGTATGTAAATATGTAGTCGGTTAGTTGTGGTTCTACGCCATTCTAACAGAAAAACATTCTCTAGACCATTCACTATTTTGTTTTTATTGGTACTCAGCCGCTGGTTTGATGTGGGTTTGTTGTGGTTGCTTTGATCCCGCAACAAATGTTTGGCAATCAATCAAGTGCTGCAACATGGAGGCGGGAAAAAATAAAATTGGAAAAAATTATAGGCAAATCAGCAAAGTTTCTGTATTTTTTATCTAAAATATCTATGAATTCCAGATGAGGGTACCTTTTATAACCTCAGGGTTGTATTTTTTGTTTCTGCAAAGTTTCTTTGACTATTTGTGTACAATCGTACTTTTCTACCAGAATATCAGTGATTCCAATCTCTGTAGTAGTAAAGTGGTAATTTCTCATCTGATATCGCTTAAGTTTACTTTGATTATAATTAAACATGTTTCGAATATATTACATGTTTAATGTCGATTATTCAAAATAACTCGACTACAGCGCCATCTGGCGAAGTTAAACTTTACAGAAGTAATCTCGAGTTTCCATAAAAAATTAACAAAATGAATTCGGTAGTTTGGAGACTACTATGTATCCCAAAACATACAGCGCCGACGCAGAAGGAGCTTAAATTGAAAGTTTTAAAGAATTGTAACGATTGGTTCAAATAAAATTTTTTAAGTCGACTCAGTTCTATAACTTTCCGGACAAACCCTGTAAGTTCGAGTATTGAAGTTTTCAAATGTCTCCTTGCGACTTCTCGTCAAGGTCATGATGTGAACTTGGGAATATTTAAAGAACTATTACGATATTCTCTAGTCATTCGAAGTGGAGGGCGGCATCTTCTTTCTCTCGAGTTTTATTTTCCCACTTGTTTCCAACGTCGTCTTTTTGTTGAAAATTAGAATTTAATGGACAGCATTTAAAAATCACAATTGCAATATTCTTATGCATCGCCAGGTTCGGTGCAAAAATTAAGTGTTGCAAAGAAGTTTTAGAAAAACACAAAATTTGTGGCTGGAGCTCAGCTACAAATAAGTATGGGAAACCGCAATATGAAATAAAAGGGGAAATACTGGGAACAATGTGAACAAGCAAACAAGGAGCTATGGAGCCACACCCGGCATATGAGACCATTGCAAAGAGCAGCAAGAGAAGAGAGCGGCGGACTGATGGCCGGATGGACGCATATGTATGTATGTATGTATGTATGTACCATAAAGTTGTTTGCAATTTCGCTTGATGATTTTTCAATGCTTGAGAGTGTGAGGAAACAAACCCAAAGTGAATTGTACTTGACTTTGTGACGTTGCACGCAAGAAGCAAAAACACAAACAAAACATACACAAAGGAAAACATGTTCATTCGCAAAAAGCTACAACGCCAACACACATGCGTGCGAATAAATTTGGGTGAGAGAGGCTTCACTTTTTTGTCGAGTGAAGTGTGGCTATTTGTGGATGCGGCTGGCAGCCCATGAAGACAGTAGTGTGAGACCTGCATGAGGCGCTGCAGTGAGTGACGTTGCACAAAAGAGTTTGCAGCAAGCTGTTGTACGCATGGTTGCATGCTGCAGTCGACACGAAAAAGTGCAAATACAAAATAAATATAAATTTCACAAAAATCAACATAAAAGCCAGCAAAATATACACCAAATGTTCACAATAATAAAATTGCAGGCGGACAAGCGTGAACCCGCAGCAATTGGGGTGGGCCAAAGTGGCAAGCAGCGGCAGCGGCGAGGTGGTTAAGTGCCGACGCAAAACCGCACAAAAACAAGACACAATATAAACAGCAACACAAGCGGCAATTGAGCTACAAAACCGCATCACACACACATCCACTCATACTCTAACTTCAGTAGATGCATGAAACATTAAGCAAAACAATGAAAAAAGTAAAACATGACCACTACCGTGAACGACTGTGGGGCAATCTGTGTTGCAGCACTCAAAAAACAAGCGTACGACAACAAACACCAACAATAACAGCAACTGTCCGTCAGTAAAGTCTGCATTGAACCGCCGAAGGGCAATCCGCCGAGCAACTACTTGTGTTTGGCGTGTTGCGCCGTGTCTGCGCAGCACAAAGGCCATGGTGTGGCCGGTCATCGCGTCACTTTGCCAGCGATGTGCCACAGCACATTCACTATACACATACATATGTATGTAAGTATTCGTTACTATTATAGTACAAAGCCGAGGAGCCATTTGAGTTGTTAAATTTTAACACATCATTCTTTTGTCTGTTATTTATCACTGTTGTGCTTGCAATCTACACTCTTGGCAGCTGTATTATGCTCATCCGGCTCGGCGACGCGGTTTCCCGCATGCTGTCACAGGCTTCGGTGCTGAGTGTGAAAATGTGCGAACTTCCTGTCAGGCGAGCTGAATTTAAACTCTTTTTCATTAATTCATTTCGTTTCTCTTAATTTAAATTTTTTTTTTTTCGCCAGCACCTGCATAAATTTAATCGCCTGAATTTGCGTTATTTCGCAAGCTGATTTGACCGCTGGGTGCGACAAGCCAATCGTTGCATGCAACATGTGTCGCTAACGCAAACAATCTGGTCTGCGCACTTAGCTGCATGAATTTTTGAAATACAAATGCACACAGCAGTGTGTCTGACCAGGCATTCGAACCCATTCAACAGTTATGCGGAGAAAAAATGCAATGAATCAAGTAGAGTTGACATGAGCAAAATAAGCCGGAAGCGGCATCACATATACTGGGTTCCAGGTCGCAAGGTTATGCCGTTCGGCTACCCAACCAGTACAAGAAATACGTAAGTCGCTAAAACCGATACATAATGGAATTTTTGAAAGAGCTGACAGATGGATAAAGGTGAGATGAAATGACTTAAGGACATACAGGATGTCCAAGATCATGTGCAAGGGTCCCAAGGAACACACATGCTTTTTACTAACACGATCTCAAAAGACTACAAAAGGGTTGCTGACCTAGTCATAGATCACAACTTAATGGCATCAAATGCGAGCCCGATGCGCATTCGTAACTATGAGACTAGAACTCGTTTTAGATATATAGAAGCTTCTTAGTTAAAGGATAATAATATATACGAAGCCTCTCCTAAACCTAAAAATCGTTGACTTCCTTTACGACGGTTACTTCAGCTCGCATTAAACTGAACGTCCATCTGGTATTACTAAGGGCCGGTGGGCCTACTCAAAGCGTGACAGCCAGGCACAGTATAACCTAACCTAAGCTCGATGATACAAAAAAGATATCAAAATAGGAAGTTCAACTATAATTTGGGCGCAATTACTTTGTTGTAAAGATTGATTTTGAAACGAGTCGATTCTTTTGTTTTCTAATTGGATCCATAAAAAAACCCTTTGCTCTTATACAGGGTTTTCGGAAAGTAATAGGACTGATTTTCTTCCGCCGCTACTGCACTTCGGAGCGTGCGCGCACCGACTGGATTCGGTAGGGGGCATTCCTAGCTAACGAACGAGCAGCTGGTCAGTTGTCTCTGAGCACCTGGAGAGTCAAGACAAACATTTTCGCGCGACATGTTTCTGTAAATGGTGCAAGCCGAAAATGCAACGTTCGTCAGAGCAGAGGTATACGATTAAATTCTGTGTGAAACTCTTACCCAGATGTTGCTTTAGCAAGAAGTGGTATCTTCCGGTGGCACCAGGCCTTTTTGGAAGGCCGGGAATAGGTCGTTGATGAAGACCAGAAGAATGAGCAAGTCCAAAGTGAAAACGATGCTCATTGTCTTTTTTGACATCAAAGGCATTGTCCACCATGAATTAGTTCCTCCTGGACGCCAAGTTTTACGTGGAAGTTCTCAAGAGACTCAAACGAAGGATCAATCGGGTCCGATAAGACATCGCAGGCGATTTGAAGTTAAACCACGACAACGCCCCGGCTCACACCGCCTTTCTTGTGAACAGCTACCTAACCAAGGCCGGCATTCCAACGCTTCCGCGGCCGCCCTACAGCCCAGATGTGGCCACCAGGACTTTTTTGTTTCCTTGCCTAAAAAGGCCGATGAAAGGGGATCTAAGAGGCAGGCACCTCGGCTCTCAAGGCTATTTCGGAGAATGTCTTCCGTGACGCCTCGACGCATCGACGCAGGAGCCTATTTTGGTTCAATAAATTTTTCAATCGGCTCAGTCCTATTATTTTCTGGACAAACGTTGAACCTTTGATAGTCTAATGCTCAGTAAAACTAAACCAAATTCTCCCAACCTAGGAATTAATGTCCGAAATCACTGCGATGTGTTAGGAGGCCAACAGCTGAAGTTTGGCGACGACTATCGACGAAATTACTTTAAAATAAAAAGGAGTAAAAAAATGTGACAGAAAAACCCAAAAGATCAACGAGCCCCACCAAAAGAATTTTGAAATTGAATATGTGCCACAAAAAAGCAAGAATGAGCATAAAACCAGATTGAAATATGAAATGAGAGAGAACTCATATTGGCGGCAACAACAACAGCAACATGTGCTGATTGCTGTGCTTGCAAACAAACGGATGTGGAAACAAAATAAAAATAACGAAATCAAAAACATTTGACTCAATAACGGCGTTGAGGAAATAGGAATATTCAATTTAGAATTAGCCTATTATCCGAGGCGATCATCTCCTTCGTGGAGTTTGCAACGTGGGTATTTCATGGCAAATGGCAAACGCTTGCAATGTGACATTCATGCAATAACGGTAGAATATGGTGTGCACATAAGCAGTTATGGATCATCGTAAACAAAAAATAAAGAAAATTTAAAAGAAACAAATACAAAGCATCGCATATGTGAGACCTTCATGTGTGGGCTCACAATAAAAATATGTTTTCAGTGTTTTGTAGTGATTTCTGGCGATTTTGCAAAATCTCAAATATCTTACAGGCACAAATAGTATATTTTAAATCGGCGAACTATTATTGACAAAATTTGCTTCGAGATTTATGTATTTTAAGTACATTAACTTGAGCAGTAGTTCCATAAAAGAAAAGACACCATACATTTAGACAACAAAATCCACACTAAACGTCCTCGACTATGCTGCCTACACTTTGAGTATTCAAATTCATTCAAAATGTGTAGTTATTTACTTAAGTTTACTTAAAATGAAATGCGAGGTGTCAATTTAATGCCGAACCATTTGCAACATAAATTTTAGCCCAACAGCAACAACAACAGAAACAATCAAAGTACTAAATGCCTCTTAGCAAGCACAGCGGCAAAGGTAATAACAGTATCTTCTGGCCAAATTACTTGACAAAGCAACTTTCACTTTATAGTAAAGTCAAATTAGCAAAGATAACGTTAATTTTGCTGCCGAGAAAAATATATGTACATACATGCACAGGCACAGCCAAGTCCACTCGCAGCCAGCGGATAGCAGCTGGCCAACGCCCATCCTTGGCAAAAAGCGGTATGATAATCGTGGAAATTAGAAAAGTTGGAGAAGAGCGAGTAAAGCGCATTGAAGAAAATTAACGGCGTCGAGGCTTACATAAGCAGAATGATAAGACACTAACCAGAATAAGTGTCCTGTAATGCTCGGAATTAAGGGAGCGGGAAGCAGTGAGAAGCAGTTCTATACAAAATCATCGGACTTAAATTCGAATAAAAGCATGGAAGTCGCTTGTTAACAGAATTGTCCAACTACACTGCTCGACACGGACAAGTAGAGGCGAATAAGTGCGCGCGAGCAACGGATAATGCTTGGTTGAGAACGAATTCATTTTGGTTTAAATAAATTTGTTGCCACTTTGTCGCCACACTACGCGCCAAATGCTGGTGAATGCCGCTGAAAATCCGTTGCTAATAAGACGAGAGTGGCAAATCAGTGTAAAATTAAGCTCGTTTTGCTTGAAAAGGAAAGGAATAAGTAGGGACTTATACAATCCATTGCGGTGTAGGGGAACGAAGAGAATGTGAATGGATGGAATGGAGTGAGTCGTAAAGAGTGGGAATAACAATAATGTCGTTCTGTGTAATTCAAGAAGTTACAAGTAAGTGGGAAGTGCAATGTCAAGTGTTTGGGGGCAAGAGAAGCATGGAGCACAATTGAGCAGGACCGATTAAGGAATGGTGAACTCTTGAGGGTTAATAATTTAAAAGAACGAAAATAGCTTTTGACGAGGGAAATCTTACTTTTCCTTGAAAATGAAAAACGATATCGTCGCACCTTAATTGGCGATAGTATTCGTACCATACCTGAACTCGCTGATATTGCCTGATAGATAACGGTTGATCCAAGTAGAGGTTCTCGTTCTGTAAAGAATGCTTTTCGCTCAAGCTCACAGTAAAGAAAATATAACAGTCGCAGCTGAGAGTGTACACGAAGACCGTGGAGAGCCGGTTCAGCAACGTTCGCAGCAACTCGGACTGACGTATGGAAAGACTTGGCGCAATTTACGTCGAGATCTTAAATTGAAAGCGTACAAAATACAGCTTGTGCAAGAACTGAAACCGCTCGACCTTCTCAAGCGACATTGCATCGCTCTATGGGCTCTTGAAAAGTTCCAAGAAGATCCGACGTTTTCAATTCAAAGGGCAAGGGCCAAGGCATTTTCATTATGTCGTTGTTTTTTAGACACGAATCTCTATGTTTTTTTGAAAACATATGCGAAAAAACTACTCAATTAATAAGTTGAAATTTATAAAGTAATAAAAGGGAAAAAAAGGGTTCATCACTTTCTAAAAAAAATGGGAGCAAAATTGAAGCCACAAAATCACCAATAAACGTTTTATTAAAAGAAAAGCGTGAAGCCAATGTATTTGAGCCACACAAACCTTTCGGCGGTGACAGTAAATGCGAAAGAGTGGCGTGGGTGCAAGAATTCACTCTTTATCACTTTCATGTCCATGGACTCGATGCGTAGGCTGCACGTTGTTGTTGTGTTTGTGACATACAAAAGTATGCTATTTGCTAGAAACATTAATGTCATGCCTACGATCTAACTTTGTATGTATGTATGTGAACCGCCGAAACATCCTTTGAGCCCAGCGAAGCAACAGCAACGACAGATGCGTCGGTGTAGTGCGTAGGCGAAAGAACATAAGAATCCTTGGAACTGACGTAAAACGTTGATAAGCAACAGCAAAACACAGATAAGTTGAATACCAAGAAAAAGTGCTTAAAAATTGAAGAGGGTCAGCAGCCAAAATGAACTTCAACCAAGTGACTGAGAGGAAAATCAAGTTAGCCTGTGATAGCAGAAGAAACAAAAATTGCGAAAAGGATAGTTGAGACAAAGTGAAACGGGTAAAGTATGTAAAAGTTGTACAAAAAAATAAATGCTTCGTCTATTTTCCTTGCATACCCGAAATTAAATAAATGGAGAGTTATCGATAAAGGGGCAAAGATATGAAGTTAAGAAAATATGAATGAACAAATTGGATGAAATTTGTTGCTCATTATTCCCAGTCGTGATGCTAAACTTGTTCTTTTTTTGCTTTATGAAAATTACTGAATTTTTGGTTTCGGATATCAATAAAATTCTTTATTCCTGTGAAAGTACATTCGATGCTTCTTTTTCATGGCCACCACGGGCACACTTGCAGAAGTCCAGACGCTGAACCCAATTTCCAACGGTTTTTAAGCATAAATGGCGGTCGATATTGTTGCAATTTCATGTTTGATATTCGTAAGAAGTTCATCAATCGTCACTGGCTTATTGGCATAGACCGTAGACTTGACGTAGCCTCACAGGAAGCACGACCGAGGCGGCCAATTGACAGGACAGGTGAGATAACACGTTCACCAAACTTGGTCTTTACTAAATCGATTGTGATTTTCACTGCGTGGCGTGTGGCCCTGTTGGAACCACATATTGTCCAAGTCCATATCGTCCAGTTCGGGCCAAAAATATTTGGTTATCATTGTGCGATTCCCATCAAATCGTTTCCAAATTTTTTCCAGGTGCAAAGGTGACTCATGAGGAACGTGTGGATTGCTGCCTGACCGAAGACGCATATTTTGCATATTGTTGCAGCTATTCCGCCAGAAACGACCTAATCGCTGAAGATGATTTTTCGAATGAAAATCCGGATCATTTTCAAGTTGTTGGTCAGTCCAATTCACGAACATACCATTCTGGTGGTCAAGCGGCTCCAGCTCCAGCTCTTGCATCAATTTGATCTTGTTAAGAAGTAGGTTAGGTTAGAATGGCTCATCAAAAAAATCACACGTGGACTTGTTAGGATGTAGACCGAGATTTTTTCGCAAAATTCGCCACAACGACGTCACAGAGATGCCCAACGCTTGAGAACAACGTGTAAGGGACTAATTTGTGTCTTCCTCAATTAATGCGCTCAGCGGCAGCAATATTCTCAACACTACGGGCACTTCTTTGTTTCACTGGCACGGATTAAAATTTTTCGCCTTCCTAGACGCTTACTTGTTGATCTGACAGGACGATTATAACGACCATAAATTGAACGTAGCGCTTTTAAAGTTGAGGCCACTGACTCTGAATTTCGGTAGAAAATTTTAATAATTTCGACTCATTGTTAGATCGTATATCTTTCCAAGATAAAATGGCAAATCTTACTGAAGAGAAATGTTAAAAGAGCAGGAAAAATGTGGCGTGGTTTGCTGTCCCATTGTCTACTTTTTGTCACTATGAAAGAAACCTCATATTTTAAAATTTATAGTCTAAAGAGAGAGTTCTATCCACAAACCATTCCAGTCAGACTGAATTTTCCATAATATTTCTACAATGTAGCCGCTTGAAACACAGTAAATCGCCCAATAAATACCCATTAAAACAAAAAAAATTTCAACAGCAGCCAACTTTGTGCTGATCGGAGAATTTTCATATTCACGCTAAATAATAAATGTATGAATGGAATATTAAAATTACGAATTTCAAGGCACATACATAAATTGCTGAAAAGCCATTTATTCATTGCCACAGCATCGACGGCGTTGCATTGTAGCAAGCGCATGCATTGAGGTTGCAGAACTAGTTGAAAAGCGCAAAAGTTGCAAACAAAACTGAATATTCCGAACTCACAACAAAAGTTCATGGCGGTGCACATTATGCAGTTTAGGCTTTATCCATACAATACTTTCAATGTTTTCATATTAATTTTGTTGCTCTTATTGTTGCAGTTGTTGAACTTCGTGTATGTGTGTGTGTGTGTGTGGGCAGCATTGCAATAGAGCGGCGCATTTCATGGCAAACAGCTGCGAGTCGGCACAGCTCGTTAACGGTCGGATGCTGCACTGGCACTGCAGACAGCCTGCAGCTGTTGCTTGTTGTTGCAGTTGTTGTGGATGTTGACGGTGCAGTTGCACTTGAAAACTTTGAACAAGTTGTTGGCTCGCTTTTGGCTTCACGAATTCAATGTTTGCTTTCAATGTTGAACAATTTAGTTTCTATTTTATTTTTCTTTAAATGCCACTGCGTAGATTTTATTGCATTAAACTGTTGACATACACGTTTATTCATAGAAAAAAGCAGAAATAAGCTGAGAGGCGCGTGAGCTTCGACATTTTAGATGTTTTGAAAAATATTTGCTACATGTTAGTATTTTTTTCATAAAGGCTTTATAATGATACGAATTTTTTTCTATCTAGCTGTATCTGAAGCTTTGAGATATAGGATCTCCGATTGATCAGAAGTGAGTGATGTGAAGCAGGATTAAAAAATACTACTTTTAAGTAAGGAATTCATATATAGAACTTTTTTTCAAATTTTAGTTTCCCAAAAATGCTCAATTCAATAACGCATTGTTAGGACTCATTAATTATATATTTAATTATACCCTGAACCGGGTATATTAAGTTTGTCACGAAGTTTGTAACACCCAGAAGGAAGGGTCGGAGACCCTATCAAGTATATATATACAAATGATCAGTATGTCGAGCTGAGTCGATTTAGCCATGTCCGTCTGTCTGTCTGTCCGTATGTCTGTCTGTATATATACGAACTAGTCCCTCAGTTTTTAAGATATCGTTTTGAAATTTTGCAAACGTCATTTTCTCTTCAAGAAGCTGCTTATTTGTCGGAACTGCCGATATCGGACCACTACAACATACAGCTGCCATATAAACTGAACGATCGGAATCAAGTTTATGTATGGAAAACTTTCACATTTGACAATGTATCTGCACCAAATTTGGTATAGATTATTTTCTAAGGCAACACTGTAATCTCCGAAGAAATTGTTCAGATCGGCTTACTATAGCATATAGCTGCCATACAAACCGAACGATCGGAATCAAGGGCATGTATGGAAAACTTTCGCATTTGACGTGGTATCTTCACGAAATTTGGCATGGATTACTGCTTAAGGTAATAACGTAATCTCCGAAAAAATTGTTCAGATCGGATTACTATAGCATATAGCTTCCATACAAACTGAACACATAGTTACTAAAAGAAATGCACCTGTGAAGGGTATATTAGCTTCGGTGCAGCCGAAGTTAACGTTTTTTCTTGTTTTTAAATAGAGTTGCCAACTTTCAGCGTTAAATATAAGTTAATGGGTCAAAGTTTCGAATTATACCTTTGAACCACCAATGTCCAAATTCCATCTAGATGGGAACGGGAGGTGTTTCCCTGCCTTCGTGTATTCGGGCGCTGAATTTATGGGCTCGAGCGAGTTCAGTAAGCCTTGGTCAGCAACCAGAGTTGCGAAAGCCGTTTGGTCCAGAGTGGAACCTAAAAGGGTTATTGACCGTCTAGCTCTTAGCAAAGTTCACATCGCCGCAATAATACGCGTCCCAACAGGATACTGTCATATTGACACTCAAGCGGTGAAACTAAAAATGTTGAAGTATGCAACTTGTCAAGGCTGAAATGAGGAAGGAAGGTGATAACAACTAGAAATTTGCTTCTCCACTGTGCAGCTTTCGCCGACTAAGGTTGAAGCATCTCAGATGTCATACTTTTTACGAACCCGGCGAATTGGATGGAACCGATATTATTATCAATAAATATGTAGTTGGCTCTGGGCCTTTTGTCAATACACGACAGTCTTTTGGATGCAACCCTGGGAGTTTTAAGAATCACAACGGACAAGAGTCTTTAGCTGTCCAAATAGCATCATTCGCGATCTCACGAGAGATCAGCCTAAATATTTACCTAACCTATCTATGAATTTACGATTTGGAAATCTGTCACACTGGAAAGGGTTGCCACTAAATAATAAAACCAAATTTTAGATCAATTTCACGTTTGATAAAAAATGACGAGTGCTGCCATATTCAAATTTATTTTATATTTGGACAAAAACTGTCAATTAAGGATGCTAATTATATAATGTATGTATGTATTATACGATTTTCAAGATAAGACACTAAAATTAGAAATTTAAATCGGCAATTATAAGAACTATTAAAGCTAAAAACACAATTATAGAAAGTAATGAAAGTCGACAAACTGATATAAGCGCAATTAGTCCCAACGTTCATATCTGATTTCATGATATATACGGTTTCTTCATGTGGCAAGACAACACTCTGCACCGTCTTGGCACAACAATTACTGACTGCCAAGCCACATATCACGATAAAATACAAATTTCATAAAAGTAATTGTGATGATAATAGCAGTGAATGTGGCAAAGAATGCAATTTGTTCCGCCTGTCACTGTGCCACCGCTACACCCATCCATCTACCTACATATACACGTGAGCTCTCTAAGCCAGACTACGAGTCAGTCTCCCGGTGGAAACTATCAGTCAAGTCACTTTGGCCACACATCACCGAACATGCTTCTGTTTGGCTCGTCGGTCTTCGTCTACCTTTGGCGAAATCTTCAGTATCGCTCACTCGTCCGGCCGTCAGCTTGCCCGGATACACTTGCCAGTGTGCAAGGAAGCGGTGAAACTGCCGAGCGAGAGGCGGGCAAATGCTAGAACACAATGAAATTGTATGCAAATGAATATGTATGGACATGCATCGAGACAGTAGCTGGTAAATAATAATATATTGTTGTTGTTCGTGAAGAATGCAATTTTATCTTTCAAATATTCTCTTGTGTAGCAATAAGTCAAGTGACTGGGAATATCCATGCAAATTGTGGCTTACCTGTACGACTGACCAAGATTGCAGACGAACAAACACACATGCAAACTACGACTTTGTATCTTTGTATGGGTAGATATGTACAATTTGTGAAATTATTGTAATCATCTGTTGTTGTTGAAGAATCAAGCAAGTGGAAAGCACTGAAGCAATGATAATAAAAATATTAGAAGTACCAACCTGCAATTGAAAGAGAAAAATGGAAAAATATAATTTTATGAGAAATGACTTTTGAAAATATAGTTTCAAAATTAAATAAATTTGGTTTAAAGAGAAAAGCAGAAAAAAATAATTTAAAAATTTACCAATAAAACTTGTTTGCACTTTAGTACCGTTATAGTATTTCAAATATAAGTAATGCTGGTATTCAATATAAAAGGCAAACTTTTCAAATTTTACATTGCAATAAACGTGTGAAAATGGAAATATGGTTTCAAAAAAAAAAACGAATAAAATGTACGCAATTTCGCAAAAGTTGTGACCGCAGATTGACACACACTGCCACGCCCTGTCCGCACAGCACAACCACAAACGCTGCCCCGCTCCCGTTGCACGCTCATTGACGTTGTCTCATTTTAATTATTTGCAACACTCAACAGTTTCATAAATAATTTCAAATGGGACTTCGCCGGGACACCGATGCGCTCAGTGGAAAATGTCAGCAAGCCTACAGCGAGTGCGGCGAGCCAGCAGCCAGCGCTGCCACCATCGACATAACCTATGTCAATGCTTGCCGCCCACACACCGCCAGCTGCCGTTGCTGTTGACATTGGCCCCGAACGCAGCAGCGAGAATGCGCGTCACTAATGACTTTTGCAGCCTTTCGCCGGCAGGCAGATTAACGAATGAGCAAGCGAACGGTGAATGGCGAACTGCGAACCGCGAACGACGAGCGGCGTGTGTGAGCGAGTTAAATTCAATTGCGTGGGTATGATCGCCCAACCGGCTGAGGTGGCAGCTGTGCGCCACCAAGATGAGTTGATTCGTGTTAAGCCGTGAGTTGGAGCTGAGGTGAGTGCTGAGTCAAAGTTCGCTGACCTGTGGAGGATTTCACAACTTTAGCGTTAGAATTATTCTTAGTTTCGTTGTTTTTGCTTTGTCACGGCATTTACACATTTTAGACGTGGGGTGTGAAAGGTTTAAACGGATATTATAATAAATGCCTGAAATTTGCGCAATTTAATTGAATTTCTAATATAATGGAAATGATAATGTGCAGTAATGTGGTTAGGGAATAAATGAGCTTAATGTGGGCACATTTGAAATTTGTTAATTTAATCCCTAAAATTATAAGTTAATTATTGTCTTTATGGTAATTACTGAATTAGAAATGAAATTTCTATGAAAATAAAATTTAAAGTGAAATTGTATTTAGTATTATTTTAATTATTAAGGTTCATAGAACAATTTTAATAAACAATAACAGGGCTAAACTAGAATTTCGACAAAAAAAAATTAATAACCGTCACAAATAAAAAGTAAAGAGCTTGATTTTGACGGGTCAGCTTGTATGTTGCTTTATGATCTAGTTATTCGATCTAAATTTTCGTTCGGAGTTTGTAGCGTTGCCTTAGAGAACCAAATTTTGTGAAGATACTTCGTCAAATACAAAAGTTTCCCCTTACAAGGACTTGATGACAGCTTTTTACTATAGTGATCTGATATTGGACGACAAATCAGGAGTTTCTTGTGAATAAAAGCATTCAAAAAGGACGTAAAATTGTATATCAATACCTGAAGGACTAGTCCGCGTAGTTCGGGCATAGGAAAATTTACTCATCTCGTTACGCTGATAATTTATAGATTGTGACAAAAAAGTACCCGGAAATTGTAAATAAAACACAAAATATTTAACTATTCATCAATATTTATTTTGTGACCTTCAAAGTAATCCTCATCAGATCAAATTTGTTCCATCCATCCTCCATCTCAATGATTGTTGATTTTCTTGCAAGTCAAGCTCATAAACCCAAACAATGTGGGATCGGAATTCGTGCGATCAAGCATGTTCAAAGGGGCCTGTTTACGGTACTCTTTTTTAAAAAAATTCAGCTTCATCAGAACGAGTCGGGCAAGAACACGTTTCATATTCAAAATATCCACAAAAATCATTCGAATGGACTCGCGAGAGATGTCGGGCTCTCTTGCCATCTCTCTATACTTGCTTGACGTTTTTCAACCAACATATCCTACACTTTTTTACTATTTTCATCAGTTAAAGGTGTCGAAGGTCGGTTTCTACGATCTCTCGACCATCTTTGAAGGCTTTGTACTACTCGTAGACTTGTTTTTTGATAAATCTTAATCACCGTAAACCTTTTCCAAAATAGATTTTTTTTTAATATCAGTTACCCGGGGAATTTAAATTACATATATATATATATTTTATAGGGTATCCGATGTTTCCCTCTCCTAAATTTATTAGATATTTTTTTTGATGTACATATGTATGTATTTCGGTCACCGTCGATTTAATGCAGTCAATTTAACTTTAAAATCTTAATATTGGTGCGTTTAACTCAACTTGTTTCTTTTTGGAGAAAAGCATTTTCATGTTTATCTCATTGCTCCAAATATTTCTCGATAGTATATCTAAATAACAGCATTTCTACAAACTACCGCAGCGCTTGCAAGTCTCTTGTAGCGAAAGCAATTGCGGCACAACAAACACACTTCAAAGACTAACGGCGTATTACGTCGAATTTTCCAAATGCATTTTCTATTGCGAAGCCAGCAAACGTTGATTTATGCTTTTACTTGGAAAATGCAACCATTAACTTTGCCAAGTCTGCAGCCACCGCCAGCGCCTCTCTCTCTCTCTCTCTATTGCTGCTATCTTACACGTTTCTTTCGCTTCTATGGCCGCACTGTGCGCTGTTTTCTTTAACACTCGAGTGCATTTTCCGACCTGCGTCAATGCAATTCGTTTCCATTTCCATCTAAAAATGTACGCACTTTCATGAAATTTCAATGGAAAGTCAACTGCCTGCAACAAATTCATTCATTTTCCGTATGTTTATTATTGTTTTTTTTCTACTTTTTACCATGTGCTACTTCCTTTCTTTTTCGCACCCATATTTACTTGTTTCGCTTTCAATTCAAAGCTAAATCGCGCATTGTCTTTGTAAAAACCAGCGACTAACGACGAACACAAGACTTTTTCACCCAACATCAAAGTGCGAGTGTGTGCGGTTGTGGTTGCATAATAAATGTGAAATATGTATGTATATGATTCGTAAGTGGTAGGAAAATGAGCGGGGTATCACAAGCCGCTAACCGCAAAATAAACTAGAGAAACAACACGGCGTTATGATTGGGGGCGCACAACGGCAGCTCAGCGGGCGGGGAATGCAAATGACACTGGCAGAGACTGCATAGAGTATTGAGTTGCGAAATGAGTTAAGAATATTATATTGTCGTTAGCAATGAAGGCAATGCAAAAAATAATGCAAAAAAAATAGATTTTATACACTCAGCTGAATTTCCATGACAACAGAAAAGATAAATAATCATAAGATAACTCACTGAAGAGAGATAATGAGGCGGTTAGGACAAGGAAAAAAAGCTGAGAGCATAATGAGAAAATAATCAACAGAGAATACAAAAAAAATAATGCGGTACATTAAGTAAAATAATAATTTTAATTAAATTAAAAAATTAAAAAAAAATAAATTAAAAAATTAAAAAAAAAATAAATTAAAAACAAAATAAATTTAAAAATCAAAAAAAAATTAAAACTTAAAAAAAAATTTAAAAAAAAATTAATTAAAAAAAAAATTAAAAAATTAAAAAAAAAAAAAAAATTATAAAATTAAAAAAAAAAATTAAAAAAAATAAATTATAAAATTAAAAAAAAATAAAAAAAATAATAAATAAAAAAGCTACTCATCTGGTCCTTAAGGGATTTTTGACAACTGGTGCTCTTTTTTTTGGCTTTAATGACGAATTTTCCGAAAATTTGAGGTTGATCCGTCAAATAGTATTACATTTTAGTATTATTAACTAAGTATACTCCCAGAATTTAAAACATGTTTTTCTCGAAATGCGATTTGCAGAGTCGGTGCGAAAAATTTCTGAACCGATCGGCTTGAAATTTTCACACGACCTTCTTAAATATATTTCTCAGGTAATGATCGATGGAATAAGATTTTGAAAATAAATAATTAATAAGCCACTCTGAAAAGTTAAATTTTTACAAAAAAATGTTTTGGAAAGCCATCAGTTTGTCAAAAATCAAAAGTTTGACCACTCCGAGCATTCCCTGTATCAATCTTTTGTTATAATATTTTTTTTTGGCTTTTGGGTTTCAGATAATTTTAAGAGAAAAATCTTGCTCACCGTCAGACACTTTTATTCGAAGGTCCTCCTAGACCTTAAGTCCTCCTAGAGATCCTTTATGAACAAGGAAAATCAAAATTTTTTTATAATAAAGAATTATGAAAGCAAATGAAGTTGCATAAATGCATATTTTTATTTATTAAATAAATGACCAAAAATAAATTTTTTTTGATGCGCCAGTGGATATAACCCCTTACAACTCTGGAATGTGTTTCTTATGTGTGTGATTTATAATCTGAGCCTTTTCACTGACACCTCATAACTGTGTGCATAAAATGATCCGAATGCAAGATAAACTGTATTACGCATTCGAGGAAAAATAAAAGCAATGAAGAAGTTAACGAGTGAAACACACAAAGGATATCTCAATAGGTAAAAGGATACAGTGCAATATGTCAGAGCTTAATATTACATGAAAAGCCAAGCGTTACATAAACGTGGAGGTACGAACAAAAGGAACGGGAAAGTTTCATGGAAATATTTGACTTATGTTGCAGAGATAACGTTTAATGCGCCAGGGAAGCAATGATGCATGGCAAAAGCGATGCTCTGGGTAAATGCCTACGAATTGATTTTTCACAACATTGGCATAAATTAATTATGGCTATAAACTTACGGCAGTTATAATTGGTATACTTATATTATATGTAAAGAGGAGAGTAAATTGTTTACGTTTCCTGCCGCCAACCACGGAAAGAGTCAATTATGCACTCGCTTGTAAGTGAAGCGGATCCACGAGCGTTTGGACAAATGAACTGATTCATTGGCAATATTTAATTGTTGTTGAATTTATTGGCGCAACATGAAGATATCAGCCAGTAAAGTTGGATATTGAAGAGCCTGACTTCGTTTCAGGCGCAGTGGCAGACGACGGATTCATGCGCTGATATGGCGCAAATTAATTGACATTATCGGCGCAATTTTGACTGCAGAATGTGCATATGTACATATGTATGTATTTATGTACAGATATGAGAATATAGTATATAAGCATACAGTCAGAATTTATTCGCTTGTAGGGTTTTGCAATTCAATTTCAACGGTTTACAAGCATACGAACTCTTAATAAAACAGTTTTTGGCAAAAAATTTAATATAAAAAATACATGAATAATATTTAATATTAATTAAATAAAATATACTATTTAAAAAAAAATATTTAAATAAGACAGACATTTCTAAATTTGTTACAATATTTTAATACAACTTTAATTTTGTTAAATGGCTTTAAGTTCATCAACTTTTTTATATTTTTTATATTCATGCTATTTTATTAAACGACATCGTTAATGTTTGTAAAAAATGCTTGGCGTACTTTCGCAAATTGAAAAGTTGAATATACCGTTAAAAAACATGTACTCTTAATTAAAAGTCAAAACTGTACAGACTGTCAAAACTAGATTGACAGCTGTACGCTCGCTGATAGCAGTTACTGTTAGCAAAAATGTCATTGATATGTCAGCTGATTTCAAGGTTGTGATTTTAAAAGGGGCCGATGGATATGATGGAGAAGCATGCTGCAAGCATAATGCATATGATTTTTAAGGTAATTGTCAAATAATAATAATGATTTTTTAACTAATAAATAATTCTGATTCCCATTTCGCCAATAAAGAAGAAGGTTTCGATAGAATGTATCTTTAAGGGACTATACCAGTGTGACGCATGAAAAATTAGGCGATTTTCGTGAATTTTTTTAAAAGAAAGTACTCGTTTGAATGTTTCGAACTTCTTTGGACGTAATAAGGTATATTTTCAGCTATATTTTAAGATTTTTTTTTACAAAAATTTTGAAAAAATAACGCAGTTATGTGCTTTCTTCGGAGGTGCCAAAAAAAAGTGCCCCAACTGCTGACATGATTCCGGTCGAATGAGTAGCTGAAACAAAAAAATTCAAAAAGTTTATTAAAATTAAAGATATTTCCTATACAATGATCTACAATCTTTGAAAAATATCAAAAATTAACAAAATGGCGCAATTTTGAAAAAAAAAATCGTTATTTTTTTGGGGTAAAAATGGTCGTTTTCTCAATGTCATATTGACAATTTCAGCTAATCAAAAATATCGTAGGTCATTGTATAGTAAATATATTCAAAAATACTCAGTTTAATTTTGCCAATTCTAGTTGAGTTAAGATATCAGCAATTTTGAAAAATTTCGTTGCGAAAAACGTGTTTAATGTTGCAACTATCCGACTTATACCTACGAGCGGTCGTTCTTTAGAACGCTACCATCCCAAAGCTATTCAACATACGACCTTGCCGATTTCACAGAATATTTTTGAAAATATAAACCATCGAAAAAGCAAAAAAAAAATCGATTTTTTGGAATTGTCACACTGGTATAGCCCCTTAAAACGATCTCTCAAATATTTTTTTTAGTTAGAGCCTTCTGAAGTGTAGCCGCTCAGTTCAAACAGGTTAATCAGTTTAACTCTATTTTTATAAAAAAAAAAAAACAGGGCTGCCATTTTGTCAATATCGGAGCCAGCCTAAATTCCAGCAAAAATCTAAGCCAGGATATAAAGTTCAGAATAACTCTTGCCAAAAAGTGCTTTTTTGCGATCGGTAGGTAATCGAGAACAAAATTACGCTTTATAAGTCTGTCATTACTCCCGTCCTATTTTACGGCGCAAAAACATGAACGATGACGAACCGAGATGAGAAAGCACTTGGATCATTCGAAAGAACTGTCTTCCGCAAGGTCTTTGGAGCCGTCCGAGTGAGCGGTGAATATTGAACTGTATGAGCTCTACGATGCCATGAATAGCGAATAAAAATTCAACGACAGATTAGGCTATGACGTTCTTAAGGGATCGTCTCAGTGTGAAATTTTCGAGAAATCTATTTTTTGTTTTTTGGATTATCGGATAGTATACACCGTAATAAACATGCTCTGAAATTTTGAAATCGAGAGTTAAATTTCGTTTCTTGTAGAAAGGGAACAGAGTGCTTGATATAGCGACACCAATCTTTAAACGCGTTTTTCTCAGAATGGTGTTTTTCAAAACGGTTTCCACTCTCAAAAGAAGAGTATTGTATGAATGCATGAATGTATTTATTTATAAAAAAATCGGACCATTAACTCAACATCAAAAAAACAAATCGCGAAAATCACAAATTTTTCGGGGCTTCACACTGAGACGATCCCTTATGAAGATGATGTTCAAGTGAAAAGCTCCTTCGATTCGAGATCCATGGGTGATCTACGGAAGGAAGTGCGCCTACGCCATCCTAAGTGTGCCCCTCAATTACGCAATTAAAAAACAGATAAATAGAACTGTCAAAATAAAATAAATTCAAATAGCATAAATTGCTTTTAATGGAAAATTTAGCTTTTTATCAACATTACGTCAAACAGATTGACGAGAATACTCAATGATAATTTTAATGGATTACACACTTATTTTTAATTTGTCAAATTTTTTTATGAAAAAAAATTTAAATGCATATAAATAATAATATTTAACTTGCACCCGTCTGCCCATAAAATACGTTAATCTATATATCTAATATATCTATTTGGCGCATAAAACATCATTCTTTATTATGAACAGTGAAATTTATCTCGCTGGAGTTTTTGTGGAGAAATCCTACTTGTAGTGGCGCATGCAAGCGCCCAGTTAACCATAAATAAATAAAGCTTCGAAGAGTAAAAGCGACAGCAACAACAATTGAAAAATATGCACGGAGTAAAAGTAAGTGGAGAGGGAGGTGGCATGCATGCAGAAAGGCGACTTGATGGCATGGCATAAAGATACATAGATAACATGATTCAACTGAAAGTGGAAATTACCAAGCAAGCGCAACTATTGCAAGCATTCAGCTTCATACAAAGATAAGTATGTATATATAAAGAAATGCGCGCCTTTGACAGACACATTGAGGCATTTGAAACTTTTACTGCAAGTAAGTGGGTAAGTTGTATGGATCGGCGATTCGCGTACGACTTTTCCGCAAGCCAAAGAAAAGCCAATACGTATGCACCTCCATATATAATCATGCACATATCTATGTACATATGTATGTATGTCGGTATGTTATAGGTCTTATAGAGGAAGGCGAGCAATTGCTGCTTGAAGTGACACTGGAGAAATACAAATCTTTGTTTTGAACGCAGCAAATGTGCATATTTGTATGTGTGGCGTGTGCATGTTTATGGAAAAATCGCGATTGGTGAAAGAAAATGACGAGTAATGACAGCGACAACGCCAACGGCGCGTGCGGTTAATCAATTGTGCGACGGGGCAAAGCGTAGACAAGGAAAACGCCAGTGGAAAGGCAGTCAAACTAGAGCAACGATGATAAGGCAAACGTGTTTATATAGATATATGTATGTATGTATATGTGTAATTACATACTCAAATATATATAAAACTGAGTAAACTTTTTACCCAAACGTAATGGAAATGAAAGAGAATGAAATAAGAGAAAAAACATTAAGCAGATTAACGTTTAAGTGAAATTTTTAGTTTTTACGAGTGCGATATATTTTTGAGGTTAGAAACGGTAATGAATGATTTTAGTGTGATATATACATAAATATGATAAATACATACTAAATAATAAAATGTATTTCCCAAAAAATGTTTGAATGATTGGAAAAGCTTTTCCATTATTTCTTAAATGCGCATTTTTTAATTAACTGTACATGATCTTAGTGTGCTAAAATCTTTTTTCTATACACACAGCTGTAATTTTAAGGCCTTTTCCATGGTTTCATGGGGCGTATGAGTGATATTATAACTGCTTGTTTACTCAGTTTTGTGATAAGTCAGATTTAAATGAACTTGTTTATGCGTAATGAGACAACAACATACAAATTTATTATGGAAACATAAACAAGCGCTGCAAATAAACTGATAACACTTAAATGATACTAAGCGAAAGCAAAATAACATATGAATAGATAAATTTATAGCTATTTTTAACTATTTACAACATTTCTGCTTACATACTTAGTATGTATTTATTTTTATATTTTTGTATCATTTTTTTTTATTTGGCAAAATTTAGTCAAAATAAGTAAAATACACAGAAAATATTAACATTTGCAATTACTCATAAAATGTGAAAATAATTGACTAAAAAAAGATTTTATGCGGCAAATTGACATTGAAATTGTTGGTAGATTTACTTAGCCTATTACTTTTAGCCTGAATTTTCTGCTTTTCGGAAAAAAATTAGAGATTAACAATTACATAAACTTGTGGAGAACATGCGTATTTTTTCGCTGGAACATAAGGAGACATCAGCAACGACAAATGATTTGGAAGTATTAAGTTCTACTGAAAACATACACCGTTAGTGCATAAGTAGTAAAACTCCATAAAATGAAAAAAAAATACAAAACGTTTTGAGAATACCATTTAAATATACATACAATGAACTTCATTTTAAAGGTCAAAACATAGATAAAAATAGACATACACATATCATTAAATCGATCAACCTGAAACAAACAATAAAAGCCCAAAAAATCAAAATACAAAACAGATGAAGCATAAAAAACGAAAATACAAAATATATAGCAATGACCTAGGCAACTCAATTTCAGTTGTTAACGATTATCTTCAAATCTCTAGGTCGCGATCATTTTTTCTCTCACTCAGAATGAAAAACACAAAGCGGTAAAAATATGCACAAAGTGAACGTCAACAATAAATGCTAATTACAGTGATCAATGCGGAAGATCGCAACGATCGAGGAATGCAAAGTGGTAATTAATAAATGGATAACAACAAAAGAAGAAAATAATATGCTGTTTCGATGAAAGGCTAATTGGCAGTATGAAATGTGCAGTATAAGAGATTTTTCTATAAGAAAATGTATATACATATGTATGTAAAGTAAAGTATGTTGGCATTGTTATATATGATAAATAATAAATTAATATAATTGAAACTTAAGTCTAACGTAAACATAACACTTTAAACACGTTATGATGATATCTCAAATTCTGCTTTACCGATACCTTTGAAATTCGATAAAAATTTTCTAAAATCCGAGACTGGTGCTTTAGAGAAATGTATATCTAAAGCACCACTCTGGATGCTGGAAAATTTCAATTTCAAGTATTTTTAAGGGTTTGGATGAGTTTCCTCGGGTAAAAAACAGATTTTCTCAAATTTTTTTCTTATATAAAAAATTTAATATTTTATTAGAACTTTTTATTGTTACAAACATACACTATTAACACAAAATTCTAAAATTTTTGAAAAAAACAAATATTTTAAACTCGGTCATTTCCGGGGACTTCTCGGAAAAAAGATGCGTAGGCAGGATAACTCCTTACAGGATCATCCAAAGTGAAAAAGATGCGTGTTTTAGTTAAAACCTTAACTTGGAACTTGGATGTAGGAAAAAAAACTGGAAATTGGATTTTCGGCAGACATGTTTACACAAAAAAATTAAAATTTCAGTGAAAATTTCGCGACATTTTTTTTTCAAATAATTGTAATCGAAAAAAATCTTTCGTCCAAGTTTTTAGAATGGTAGCTACAAGACCTGTTTAAAATGTCATGAAGATCGTTTGAGTAGTTCTTGAGAAATCTTGCCAACACAGCTTTGAATAAAACGCGCTTAAAGACGGCGCACTTAGCCTAGCAAGCCTCGAGCGCACAAGTATCTCCGAAACTATTACTCGGATAAACATTTAGGACAATATATTAGAGATAGTGTAGAATTTAATAGGACAATAAAAAAATCGACTTTTTGAAACCCGCAAACCCAAGTAACCTCTTAATAAATTCGAAAAGGT
This sequence comes from Bactrocera neohumeralis, assembly GCF_024586455.1. NCBI lineage: Eukaryota > Metazoa > Arthropoda > Insecta > Diptera > Tephritidae > Bactrocera > Bactrocera neohumeralis. The sequence continues at coordinate 6,175,762 of NC_065923.1, forward strand.
CAAAACAAAGTGAGTAAAATTTATTTTTTCAAATCAAAACATTTGGAGATTTGTTTTTTTTTTCTTTTTTTTTTGGAAAAGGTCAATTCGATAGCGACATCATTAATAATGAATACTGTTTTAATTTTTTGTTTTAGCTCATAAGTTAGAATATCAACCAGGGAGAACAATTTTTTTTGCAGACCCAATCCACCGGCTTGTTATATAGGATTTACAAATTAAAAAAAAAAAAATTTAATTTTTCTTTTAATTTTTTCTTTTAATTTTTTTTTAATTTTTTTAAATTTTTTTTTACATTTTTTTTTCAAATTTTTTTGTAAATTTTTTTAAATTTTTTTTTCAATTTTTTCTGTATTCTTTAAATGTTAATAAGAATCATATACAAAATGGATAGTCGGAAAACCCCATTAAGTTTATGTGGAATAATTGAAATTGAAACTTAAATTTTTATTCTAAAATACATTTTAAGTAATAAACACAATCTAGCATGCTTTATAAGCCGCAAACTTCGAGCATTTTCTTTTTTAATTTTGAACCAAAAACTTTAGAAATATACATATGTAGATATTTGACTAATAATTCCTCAAACCACCAAATTCTCAACCTTCTGCCTCGAGAATTTTACCGCGATTAATGCGATACAGCTAACTTCAGTTAAATGAACTTGTTAGCTAATTTCTTGTGCCAACATCAGCACTTGGCCGCACATAGCCTCGCTTACACACGCACACGTCATCTAATTCTCATCACGTCTCATTATCAATTTGAGCATAACAAGTAATTTCCGCAATTATATCAAATTGCACGCTACTTTGGAGCCACACTGTCATGCATCAAATTTGCGCTGGCACTTAAGATCTTATGGAGCAAATTATGTGAGCGAGTGCATATATACTATATGTACTTACCTACATACGGAGATAATTACTGCCAGCGACGTTTCTACTCACGAATGCTGTGAAATAATTGGAATTTTCTATGCAGATTGTAATAGTTTTATAATTTTATCTCCTCGCTTTATACACAATTAATATATTCTTTGTCACTAAATCATCACCAATTTTGCTATTGCCTCTGCGCCACAAACTACGTGCGATTCTATAAATACATTGACTTCAGGGGGCTTTTTTTACTTTTTCTGATATTCTACTTTTTTGCTACTATTTATTCAAGTGTTCTTGTTCTTCTATTCTTTTTGCTCATTAAGAAATTTTGCAATTCGCTGCCTGTAATTAATTCAATTATTATTTTTCACACATTTTCTTTATTCCGCAGCACTGCGGCATTGCTGCTCAAGTGCTAGTGTACTTGACTTAGGAACGAAGAGAGTGGTGAGAGAGAGAGAAACGAAACACTTGCCGCAAAGTTTTCCGCTTATTATTATTATTATTACTACTGCAGATAAATATGTAAGTAGATAGTTATGTATAAATAATTGTCAGCATCATTGGTAAGCAAGTGTACTTAAGTGTGTACTTACAGTGGTAGAGAAGGGTGTAGGGTACAGCACTATAAGTGGGAGAGATAAAACTTGTAAGTGGTTGAGAATGATGCTGTTTTGGGGTAAGAGTTTGTTTGATTAGGAAGGTTATTGATGAGGATCTAATCAACAGGTCTGTATGACAAACGAACTTTTGAAAGGTACAATTTGATCAAATTTGACCCGGACCGGTCCATATAAACTGCGAATCGATAAAATATGCTCTCCTAGTTGGCTGCAAGTTTGTCTGTCGATTTTTATCATTGAAAAACATTTAAAAACTAGTTTGCTTGAAGTTCTGTGACTGACGATAGCATTGCAGATGTTAAAGAAACAGTGCTTGAAAATCATCACGTTGACATTAGATAGATACCAGATGGTCCCGAAGTCTCTTATTGATCGACTCAACTTATTAGTGTTAATGTTTTGGGAATGAATCAAGTAGAGGTAACAAAAGAGATGATTGAATCCAAAGCTAAGAACCCTATATTCAACAAACGTATCATTGAACGTGAAGACGAATATGAAGTCAAAACTTTCCAAGAAACTAGCTAATGGAACTCTAAAAATGAGCCTAAACCGAAAAAATCAAAATTCGCTGAAGGTCATACCAAACGAGGTTTATAAAAAGTCTATGGAAATTGGATTATGCATTGGCGTGCTTGTATTAGCTTAGGAGCCCATTCTAAGGGTGATATATAGTTGTTTTTTGTGTCAGTCCAGGTCAAATTTGATCAGCTGACACTTGAAAGAATTATGAGCTTCTGAGGTTTTTAATAAGCTTAAGACTTACTTCTGCCTTAGTCTAAGCTTTTAGTTACTCTCTTCTTAAAAATAATAGACATTGTGATAACTTCAAGTCGAAGGTCTCCCAGCACAGTCTTGAACAGCGAACTTTTCCCGGTCCTCCAAAAAGGTTTGATGCCACCGAAACACACCATTTCTTGGTAATGCAACAGCTGGATAAGCCCGCTTGCTCATATCAAACGTCTCTGTCACAGATGTATCCAGTTTCACACAGAGTTTAAGCGCGTACCTCTGCTCTAACGAACGCTGCTTTTTCGACTTCCACCACTCACAGAAACACGTCGCGCGGAAATGTTTGTCCTGACTCTTCAGGTGACAACTGGCCAGCCACTCGTTCGTTAGCTAGGAACGTCGGTACGCGCACGCTCTGAAGTACAGTCGCGGCGGAAGAAAATCAGTCCAATTACTTTCCGGACAAACCCTGTATGCTCATGCTCACTGATTGCATAAAAACCAGAAATCGGTTAACACTAGTGATATCACTTGCGACTTTATGTTATATGAACTTGAAACAACGAATTGTCAAACAAACCAGAAAATAAATAATTTAGATATATGCACACATGCACACACACTAATGCACAATGCCGTTGATAACTGCAACTCACGAGTTCGTGTTTGAATATTTATCTTGGCCTAGGAATGGGATAATAAAAGTGCATTAGATTATTAGGGGAGTAAAAAATAATTACTAGTTGAGACATTCCGCAGGCCAAACGGGTAAATTCATCAAGTGGGAACCGGGAACTCTAAGTCAATAAAATTTACAGACGTCATAGAGACCACGATAAGACAACTGAACAAGCAAAGATTAGATAAAAGTACACTACCAACAATAAAGAGATGTTATACTAGTTTGCATAGAGACACTCAGAAAACGGTTATTGGAGGTTTTCCCTACTTTGTTCAGCGTTGTATGTAAATTTTAAAGAGCACATACAAGTATTTACCAAGCACTTGTATTATAAACTTATCAACGCTCACTGGGTGTCTACTAGCTGTCGATTGGAGCCTGAATATTTGTATTTTTCCTTATCTACGAGTACTTGTGCTAAATGAACTGGTAATTTGTATATATCATACTCTCAGCAGTCGGCATCATATACAAATATGTGTGTGTGTGTGTAAATGAATTTGTACTCAAAATGGTACACACTTATCAGCCCTTGCTATCGCAGCACTTTCGATAAGATTAAGTTAACAAATTATATAACAGCAAATTCAGTTAAGTTCAACAAACAAATCTGCAGAATAATGCCAATAAAAAACAAAAACAAAAACGAATATGCCAAGAACATAAATTAATATTATGAGCGGCACATGCTTCGCACTCCAAGGCTCCCATTACACTCGCATGCATGTAGTTTGCGACATTCGCCTAGCATTTCGATTGGAATTCTTCAGCAATCATGCTTTATTATTTATTAATTGTGGGTTTCAAAGCAAAATTTCGAAAATACAATTTCGCTTTGTCAAGCTTATTAAACTTATTTCCCAACGTTTCAGCGCACAAATTTGGAAAGCAGAACGGAAGTATTTGTTGCAACAACGAAAAGAATAGAACGGAAAATTGAAAAGCACACATTTGAAAACATATGTATGTATGCATGCTAAAAGCAACAATAACAACAAATTGTCACCGTATTCGACTTGCTTTGTGGCTGCAGCACAGTCAACCATACAAATACACATATGTATGTACGTCCGTCCACTTATTATATTTAATTAAGCTGTAATGTAATGTTTCCGCCAGCGGCGTTTCTGCCCGCCCTCCGTTTGCCCAGCAAGCATTGTTTGTTTATTATTTATCCATTTTTTGTTAAAGAAAAAAAAACATTGTGTCATGATTGTTGAACATAAATTCATATGCTTGTATGTATGCATGTGTGCGTGTGCATAAGTATAGCTTGACAACATAATAGCGTAGAAAATGCCTTGCAATCAACACCATTTTTTGCGCTGACAGCCATACAATTCAAAACTGCGAGCAAAAAGCAAAAAGTTTAATAACAGTATTTAATACATATACACATACATACATACATATGAACAGGTATTATTGAGGAAGAATTCCATTTGGATTTCTTTAAAAAAATTGCAAATAATAACACCTTGAAGCATTTTTCAAGGAATTCAGTTTTGATGAATGAAAACGAAAGACACGAAAATTGTAAAAATAAAAGCAAACAATATTTGTTACGCTTCTTAGCTTTTTGTGTACAAAAGAACGCTCAACTACTGCTAAAGTTTTCTTCAAACTAGCAGAGTTGTTTTGGTCTTAAAAATGCTTACATACATACATACATATGTACATACATATATGGTTTATGAAAAGTATATTTTTTTTTAGTTTTTGTTGAATATAAATAATAAGTACTTGTCAATATATAATATATAATTCACCGTTATTAAAATAGTTTTAACTGGAAAACGAAACATTCTGGCTACCAACATATCTGTGACGATTTAGAAATGAAATCAGAACTGGATTTGCGAATTTCCGGAAAATAATTTCCGTTGTTTTGAATTTTTAGATAGCTATGAGGGAATGAAAGGATCGGTGGGAGAAATTCAAATGTCACTAACCTGTGCTATATTTGTATTAAATGTGTATTTTTCTAGCTTATGTATAAAGTTTGACTTTGTTATGTGTTATTACTGAAATTTGAGTCAATTACTGTTTGCCACTTATAGTTTAAGGTTAGAATTTCATAATGTTGCTATTAATGCTAATCTTTTCGGCAAGAAAGTAACTCCATGCGGATACATTATGTAATAAAATGAACTTAGAAGCGAAATATTTTAAGAAAGATTGCGACATGCTTTGTTACTTAGACTTATTAATGTGCTTATTATGATTTGAAGTGTCGACGAGGTTACATTGCAAGTTAAAAGCGATTTTTTAATATTTCTAAATTAAACTGAAATTAAGTCAGGAAATTGAAAATTCTATAACTCTTACCAAGAAAGACTGTTCGTCGTGGTTAATAGCTAATAAACTTACAATAATTCAGTCGGTGGTCATACGCGTCCGAAAAAGATGCAATATGCGAAAGAACAAGTAATTAACACCTAAATTGGTGTCTTTAGAGATAAATAAAGATGCAAGTCGATAGACTGCACGAAGAGCACTTTTAACAAGTAAGGAAGGGCTAAGTTCGGGTGTCACCGAACATTTTATACTCTCGCATGATAAAGTGATAATCGAGATTTCATTATCCGTCATTTACATATTTTTCAAATACCGCATTTGTGTAAAGTTTTATTCCGCTATCATCATTGGTTCCTAATGTATGTATTATACAGAGAAGGAAGGCATCAGATGGATTTCAAAATAGCGTTATATTGGAAGAAGGCGTGGTTGTGAACCGATTTCACCCATATTTCGTACATGTCATCAGGGTGTTAAGAAAATATTACATACCGAATTTCATTGGAATCCGTCGAGTAGTTCCTGAGATATGGTTTTTGGTCCATAAGTGGGCGACGCCACGCCCATTTTCAATTTTTAAAAAAAGACTGGGTGCAGCTTCCTTCTGTTATTTCTTCCGTAAAATTTAGTGTTTCTGACGTTTTTCGTTAGTCGGTTAACGCACTTTTAGTGATTTTCAACATAAACTTTGTATGGGAGGTGGGCGTGGTTATTATCCGATTTCTTCCATTTTTGAACTGTATATGGAAATGCCTGAATGAAACGACTCTATAGAGTTTGGTTGACATAGCTATAGTAGTTTCCTAGATATGTACAAAAAACTTAGTAGGGGGCGGGGCCACGCCCACTTTTCCAAAAAAATTACGTCCACATATGCCCCTTCCTAACGCGATCCTTTGTGCCAAATTTCACTTTAATATCTTTATTTATGGCTTAGTTATGACACTTTATAGGTTTTCGGTTTTCGCCATTTGTGGGCGTGGCAGTTGGCCGATTTTGCCCATCTTCGAACTTAACCTTCTTATGGAGCCAATAAATACGTGTACCAAGATTCATCACGATACCTCAATTTTTACTCAAGTTACAGCTTGCACGGACGGACGGACGGACAGACGGACTCTACTCGTCACCCTGATCACTTTGGTATATATAACCCTATATCTGACTCTTTTAGTTTTAGGACTTACAAACAACCGTTATGTGAACAAAACTATAATACTCTCCTTAGCAACTTTGTTGCGAGACTATAAAAATAGGGTATGTTGCAGCAGTGGAAAAAATAAACCTGCAACGTCGGAAAAAATGTGAAGGTACGTTTAAGTTTTGCCAGACAGCACAGAAATTGGACCATAGATGACTGTAAGCGGGTAATTGGGTCAAATGAAACCGAATTCAGATGGAAAAGAATATTGCTGCCGCCGGCCCGGTGAACACATCCAACGACAGTACGTTAAGCAAACGATAAAAAACGGTGGAGGCAGTGTAATGGCTTGGAGCTGAAGAAAAAGGAATATCTAAATAAATTAAAGGACCCTCTTCCCGATTTTATTGATCGCTGTGCTTACAACGAAGCTAAAATAGTATTTCAGCAGGAAGGAGACCCGAACCACACTGCAAAAGTCGTGCAGAAATGGCTAGCAGACCAAAATGTCCAGTTCATGAAGTGGCCGGCTCAAAGCCCTAACCTCTACCCAATTAAAAATTGTTGATTAATAGTTAAAAGACGATTGGCACAATATCAATCAGCTCCATCAAGTCCCAAAGAGTGCTTGAGGAGTGTCGAACTCTTGGAAAATCTTGTTGAAAGTATGGCAAAACATATGGAAATCGTTATAAAAAATAAGGGATTATGGATCAATTATAATGAAATTCAATTTAAGATTCGTGTTTGCACATAAAATTGACTTATTCGAATGATCGGCAACATGCAACGCGCACTTATTAACATTTTGAACACTCCTAACAAACAATATTGCAATATTTAACACTGTTATCTTTATTTATGCAGATTTTTTGCACTTTCCTCGCATTAAATATGCCGCTTTCTGGCACTTAAACGCATTTTAATTCATGCAATTCAAAATATTTTCGTAATTTTCACTGCAACAGCACACATGTTCATACAAAACAAGCACAAACATTCGCATGGTGGGAAAGTGGGCACTACACCCAGCAGCAAAAGTATGAAGACCAGCAGCAGGCATGTATGTATGTAGTAAATATTGATAAAAGAAGAAGAAGAAAAAATTTGATTTCCGAAGCTGGAATACCCTTCACAAATAAAGAAGTTGCCACACAAGAACTTGCTTTTGGTGGGTCAATTTGTATTGCGGTTGTATGATACAGTGGTCCGATTTGGACGATTTGTTCGGGAATTGTAGCGTTGCTTTGAATAATAATCAATGCTTAATTTCAAGAAGATATTGTGTCAAATAAAAAAAGTTTTTCAGGCAAGCACTAAATTTTGATAATCAGTTTGTATGTCAACTATAAGCTATAGCGATTCGATATAGGCGATTCCAGCGGATCAACAGTATTTTGGATAGATAAGGAGGTGTGGAAAATTTCAAAATCTTTTCAGCTCTTCACACAAATCATTTATATATATTTTTGTAGGATATCCGACGTTTCCTTCTAGGTATTACAAACTTATCTCAAAACTAAATACCAGCATTTTAGAGATGAAAGAGGAGTTTAGTGGTGCAGATTCATTTTAAAAGTGAAAAATGTGATGGAAATAAAACGAAAATTTCGTAAAATTTCAATTAATATTAAAGATATTATTTTAACACGTTTCAACAAAAAAATCCATTTTTTTTATAAAATACAAGCAAACAAGAGAAACGCTGACCAATTCCATTTATGACTGGGCTGGATAGCAGGCGATATGGAGCGCTCACATGTATATAGCACAAGCAGTAGCCTTTGTTGCACAAACTAAACTATAGCAGCCATTGTATTCGGCATTATCATGTAAATATTGCTAGGCATACATAATTGGAATTTTTTACACACATATGTCATGCCACCGACATACACACAGACACAGGCATACAGTTGAGTGCGCAAAAATGCATAATTTTGCAAAAATATTTATGAACTTGCACGGATGACTGAGCGTAAGGATGTATATGTGAATGCAAGCGCCTATGCAAATCACTTATTTTCTCTTTTTGTATGTATGTATGTATGTATGCATTTTGCTTTTGTATTGACAAGAACAACAAGCACTTGTGTAGCCCCAGCATGCCATTCCAGGCAATTTAACTAATTAGCCGAACGCTAAATATGCTCAATTCTGCGGGCTCCGACTATTTTCGAAATAAGTACACACTGGCAAATGACGTCAGAAAGTGGAGGTACGTACGTACATACATATGTATGTGTCTGTATGTGCATCTTGTGGATCAAATGAGTTGTTTCGGTTATTTTTAGCGCAAGCTTTTTTTCAGTGAAGACGTAGCTATAAGCTGGCTAGTGGGCAGAGGTTAAGTCGGAAGCAGCATCCACGCATATGTATGTATTTGTATGTATGTATGTATGTATATAAATGGCAATTCATAGACCTACGCACAAATTGGTAGTAAAGTGGCTGTAAATGGTTATAATTGGCAGCTTCGATCGCACCCCACCCACACTTTTGCAGATACCAACGATTTGTCGACGCAAGTTGAGATTTTCTTATTAATCACGGGTTTTAGACGAGCATATGTTTTCCCTAATTAGAAAATGAAATAAGTATGCACCTATGTATATTATATTTCATTATAAATATTATTTTTTTCATTATTGTTGACCGAGTCTCGCTTATGACTCAATTGAAGAATGCATTTCTTTATTTATTCACACTTGCTTCTGCATTCCAGTTGTAATTAACCGAGAAATGCCATTGAAATGCTTTTCCGCCTATTAAAGCTACAAGGAATTCTCTTAAAGCCACTTTACATGTTTATCTGTATACGCTAAATATGACTCAATGTTAAAGTAATTGAAGTCCAGAGAATTTACGAATTATATTTTACAAAAAACACATTTTGCTAAAGTCTTGGGAATATCTATTGAGTCGATTACTAAGTAATGACGTTTTTTAGTGCAATTTAAGCACATTTTGAGAGTTAGTTGAGCGTTAGACAATCAGCAATCTCTCGAGTTATTTTATTTCATCCACACTGGTTTCAAAAGGCTTTCTAGATCGAAATTGCCGTAATGAAATCCTACAAACCACTTTTGGAATTATTGTTCGGGCAACACATCACATAATTTTCACCTTGCTTGAACTGCATTTTAACCCTTTTGATAGTAAAACAGTAAAATATGCCGAAAATGCTGATCTTCCATCTTCGACAGGGCACCAAACAAAAACTATTCCAAAAGATGTAAGATTTTTTTTTTAATAAGCCTTACTATGTGAACTGTTCAAATATTGGGTAGTCGATCAATGCAGAACTCCTTGAATGAAGTAAAGAAAATTACTTGTCGCAGTTTTTCGCCGAGAAACCAGAAAAGTTCTACACTGATGGATCAATGTCTCTAGCGAAAAAATGGCAAAAAGAGGTCGATCAAAATGGTACATGTTTGGTTCATTAAAGTTCGTTATAAATATAAAAAAATAAGTTCAGGTTTGATTAGAAATACGAAAAGACTTTTTCGACTACGCAATATGTAACGGTAAAGCGGTTAAGTGTGAAGTTGGCTGCGAAAAAGTTCTGTAATATCAGCTGTTGTCAACAAATGAAATTACTTAGTGAACGACCCAATAAGACTAATTGCGTGAAAGCCGCGAAAAAATAAATATTTCAAAAGAATATCTGCAAATAACAATATACTGGGTATTTCATGGAAGTCCGGACAACATTACATTAATAGAGTTTATTTTCGTATGAAATAATTTACAGTAAAGCTATACACATGAGTATATTCCAACACCATAAATGGCGGCCACCAAATTCCACACACAACACTAAACTCAAGACCATACTTAGATACGGTTTCAAACTGTAGAAGCAGCGCGATCAATGCACGATCGAGGGAAGGGAAACGCAGCCCCACAAATTTTAAAAAGCACTTTGCGCTTGAGTGGGAGTGAAAATCGCCCATAAAGAGCCTATAAGTAAGAGCATACTTTATGACGCAAACCAAAGGGCGTGAGCACATTCATACATTAAACTGGGCAAATAAGGAAAATATTTTAATTACAAAAACAAAAAAAAAAGAAGTGAGCAAATTTACAAAGCAACTTGTTTGTTAAAATTTCCGTGCTTAATTGTGCGTCTATTGAACTGTCAGTCTAGCGGCGTGAATGCTGCAAGCAGGGCAAAGCTCAAGACATGCGCTTCCAATGAAAAATATCTATAATATTTATGTGCGCATGAGTGTGTGGCATGTGTGATAAATGTTGCCATAAACTGCAGCCAATCGCCATGCGTCAAATGGATGGCTCTTCGACTGACTGACAGACAGACAGAGGGACGGACGCACAGCACACTGAATGGGTTACTTCAACATGACATTCAACTTTGGACGATTGTACAACAAACCAGCAAAGATTGGCGGTCCATTAAAACTGCATATGTTCACATGTGATGTGTGTGTATGTGTGCACCACACATTATTTTCCGTTTCGATGCGACTATTTGATGGACAGACGTTTAAATGCACGCGGAGATTATTTAATGCAGCAGCTGCAGCATGAAAAATACGTCTTTAAAAACATTTCACACAACAACAACAAAACGCATAATTTCCAACAAAAGCCAAGCTCTGCAGCGCAGCAACGACACAATCAACGAATGAATGCGCCGCGCAGTGTGACGAACAACAACAAGTAGGGGAGGGAGTACGCGCCATTGTTGATGGACAACATTGTGTAATTTACTCACTTTCCATTCGTTTATTATTATACTTAATCAGTAGGTGCATTTGTGGCCATAAGTACATATGTACATATGTATTTACTTTTTTTATGTGTAAGTTGCTTGTGATTAAGTGAAATGGTTGGCCCTTAAGGTCAAACGGAACATGCGTGTAGGTTATGTCGGTTCGGTTGACACGAGTGAGCAAAGCTGCTGACGAATAAGCATACAAAATATGCAATGTAAGTATGTGTGTGTGCGAAGGTAGTTAATCAACGCTGCAGTCGGCATTCGTTGCGCTTCAAGCAAATGGGTAGCTTGGACATCAATTATAGACGCGCTTCTACAATAAGAGTTATCACGAGACAGCGGATGTGCGTATTTTTCTATTAAGCGTCTGAAGATTTCTAAACTTATGAAAGTTTATGTGTGTCTATAAGTTATTTGAAGCTGCAGAGGGCGAAGTCCAACATGATGTGAGTTTATATACCGGTAATATGTAATTATAGCTTGAATCACTAACAACTAGTGGTATGGGCGCTCAACTGTAAGGTATGGTACGCAAACTGGTATCATGGTGGGCAGGAGTTTTTGGTGTTCGCCTCAAAACTTATCATGAAGCTCTGGAGGAACTTCTATGTAGCAGGGCATAAGACTGTAATCGATATGCATTTACATTTAAGGCGGTATTCTAGTCTAGAAATTTAAAAAAATTTAAATTTTTTTTTTTATATTTTCAAAGTTTAACTATTTAAGAATACTCGTATGTGTACAAGAAGATTTTTCCAAATTCAAATTATTTTCGGAGATATAGGCATTTACCTGCCCGGCTTCCAAACTGGTTCGGCCGGAACTAATCGAACAAAAGACTTTAGGCGAAACTTTAAATGCGTTTTTCTCAAAACTGACTTTTTCGGAACGATACCCACGATTTCTCAAGACCGATTTACTTGAAATTTTTATAGAGTCTTCCTTATAGGATTGTCTATGGTTGGAGCTAGCCCCATCCCCAAATTTTTATTTTTATTATTTTTAAAAAATTCGAAATAGTCAGAAAAAGTGATCAAAAAAAACTTTTTTTTTCAGGCAGTCGCCATTTTGTGAAAACAATTTTTTTCCACTTTTCCGTAGTTCCGACCATTGCGACATTATTCTAGATTAATAATCTTTTTTTTTTTTTTTGGTTTCAGATAACTAGGAGGGTTGAAATCATGGGCATGGTCACGTGGAAATTTTTAGAGACCCCCACTTCGTCAGCTCATAATTTTTGAAATTTTTTACTTTTTTTAGTTTTTAATTTTTTTCTGTACTCTTCTAAAATTAACAAATAACTAATAAGAAAATGGATAGTAAAAATATTAATTGCCTTTTTTTTACGACACTTTAAAAATTACCTGAAATTCATGCTTCTAGACTAGAATACCCCCTCACTACATTTTTATGGATCCTATTATAATGACGATTAATTATTTTCAGATGTTATGCTTATATTAAAAATATTTAATTTTTATGATTCCATTAGATCAATATTTCGATTTTTTTAACAGTTTGAATTAAGGAAATGCATTTTCGAGGAAACAGTTTGTTTAACCAAACATCTATTAAACCGTTATCTGACATATGCCACACATGAGTGATGTAAATTTAAAAAATTTTGAAAAGTGAACAGTCTACAGATCCGTATAAAGGCACCTAAGTTAAATCGATAATGATCGATAAATATAGTGCGTTACGCTTAATAGACCCTACTTCGACAAACATAAATAATTGAATATTTTTGTTGCATTAATTTCAGGTTTTTATTTATAAAAATTCGTTACACTCAAGTGATTTCAACGAAACCAATAATTATATCATAGGCAAATTATGAAAATTCAAAGCAACTAAAAAAAATATTAAATCACCTTATGGATAAGGTGTGAGGTATAAATTCGTTTAATTAACTAATGAAAAACACTTAACGAAATTTCACTTTAGAGTTAAAATAAAATAAAAAATCAGAAACATAAAATGAGCAAATAAACATAAACATGCTTTTATAAATGCCGATAATTAAAAAAAAAATATTAAAAAGCAAAATTTCGAAGATGCCTATGATTGACAAAAAAAAATAAAAAAGCGCATTGAAGCGCAACAATGTTGAGCTCATTAAATAAAAGTAAATTATAGCTACTTACATATGTACATACATAAAAGCGCAAAAAAAATAATACGCATATAACATACATATGTATGTACATATATATGTACATATGTATGTATATATGCATTTTTGTACATACACCAAAGCTAAAAATAGTTACGAAAAAAGTTATACGAAAACGATTGCAAAGCTATTTTAACATTATTAACAAACCATCATTCAGTTAGTGAACTGTTATAACTGTTATTATATAGATGTTTTCTTTTTTCGATCAACTTATGGCAATAAGTGCGCGATCGTGTCTTAACGCAATTAATATTTGAAGTTTACGGCAAAGAGGCAATCAACCAACCTGTAAAGATGAGAAGAAAAAAAATATTCGTTTTAATGAACGGTTAATTAAAATAATTAAAAAATTGCCTACTAATTTGTGATTATGTACTGATAATTAAAAATTATATTGCAATGTTGTCGGAGCTATCATAAAATGAAAAAATTATCGAACCAAAAACAATATTATTAAAATTTGAGCCGTGAGAGGCTCTTAAACCAAAGAAATCGATCACTTATCACAAGGCGACTGGTGAAAGGAGTGGAGTTTTCTGAGCGAAAACTTAAAACAAGCGAACAAACACTAAGCACCGGACCAAATAAGCAACTCCTATACATCCGTACACACAACCCTAACAAAGCCGACAATCCAGCCGACTGCGCCGAACACCTAGAAACAAAATTCGTACAACACGTTTATGTTGCATGCAACAAACTCGCAAAATAATATTATTTATTACTTATTTCGCTTTTAATTTTCTCCACGATTTAGTGTTGTTAGAAATTGCTGCAAGCTATGTTATACGCTTGTGTTCGAGGCACCACTTGCAGCCACATGCATAAATCACGACGAAAAACGACAGCGAAAATGGCAGAGACAACATTCGTAGCAACTGATATTCATGTATTGCAACAACATGTTGACATATCAATTGCATGCAACGAACAGCACGTAACAGAGCAGAGCACACTCATACATACCTAGTATGTACATTGAATTGGCAACGAGCTAACAAGTCATCGGAACAGCCGTAAGACCACTGACAACAGTTCGTTTGTCGCCGTGTTGTTTCACTTACTTTTGGTTTGGACGTTTTAATTTCTTCATTTATTTATTATTTGTATTTCTGTTGTTTATTGGAGGTCTGTCTTTGCCGGCTGTGACACGTTTACGACAAGCATTTTTACGTCGTGTTCAAATAGTGGACAAATATGCTAGAACATGTGACATTTTACTTTACAGAAATGCAGTCACTGCAAATGTACTCGTATACTAGAGTTAGCGGTAAACTTTATAAGGTCTGTTGAAAGAAACTCATTAAAAAAAAAGTTCACCAGAGGCAAACGTAGGTCGTAGTACCTGAAAAAATGTGAAAATGTGTCTCGAATTTTTTTTTTTAACAAAATAGCAAATCTATTTTTTAGCAAATACTTTTATATAATAAATTTGTAATAAACTTTTTTGTAAAAAAGATAAATATTGAAATTTCTATAAGTGGAATGGCAGTTGCCGTGTTTATAACAAATTTAAGAGATTCCGAAAGGATTAGATCTCTCTTTAGATGTTAGGCAATGCGTTAAAAAAGTTGACGGCTACGGAAAGTCTTCTTCTTCTTTATTGGAAATTCCAAGTGTAACCAGGCTTTCTCCAACTGGTCTTTCCAACGGAGTGAAGGTCTTCCTCTGCTTCCACTGGCTGGTATTGCGTTGAATACTCTCAAAGCTGGAGTGATTTCATCCATTCGGACGATATGACCTAGCAATATGATCCTTGCCAATGTGAAAAAGAACCGCTCTTTGACCAAGTATCCTCTGTGTAGTCGAAAAACATCGGGCGAGCTAAAAAGGGAAGGCAAATCATTTCTTTCCAGGGTTGTGGGCTGTTTGGGACCCGCCACGTAGAAAATAAAGAATCAACAGAGACTCAGATGAGAGACCCCTACTTTGATGATAACTTCTGCAAACGTGTTAAGAATTACGATTTAAGGGTATGTCCGTTCTCTTAATTGTAAAGGTGCGCTGCCCAGCTGGTTGGCTACGGAAATTATTGAATTAAATTTGAGTTATTATCAACTTACTCCAGACCTCTACTTGTAAGTCATCTGAAAAACCGTATTTGTAACAATTAACCACGGAAGCTGTAGAGTTCCCCCAAAGGACTCCTTACCTTTAAGGAGACTCAAAAAATTGAGTGACAAAAAGCGATTACAGGAATAGAAAATGTGGAACTATGATGGCAATGAAGTCTAAGCGCACGCCCGTAGGAGGAATAGCTGAGTTTAAGCATTGAACAACAACAAACAACTTTTCACAAAGCATTTTTTCCGCGTTTATTCATCCATGCAAATATCAAATATGAGAGTCATACACGCATGCACACACAAATTTCGGATGAGGAATTTTTATCAGCATATTTTACGTACTTGAGGATTTATGCGGAAGCACAGAGATATAAAAAAGCTGTGTAACGCTTTTAATGCCTCAATATTCATGAGTGAACTGCAATTGCATGGGAACGGAAGAGAATGCGATGAATAAAAATGCATATTACAAAAATAAAAAGCCAATCTGTATGTTTATTCTTAACAATATGAGCGAGCGTATATAAATTTTATTATAGAAAATCTGGAGATGAGAAATAAACACAAACACAAACAACAACATAGCGAACAAAAGATCTACTGTGCATGAAAGTCAATCTCCCGAAAGCATTAAATACATAAGTGGATACGAAATGCAGCTTCAGATTTGGTCCGGAAATCACATTTGCATGACGAGATGGAAGCAAGGCGGACGCACTATAAATATAAACACCATATACATACATATATGTATGTATATAAAATGTATATAATTTAATCAAAATCGTGAGCAATAAGCTGTGCACATGTATGCATATGGGCACCCGAGTGCTGTGCAGCGCTGCTGTGGGGTGTGGGTGATGCGAATGTCAGCTGCGACGCGGCCAGACGACTCTATCACGGCTACATTTTACAATTTATTATTATACTCTATAAATTGAATTAAAAATAACTAAAAGCTTATCACAACCGACGGAGGAAGCGAGGGCGGGCTGCTGTGCCGATGTATCGCATGTGTAAAGGAAATGCGCCATCGACGATGCAGAGCGCAGCGCAGCGCAACGTTTTCGAAAGCGAAGTGCTCGAATGACATTGCGACTGTGTGATGTGATGAAAATCGGAAAAATTCTGTGCGACGCAAAAGGTTGTGCGGATGTCTAGACTTAAACGAAAAGTTAAGTTTTTTCATTTTTTCATGCTATAACGGCGCATTAGCGGAACATTTATAGGAAGAGTAGAATGTGCATAATTTAATTGTTTCCCTTATTGGAAGGAGCTATAATACAATTATTAATACTGTATAAATTTAAAGTGAGAGCGTGAAATTAAGGGTAGTCATTTATACATAAATATGCATATGTACATATGTTCAATAATAAATGAAAATATATAGTGTTCATAAAATATAACTAAAAAAAAATGTCTTTAATAAAATCACCAATAGATTCAAAATTTAATATTTATATACAAATTTTTAATTATATATGTGCATATGTATTTTTTTTTTATTTTTTTTTTTTTTATTTTTAATAAAAACAAATTAGAATATATAAAAAATTATACATAAAATACTATCTAATTTAAATACAACTAAATTAATTAATTTTTCATAATTGTTTGAAAAAATTCTGATATCCTTAATTTAAAATTTTACTTAATTTTACCTTTTCATGTCAATTACAAAAAAATATGTGACAAAAATAATAGCAAACAGAAAAATTAAAATAATATCAAGTTCAATGTCTATAAATTTCATAAAATTAATAATAATTAATTTATTATTATTAATTTATTTTATAATTAATATATTTTTAATAATTGACATGAAAAGGTAAAATTAAGTAAAAATTTAAATTAAGGATATCAGAAATTTTTAAAGACAATTATGAAAAATTAATTAATTTAATTGTATTTAAATCATAAATAATTTTTTTATATATTCTAATTTGTTATATAACTAAAAATTTTAAGAAAAAATATTAAAGTATATAATAGTAATACATATAATATATATACATAATAGTACATAATATTTTTTCTTAAAATTTTAAAGTAAATAACAAATTTTATATACATATATGAATTTATAAATTAAATAAATAATAAATTCTATATACTTAATTTTTTTAATCATACTCTTTTCTGGTTCCAATTTTGTGAGAATTCAAAATCGATATTTTACAAGTTTACTCATTTAAATATATGTATGTGTTAATTTAATTTGTTTTGCACTCAGCTTTGCTAAACATTTTTTTTGTAATTCAATTGACACCTGTCTTTTTTAACCTGTATCGCCTAACCAATTCTGATCGGAGAACATTCAAGCGCCGTAGTACACATACAGTATGTATGTACATAAAATCGTATAACCAGTTGTAAGTGCTTACATGAGCTACTGTGGTTTCGATTTTACATAAGTTGTTGTTGGGTTCGCAAAAATTGTTATAGATAACTATATAGAGTGTTAATGAATGTATATATGTACATTAGGGTGTGTGTTATCTTACAAGTTGATTTTTGTTTTTGTAAACGCCTTCTGAAGTTTGACTTTTTGTCATAAAAGGGCGGAACCAAAGTAAATAAGCTCCTTATTTTCCATTTAAATCGTGCCTAAAACAGATTTCCTTTCCTGTTTTAGTATTTAGCATTAAGCAAGTAAATCTACTCTTTGAAAAAGGGATACTCTAAAACAAAATTATTCAAGAGGCAGAGCAGGCAATTTGAAAAATAACTGACACCCTAATGCACATGTATAAGAGTGTAAACTAAATTTCCTAATTATAGCTGATATAACGATAACCGCAAAAAGCAAAACGTGAGACAGAACAATATGCATACTTACAAATATATTTACATTGTAATGAAAACCCTATGTTTACATATTTCTTTATATAAACTAGTATTAGCGGAAAACAATCTCTTGGACTTTGCACATACTGAACGAAGCACACCTAGTATACTTAACGGGGAGTCCACGAATGGCGAAAAATGAGCGTACGTTCTGTTCTCAAACAAATTAAAATATCTAACTCCGACGGGTGTTTGTTGTGTCTGTGTAAGCAAATAATACAAGCGGGGTTAAGCCTCAGAACACACAGAGTGGCGCGTGCTGCTGATAAGCCTACAGCCATGCTATTGTACTCGTAAAGACGTCTCAAAATATTTAATTTTAAAAAGAAACGAAAATTTCAAACGCTTGACCACGATGAACCTGTATTTGTACGAACTTCTAATATTTTCGGTATTTTCGTTTTGAAATTTCTATAACTTGGCGTTGTTGTTCACTGCCAATCATTGTTGTATGCCAAAGAAAAAAATTCTAGAAATAATTCAGCTTTTATGTACATACTTATGTACATACATATGTATATGGTAGGTATTGTAGGTTACTGTCAAAAAGTGCTATATGGTTATTTGTTCAAGACATTAATCGCATGATTTCTAATCAGTTTCTCCGCCCGTGTTTATTATTTTTTGTTGTCAGTTGACGATGGATCAAATCTCATTAGTTTAGTTTATTTAACTTAAGGGGTTACATGGGTTTACTGGTTTAAAAAAATCGATTTTTTTATTGTCTTATTAAATTCTACAACACCTCTATAATATTATCCTAAATTTTCAAGTTGATCCGAGTAATAGTTTCGAAAATATAGCCTTGAGAACTTGTGCGCCTAACCTCTAGCTAGGCTAAGTCCGCCATCTTTAAACGCATTTTACTCGAAACTGTGTTTTTCAAGTCGGTTGGCAAAATTTCTCGAGAACTATTCAACCGATCTTCATGAGATCTTACACAGGTCTTTGAGATACGATTCTTAAAGACTTGGACGAAGGATTTTTTCTTCGATTACAACTACTTGAAAAAAAAATTTAGCGAAATTTTCACTGAAATTTAAATTTTTGTTCTGAAAGTGTCTACCAAAAATACAATTTTCGTTTTTTCCTTCGTGCAAATTCTAAGTTAAGGTTTTAACTAAAAACGTATTTTTTTTAAGGAAATGGCGTCGCAATGGCCGAGTTTAAAATGTTAAATATAAATAAAATATTTCAATTTTTATATGAGAAAAAAATTGTTGAAAAAAAAAGTTGTTTTTTACCAGAGGAAACCAATGTAACCCACCCAAATATTTCTAAAATATTATATTTTTTTATTGCGTATGCGCATTTTCTAACGCAAGCTCAGAGCCGTAAACGCTTCAAAACATTGTCTAGACTCAGATATTTCACCTCAAATACGGAGTAAATACATTACTGCGTAAATGGCACTGCGTTCACTTCGATTATGGACGAATATGAGCAAATGTAAATTAACGTCTATTAACTGTCAGTTAAAAGCAAATTTACCTGGCATTGTTTTGCTTTTGGTCTGGGTGCTCGATTTTGGCTCTGCTACTTTGCGTTTTCAGCGCATAATTTGTCGTGTCGGGGGGTTCATTGCATTTGAATGGAATTCGATAACAGACCATATAAATACAACTACACAACACCGTTTACGACACCCGATAGTAAAACGATATCATGAAGCAATGTATGCGACGACGACGACGACGACGTCGATTGCCGATTGTGGCATTCTTAGCGATTTGATGTCGTTGAATGCCAACACGCACAAAACGTCAATTGACGACTGTCAATCGAATGCAAATTTATGTGAGCGTGCGAGCCATCAGATACATAAGTACGTGCAAACGCCGACGATAAATGAAAAATAAAAATCGCGATTCTATTATTATTTGTTATTTATTTGATAAGAGTCAAGGTATCGGAATGCTTAAGTAAATGCCAGAAGTTTTGAAATTGTATCATTATCGAAATGTAGTACTGGTGAAGGGCTGTAAGAGGTCGCAAGCACATAAGGTGTGATCTGGCAGTTCAAACCAATGACAAAGCAATATGGATATATGTATATTATGTATATGTATAGTTATTTTAAATTCGAATGATTTTGGTAAATATTTTGGGTATGAAACGCCTTCTTGCTCGAATCGTCACGATAAAGCTGAATTTTTCAAAAAGAGTACCGTAAACAAGTCTCTTTGGACATGCTTGATCGTGCGAATTCCGATCCCACATTCATGGAGAGCATTATAACTGCTGATGAGAAACAATCTAGGAATGGAGGGGAAAAAACGAGCCGAATCCAAAAAAAACCACGCCAAAGCCGCTCAAGCTGAAAGTTTTTTGATTAAATTTGAAATCAGGCCATTTACTCTTCTCTTAGTAGACACTTTCTCATTCTTAGGTTCAGTTCTCAAGAAGAGGAAGCTGTTGTAACACATTGGCCACCACGTCGTAAGAAATTTTTACAGTTTTCAAGCACCAAGACGATTTCTGCATATTTTCTAATAAAAGCTATAAGGTTAATATGTATTTAAGAAAAATTGGCTTGGAACTCAATGTGTTAAAAATGCTGATTTCAAACCAGTTCATTCCCCCATTAACATAAAACAGAGAGATTACATGTTTACGATATTTATTAAATATTTTCAATCTCTCTCTCTCTATAAGTAATAGCGATTCAGCACAATAAATGCACACAAAAAAATGCAATTTAGAAATTTTAAAGAAAAATAACAATTTGCAACACGATTATTTTCGTCAAACTCATAAAAAACTCCACCATATATTTGGTCTAACAGGTTTTCGATCGCCGCTTCCTTGATCGGGTCGCGGTATCATTTGACGATTGCGCAACTTTCTTTCAATATTACGTCTGGTACTAAGCGACTGTGGACAATAGTCGAACTGTAAAGTACTGGCTGGTAATAATTTCATATCGCGCTGTAACTTTTCTTCATCACGTAACGATCTTAGCACCTCCTAGGCAAGAGAGATAAACATAATAAATGCATTTAAAAATTTCAAGGAAAACTAGTTGGACTAATTGCAAAACATATTTACAGTGCTGCAAGGCCTTATCATACCTTTTGCGAAAAACTCGCCTTTTCCCTGGGTGCCAGACGTTTCCACGATTTGGCGCCTTCACGCAAGATACGCGTGAACCCGTAACGTGGATGTTTGCTTTTGAAGTGTCGCAAATAATTCAAATACGGATGACGCGTGAGTTGACGTTTGCTATTTTCAAAAGCACGCCCAAAGTTCGGCGCGATCGTTTTGCCAAATCTCAATGACATTTTGCGCAATTTCTCCTGTTCGCGTTCGATTCTTCGACGTTCGCGACTTCGTTTGCTACACAGTTTACGGCGATTGCCCGCGCGTTTTCGACCTTGCGGTTTTCTACGATTGCGAATCATTGCTGTTTTTTTATTTAAATGTTTATAGTAGTACTAAGACTTTTGCAAGGAATTATAAATAAAATAAAATTATAAATAAAAAAAGTACACTGATTGATTTTGTGAGTTTTCGAAAAATTAAAAGAAAATGTGTAAAATAAAAAATATAATGGATTTCTCATGGCTCTCTGTGGCAGTCGTTATTTCTGAAGAGCGTTGAATTTTTTAACTTGGCAGTTTCAATACCGCAAATCTTTGTAATACTATGAAAATTTCAGCCATAGCTCGATGAACAAAATAAGTGAACTTAACTTTGGAATAGTATTACTTATCAATACATATCAAACTGAATAGATGAAAAATTCTTTTTCTTAGATTGGTACAACCTTTTTGATGTGCGTGTGAAGTTCGATCTTCATAGTTCTATTAGTGTGTATTTGGCCAGCTTTTTGTTTACGAGTCGAAAAGTTTGTCCTTAAAATCGAAGAAGTTAAGGAAACAGTGACCGGAAGTCGTAATGTTGCCTTCAGAGAGATAACAGAGGACCTCAACATCTCTTATGGATCGACCAACCATTATGGTTAATGTATGTGGTACGAAACGAGTCATTGCTAGACTCGTATCAAAAACCCTGAATCTTTTGCAAAAGCGTTGTTGAATAGAGGTCGCAAAAGGACGCTGGACAGCCCAGCTGAAGCAGAGAACATAAAACAATTTTGAATTCTCTGGCTGAAGTGCATTCTTCACACGCATCATTACAGGTGACGAGACGATAACGTCGAAACCATCCGACAATCTCGCCGAAGGTGATACAAAAAACCACAAAACCCTAAATTATCTACAGGCAGTGAAGTCCAGACCGCCCCAGGCTTATGACAAGTGCATGGAAAATTGATTTAAGAGTGGCATGCTTGTATTGGCGAAGAGATTTGTTAAAATATTTGAAAATGTAGTATATTTTTTTTGGGTCAGTCCGGGTCAAATTTGATATCATAAAATAATTATATTTATCGTATATTTAAATGTAGTAAGGTATGTACATTTTACTTTTTTTCCAAATCTTTGCATTCGCGAACAGCTCTTTATTTTTGTTTCTTTTTCACTTCTCCTCAAGTGACTTATTTCACCCTCAATTACTTATAGATCGTGACAAATCTCGTTTTCGGTACATTCTATTTTATTTTTATTTAATCTACTCGCACTTTGCTTCTGCTCTATACATATGTACCTACATACATACATATATATATGTATATAAAAGTAATGTCGATTGTGCAAATGAAAAGGCAACAAACACTGTGCCAAAGGGGTTTCACGCATCAAAGTCATGGTGCATTAAAATAAATTCTTATTTATGAGGAGAGTAAATTTAAGAGAGCGTATGTACATATGTATTTAAATATATATTTAAATAAGTATTCCCGCAGTTATATATATGTAAGTATGTATATATAAATGTATATAAGCTTAAGAACATAAGCATCTGGCAACGTTGGCTTTCTGGTGGATTCGTCGAGTTATATTAAATTGTCATTTGCTCATTTAAATGTCTGGTGTTTTCAACGATGAGGTAGTATTTTAAAAATAACTTGCACGTTTTATTATCATGAGCGAAGACAAAGAAACACCTAAGTGGAGGGTTGTCGCATACAAATTTACATATGCATGAATCTATATGATAATGTAGTAGCAAATAAATCGGTCGTTGATATTTTTTAAACTAATTTTTTTAAAGCCAATTTGCCTTTGAATCAAAATATCATACATATAATTGGGGGCTATTGACATTATTGATCCTTACCAAATTTATATTTCATTATTAATAGATTTCGAATATTTATAAAGAGCATTGATTATTATTATTATTGGGTAGTCGGAAAAGTCTTTTCGTATTTTGTCAATAGATGTCGTTGCAGTGGTATATCTCCAGTGCTACCAAATAACATTGTGTTATACCATATAGTGTTGGAAAGGTGAGATTTTAAGCTTCATTTAAACAAAAAATTAAATTCGGGGAAGTTTAAAAAAAGTTGCAGCTCTTCAAAACGCCAAATCGTCAACCTATTGTTGAACAAGTCGATGAAATTATGAAAAACATTTACCAGGACACATAAGCAGCTATGACATCGCTAAGGAACTTAACATCCATCATCAAACGGGTTTGAACCATTTAAAAAAGGCCGCCTACAAAAAAAAAGCTCGAAGCAAAGCTAGAATTGACGCCTCGAAAGGTTATGCTGAGTTTTGGTGAGATTGGAAAGGAATCATCCACTATGATCTGCTCCAGCCTGGTCGAATGATTGATTCTACATTTTACTGTCAACAACTAATGAGATTGAATGAAGCAATCGAAAAAAACGACCAGAACTAATCAACAGAAAGGGCTTCGTCTTCCATCAGGGCAACGTTAGACCACCCACATCCTTGATGACTCAGCAAAAACTGAGAGAGCTTGGCTGGGAAGTTTTGATGCATCCATTCTATACTACCATCGGACTACCATTTGTTTCCGTCAATACACAACTATCCCTTAATGAAGTAAAAATTGGCTTCAAGAGAAGCCTGTGAAAACTACTAGTCGAAGTTTTTCCCTAATATCTCTAGCGGAAAAATGGCAAAAAGTGGTCGGCCAAAATGATATACATATATTTGGTTCATGAAAGTTATTATAAATATAAAAAAATAAGTTGAAGTTTGATTAGAAATTCGAAACGACGACCCAATATTTTTAGTATTAAACCTTAGTTTTTATATAAATGTGCTGAAAATGCTCCTCTCTCAACGTAACTTTGTTTGAGTCTATTGGTCGGTACACGCACATTAATTCCCGCCTTCTAAATTGTTCTAATTTTTATCTTAATAAACTTTTGTAACTTGCCATAGTTTGCTTATAGATATCGCTATATTCGCTTAATAATAGTTCAGAATTCCTTAAGGAGCTGTAGTATTTCCCAATTGATTTTACAATTTCTTTTTTCTTTCTGCCAAAGCCCTTACGAAATCACAAGTTCACACCAAATTTGAAGTTTTACACAGCAAAACAGAAATGAAACGCTTGACATTCTCGTAATCCCAACCTACGTTTTTTCCGTATGGAAACTGCTCCAGATAAATATGTAAGTTTATTGGTTGCAAAAAAAAGTAAACGAAGCCATAAAACAACAAAAGACAAAGGCAGCCACTCGCTCTTAGCCATAAAACATGCATGCAAACATGTTTCGAACCATTCACTTTGCGGTTTCGTATCAAAAATTCACAAGCAACAATTCGCAATCAGCATAAACACCGCTAACCACGAGTTATTGCCTCAAACGGTAGTTGCGTAGATGTACATATGAATGTGTGTGCGTGTGTGTGTGTGTGTGCAAATGGCCAGGCAGTTGCGTCAACTTTTCAAAAACATTAAATGATATTATAGAGTTAGTAAAAAAACTGAAAACGAGTTTGACGTTTGGCACAAATGCCAAAACAAAAGTGCCAAACCAAATCGCATAACAACTTGTCGTACAAAAACGGCAGGAAAAAGGAGAAATACAAACAAAAGTGCAGTTGAAAATAATATTTAAGCACTGAAAAGCAAGTTAACATTTTAATTGTGGTTCATTTCGCATGCTGGAAACGTTAACTAGTTCACAAGACAACAACAAAAACAGTAGCGAAAAAACGTTAAGCAAATTGTTAAAAATAAATAAAATACAAAATAGCAAACATTCAAACAAAAGTGGTGACGACAGCAAAATAATATACGAGCGTGCGGCTTGAATATTTATGTGATTGCTCTGTGTGTTTGCAAAAGTATTCGGTATTTATGTATGTATGTATTTCGCTTTTTGCCAAACCGCATAACTTTTGATTTTGTTTCTGGTTTATCTTTCTGTTGTTGTTGTTACTTTTTTACACACATCTTTTTATATGATATTTGAAGCAACACACATGTCCATTAGATAAATATGTATATAAATAAAACTATTTATATAAAGGGTGATCCATTTCGAGCTTCCTGCTTCTTTAAAGAAAAAACACAGAAACTTCAAATTTAATAGGGAATGTTTATTATCATTCGAAGCACCATTCTTTGGCATTTTCTTAAGATTATCTTTTTCAAATATTTGACGCAGCTACTACGTCTCAGATGGTCCATCCGTTGAGTCCGATTTTAGATGACTCGTTCGTGCATTTCGACCGGTAACTGGTGAATGACACGCGTTATGTTTTGCTCCAAGACCTGAATCTAGGCGGTATTGCCCCATAGACCTTAGACTTTACATATGTATATCCACAGGAAAAATATTTAACGTTGTGATATCACCCGATTTTGGTGGTAATCGACCGGATTCTCTCAAAAAATTCGTTGATTGTTGCGATGTGTAGAAAAAGGCGCCGTCTTGTTGAAACCAAATGTCCGAGATCACGAGCTTCAATTTCAGGCATCAAATAGTCGGTTAACATGATGCGATCACGGTCACCATTGACGGTTACGTTCTAAACAGCATTATTTTTGAAGAAATACGAACCGATGATTTTACCGTCCCGCAAATCGCACCAAACCGTTGTTTTTTTTTTCATGACAGCTTGGCTCACGTCTGATCTGTCAAAAAAATGCTATTAAAAAATACCTCTACTTGAATCACCCGTTACAGCGTAAAGTGCTAAAAGTAGCAACGGTGCTAAAAGTAGCAACAGAAAATTAAGATTTGATAAATAGTTGTGAGTTAGTACTGGGTACTAGTAGCTCGCCAGAGGCAATAAGTGCACTCAGAGCAAAATACAGAACCGCTTCTTCTGGTAAAATGTTACAGAAGGTATCACACTCGAAAGTCTTCCTTTGAATGCGCTTCCTTAAACCATTGCGAGCAATAAATGCAAGTCCGAATGCTCGTCCGATTGCCTCGCTTAATATATGAACTGATATTTGCCATTTTAGAATCTTGTGAGTCAGTAGAGAGTCTTGTGAGTCAGAAGGTTAATCTACGAGTTTATATTATTAGATCGATTTGTGGCAGATATTTTCAAAAAAAAAAAAACAAAACAGCAGTAAATTTATGCATATATGCTATACTTGTAAATAAACGAGAGCAGCTGCGCATACAATGTGTGTAACCAGAAATCAGGCGCACTTCCACATCTGTTTGGCCCAGACGCGCGTTTTCCGACTTGTGCGTCAAAGCGATTCAAAGTCAATTTTACGACTTAAATAATAGACATCAAAATCTTTGCCTTCAATGAATATATTTACTATTTAAACGCTGCGATTTTCAAATTTTCGTAAACAAGGCGAACATTCTTGCTGCAATAGCAATCAGTCTGACATCTGCTAGACACAATTCCATGCATTTGCAATACTTGCGCACAACTTGAGAAATGTTTACACTAAAATACCCCCATTCATACCTTTTCACCAATGAGTAAATATTTTCTGGAATTGCGTCCAATCTTTCAAATTCAAAATACCTGAAAGTAGAAGAAAATAGTACGCATACAGTTAATTAACGAATTTACAAAAACAAAATTAGATTTAAACTTTAATAAATACAACAGTTTTTTGGAAAAAATTTTTTATGTCAGACATATTTGCTGGTGATCCAAGAGTTTGGGATTGTTCTTAACCATACTGAAGGTGCAAAAACAGAATATGTATGTACATATGTACTTTATAGACGTAAACAATATTGGAAACAATTGCAAAAAGAGAAATGTTTGAAAATAAAAGTTTGATTTTATCTAGGCTAGAGCTGCAGTTTGAAGGGTCGTTTTTTTTCAAATTTCGATAGTTTATAGCTGCATAACAATCGATATATCACATAGTTTTTGAGTTATAGCCACTTAAAGGTTTTCTCGAAACAGCATTTTTCGAATTTGCTGAGATAACCAGAAGACAAATAATCCACTCATCACGATTTTTTTTCTGCCTGGTCTATATATGCATAGTTCTACACACGTACAATGACCTATCGATTTTTTTATCTGATCGAAAATCGAATTTTGGTAGGCCAAGAGCGACCAAAAATTTGGAGTTTTTCACTAATATTCTCGAAACATGTATAAATATGCCCTAAAAATTTCAAAACAATAAAAACAGCAGCTTTTTTTTATTCCCAAAAATTAACGTTTTTTGAGACTGGCACATTAAGGGGTTACAGGGGTTTACGGGTTTAAAAAAATCGATAAATTTTGAAGTTGATCCGAGTAATAGTGTCGGAGATACAGCCTTGAGAACTTTTGCGCTCGAGGCTAGCAGGGCTAAGTGAGTGCGCCGTCTTTTTTATGAAATTTTACACAGGTCTTTCAGATACAATTCTTAGACGATGGATTTTTTTCGATTTCAATTATTTGCAACAAAATGTCTCGAAATTTTAATTTTTTTGTAAAAATGTCTGCCAAAAAGCAAATTTTCAGTTTTTTTCCTTCGTTCAAGTTGTATGTTAAAGTTTTAACTAAAACACGTATTTTGCACTTTAGATGGTCCTGTAAAAAGTTATCCTGCCGCATCTTTTTTCCGAGGGGTCACCGGAAATGGCGTCGCAATACCGAATTAAAAAAAAGTTTTCCCAAAAATCACAGAATTTCTTTGTCAGTAGTGTATATTTGTAGCAATAAAAAATTCTAATAAAATATTTCATTTTGATATGAGAAACAAATTTTTGAAAAAATCTGTTTTTTACTCGAGGAAACCCATGTAACCCCTTGAATGTGCTCCTAAAGTGTCCAAATGCAAAAATATGGAAATTATTCAAAATCTTTGACTAGCAATGTCAAAGACTAATATAGAAAGAGACCTAATGATTTTGATCTGACACATGATCTACAGATTTCATATTCAAATTCTTTGGCAAAACACCGCAGTTTTTCACGAATAACAAAATTAAGAGACCTTATGATCTTCCAGCACAATGCCATTTGCCAACTTCATTTAAGCAAAAAAATTTCAGCTGAAATAAATGAGAAATAAATGAATATTGGTCAACACTTTTAAGGCAAATGACTAAAATGCCAGTTACTTGATTGAAAGTGTGATTTCGGTCTTTGCCCATAAAAGTTCCAACCATAAAAGCTAGCAGTTGCACAATGATTTCAGTGAATTTCAAATACTGCACGGCGACAAAAACCGGCAAGAATTTACTTATTAAGCAACCTGCCTACTTATAATGTTAAGAGAACATGGCTATAAAAATTTGGAGCCAAAACGCAGAGTTGGAGCAGAAACGGCAATAAAAACTTTATTTGCAAACACATAAATATTTTAACTTTAACACTTCCAGCGAAGAGCCAAGTAGGAGAAGCAGTAAAATATTCTAAATTCAGGTCGCTTCAAAGTTGCAAGAGATAAAATCCAAAGATCGACCATCTGCTAATAAGCAACCCGATGTTACACTTGTACTCACGCCCGTGTGTATGTATGTATGTTTGATAATTTGATTTGTGGGTCATGCATTAACGCACAACAGCAACAAAAAAACACCGGCAGTTGAACCGACAACATCTTGGAGCAGCCGACAACATCTTGTGCGGCATCGTAATTTTCTGTTGAGCTTGTAAAATTTTCATTAATTCTCTGCTTTTTTTACATAGCACCGCATAACATAATTTGCATAAGTAAGTGGGGCAGCAGCCGCGGCAGAGACGGAGACAGGACTGGCACGGAATGTAGGAAAACTGTGTAAAGTTGCCAGAAATGAGGGAACGAAGTGGGCGCAAGTGCTTGTGTGGGCAGAAAGGAGCGCAGGCGTGTGGAAAAGGGCTACAAGTGAAACACACCGCAGGCATTAACGAGTGCACCGCCACGGCCCCCGAACCAGCGCCCGACTCAGCACAGCTGCATGCTTTCCCGGTTTGCTGACAAACAACAGACGTTTTCATTGCTTTCCCGCTAGGCGTGGGAAATGGGACAAATTCTTGGGCGCACCGACAAACCAACCAAATCATAATATGGCGCATACAAAGACGAGAAACGCTTAAATATTGAATGGATCCAAGCAAACATACAAACACACACATACGTGTGAACGCGGCTGCCAGCTGAGTCCGCCACATTCCGGTTGACACAAATTTCTTTATTTTATTGAAAATTATGAAAATCCACAAGCAAATGCCTTCAAGTCAAATATATGGCAGGCACGATTACGAAGCCAGGCTGGCTGCTAGCGAGCAAAGCAGTCAGTCAGTTAGTCAGCCCCCGTCAGTTGGCCTACAAGTCGGACAGATGCCACAGTGAGGGAGCGTTGGACTGCCAGCTGCATTGTCAACGCTCCAACTCCAGTTGTTCCCTCAACAACAACAACAACGTCTGTCGATGACGGCACAATTCGGTTGCCAGCTGCCGCCAGACGCCACGGCTTCTAGTTTCTGCGCCGTCACGCAGCTGAACTCTAACATCGCCGCCTATTACTATGTGCTCAACTATGTATGTAAATAGGTGCATATGTATGTAGGCATTTGCACATAGCTAAGCGCATTACACGTTAACATCATGTGTGCGCGCACATTTAAGCATATGTGGAAGCATTTATTGCCCGACCGTCAGCTGACACTGAGTGTTGTTATGTCACTTATTGCACTGAGAAAATTTGTTTTGAGTCAGTCAGCTTCATCAGTTGATTTTTATAGAATTTTTTCCCGGCCGGCATTTTTCAAATTTGCTATTGCCTATCTACCTATCTACTACTATCAATTTTGGAAAGCCAAAAACGGCGCTATTTTGTCTTGCAAAAAAATGGTTTTCAGATCACAGTTTTATGCTATGGCTTGGCCAGCACAATCAGCAGAT
The DNA here is from genome assembly GCF_024586455.1 of Bactrocera neohumeralis. NCBI lineage: Eukaryota > Metazoa > Arthropoda > Insecta > Diptera > Tephritidae > Bactrocera > Bactrocera neohumeralis. The sequence continues at coordinate 6,206,102 of NC_065923.1, forward strand.
CTGAATCCAATCGAAAACTTATTGTAAATTGCTAAGGAAAACATTGGACCTGTTAAACCGCAAAATAAAGCGAAACTCAGGGAACAGGTTCAATTGGTTCCATAGAACATTTGGCGCAGAAGTGAAAGTAAGCTGTTTTTTCTCACATACTTGAGCAGTGTCTGAATGACACTTGGGCACTTAGTGGCCCCAACAATTTTCAGTTGAAACGCAGAGGTCTTCATTCATGGATGCTTTATGCTGTGCTTGTTGCTTATGATAAATGCTTAATAACTTCACACTAAACTCAAATTGTTGGCATTTTTATGAGAACACACAAAAAAACATGAGCTTAAGGGGGGGAAGAAGTAAGTGTTACGTCCCGCTGCTTCCGCTGCTTTGAAAATACAAACAAATTCCAAAAATGCAACACTTAATGAGGTGAAAAAAAAAATTAAATAAAAAAGTTAAAAAAAAGAGAGAAAACAACAACACTAACGCAGAGGCAGCGGCAAAATTAGTTACAAATAGCAAAGTTAAAAATTAATAAATGCAAATTAAAAGCCGTAAAGCGAAACGAGAACGAGCATTTTGTGTGGAATGTGGCAGTACAAGCAGCAAATGAGGCGCAGAAAAGGAAACAAATGTCGGAGAATAATATTAATAACAATAAATAAAGGCGGAGCACATACACCCAAACAAACTATGTGTGCGTCTCTTTCAATCGTACAAACAAAGTCGCTTAACTATGTTTGTGTATATATGTACATACATATATATGTAGCATAAATATGTATAAGTATGTTTATATAATTTTTGTTTTGTGTTTTGAGTAAACGCTACGAAGCGACTCGACGCCACGGCAAAGCAAACAAACAAATAGCTTGGAATCGCAAAACAAACGAAAGGTTATGAGCGCGCGGGAACTGCCAAAAAAGTAACATTGAGTTTGAGAGTCAAGTCAAAAACATGGCTAAACAAATTAGCAACGGAAATTTTTAAGCCATTTATTGCCTGTTTGTGCCTATTTGCACAGCGTAGGTTTTTTTTAGCACTTGTCGGGCTTGGATTGCCGTTAGTTGGTACTCCTACTAGGTGGGAAGGAATAGGTGTGCAGAGTTGTGCGAAATTATAAAATTCTCATATTTTAAATGGAGTTCAAAGGTTCTGTCGCCTTTCGATTTTTGCATTGCAAAGAGAAAATTTTTTCACAAATTTCTCAATTAGAATATCAAAAGTATCCCATTTCAGTCACGAACCCAGTTTTTATCATTTCAACTATGATATTTATTTAAGTAAACCCTGGCATTAACTTTTATCAGGCGGTGTATGTATGTATGTAAGCGTAGTATGACATGCTCACCGTGTATACACCTTCTTCATAAATTTTAGACACAACACTACAAACAACATACGACATTAGAGTAAGTTCATGCGTTCGCGGCAGCGAACAGCTACCCAACCAAACAGCTGTTTGTCGCTGCCGCTGCCGACGCCTACCGCACAACAAACGTTTGAACCAATATTTACATGGAAAATAATAAAATAAAACAGAATAAAAACCACAACAAATCAAAAAGCAAATGTGTAAAACCGCAGCACGATCGTGTTTTGCGAGAATTTCATAACACGTTTTGAAGGTATTCGACAACGTCTCCTGCCGCCATCGGTACGTGTGCACCGGTGAAGTGCGCGTTCGAGGAGCTATAAGCCGCACGATTGTAGAATGTTAAGTGACCGAACGAGTGTTGTTTTCGGGTTTGTACAATTTCGCATGAACTACTTGTGTATTTGTAGCTTTTAGTTGTTGTTTCTGTTAGTACACATGAACGTGTTTTCCTTGTACTTTGCATGGGCGTTTGCTGATACAAAAAAAAAATTAAATTTAAATAAAATAAAACTATCGGAAGCGTGCAGATTGAAATCTGTATTTTCTGAATGTAAGAAGATACCAAAACTAAAATAAAATAATTTAAAGATAGTAGAATTGAAATAACACAATTTTACAAATTTGTCATATTAAGGAGTTTAAAAATTATTTTCGAGAACTGATTCAACTAAATGTTAATTGAGCCACAAACACGGTTGCCTTGTCAAATTTGAACACTGCTACATACACACAAGATAATATTCTCCAAATTTTGTTTACCTCGCCTTAACCTGTACTTAACACAGCTTAATTTAATATGTTCGCCAATTTTCTGTTCTGCACTTGGCACTGTCGTTTTGTTGTTCTTTCGTTGTGCAAATGTTTTTCTTTCTGACTTCTTGGGTTTTAATATCTTTACGCTCTGTGCTTTAAGCATTCGTGATGTCATCACTTAAAAGTAACCTGTCCGCACCGTGTTTTTTCGGCAGCAGCTTAACGAAATTGCACTCAAAACGAAACGAAGCAAATTTTCAGAATTAACAAGGCATACATGGGTATGTGTAGTATGTACAACGTTGGAATGTTCATAAGTATAGTATAGGTTTAACTGTTCAAGGTTAATTTGGGTTTGACGCGAACATACATACATATGTATGTATCTAATATTACTGCTTTCAAAATGGATTATTGTTCTGCATGGAAGTGAATACAATAATTTTCAACAAATAAATTGAAAAAAATTAAGTGGAATCTTTAGAGCTTTTTTGTCTACTTGACTACAGTTATCAACATTTCGATTAATAAGTAGAAGCATAAATTTACAAAAAATTTGTCCACTACTAAAGAGATCTTCTGATATATTCTCTTAAATCGCGTGGATTTGTCAGTTATAACTTTTAGTTCAAAATAATCGTAGAGCTGCAATTTCTTCTACAGCCGGTTCTACGTTACCGGAATTGACCCGGATTTTATCCAGTCAAGGGCTGTTATTATGAGGATCTAACCTAGTTTAGACTGGTGAATAAAACAAAGAATCATAGAGCTCCACATAAACATTTTACCTTTGAAAACTCCAAAATATGTAATCCGTTCGTAAAAATCACACCATGTTCATATCAATAACAACTTAAGGCCTAACACGTAATGGGATCAAGTGAATTATAAAATCGGCACTTGCCGGAATCTGTAGCTTTGAAGCAGGAAGTTGAAGAGAGATTGAAAAGGATACAAACAAAGTTAGCAAACAAATTAGCGGAAATCAATATAAATATTTGCAAATCGTTAGCTTAAAACAGAAAAAACACATTTTTCAAATATCACATTTTCTCGCAAAATTTTTAACCAAGTCTTTTGGGGTTTCCAACATAACTTGTTTGGCTGATAACCGTTGAAACGTACGCACCTCAGTAACGCTGTTGAGCACCGGAAATTCGCATTGAGCGAACAAAACAAAACGAAGATGAAGAAGAAAAAGTGAAAGTGACACTGGCTGGGTGAGGGCAACACCTGAGGAGGATTATACATTCATACATAAAAGTGACAGACGCGCAAAACGTGTTGAATTTAAATACGCTTATTGAAGCTGTTGAATTGGTGGGGGAGAGCAGAAAAGAGTGACGGAAAGTAGAGAGCTGAAAATAAATTCGACATGTGCAAAGGGGGGCTTGCAGAAGGCGGAGCATTTGACAATAAAGCACACAACAGTAATTCGAATGAACAGCAAATATCCGAATGGAAATATGACAAAATATATATTTGAGCATACAATTTAACATTTAAATAAAAACAAATGACTAATTTCATTTGCAAAAAAGGACTGACATTTTTAAATATACCCACATATGTACATATGAAAATACATGTATAGTGTTCCTTTTCAGTGAAAGAAAAATTAGTTATGCATTATGCATTAAATAGAAAATTGTCACTAAGGTGTAAATTGCATGAAATGGCGGAAAATGTGAAGCTACTTATGTATATTGTTGAATGAAAACATTAAAGTCAAAGCGCACTTCGTTTATTAATAACTGTTTTTACTCGAACCGGAAATCACCGAGCAAAAATGTCAGGAATTTATCAAAAGCTTTTGTAAGAAAATAACAACAATATGCGCCGATTAGTTCAATGGACTTTTAAAAGTAAATAACAATTTCAGAATAAAATAATTTCAATTTTATGAAGATTTTCAGCTTTATGCATTTGATACTCCATATCTTCCTTGGCCTACATAGCTTCACCATTTATTATTAAAAATAATAAAACGTTGGGCCTCAATGTATCATGTGGTGGGAATATGGTACATTTTTAGTAGTTCCTTTACATTATAAACCTTTCCGCTTACTCTATGAAAACTCAAAACGAACACCGTCAATTAAAATAGCCGAACCAGTGTCCGCTTAAGCCCAAGTTATGGTTGCCAAACTATTTCTACAATAATAATTGTTATTAATGAAGTCGGAAGAAGCGTTTGGAATTTTCAAACATTTTAAACTCTTGCGTTGTTGTTTTGTGGTTTCAACAAAGCTCATTGCCTGCTTATTACTTCCTCGTACATTGGGTGTTGTAAAGAGAAACGGTAAATGTGAATTTCGAGACTGCCAAAAATTACCGGAAGGTCCGCACAACACGTGCACCTTAATTGTAGTTTACAAGCGTTACGTATCAACCAAAACAACAACAAGCACTCACATGCCCACAAACGAACACCTTACTAAGCTATTGGGCCCCACAACGGACCACCGTTTTTTCCAGAGCGCACGAACGCAAACCATCGTTTACGTCACTCGCCCGCCAACGTCAGCCGAATCGACCAACCGACCGTTCATTTGATCATTCATAGAGCAATGAAAATGAAAAGTTGCTGCGGCCGCCAACATTAACTAAAGTAGCCGCGACAACAACAACCAAAAGTAATTTCGTATATTTTTATTCATTTACTTAATATTGCTAATGTTGTTGTTTCTGTTGTTATACCGACTGTTGTTTTGATTGCTTTTGCTGACGTGAGACGGAATGAAGCGGAACGGGTTTTCTTGCGCCATTGCTTCGGTCGTGTCTGCATACGGCAGTCTGTTGCTGCCAAGTTGTTGCTGCTGTCGCTACTTAGCCAGCTAGCGGTACGCTCTACTCGCTTGTTCTTGAAAGAGTTCAACGACTTTTCACTATAGCGCACAGATATTTTTCCATTCAGCGTTTGTTGTTGCTTGTACAAACACCCATATCTGTTGCTATATATCTGCTATATATTCATATGTTTGTATGGGAGCACGACTGCGGCTACTTTTCCGTTGCAGCGATCGCTTAGCGACGATGAGGTGGAACTGATGAGCTTTTCTTCCAACAGGGGACAGTGGTGGTGGCAAAGCGAATGAACTGAAAACCAAAATAATGCATAAAAGCATTCGAAAGCATAAAAATGTGTCAGTTTAAAAACATACACAGGCATTTAAACTCATATGTATGTATGTATGTACATACAAATGTACATATGTTGTATATCATTCATTTTTAATTTGGATTTCCAGTATTTACCAATGCTAACCTTACAGATTCTTATATTATGACTATTTTGGCAATGATTTCTGCTTTGTTTTTGTTTTGATTTTTTGAACAATTTTGCAATGCAATACCATTGCTAGCAATTTATTTTACAACATAAAAGTTAATAATACAACAATAGCACTTTTTAATTGGCCAGCTTTGGTTATTTTCAGATTTTATTAGCCAAAGTAATTACTATTTGTTTAAGTGTTGGTCAACGGTCCCAGTGGTTTGCTGCAATCAACATTCACTGAATAATTTATTGCCTCAGTGCGTCTTGCACTCTGTAGAAAGCCAATGCGACACTTGGCAGTATGTACACATTAAGGTACATACATACATATGTTTGTATGTGGAAATAAATAAAAACAAATTACGTCCAATCGAAACCAATTTAAGTGCACACACATACATATGTATGTATGTATGTATATAGTAAATATCACTGTTTCACACATAATTGAATGACTTTTAAAGATATTTTGTGGAAATGTATACTTTGAATAAGCAAACATAAAAAACCCATATGCATATACAACAAAAAACCAATCCAAATACCGATATTCTTAAAAATATAATTATAAAGGTATTATTAAATTATTCGAAATTCGAATATAAACTCTTTAAATATATTTCGAGCCAAAAAATGACTCAGACGAGTTTATACTCGTATAAAAACTATGTTTCGTCTGCATCTCTATCGCACAAGTGTTGAGTTCTAGCGCTGTACACACTTATGTATGTATGTATGCATGTGCCTTGCAAAAGTACAGAAGGGCACCAGTTCAAGCTGATAAGCAGCAAGTCCACAAGAGCGCGGCTAATAATACCATATAACAACAAAAACTATGTTTGCTATAATCTTACACTTGTGTTACTTGTGGAAATGTACGATCCGTTCATTCACCGATTGACTGAATGACTGACCGATTGTACTTTACGAAGTTGTTGTTATTCTATTTATTCAAATTTAGGACCTGCACAGAAATCGACAATTTTTTTTAGTACCAATGTTAGTATGTGTTTATGTATTGCCCATCCATACAAAAACATATTGATTTCGACGAAGCTTTTTGCAACAAATGTTTGTTTTTCATTGGCGTATTTAAACAATTCACGCTTTGCTTGATGTAATTATTTTGTGTAGCTTTCTTTTTAGCGCAAATTTGTTTCATTCGTTTTGTTATTGTTTATGTGCATAAACCATTTAATTCGCTTGAATTGTGGCACTTGTTTATATTTACTTTGGCGCAGCGCTGGCATTTTCGGTGCGGCAACACGAGGTGGGGAGAAAGTGTTGGAGAAAATGCATTACACATTGCGATTAAAATTGTGAAAATCGAATGCTGGCAACGAAGCGCGCAATTTACATAAATATCAAGTACTTACACATCTACATATGCAGATATTTATGTGCAGTCTTGCGCAGAACTTATGCAACAACATTTACTGTCCGCGGTTATTTTAATTAAATAAATAAATGTATTCAACCAGATGTGTTTTATTTAGACATTCGCGTAAAATAAATTAATGGGCTCACAAGTAAATAGTCAACGAAAAATATTCATTCATTTCAGATGCAAATTTGAGAGCTTAAAAGCAAAATAAATTAGAGAAACATAATTTTAATTTTTCTCACTTCTGAATATTTTCTCACTGCTGTAGAAAATGTATTTCTAATAGTTTATAAAAAATAAATTGATTGTTATTCTATTTTGTGACGCATAAAAAACACACTTCATGGGATATGTACATACAAAGCTCTTAAATTTCTGGACTTGGCTTGGCGAAAAGTAAAATATGTTCTACAAATCGAAAACAATTTAAAAAATTATTGTCTAAGCAAGCTAGTGAAATAAAACATTGAGTTGAAACATCAATTTCAATTTGAGCAACTGGAAATGAGATTATTCTCAATTGGAAGCCCATTGAAGAAGAGTGGCAAAAACACAAGTACAGGATTGGAGTCAAACGAGAATTACGGTGGAAATTGCAAAAGAAGAAAATCACAAACAGAGTAGAAAAACAAACAAAATGGGGATGTATTGCAAAAAACGCCCTTTTTCAGCTCCGCACAAACTGGCTCTGGCTTGTCTGGTTGTAACAAAATAGCAGCTGCACGAAAGTAGCACGTTTTGCTAAACGCGCAAGCTATACAAAGCAGACTGCTACAGGCTCTTTCATCATTTTATCTATTTACTTTGTACACAGCTTGCCAGCTTGTATGCTGAGATTTTTTAGGTGTACCTACCTGGAATTTCAACGAGTAGGCGTTGCTACTATATTCTTTACTTTACTTCACATTTGTATTCAAACTCACCTTGTTTGCTGCTGCTACTATGAAAAACCTTGAACGTCCAGTTTTTGCGCCAAAATCTCAATTTTTATGTTTATGCAAACTGTATCACTTTAACAATTTGACGACGAACGAAAATGTTTCCGCAATTTTACAAGGTTGTATTTTCTGGGTTACAAATCTTTTAGTTTTGCCTTTTCAATTGTTGCTTCCATTCAACTTCACTACTACTTGCCACAATGCAAAATCACAATTCTCCACTTTCACTTTACTTCATTCGTACTTTGTCGTACACTTTGTTAAATTTATCAGATTGCACATTACATTAATTTTGCATTTGAAACATTATTATATACGATTCACTTCCATTTGTTTGCATCTTTGAAATTATCTACGTTTAGCTGTAAGCTTTGTATTGTTTTCCATTTGATTCACAAAAACACTACACTGTTGAATTCACTATATTATTCTTTACCTTAATTACAGTTAAGGTTTGTGCACTACCAGCTGCTGCTGAGCTTGTAGTTAGGTATTAATTCTTAGAAAAGAATAAATATTTAGCAACATACTACTGCAAACTTGCGATTCGTTTCTCAACGCAGACGGATTTCAATCGAAGTCGCTTTTGCTCATCTCACTACCTCATAAATTACACAAAAGTAACGCTAATTTTCGTAGACAAATAGTTTTATTCGTATCTTTACTGCCCGATATTCATAAAGAATTATATTTTGTTATAAATTTTCGACAATACTCCGCTCGAAATTAAATTTATGACCGCTCACGAGTACAATTCACTCAAAACTGCGCCGTCAAAAAGCGGCAACTCGGCAACTGCTGCGCTGACCGTTGCTGTATGCAGGCGTCGCAAATTTGAGTGGAAATAGAATTCCTGCATTGAGAGAGAAATTTTAAGGCAAGAGAAAGCCTTTGAAAAATCATTTTATACAAAAACGAACATACGGCATGAATGTGTTAAAATTATTATATGTACGTATGTATGTAAATATATGCAAATGTGCTCAATTTGTATCTTTGCTTTCTTATTATGTGAAGATAAAACATCTCTGATCAAAAGCACTCATTCAAATCTTGGAATGGAATGTCACTCATGGTTCTCATTTAGGGAGTTTTTTTTCGCACTTTTCCGTTCTCTTGAGTGGTATTTCTTGATTGCATTCAAAATGGTGCTTCTATCAGAGAACGTTGGTTTTTTTAGACCTTCGCTGCTCTGTTTTGCTTTCGCTTTTCTGTTTTGTGTTTATTGTTGATTCTGATTTCGCTTTAATCACTTTCGTGGCTTAGTGTTGGGCAACGTTCTGTTTTTTTAGTATTGTATAAATGTTATTTGTATGAAGTATCTATAATTATAAGAGATATCTGGCTTTTTGGAAAACATTAAATTGACGAAGTTACTTTGTTTTCTTCCATAACTCGCTCATACGAAAATCTTGTCTTAACCTTCGTATTGTCGATTCTAGCTTAATATTAATAAATAATCATATTAACATGGACCGTCAAGAACGAACTATTCAATCAATCTTAATGAAGGTCTTCGAGATGTAATTAACAGGGTCTTGAAGAAGGATTTTTTTGTTCAATTACAATTATGTAAAAAAAAGCAAAGACGTCGTAAACTTCACCAATTTCCATTTTTTTGTAAAAACCTTTATTCACTTTTCTGTCTGTTCGTTCCTCCAATACCTAGTTTATGACCTTAAAATACGTATTTTTCTTACTTTTGATGATCCTGTAAGAAGGAAATGCCCTTTTTCCGACGGACTGCCGGAAATAACGCCGAGTTTTCAATGTGTTTTTTTGTTTTTTTTTTTTTTAAATATTACAAAATCTTTGTAAAATACGCATTTTCCGAAAAAGTAAAAACAAAATACTTACTTTTTTATATCAAAAGCATTTTTTGAAAATAGGCATTTCTTTCTCTATGAAATCCATGTAACCACTAAATGTTCCCTATAAACTTAAAGGATTGTTTCCAAGTCATAAAAAACGCGTTTTTTGTGATTTTTGTTATTAAGTGGAGACTTCCCAAAAAAAGTAATTTTTGTGAAAATAATTATTCGTCGTCAGAGTGGTTTAAAAAGTTGAAATTATTATCAAAAAGTATGTCTAAGGATATCGTGCCAAAATTTCAAATCGTTCAGTCCAATTGAGAAATATTTCCCCTCGACTCTGAAAACTTCTCTCTTTCCGAGAATATTCTCTAATACATACATATGTACATATATGTATGTATTGTTCAATCGATAGATATTAAATTTTTTTTTGGAAGTTATTAAGTTGACTCCTTAAGTTTACTTCAGCTTCAGAGAACGTTTTTATTTATCTCCCTCTCTATGTACAACATTCTCTGTCAGTTTTTATAACACATTGCTACAGATGTCACCTGAAAATAGATTTTTTTAGGCCATTCCACCTAATCCATTTAATTTTGAATATTATTCCATTTCCAATTAACTCGGCAAAACAATTAAATCTGCATTAAACGTCGATAGCGAATGATGCTTTATCAGATGATGTTAGCACGTAAGAGTATGTTTGTACAAACATATGGATGTGTGTTATGTGTGGTATGCCGAGGACTGACGGCCGATGGCCTACAGCTAGTAATCGATAATTTATGGACCTATAAACTTGTATACAATCGCCAAAACAATTCAGACAACACATTATATACATATGTATGTATGTATGTGTGTGTGTTCGCATATATGACGGCGCTAAAGCCAATACAGCCGTTAAACAAATCCAATAAACGGAAGCGGTATTTACAGAAATTAAAATCGCCCCATAAACAGAATTGTAAACAATCGTATCAGATTGCAAAATATTTTCCGGGGTGTGGTGCAGAGCAGTGTGGGTAAAATGGGCTCTGAGTATGGTGACTCAACGCACAAAAGCACTGACTGATTGACTGAATCAAAGAAGGGGTAGCATCACCACCATATCACCATACGCCCAACCACTCAGCCACCGACCCGCTCGTCGTACACAGTTCGAGCAGCTAGCCAAGCGAGCCAGCCATCAAGCAGCACACGCACGAAAATTCGACGAGTGCCGCATGTCGGTTAGCACCCAACGAAAAATTCAGGCATTCCATTCATTCAAATTCACGACCGCAATCCACTCAAGAGCTCCAACTCCTCATAACTTCGCCATAAAGTAGCATGCTTTGTAAGTTGAAAAATGTATGGTTGGCATGCGTTACGATACGTCCTGCGCTAGGGCTGGGTTTTAGGCGTGGGTGGGTGGACTAGTTACGAGGCAATGTTGTTTCATGAGGGGTGTGCCGCGTTGACACACTTTTGCGAGTGCATCCTCGCGCATTCCACATCGGCAACTTTAAATCTAGCTTCTCACCACTGCTCATTGAATTAACTTTGGGGGGAACGTAGTTGCACTCGTATTACATATATATAAAAATTACGACACAGTGAGTCCTATTGTCGCCGCCAACAATTGTTCAGCGGACGACATGCATAAATAATGGAATAATTAATCTGTATGTATATTCATATGTGTAGCATTCACACAAACCCCCAATCATCAATATCTTATAATTGCATCAAAATATCCTAGGCTCGGGTCTTATAGCCCGCGTCGACGGCAAACTACATATACCCATCGCTCATCTTGCAAAACGAAACTGGAGCGACGATGTACGCTCCATGTATCTTAGATAAAGAAAATTCTAGTGAAGGAGAGTTCATTAAAGAACCTAAAGTTTCAGGATGAGGTCAGAGCATAAACTCCGTTTTTTCAACAAAAAAAAAAAGACACTAGGTTGCAGCAAATGGAAATTTCAATTTGCAAAATGCATATACAGTGTTGGTAAATATAATAGCACAATTGTAGAGTTTTGAATGAAGAACTCTTTAAACTTGAAATTTAATAATAAAATATTGAAAGTGATAAAAAAAATAGAAATCCAAGAAAAAAAAGAAACACTACATATGCTTACTAGTCTAAATTGTAATAATTAAAGTTTTGTGCTAATATTTGGAGAGTAACTGTGTATGCCCGTATATCCATATACTAATGTATGGATATGCGATTGAGTCATTCAAATTTCATACAGTTTCCCCAAATTCTCGCAAAACTTCATATCTACAAGTATGTATGTATTAGATAGGCTGACTTTGGCAGTAAATATGTATGTCTTTATAACTGCTATCTATGGCGAATTGTTGTTTTTTTTTGTCTGACTTCCTGTCTGCACATAGAAAGACCACAAAAGCTATAAAATCGAATAGATATGATGAGACGAAGGATATTCAGCTTTAATGTTTTCATAGAAAGAATTCCACCACTAAATTAAGCTATTCAAATAAAGTAACTTATTAAAGATTAGGGTGACAATTTGGGGAACTGTAAATGGGGTGAGTGCTCGAAAAAAGTTATGATGGCTGGAGTATATGAATAATGAATATATGTATATGAATAATACCCCAAAATATTGGGATGCAGTTAATAAATCTTAAGGCCGATGGACCACAAATCCTTCAAATTACGCTATAGATATTCTAATTACACCGGTCAACAAAAAAAAATATTTTTTTTGGGGTTTCTGTTCTCACGCTTGAATTCTGATTCTAGACATTGAAAAACACTTAAATATTAATTTTTAGTTCTTTAAGTTTGCTTTGGGCTGATCTACATCGATAAGTATATTTGGGGTTTAATTCGAGAGAGATACAAAAAATATTCACTTTTAGACAGTAATTTCTTGTTATTTTACATTTATATATTATTGTTTATCACACATCTTTAATAAAAACGACTCTTGTATCTAAAAAAAAGTTTTCTAATTATAATCTATAGTGAAATTATAGAAAAGATATAAAAATCATCGAAAAATTGCTCTAATTTCTACGAAAGCAAACTTTAACCGGTAAATTTTTTTTCCTTATTTTTGTCATAGGAGAAACTAAAATTTAACATGTAGATGTCAGACCCAAAAATCGTGTTGACCGGCGTTATCAATCATATGAAAAGTTCTTGTAACAATTTCCCTTGCATTAGCGGCTGGCAGGGGCTGGCCGACTGCTTCCTTAAATCGATTCGTCTTTAGCGAACTTTTGAGCGTATTTCTACTATTAAGTAGTGTCACATAAAAATACATTAGGGGCTTGAAAATAGGTGAATCTTTCATGTGTTAATGAACCTCAATACCGATCCCACGTGTGTAATGATAAGCTCAAATAAACACATGACAGATGACAGAGACATACATAAGTGCCAGTTAAATATGGTTTTCCATTCAATACCTTAAAATTCCTTTGAAGTCATGAAGCTGACGTCATCGTCGGCGGTCAACAACACATTGTATGCTCGAAATGAAAGCGAACTCGTAACGAGAAGTTTGTAAAGTGTAAATTTGTATATTGACAGCGTTCCAGCACCCTGAAGTGCACGAACATAAACTCCACACCAACCAAAAGCTCCCATAGGAGATCTGTATGTTATATTTATGCATATGCTATATGTGTATGTACTTTAGGAATGCACATATATATATCGCCATTATCTAACACAATAAGAATTTGGGGATCCAATTGATAGCTGCAACGAATTTATTGTTTTTTATGAGGCTATATCGCACCTCGGTTTTACTGTCAATTTTTTCGTTAAATATATTTATATACATATGTATATGTATGCTTTTTCTGTACTTCCGATCTTGTAACAGTTGGGTATACGGAACAAGAAGAAACTTTTTTGGTTTCTCGACGAAAAACTGCGACAAGTAATTTTCACAGGCTCCTCTTGAAGCCAGCTTTACTCCATTAAGAGAGTTCTGTATTGACCGAAACAAATGGTAGTCCGATGGTGCAAGGTCAGGGCTATATGGTTGATGCATCAAAACTTCCAAGCCAATCTCTCCCAATTTTTGCCGAGTCATCAAACATGTGTATGGTATAGTGTTGTCCCGATGAAAGACGAAGCCCTTTCCGTTGATCAGTTCTGGCCGTTTTTTTCGATCGCTTGCTTAAATCTCATCAGTTGTTGACAGTGAAATGTAGAATCAATCAGAGTGTGGATGATTCCTTTCCAATCCCACCAAATACTCATCATAACTTTTCGAGGCGTCAATCCCGGCTTTGCTTTCGCACAATATTGTCGTATTTGATCCACTTTTAGTTTCCTGTTACCATTCGCTTTAGCAATGGTTCGATTGCATTTCGTCCCAGCAAAGAATCGCAGATATTAATTCGGTCCATTAAGTTTTCACAAACAATTCATGTGTACCTAAACATCGAGTTTGTTTTTGTAGCCAGCCTTTTTTAAATGGTTTAAAACCGTTTGATGATGAATGCTAAGTTCATTAGCGATCTCGTGGCTGACGGTCCTGGTCAATATTCTCCATAATTTCATCGACTTTTTCAACGAAGGTCGACCAGAGCGAGGTGCATCTTTCACATCGAAATTGCCAGAACAGAAGCGAGCGAACCATTGTTGTGCTACACGAACTGATACAGCCTCGTCTCCGTAAACTCCGTAAAAAATTACAAAATATAGCGAATTTCTTCATTATTTTCACTCATTTTTGAACAGCTGTAGCTTTTTTTCAAATTCCATGAATTTAATTTTTTTTTGTTAAATGAAGCTCTCACCTTTCCAACACTATATGGCATGACAAAATGTGATTAGTAGCACTGGAGATATACGACTGCAACGACATCTATTGACAAAATACGAAAAACCTTTTTCGGCTACCAATATTAAGGACTTACATGTCCTACTAGGTATGTATCCAGAAATCTGAAAAAATTAAAATATTTTGCGAAAGATTACGGTGTTTGGGCTTAGAAAAGCCTACTCTGCATTCAAAATACTCAATACTCAAGAACCTAACCTAAACACCCGAATTATAAATACCCACTAAATTTAGTTCAAGAAATTTGTTATTGAAAATAAATATACAATTAAAATATAATTTAAACCGTAGACTTGCCGTATCTTCATAAACGTTCTAAGTGCATAAGAATGTTGGTATTCTAGTCAATTGTTTGTAATGCGTAACCTGGCTGCACTAACCTCAAGTGAGTGTTGAACTCTTGATGAGGATCATCCGCTTGGCGGCATCTTAACACCAGCACAAAAATGCCTGTCATATATGCGCTTTTATGTATATATGTACATATATGTTAATTATGAAAAACAGGTCCAATTTGTGGCAATGGTTCTGCAGGAAATCAACTGTCAACAGATAAAATATAAACAAGCGCGCAACACTTCACTTGCACTGCGAGCGTTTTACACCCAACCCACATCCGAGTCAATTGAAACGATCTGCGATGCGATGCGCTGCCATTGTCGATTACACAATGCTACCATATATACATATGTATGTATGTATGTATGTAAATGCATATGCCCACAACGCAGCGTAAACGGCAATTATTTATATTTATGCGAAAGTGCGAGTTCTTTTATTTTCCCATTTTTCAATAAGAAAATCTTCAATTGTGAGATTGTTGAACTCGTAAAATCCGTAGACTGAGATCACTGAAGATATGCTGCAATGCAAAACATTTATGAAATAACTTTCAACGCCTATTGTTAGACTACATACAACGTAAATAGCTGTGCGCGCGCGTGTGTGTGTGTGCGTGTGCGTCTACAAATTAAGCCAGGAATGCGCTAATCTACGCTTGATGATCTGCTGCGCAGTTTCGTGCATTCAATCTATCCTCGCAATGAGGTTTCCAATTTCAGTGGAGAATTACGCATGAACGCATTGCAATGAAACACAGAGCCGCTCTGGTAAAACGACCGGCTGCTCAGCGCAAATGTACACATACTCGCGTGTACGCCTCTGTCTGTTCGCGACTTAAGACTTCAGTTGATGGAAATTGCCACAGAAGAAAAGCGAATTCAATGAATGCATTCCCTGCATTCAAGACGTTGATGTTGAGAAGCTGAAGTACATATCAAGTATATACATACGCATGTATAGAAGAAGTGGAAGAAAAGTGGAACTACTGGCGATATTATGTGGCCGTTGAGTAAGAATTATGAACAATTGTTCAATTTAGAGAAGAATGCGTCTAAGCGTCACTTAAAAACACATTATTCAATTTAAACGAAGCGTATCTGTTTGCCTTATGCGCTCCCACCATTCTTCGCGGCGTTACTTCTTCACTTCGATTGGAATTGGAAGAACACATATGCATGTATGTATGTATGTCTATGAGAGGCGACATTTGGGCGTTTGACACTTCGGGACAGTGACGTGCAGTTAGCGTTTATATGTTCCTTCAGCATAAAACCAAAAATTAGTTAGGCACAGATTGTAAATTTTGAATATTGATTTCCTGATACAAAAGTTTCGGTAGGTTTTGGGTTTATCTCTTGTCTCAATATTCAATATAACAATTTTTGACATGATTCAGCATTTAATAATTAACTGTAATTTCAAGATATTTACTTTGATTAATTTAGAACAATCCCAAATCAATTTTTGGCGCTCAACTGTCAACTGTCTTAAGCAAATCAATTAATTTTGGGTTCTCCTTTCCCAGAAGGTACTTTTTTAATCATGTTTACACCAAATTGTGCATAGCAGGCGAATATTATTAAATCCCCTTTGTTATAGGAACTACACCACTGCTTTTTTAAGCTAAACCGCAAATTTTACCGCATACACACACACAAAACCGACGACGCGCTAGTATTTGAAGAATATTTTTGGTGCATTGGAGTCGTGCACTATTTGTGCGTCTTTTCTAAATTGAAAGCCTAAGTAAGAGAAAGTGATAAATGGTCGGAGCGGGGAGAGAAGAAAACATATTCAAATATTTCCAAGGGAATTGCCGAACTCAAGCACACATACAAATTTATTCACTTCAGTCCACAAAGAATCTATCAAATCACACCCCGTGAAAGTGACGAGAGCGCTGTGCCAAGGTGTCGAAGAGATTTTCGCTATGATTAGTCCCTTAAGATGTCTATAATTTTTTTAACCAAATTTTGTAATCTCTGAATTCTTTCAATAATATCATAGCTGATAATTGATTATAAATCGGATATATGTATAGGTATATGTAAGTCCAGTTTCGTTCCGGATATGTACCATAAACTCGATTTGTTTGCAGTGGAGGTTTCTTTTTTGCTTTCATTCGTTGTTAGCGGTACAATTTAGACCACTTTAGTTCGGTTAGTTAACTTCCGACTAAGTTAATTTTGTAATAAATTAAAGCATTTCAAAATCATTTATTGAATCTAATTGTTATATTTTACTTGAATTCTATTCCATACAAGAAGTGAAATATTTCTAAATTTTCTTACAATTAGTAAACAATGTGCAATGATTGCCCTCGGTCACTTATTTGTTTGTTTATTTCAATTAAGCGTAACAAATTAAATTTGATTGTCATCTGACGAATTTGGTGTTGCTGGCTGTCAATCTTGCCTCATTGGTGCTATGGTACGCAAGCTCTTACAAATATATTTACGAATCTGTGTATAAACCATACTAATGTGCGGAGGGTTTCCATTATCGCTCTGTAGGGTCTTTTTATTATTGATTTAATGGTGGATGTTTAAGAAAAACTCAATAAAAGTTTGCTTTCATAGAAATTACCATTAGAGTGGTCCTTAAAATTTATAAAATTTTTTCTAGTCTCCCCCTCCCTCATTTAATCGTGGTACAAAACATTTTTTCCGATGCAATCTACGTAAACGCTTTGTAAAGCTTAAGAGCGACTTTTGATACTTCATCTAGTCCCTTAAACCGGGAAGCTTTTGGCTAGCTATTTGTTCTAAATCGCCATTACTTATGCCCATCCTGACCTGCATTAAACCAACAAACGTCTTGCAGACTTTTCGAAACCATATGAGTAAAAAGCCTGCGTATTTTCCTTCGGTACTGTTGCACATAATCCTAGCGATTCTGCATGCCCTTAGGTCATTCCATCTTGCCTTTATCCGTCTGTCGGCCCTTTCGAATTTCAATGTATATTGCCAGTCTACCCTCTCTTAGCACCTTAAACATTATAAATATTTTTTCTTCACAAATATTAACCACACTATGCAAGTCATATCTTCGATTAGTTATAGTAGCTATTGTGATTTTAAAACACTTTGAGAAAAACTTTCTACCACAATTAAGGGCTGCCCTAATACGTAGACTTCTTTCTGTTCGTTTATTTCCACGTTCCGGTCTCCAGAGTCATTGAACTGCTGTTACAACATTGTTGCTAGTGGTAGTTTTCTCTTGAGCAACAGCGCTTGTTGGTCTCTTAATTGATTTCGGATATTTGTTATCAATACTCCCTTATAGATGCGAACATACATACATACATACAACTGCCTAATAATAAAACTGTACTAATTTGTTTTAATTGATCACTTTCGGTGATACAAAAGTCAATTTTTATTTATTGCCACACAACCTCTGTAACTCATTAGTTAATCTATATTAGTTTGATGAATTGAGGAAGTCAAATCTTCATTGGTTCTTGTGACGGATCATGCTTTTTCATGAGTAGAGAAGGGGCCTCTAATTTGGTCACACGAAAATTTGAGAATGGTGTTACATTTGTATATGCGTATGTACATATATACATATGTATGTATTTATAAAAAAATTTCAACAATTTTGGAACAAGAGGGAGAAGCGCCAAGCACTTCATAGCCGGGCGACTTAAGTAAATATTATTTTTGATCCATGTGAACATAATGTCGCCAGCAAAGATTTGTAATTTTAATTTTGATTTTTTTATAGATAAGCGCCACATACATACATACATATGTGTCAGTACAAAAATCTGGCTCTACAGTTCTTTTTAACGCATATTCGGCAAAACAGAGATGTGGAGGTACTCACCTCTTAAAATCCTTATGATAAATTGTCCATTTTAATTAGTCTAAAAGGCGAGAAGCACGCAAATTTCGCAATTTATTTTCTCTTCAGCTAAAACTTAAACTAATGCGAGCTAAATTATTATGTTAATTAAGTCAGCAATTAAACTTAAAACATTGTGTGGGGTAATTGTTGTAGTACGATGTCTCATTAAGAAACCCGAAGAAGAATAACGTGTTTTTAAGAATAATCACACAAAACACCCGACGTTTTATGCTGATGTTAATTTTTAATTAGTTTAACCTGAGGTTTGTGGCTTATATTAGACATGGGGTTTAAGTATAGGGTGCGACCTTATTAGCCTCAACTGGTGTCAATCGACACTTTCTCGTGGGGATTATATATAGTGTCCAGTACAACCACCAACATCATACCGCATCCAACGTGGGTCAGGAAATTAAAGACAGGGAGACTCGCCAGCAATGTGATAAATGCAAGCGCTTTCAACGGACGGTCATTAGGAAGCTAACGTTTTGTTAAGACCTGAAGAACACAATACTTCAACAAGTGAGGCGGTTTCCTAAACGTTCGTGGTATAATATTGTTGAATGAGCAAGAACAATGGCAAATATACAACAACTAGGAAACCTTAATAGTCGTGGAACATGTGAAATGCATTAAAATATCAAACATAATTAGGCTTGACAATCAGTGGACATGAAATATTCTCACGCACTACACGTGGCCTTACCTGTAAGAGCAAGCAAGCAAGTGGACGCAATTTGCAGAAAAATAAGCGTGACGCTGGACGTGCTTGAGAACATGCTATCCATTTACTTTCATGGTCAAATGAAATACATATCATATATACTTATATATACATATATACATACATATCTATTTAAGGATATTTTTCAGCTTAAAATCTGCAGAAGTTGTCAATGTGTCACGTTTCGAAAATGTCTGCATTCTTTTGCGGAATTTTAAAATATAAACAAAAATATAGTATATACATATGTATGTATGTATTTGTGTGCAACGTTGAATGTGGAAGGAAAAAGGTTTGATTCTCTACTTACAAGTCGGAGTATAAATTGAGTTAATTGTCGGAAGTAAACAAAAGGAAGCATATTGAAATTAATGGAAGCAGCAGCAAACGGAAGTCAATGAGCATGAAAGAAGTGTGGCAAGTTGCCCATCTAAAAATTAAAAATGCGTCTGCTCAATGTCTCTTAACGCTTAAAAAGACATGTTGTAATGTGGTCTTAAGTCGCTTTGGACCCATGTCTGTCACTTCCCTAGATAAAATTTTGTTGCTTTGTTTAGATGTAATTAATAACTTGGTATCCTCGATACAGATGCACATTAGAGAGGGTCGATTTATAGGGAGCCAGTAATTGGAAAAATCGCGTATGCGGGAAATATTCTACGGATCATTCTAAACAACTTTGTCTAAGAGACTATGAATTTAAAACCAATTTCGAGCTAGCGTTTTTTAAGGTGAAATTTATTAGGGATTATAAAAATTTGTTTAGATTGAAAAACTATATCATATGTATGGTATATACATATCTCCCATACAACCGGAAATTTGTTTGAAAGGCGCTCAAATTAGTCTGTATGTACGCAAAAATATTTTTTTATTAATAAAAATGCATTTGTATTTTTTCACTTCACTTCTTCAACTAAATATCCTCTACACGTTTCCGACACCAGCGCATCGTCGAATTACTCAAATGTGATTAATTCATGCATTTGCGCCTGTTTGCACGTCTATCTAATTTGCCAGTGGCTAACAGCGAACAAATGCTTGAGAATTAGATTTCTGGCAGCCTGCAATAGCATGGCTGGATAATTGAAGATGGTGATTGACATGAATGACTTTGAAGAGAATAGGGCGACACAGTTAAAATGCAAATAAAAAGGGGAAATTGAGGGTTAACCCTCGTAGTAGTCGATGACATCCATCGAAATCCAAAAATAACAGAAATTGTTGTTATCCTCGTTAGATTTAGGCATATGGCCACTTAAAGGCAGACGCTGCCCTCGGGATATTTTAACACTTTGTGCACTTGAAAACACGCTCTCCTTCTCTACTGCACTCACTTTTCGTATGTGGAAGATTGTTTTAGAGGATTTTATTAATTTAAAAAACTTAAGCAATTCAATTCAATAAAAATGAACTCAAACAGTTATTTTATGTACTTAAATACCCAATTTTGGTCAAAGCAATTCAATGCCCCGGCACATGTGGTCTACAAGGTGCGTTCCAAAATAAACAGGACTTTTTGAATCAGCGTTAGAATCTGCTGTCTTTATCGATTGTCCAGAATTTCATGACATTTCATCAATTGGAAGTGAAGTTATTGCATATTAAGTGCCAGTATGTTTGTGTTATCGGTGCGAAAATGAGCTTCGAACAAAGAGCCAACATTAAATGTTGTTTTAAAGTTGGTAAAACTTTTACTGAAACGTTTCAATTGATGAAACAAGTTTATGGCGATGATTGCCTATCCCGTAGCAGAGTGCACGAGTGGTTTCAACGTTTTCAAAGTGGTCGTGAGGACATACAAGTAAATGACGATCAACATGTGGGCCAATCAAAATCCGTGATCACCGAAAATTCCATCGAAACTGTGCGTGAATTCATCAAAAATCAGTCGAAATCATGATTGAAATTCATGGAAATGGAATTGAACATCTTCAAAACATCGATTAATCGCATTTTGACCGAACATTTGGGCTTACGAAAGGTGTGTGCATGGTTTTTTCCGCACAAATTGACTGACGACCAAAAATTGCTCGGAATCCATCATTCGATCGACGCTTGTGACCGATTATTTAAGCAAAAATCACATTTTAACCATTAACCACTCCTCGCATTCACCTGATATGGCACCGAGCGACTTTTTCCTTTTCCGAAAAATGCATTTGCTCATGAAAGGAAAACGTTGTGCAGACGTAGTGGCCATTCAAAAGGCTTGCACATTCGTTCGACATGCTTTTGGAGCGTGCAAAAAGCAGTTTTGAAGCAGAAGGAGACCATTTTGAACAAAATAAATTGATTTTGCCGAAAAACCCATTTGTTCTGTTTACTTTGGAACGCACCTTGTATATATACTTTTATAATATGAATAAGATCCTCGATTTACTGTATGAATGCCACCTTCATGATGGTTTTATAAAAAATATCATAATTTTGATTGCCGTAGGTTTAACCTCTCTATGAAAAACTAAAATTGCAATTAAAATGTACATTATTTAGCACGCGATATTTACTTTGCCTTATTGTTGACACCACAAATATTCATTAACTTGAAAATTATCATAAAAAATATAATTTTGATAAACCCGCCACCATACAATGTACGCTTGCGCACACCCTTGCCCCGTGCACGCGCCAAATGACGCGGTCAAAAATGCAAACAAAGTGGAATATTGATTCCCATCGGGGTTGGCAACGCGCTCAACACGTTAAGTAGCGCACAAGGGGCATAAGGGCGAGATGCAACGCGAGATGATTTTAAGAACGCATATTATTCGGAGTATCCGGCGAACGGGGCAGCAGACGGTGATGATCAAAAACAAAAATATGCTACTCAAGTTAGGGTGTTAGAGTGTTTGGGTGTTAGGGCCGACCGTTAAACACGCACTTTCCACAGAATCGAGTGCTTTTCGAAAGACGCATTAATTCTGTTGAAATAATCCCACATGTCAAATGCTCAACCACCGAGGCAACGGCGCTGGTGTGCACTCTGGACGAGTCATTGCAACCGCATGAATCGGACACATCGACATTTGTACAGCCATCCCAAAACAAAAAAAGGGAAAATATTGAAATTGCCATTGTCAAGGGATGTTGCACACATATACATACATGCGTACGTGTGTCAAATGCGTGCGTGCACCTACCGAATATAAAAATATGTATGTATGGTGTTCGTATTTCAACAAGTCACGCGAGTACACAGCAGGGAGCATTTTTTCATTAGAACTTCTGTGCATCAATGCAAGCCTAAATACACACACACACCCACACACACTACGTGTAACATGCATGCGGAAAGCAACAATTTACTCCTTGAAATAAATGTGGCAGACTGCATATTTGCTTAAGTGCACACATTGAGTGGATTTTGAAAAGCAAATTGGAATTTCATTTTATGGCCTACACATACAACATAAGCATCTGCATTAAGTCCAAACCCCGTCTTGTTCCCAAATCGTGCCCTATACAGTTCTTCCGTTACTCAGCCACACCCATGCTGTATGTATGTATGTATGTATTGTGTATGAATGTGTTTGTTCAGCTCATAGGAAATGTGATCGATCACTCTTTTCAGTTTGACAGTATCTATTTAAAAGATTAACTACACTCCACTATTTGTGAGGAAGTACCAGACGTTGTCTACAGCAGTCAGCCGGCTATAGCAAATTCAGGCATACAGTTATGTATGTATGTATGTTTATAATACATGTACGATGTGGTTGCATAAAGTAAATGCTTTCAATTTTAAAGTAAGCGACTGCTATTCGGTGAGTCGTGGTTTTGAAGCCTATTTTTAGGCTCTTAACCCATCTGCCCCATATTTTGTTGTTTGTTGTTGTACTATTTATTTTATAATATAGAAATATTCGCCATGTTAGTTGCGTAATCATTTATGATGGTGTCAAAATTATTCGAAAAAGTGAACTCAGCTTCCTGATATATATTTCAGGCAGAGAATATATGATTTGATTTCAATTGAACGCATATTTAGGAATAACTAACTACCAAAATGTTTAAATAATAATTTTTCAGTTTCACCGAGTCAAAAATTTAATTCCATAGAAATAGAAAAAAATTAAGTAATACTTATTTGTACATGTCAGCGAGTCACTTTGTGATAAAACTGGCATCGGTGCAATGTCACATCGGAATTTAAGTGTGTTCTACTAATGGATAGCCGAGTTTCGCGGGAACTTGGTCAGAGTTGGGCGACCATCGGTTCATGCGCTGTCACAAAGTCCTTCTGGACCAAGATCGATCGTAAGCGATCTAGTTAGTGTCCTCAGTAAGGCTAGCCTCTCCTTAATAGGCAATTACCGTATCGTAGTCCATGCTAAAAGGTTGAAAATCTTTGGTAAAGACGAGGTGTATAAGCACTTCCTTCTTGGTCCCACGTTTGCATCTCAAACAAAGAACTTTCCGATTTGCCACCGAACTAGTGGTAATAGAAATTAAACGCTTGAACAAATTTTTATTGGCCACAAGGCACTTTACTGATTTGTGAGTTCGAATTACAGGAGTTCTATTTTTATGGCAACACAAAGAACTAGCAGTCTAAGTGCGATATTTGGAACAGCCATCTAACCTAACCTATTTACATAAGTTTTAAGGTTTAAAGAGAAAGCTTTTAAGAGAAACGTTTGCTCAAAGGAAGTTTGTTTATGCCAACGAAAATTAATCAAAATCATATTACAGCAGCGCGAATGAAAAGAAATACTCGTCTCTCAATGGAGCACAATTTATCCATGCCTATAGAGGAGTCTGGTGAAATAAATAATGAAATCAATGAAAGTGTGAATTACGTATTAATGAAAAAACATAACATTTGCTTGCTTTTTTAAGAACAAACATGCATACATACAAACATACATATGCACATATCTTAGACGAGCATTCATAAATCTCAAACTTTACAATATGAAGAATATCATCGGGCACACACACATTTTTACTGTTTTCTGAATTGAATGGGAAATTTACGCAGCTTTTGGCCGACATTTAAGTGTCATGTGATGCCATCAGCCATCACCAGATCCCGCCATCAACAAATCCATTATTTCAAGCACATTTTTGTCAAAATTGAAAATTAATCGAGCAACCGCAGACTTTTTAATATGAATGTGCATAAGGATAAGTATATGTATATGTACATACAAGTATTAACAGTATACCAACAAATACAGTGTACATAAGTTCCTCAAACTGGAGATTTAGAGATTTTTTGGAACCACCTTTTTTAATTGAGACATACTAGTGCTTCCGGAGTTGTTTACTTTTTTGAATCAGTCTCTAACCTCAAACTTAATTCGATTCATAATATTTCGGAAATTATAATCTTTACATAAGTATCAGCCAATATTTTTGTAATGAAAAATTTAATTAAACTGTGCTAAAAATCACTTCAAATGAATAGCCAAAGTGATGTTGCACTCTTATACAAACTATAAAGTGACTTCCAGAAGGCAAATGCAAACATATGGCGCGCAAATTTATGCCGCAATCTTATCCAAAAATTTTAATTGGCACGCATTTTTTATTTGCATACTGGATGTACACACATACATAAGTACATATGTATGTATGGCTCTAGAAATGAATGGGCTACGAAGCCATGCGCTAGAAACATATCTTGACAGATCAAAGTGTTTGAGCGACGCCCTCATCGCTTAACTTATAATTTGATGTGATCCATTTCCACATAAAACAAACATGTAAGCGGCATGGGTGCGTATTTTTAGCAGCCTACTGGAAATTTAATGAGAATCCGATCTTGTGTCGATATGTATATACTAGGGTGGGTCAATGGTGCTTTGAGATACTATTTTCAACAAACATAACACACTTCTTGAAATACATTAGGGGTATTCGCTTGCTCTTGCAAGATTGCAGATTGCAAAAATACTATACCGAAATATACAAGGGCACGAGAGCACCCATTGCAGAATCTAGTGATATATGAATGGCTAATTCGGTCAATTTGTTGTGAATGACTATTAATTATTTTTAACAAAAAAACTGTAACAAATCTTTATATTTTAAATAGAAATAATAAAATTTATTTAAAACTTACCTTCCTCAACAATTTAACGACGTAATATGTCTTTATGTAAAATGACAGCTAAAACAGGGTTGCAATTATATTTTTACGTGACATTGCATGCAAATATACATAGGTTTTGGTCTGACATATTTACAGCCATTGCAAATAATTTTCTGCGTGTATTTGTTGTTGTGCCGGTGAACCAAGAGGGCCTTGCACCGTGCAAGGGTTTTGCAAGAGCAAGAGAATACCCCTATTGTATAAATTCACAGCCACACATAAGTTCACATAAATTTTAACTTTATACCCTTGGCATTAATTCCCGTGCGTGCAAATTATATATAACCTAACGAAAATTTCTATTACTGACTGACCAATATTTCAAATGTGCCAAACAATTAATTCAACACTAGAAATAGTATTTGTTACTGAATTCGCAATCAACAAGCGAAACATCAATTTTTGTTTTGATAGAATTAAAAGAGTTTTACAGTTATGTTAAGTGTTGCTCTGTATTCTCATATGTTTCATGTGCTCCTTGTGGAAATACTAGACAAATTTAAATGAAAAATATTAATTTTTATAATTTCAATAATTACGCTTATTATTATAAAATATTAAAAAAAATTAGTACACGTTATAATTATTAAAAGAAACACATACATACATAAATTAACGATATTTATTGAAATGACAATGCCATAATTTATTTGTAAACACTAAAAGTTTGAATAGCACTGCATGTTGAACTGTCATCATTCATTACAAAGATTAGTCATCAGCTGTATAATTTTGTGAGGCCATCAAAATATTTACAAAAAACGATTTATTTAAATTAATTTCCAACAGTTAGAGTAACTTTATCGTAAAGTTAAATCAAAAACAAATATTAAAATGAATCGTCTGTTTGGAAAAGGTAAGCCCAAGGAGCCAGCACCAAATCTAAACGATTGTATTGCCGGGGTAAGTTTTCACAATACTTAACAAAAGAAATGTTTTGTTCTAAATAAACAAGTATTTATGATTGGAAATCGTACCTTTTGAAGGTTGATACTCGTGCGAATAACATCGAGGAAAAGATTACAAAGCTGGATAATGAATTGCGTAAATATCGTGAACAAATGTCGAAAATGCGCGAAGGACCGGCTAAAAACTCTGTAAAGCAGCGTGCTATGCGTGTGCTGAAACAGAAGAAGGCGTAGGCGCTCTGATGAGTTATAAAAGATATTTGTATTTACTGTGATTTTAATTGTAGTTATGAACAACAAGTTGAAGCACTGCGTAATCAGTCATTCAATATGGAACAGGCTAACTATGCTGCACAATCGCTAAAAGACACACAAGCTACTGTAGCTGCAATGAAGGATGGTGTCAAACAAATGCAGAAGGAATTCAAGAAAGTCAATATCGATCAAATTGAGGTGAGTACGATTTGGTATGCACGTGCACAATTATTTCACCAGAAATTTTTTGGAATATGCTATTAAAGGATATCCAAGACGATATGGCCGATATGCTGGAACAAGCAGATGAGGTACAAGAAGCTTTAGGACGTACATATGGCATGCCAGAAGTTGACGATGATGAACTGCAAGCAGAATTGGATGCACTAGGTGATGAAATAGCACTCGATGATGATACCAGCTACTTGGATGACATGGTGAAAGCACCATCAGCTCCCGATAAGGAACCAGGTGCCGATAGTATTGTACCCGGCAGTAAAGTATGTATAAAGATTGATACAATGAAGGAGAATTTTATTTTAAATATGTTTACAGAGTGGAATTGAAACTGACGAGTTTGGCTTGCCTAAAGTGCCCACTTCGGTTAAAACGTCTTAAAAACATTTAGTTCGTTTTGCGTCTCTAGTAAGATGTCAAAATAGCAACGTTAATTAAGAGAATTTAAAGCTGTAATAATTGAAATGGATTTTTTATGTCTGCTTTCTTGTAAACATTTTATTTTTAGAATCATCATTAAATAAGCTTCAAACATACATAAAAACTAAGTTGTTATTCGCTCCGTGTCTATATTTCATTGGGTCACTTCAGTTGGTAACTAATATTTTTTTGTTTACACTAACATTCGTTTCAGTCTACACAATACTTTCTTAATTAAAAGACATAATCTCCAGCGTCTTCTGATGTTTTATTTATCAAATCTTATATACTTCTTTTATAAGAAATTTTTAACAAAAATGTGTAATTCGAAATTTTAGTGTCTTGAGTATAAATGTATATGTAATGTATAGCGAACATTTAACAATGCTACTTGGCACAGTTGCATTTAAAAGTATGGCAACATTTATGTGTATTTTATTTCATTGACCTATGAACATATTAATACAAAGGTATGTTACACACCTGGACTATTCACTTGTGAAGTTACATAGAAATACTCGTATACATTTAAACAATTGTGCATAATACTTTTACTTACAATATACATACATACACTTAATTATTTCATAGAGCTTAAACAAAAAACAAACAACAGTGCGTCAAAGTAATTCTATTGCCATTGGTGTATTATTTTTAAATGTTTGTGCACTAAATGTTTGAAAAATTGGGAAGATTTTATTGTCAATTGAAACCAATGAAGTCTTCAGAATTGAAAAAGTTTATAAACATTTCTAAAATTCGGAAGCAAAAATTTAGTTAGCACAACAACATCGTCAAAAAAGTGTAAAAAGGTGGCTAGGAGCTTTGCAGACCAACGGTTGTGCTCAAAAAAGCGGTTTAAAATCTAGATATGTATGAAGAAACATTTTAGAAAAATATTTAGATAAAATTAAAAAAAAATGAAAATTCAATATAACTTGGTTTAATATGTGATTCACGGAACGTAGTGACATCATCATTTGTTTTCGCATAATCAAAAAAAAACATATATTTAAAATAAAACGTAAATTTGAATAAACCTTATTGTGCAAAAGACATAGACATTATAATATTTATAAATTTTTAGTCGGCTGCCTGTGTCTCTATTTTAGTTTTTTAAGTACTTTACAGAGTATCGATTATTTCAACTATATAGATGGCTGGAAAATCACAATTATTATTTTTAAATAAACCATAAATCAATAAACCCGATTTTTTGTTTTTGTTTTACAATTGTATATAATTATAAATATATCCTTGTCGTAGCACAATTCACAAACTATAAATTTAAAAAGACGGCCACGAAATTTTACTAATTCGACATAGTACACTTTCTATCAAGATATGTTTCCATGTATTTACATTTTTATTATTATTTTACGAATAGAACTTTCAGTTTACAACAAATGACAGACTTTGTTAAACAAGGACAGACTTTAGCTTAATCCATAAGAATAATTTGGTAAACTTTAGTAAAAACTTGAATTATGTTAAAACTATTATTGCCTAATCGTGTATTGGGACTTACATATGTAGATTTGATTAGGGACGTACACAGCTACATGCATAAGTAATTAAAATAACATACTGATATTGTTCTTGTATTTGGACTATTTCTTTGCTTACTTGATTAACTTGTGCGAAATGGTTGTGGAGCAGGTTGCATATAATGCGGTTAAGTGGAAATTTAAAATATTTTTAAAATCATCTGTAGCTTTCAAATACTTATGAATATAGAATAACTTTTATATATGTATATACATATGTACACGTATATATTATTGCGTACTTTTTTTTCAACTTAATCTAATGCGAAGCACATTCTTAACGGTGGTGCAAAATATGAAAACAAAACGAAACACAAAATAAAATCAAATAACTAAAGAACATTAAAATACGACAATAATCGAAATATACATAAATATAACATTCGCATGACAGTCTCAATTTTCATATACTCAAACACAGCCGATTTGCTTATGCAAGCGCTTATTCATATATTTAGCAGGAGGCGCGCAATACAAGCTCGTATTGGTCACATATAAATAGGCATCCAACATACTCTCATCTTTCACTTCATGCTGCGAGATGCTTCCACGAAAACTGCACCAGTCCCTGGCACGAGTATAACTAAATAGTGCATTGTGACGACGGGGCAGGTGAATTTTTTCTGCGCATATGCCTGTTAAGTAGACATCTTCGATGTGTATGAAGGTGGTATTTAGAGCGGCTTGGTATAATCGTGGTACCACGTCGGCAGACATAACATATGCGGAGCCGCTCAAGTATTTTGGATATTTATCGCCCGGAAACATGTAGTATGGCATATACCATTTATTGCTAACCAACGACACTGGTCGTGAGGAACAAAATAAATGACCTCCCAGGTAATTTCTGGTAATGTTGAAGCGATTTCGTGGTAATAACACATGGTATGTGTTTGTGTCATACAAATCCAAAGTATCGTTGTAGAGCGGTATCGTGCCACCTAATAGGTAGTGCAGAAGATTTGGCACATTTAGGAAAGTATCATCGTCCACTTTCATAAAGAATGCCGATCGCCGTGCGCAACGTTGAGTCATCCATTTTAGAGCAAGCACTGATTTGAGGGTCAAATTGTTATAAGTATCGATGAAATTTTCTTGTATAATATCGCCGTATTGTTCGAACTCTGAGCGTATAAGTGATGATGTTTCATTTGACGGATCAGCATTGGGTCCATGACGACCCAACATAAAGTAAACTTTTACCGGTATCACAACAGGAATAGTACGTGTGTCCTGAAATGTTCAAATAATCGAAAAAATGAGCAAAGTCAAAATATTCTATTATTTCTAACTTTAAGAGCACTTACATTTGTTGACAGATTTAGGAATTTGCTATAGTATTGTAAACGTTCTGGCGACGGTTCCAAGTATTGACCTTCAAAACGCTTATGTAGTTTCGCAAACATGCCAATATTGAAGTGAGATGTGTTGCCCCATGTTTCACGTATGACTTGTCTGAAATAATTATTTTTTTATTAATATATCTTTATGAACATGAGTATATATATTTTGCATATATCAAACCTTATGGCAAAGTTCTGTATACTTGAACAAACAACAACCAGTAGAAACAACTTATTTTGACACACATGCTGAGGTTCCAGAATCACTGTGTTGTTATCAGGTAGCACATAATCAGCTAAATTCCTGGACGTATTGAAGCCCCAATCCGGTAGTGCAGCTGTAACAAATAGACAAATATTAAAAATAAATATTGTACTTTTGAATTCTATAGTGAATAATGCACATTTTGTATTTCATTTATAATATACACTGATACTTACTATGTCGTGTGTGCATGTTCGGAATAAGTGGCATGTAGAATGACATTAACATTAAAAGTAATATCATTGTACAACATATTATACGTATTACAGCACGTTTTCGCCAACGCAATCCCGACATCATTATTTGAATGAAGGAAAACTCGTGCTTTCCATAATACTGCTGCGATGTCCTCTTATACTCCAGCTCTTCATCACTACAATCCATATCACTATTGCCAACCTCTGCTGTTTCCAAGTCAGTTGAGGAATATATATCCGTGATGTCGCGCTTGTGATGACTCCTTTGTGGCAGTAATAAGCACTTTTCACGTTGACCCGGAACCATTTTGCGTGCAACAAACGTTAGCTATCAGCATATTCAATCTAAAGTGCATTAATTGGTCCTGAAGCGACCTTAATTGATGTAGTTGTTATTTTTTAAGCCTGCGTAGAGTAAATGATGCATGCAACACCTGTTTCCTTTGTCGACCGGTTTAGAACTACATTGATCACGAGTATTTCGAGTAAACCCCTCAAATCTTATTTTATTACGTTTGTAGGTATTTACGTATGTATTTAGGAAGACAAGTACCCAGCACAGTATCACTTACTATTTTACAGTAGATAAAGAGACACTATTCAATATAATTTCAAATATTACCATGTTAATAAAATGATTAATTTCACACTGATAAACAATTTTATAGCAACTGCAGCAGAGTAATTTACCAACAAATGTGCAAACAAATAATTGATTGAATTGACCGCATAACAGCTGTCGGCCAGAGGTACCGACTCTCAATATTTACTGGGAGCTTATTCTCTTTTTCTGTAAGGAATTCTCTCTTCATTGTGATATTGAGTTATCATATATTAGCATTATGTAAAAATCCATATTTATTTAATAATTTAATAATTCTTTTGCCAAAAGTGGCAAGACTTAATTGACCAAGTGTGGTTATACACTTGGATTCAAATAAAACATAATAAAGTCGCATTTTATGTTTCTGCGAAGTAATCGGTTACGAAATGAAACGTTCATAATCTTATGATATTGGCGACCCTATTCTCAGCACAAAACAAAAAAGCACAAAATAAATTGTTGGTAAATTGTATTCTAAAAGTGCTTTGGGTTTTCTTGTTGTAGCTCCGGTTTTAATTTAGATTTTGTGTATTAACATTTATAAATTTTTGTGAACTAAATCCCGAAAATATTTTTGCAACAAATAAACGGACGATATTTGTGTGCATATGTTACATGTAATGAAAACTTAAATTTATGTAAATTCAATCGAATAAATTCTGACACGCAGTACAAATGCACCAACCTATAATCTATACGTTGTAGAGTGGGCATACATGTAAGAAGGCAGAAAGTTACTGACGTGTCGCTGTGATCGATTTCAAAAATAACTAATGTAAATATTGTAGGTTATTGAAAGCGTTGACAATTTTAATCACAATAAACGTTCTTTTAGAAATATGACTGTGCGCCGTCGACAGGAAACGAATGGGATGTCGGCTGATGAAAGTGACAAGCAGAAATTGCTGGTCGAAACACCACCGTCGGACTGTTCATCGAATGTAAATGATGAATTTCATGAGAAAACAGATATACGCGGCGATCGCGGAAATATTGCCATACTTTTCTTCCTCTACGTAATGCAAGGTATACCATTGGGTCTGATAGCGGCCGTTCCGATGCTTTTGCAGAATCGTGGAGCTAGTTATAAACAGCAAGCCGAATTTTCCTTCGCGTATTGGCCTTTTAGTATGAAACTTTTATGGGCGCCAATTGTTGATTCCATCTACTTTCGGCGATTTGGAAGACGAAAATCATGGTTGGTTCCATCGCAATATCTAATTGGTATCTTTATGCTTTTCCTATCATGGCAAGTAGAACGATGGTTAGGTGGTAATGGGTCTGATCCCAATGTACCATTCTTAACCATGCTGTTTTTTTTACTTAACTTTTTGGCCGCTACCCAAGATATTGCTGTAGATGGTTGGGCGCTTACTATGTTGAAGCGATGCAATGTTGGTTATGCGTCCACATGCAATAGTGTGGGCCAAACCGCTGGCTATTTTCTAGGCTATGTGGTCTTTATAGCGCTGGAATCAAAAGACTTTTGCAACAATTATCTACGCACAGAACCGTTGGATACAGGACTTGTGACATTGCCTGAATTTTTATGGTTCTGGGGAGTTTGTTTCATGGTAGTGACGACTTTAGTGGCGATCTTTAAAAAGGAGAACGATGTACAGGATGCACATACGGCGGCACGTTACACCGATGAACACGAGTTGAATCTACGCGAGAGCTACAAAATTCTCTTTGACATGGTGCGCATGCGCCCCATACAAATTTTAGCCGCTATATTGTTAACCGTCAAAGTTACTTTTGCCGCCTGTGATGCAGTCACATCATTAAAATTAATCGATGCTGGTGTGCCAAAAGAGAAGTTAGCGCTACTGGTTGTGCCCATAATCCCATTGCAAATAGTGTTGCCACTAATCGTGAGCCGTTATACCCACGGACCACGCCCAATGGAGATATATGTGAAAGCCATACCATATCGAATTGTCTTTAGTACGATAGCGGCCATCATTACTTATTGCACACCTTTTATGATATCGAACGGCCATGTACCCATCTACTACTATGTGCTCTTAATTGTTAATTACGCATTGTACCAGGTGTTCCTCTACTGCATGTTCGTCGCTGTAATGGCATTTTTCGCGAAAATTTCCGATCCTGCAGTAGGTGGTACATACATGACATTCCTCAACACACTGTCGAATCTGGGAGGAAACTGGCCAAACACTGTGGTTTTGTGGTTGGTGGATGTACTAACATGGCAAGAGTGTACCCATGTAGACCCAAAAGTGGCCGCACAAAATAGTTGTCTGACAAAAACACAAAAATCGGTAAGTCTATTTGAAATATAATTTTATATCATAAATAATAAATGTTTAATTAGGAATGCGAGGCCGCCGGTGGTGAATGTAAAATTGTCTTCGATGGCTACTACATTGAATCGATTATATGTATAGTATATGGCATTGTGTGGTTGTTGTGTGTTCGGCGTTGGATAAACTATTTGCAAAACTTGCCCACGCGAAGTTGGTTGGTCGTTAAAAAGGGAAAGAGTGCTGGCAGTGCCAAAAAGTCAAGATAGCAATTCATTGTATGACATGAGGAGGATGATGGTCACACCCACCTGTTGGATGACTTTAAGGTTGACGCGGTGGAAGAGTTGGAGGTGTATACTAAATCTGTGCGGAATATACATGCTTCGCCGATTTAAAACACAATTTGTTATGCCCTTTAGTATAGAATTAACATAATACAATATTTGTTTGAAAATTCCAATAATATGCTTTTATATGTATGTGAAAATATAGTGCAATTGAATTTTAGTTGTAAGGTATGCATTTGCTTAACCAGTGGTTCAATACAAAAACAATCGCCTTGCTGTCAAAAAGTTGTTGCAATCTATGGCAAAAACTGTGTGAGAGTAATGAGAATTGTGAAAATTGATGTTCGTCTTGTCCTAATATTAATTAAAATATAATACTGCAAAACTTGTATTTATATAAAAAAAAGGAAATTCCTACAGCTTAAGATTTGATGTAAATTCCTACATAAGTTATTTGTAAAAATTTTGGAGAATTGAAAAAAATAAGACTCAAATATGCAGCCCGAATAATAGATGTTGTTTTATTCCAGCCTTTTTGTGTTTTGCGTGGTACATACAAAAATTTATATTATACATTTTCTATGCTGTATTAAATATTACTCCTTCCGAACACTAGCAAGCAAATCCAACCCCTTAGTACGTAATTGTAATTCGTTTGTGTTACACTTTACAGACTACTTTTTTCGTTTATATTCAATAATATTTCCATGAGTCGGCCGATTCGGGGTTCTTCTGCTTACTTTTACGCTCGATTAATCCAGCCAAATGCTCTGAACGCATAGACAATGAATCAATTTTTTCTACCAGTTGCTGGTAGGGACTCAGAGGTTGAGTTCCCATAACAACGTGTCCCAATTTTGAGTCAATTTTGGCATTTAAACGAGCATTGCGAATTAAGTTGACAATCCAGCATTCAGCTTCGCTAGGTTTCATGTTCAGCTTGTCAGCAAGCATACTAATCGTGATGCACTGATGAATACGGCAGAAAGTTTCGAAAATCATTAGACGAGCGTCCTCGACGAATTCACTCAAACAGGCGACAATGAAGAAGTCATTCAAAATCACAGTTTGGCATTCGTGCAGTTTTAAACGAGCACCTTCAAAATCAAAGTTCACATAAAGACATTCAAGGAACTCTGTTATGGGGTCACGGTAGGTGTACGATTCTTGCTGTATCACCTTGATGAGGTCCTTGAGTGCGTTGCGACGCGTACGATTGATGATGACAGCAGTGGCCAAATACCGCATAATGTGTGGGCACATTGTTTGTATAGCATTCAAATAGAGAGGCTTATACAAGAACATATCAATAATAAGATCACGACCTTTGGGATGATTGAAGAATACCAACACTGACCAGTGGATCAACCAGGTCCGTTGTTGAAGTGCCTGTATTGTAGTAAAATTGGCATTGTCGATATAGTCGCGCAAGCGTGTCAAATCTTCCAAAGCTGTATTCCAATTCAAGGTCAGAATTTCAGCTGCCAATTTTCCCCATAATACATTAAGGTAGTTCTATAACAAAAAAAGCAATATATAACATTTCTTAGCAATATTCATAAATTATGTAAAACAATATACCTTGTCGTTTGGTGACATCACAATCAGGCAGAAATATAAGTAGGACGTTGATTCTTGGTAGTTACCGCACTCATACAAATACTTAGCCAGCTTGTATGCACTTTCCAAATGTTCCACCTTAAAGTTGTAATCCTTTTGCAGAGCATTAACAAAAGTTTTGGAGTCTTTCATGCTCTCACCATTCTTAAGAATATCGGTAGCTTTCATAATCGGTGCTACTTCATTTTGCAATTGCTTTAGTGTAGCCAGCACCTCAGCCTTGCGTTGCACCAACTCTTCCGGCATTTCTTGACTAAGGTTTAAACGTTTACGTGTGTCCATGGTGTAATCGATCATGTTGGTTTTGTTGACCGTATCTAGGATGTATTCCAACAATTCTTGTTGATTGTATATCTAAAATAATAGAAATAATAAATATTTTACAAAAAAAAATACATAGAAAATGACTACAAAGCGAATGAAATATTTCTAACCTCCTTTCCGCACAAGAATTCCAACAACGGGAAAGTAAGATGCCTGTCCAAAAATTGACAATTTATTCTTGTTAAATCGAATTGCGCCATTCTGAAAGTTAGTTTTTCACTGTTTGGAGAATATTTTCAAAGGTTTCACGATAGTTTGGCGTACAAATAACGTGCTGACAAAGCTTAGACGTCGCCTATTCTTTGCGAAGAACAGGTAAAAAGAAATATACAATGACAATATAGAGCGACATCTAGTGGGAAATTTTTATTGAATAGGGATGCCAACATTCAATAAAGTAGGCTACAACTTTTATTAAAACAAACTAGTCACCGATAAATATGTATAATGTCGATATATGTATATCGATATACAACGTAAGTATTCCAAATAATTACTAAACGTTTAGGATAACTTGCGACAAATCTTTTTTTAAGAGATAAAAATAGTAAACATTTTTGTGGTAGTAATATTAACATAATTCATTTTATGAGAGATATTTTTATTTCACAAAGTATATTTTATTTGTACATCTTAGTTTGAATACATGGTTTATCACATTAAACTAGAAGTCTTTCAATTTCGTGCTGAATTGATTGGATTTGCGATTTTAGCTGTGAGCCATCATTTGTTGTAACCGAACACGCTACAATTGGTCTAGATACGCCACATGCACGTCCCAATGCCTGCTTGGAACGTACAAACACGTAGGGAACATTTTTATCTTCACATAATAAGGGCAAATGCAAAAGGATTTCGATTGGTTCTGTATCAGCAGCCATTACAATAATATCGGAAAGTCCCCGATTAAGGGTCTTAGTGGCTTCGTTGGCTCCCTTCCGGAGTTGATTGTAGTTTAGCGCTTGCTGCAATAAGTTCATTATCTTCGCCGTGAGTTGAGCATCAGCAAGCGGGAATGCTTTTGGACTGACTTCTTCGGTCTGAAATTTATATTTTTTTTGTAATATATCAACACACACTATTCGAATTTAAAACTCACCATTTTGATATAAATTAGCTGTTATTTTAGTAAAAATTTAAAAAATTCAACGCAACCTCTCGGCTAATATTTAACTTGGCTAATATTTAACTTGGCTTCACTGAGGGCAATAGAATAGTAAATAACTTGGCAAAGGGAACAAGAAGAAATGAGCAGATAAAAACACGTGTATGGTTGCCAATCACCCCTTTACAAATGACAATTATAACACTGAGTCCCTATTTGACATAATTCGACTTATAAAACTAATATAATTAAATCTTTCAGAATTTGTTTTTGTTCGTAAAATATGCAACTATATGTTAGAAGATTTTTATTAATTGAATATAAAATTAACATTAAATTAAAATTAACATTTTAAGATTTTTGAGTTCGAACTGGTGAATGCGATAGTCTGGCAAGGGATCTGTTTACTATTTGAGTCTGTGGTGTTTTTGTTTATTTCTTATACATATACTTTTTGAATACTATTCCTTTTCCAGCTGGATTTAATTCAAAATATTGTATAGTTTGAGCTCACTTTTCTTTCCTGTTAAATGTTAAAATGAGGAGGTCTTGTGCACCTTCAATGCTTAAAGAGCGAGAAATCGAAAAACGTAGAAGAATTGATAAATTATTTGAAAAAGGAGGGGACGCAGATGATAAAGTAAGTTCGACCACTCTGAATGAGCAAAGTTGGGGCACATCGAGGAACAGAAGCACTCAATTCGAAGAGCAAACAACTAAAGAAAATAATGATACTTTTAATACAAAAATTATTTTCAATGTGGTCTGGCGCGAAATGACAAAAAAGAAGCATAAAACATGGGACGGAGATGGCTTACTAGAAGTGCAACTGAACCCACCACGGGCTGTCCTTAAGGATAGCACCGGGAGATATATGGGTACTAATACAAAGTTTGAGATTAATAACTTGGAAGAAGGATATCAAATGATTGTAGGAGGCAGAGAGATTGAACTGCTGGAACAAATAACCGATGGTAACCAATATTTTGCTATAAGAAAACAGTATGCAGAGAACCGTTGGAATTCTGAGGAGAAAGTACAAAGTAAGGAAGCGAGCAAAAAGGGTAAGATAACTACACTTTTCCAAACCCCATATAAATTGGAGAATCAAACCTTGAATGATCGAATCAGTGAAACAAAAAACGTTCAGGATAAAAAGTTAACGAAAAAATTATCATTTAATGTCGTTTGGCGCGAAAAAACCACTAAGAAAAATAAGACCTGGAATGGAGATGGAGTATTTGATGTTGATTCTGACATTAAGAGAGGTGTACTTAAAGATGATAAAGGACAGGAGTTGGGTATAGAGGAAAACATTAACTTGTCTGATTTGGTGACTGGAGCAATATTGTTAATTGGGGATAAGGAAATTGAAATATTAGAAGTGGCGGCTAGCAATCAACCCCAAATATTAAACGAAGCAAAATCAAATATATTCATAAGCCGTGAAAATAAGCGGATCACAAAGTCAGAGGGCTTCATTTTGCCGTCTCCTCCTCAAAATTATATTGGTATATTAAATCCTACAAATCTACCCATACATGCAGTGGAGGTCTCATATAGACTTACCCAACTTTTACGTCCACATCAAAAAGATGGAGTATCATTTCTTTATAAATGCGTCATGGGTTTTCAGAATCCAAAATATAGAGGCTGCATTCTTGCCGATGAAATGGGTTTGGGAAAAACCCTACAATGCCTTACTCTTGCGCATACATTATTGAAAGGAGGACCTTATGGTGATGAAAGAGTATTACATCGAGTTCTTATTGCTGCTCCCAGTAGTCTTACACGAAATTGGGAAAATGAAGTGACTAAATGGTTAAAATGCGAGCGTATGTATGCTTTTGTAGTAGGAGGAAAGCAAAAGTTGTGTTCCTATTCCAAGCAACAACACGTTCCGTTTGTAATTGCTTCTTATGAATTTCTGCTTTCAAATGTTGCTGAATTCCAGTGCTTAAAATTTGATATGCTAATTTGCGATGAAGGCCACAGATTGAAAAATGAATCAACTAAAATAGTAGCTGCCCTCCGCGAGCTGAACATCCCACGTCGAATAATAATCACTGGCACACCAGTACAAAACGATTTGAGTGAATTCTACTCTTTAATAGAATTCGTAAATCCCGGCATATTGGGCAGTTATGAAGAATTTCATTTACATTTCGAGATTCCTTTGCAACGAGGCCAATGCCCCGAAGCTTCCACGGAAGTAAAGAATTTAGCAGCTGAACGCAGCAGAGAACTTATGCAAATCTCTGAGACATTTATGCTTCGACGATTACAGAACGTGAATGGGCAATACTTGCCGAAAAAGTATGAGTATATTTGTTTCGTTCAACCATCGGAGCTTCAACAGTTTTTGTTGCAAAAAGCTCTTCATCTCTACACACAGCGAAAGGAAACAATTTTAAAAGATTTAACGCCATTGCAAATAATTACTGTATTGAAAAAGATTTGCAATCATCCTTCCTTGGTGGCGCGTACAAAAACGCCTAATCTACTGACACGCACTTTAGAACGTTGTTTGCCAGATTGTACGGAAATGGGACCCTTCGATTCGGCGAAACTAGAATTGGTACAACACTTCCTTATTTCGTCAGCAATACAAAATGGAGAAAAGTGTGTGCTAGTTTCAAATCATACCAAAACGCTTAACATGCTACAAGGTTTATGTGATTTTCTGAATATAAAAAGTCTACGGCTAGATGGCTCCACCAGTGTAGGAGAAAGGAATAATAATGTCGAAAAGTTCAACAGCGATTCAGATGACTCTCTAGTGTTTTTACTTAGCGCAAAAGCTGGTGGCGTTGGTCTCAATTTGATAGGAGCATCAAGATTGGTACTTTTCGATAATGACTGGAATCCCGCTATTGATGCGCAAGCAATATCACGTATATGGCGTGATGGTCAAACCAGCGATGTGCACATATATCGACTGGTAACTGCCGGTTGCATTGAAGAGAAAATATTTCAACGGCAGACAGCGAAGTTATCTTTGGGAGATTGTGTAATACAAAATGTTGGAAAAAATAATGAAAATATCATGAAGTTTACAGCTGAGGATCTTTCGAATTTATTCTGTTTGCAAGAAGATTATTCTATATGTCAAACTCACGAAAATTTAAATTGCAGTTGCAATGGTGATGGAGAGGTAGTAATGTATACTAATGGTTAAATTGTAATTATGTCAAAATCGCTATTTTTTTACAGAACTTGACATTGGAAACAAAACCAAGCAATCATAACATAAATGCATTGACAAATTGGAAACATTACAAGACACCTTTCGACACAAATTTCTTGGAGGTATTTTCATTTTTAATACCATGTTTATATATATTAAACATCTATATTTTTAGGCTGCTTGCCTGGAAAATGCAAGCGACAATCTCATGTTCATTTTTGGCACTCAGACTGAATAGTTTTATACTGTAAATATTTAATTTAATTTTAATATTGTATTATTTTATAATGAATATTATGTTCGACATTACTTTGAATCAATATTAGTTGCTTACTAATTTTTGACTGTTACAATTTTACACAAGCTAATCCTCGCTCTCTAACGAAATATTGCTGCCAAAACGTTGATATAAATGTGATTTTAATTCA
Organism: Bactrocera neohumeralis; assembly: GCF_024586455.1. Classification (NCBI taxonomy): domain Eukaryota; kingdom Metazoa; phylum Arthropoda; class Insecta; order Diptera; family Tephritidae; genus Bactrocera; species Bactrocera neohumeralis. The sequence goes on from NC_065923.1 coordinate 6,246,478, forward strand.
TTCATTTCGGCTTTGATTTCGTTAGCTTTCACTTCAATTGCCGCAATTTCCTTTAATGTTTGCTCTTTAACCTCAGCCAATAATTCCTAATAAGGTAAATATATATTTTTTTGTTAATTCATAAATTTATAAACAATAAAAAACAAGTATTTATATAAGTTATACCTGTGTTTTTGTCAATTTGTGTGTGAGAAAAACTTCACCAAACAAGAATGGTATTTCTTCGTCTTCGTCGAAAAGCTCGATTTCATCCAGTGCCTCCTCGACACTCTTTAAATCGTTCTTTTTCATGTCCAATTCCATTTTGAGATCATCCATACGGGCATTGTGCTTTGCAAAACGATTGATTTTCTGTTGGTCTTCAAATGAGATGTGCACATCGTCCTGTATAAACACCAAAGCATTGTTTTTGTATAATTCAATGAAAATGTGAGTAATTGGACCAATACTGCGGCCGGGTGAGGTTAGTTCGTAACTGCAATCGCAGTTAATACTAACTTATATACACTACCTACCGCTTGGAAGACTTTATTATTGCCTGATGAAACTTTCGCAGCCATTTTTGATTGATATTTATGTATTAATTGATGATTTTAAAGTAATTTTCTTCACACCTGCTTGCGGTGATAAACAATGTAGTGAGTTTTAGCTAAATGTCAAATTTTTTTGGATGTGTTTAATAAGCTTATGGTGAAAGGTAGGTGTTGAGAAAACGTGTGAAAAGTTTGTGACTACATTTTACTTATAATTATTATTTTAATTAAAGTCTGAAAAGTTTTATAAGTTAGCATAAAAACAACAAAAAAAGTATTCAGCACACATGGGAAACATTTCAATACAAATTGAGACATGGTTTGCCTAAATTATAGTTTTGGCTTTATTTATTGTGAATCTTTAAACTGGTTTGTCGATAATGCAGTTTCTAATTCAATGACTGTTGGGAATTGTTTGGAATAAATAAATTTAAATTTTGCATTATTTTTTATTTTTTGCTTTTACATCCGCAATTTGTTGAATTTATATTTTTCTCCCTGAAAATCTTTGTACACAGTCTCAAATACAAAAACAAATTTGCATACTTGCATGTAAAAAATCCGGAATTGTGCACATGTACATATTAGTTAAAATTTCCGCACAACCGCGTGCAATTAAGCAAAACGAATGCGGAACGAATTAAGCGCACACAAACAAACTTATGGGCATAAATAAATAAATAAATACATTTAATTAAGTGCCGAAATATTCAACCACAAATTGATTCATGCACCCAGTAAGCCAAATGAGTTTATTACACATATATACATATGTATACATATATGTGTGTGTCTTTATTTAGATCTCTTTGTGCGTTTCTTTCAATTTTAATAACAATCCGGTATAAGTAAGTGATATCAATTTATTAATATTGGCTGCTCGAAATGCATAGAAGCGCAAGCATACACGGCGTATGAGTAACACAAAATACCAAAATGCGAAGTCATATGCATAGGTATATGTATGTATGTACATACATACATACATACGAATACAATAGGTTATTGTACTTTGCTTATTTTTTAAGGTAATTAATATGCAAATAAAAGTGCACACAAATTTTCAGTTTCGGTTTATTGGTGAATCGCACGGTTCTGGGGAAGCAAATTTGTGTTGAAAAATTTACGCGCGAAATAAACGCAATCAAATCAATTTTCGCACACGTGGGCAGGCGTTCGGTTGCCGGCCGGAAGGGAAATGGCGTGGTTGATATTCTGGATTTGGTTGCGCTCACTTACTAATTTCCAACATCATTTTTATTTACATACATATGTATATGAAAGTGTTTGCTTTGCTGTATGTATAGTACATATGTATTTCGGCATGCAATTAAAGCAAGAAGAACGTGACTCTGGTTTAGACAAATCTGCGCGTTTGCCACAAAGTGCAGTGTCCATTTTCTTATATCTACAAATATACAGAAGATTCTTTAATATGTACGAATGTATATAAAGTAGTGGGTGTAAAGCGGTCATGACGTCATCGATGATCTTAAATTTAGTGTGTGATCATTTAGTTGTTTGCAGATCCCTGTTGTTTACATATTATGTAAATGTGTTTGTATGCGTGTACGCTGCGCCGTCTAATAGCCGCAGCCTTGCAACATTTTCATTGAGCAGAAATTCTCTTCACCGACGTCATTAACACCTCCAAAAGTGTTTTTCCCAATTGTCTGACGTCTGATGTCGGGCGTGTGGTTGTGATGTGTGTGTGTGTGCGTGAGTGGGTATATTGTTTATGCCCGCATCGTGGTTTTGCATTTTCAGCAAATCTATAAAATTTTAGCACCTAAATATTGGGGTTTCGCTTTTGCGCTTTTTGTGTGTGAAAGTCTGTTGCTATTTATTGAGCATCGGCTTTTGTTGGCGTTGTTCTTTTATTTAAATGATATTAAATGCTAATTTTAGTTTGCCACGTCGTTGCTGGCGCGCATTTATTTAGGTAAACTAATATACATATTTATGCATACATATGTATGTATATATATGTGACTTGTTCGAAATGTTTAATTGAATATACGCACACCCATGTACATACATGTATGTTTCGTTCATTCAAGTGCGCTTACATAGGTGGACGAACCTTCCCCACCAGATGGCTGGACGGCGTCCTGTGCACTTTGGACACAAAATTGACATGGAAGTAATGGCGGAACTAATTAGTTTAGCACAGGGTCAGGATCACCATTTCATATATAGAAGAATTCAGAGTTTCTTTGCTCCACGGAGTCCTGGTTTTTTACGGTAGAAAGTGCTGCTGGCAACAACTGTAATTTTTTGAACTTTCAAAATATTACAACAATCAAAACTATGCGTCTCGTAACAAATATGTTGCTATATAAAAAATAGTACCCAAGTCAAGGGAAGTGGACTGCCATAAAAGATAAGGTCATTGTTGTTGTAGCGGCAGAAAAAAAATCCGGGTCCGTTCCGGTTACGTAAACCTGACTGTCGTGGGAAGGTTATTCTAACGAATTCTGCCGCTGCAACAACAAAAACAAGGTCTTTAAGCTGACGTAGGAGCGAGTAACGCACAGATGATTTTGTACTGAGTTAGATACTCAAATTTAGGTTTTGAAACGCCTTAATCTTTTCAAAAAAACTTTCATATTTACTTTTAAAAATTATAACTTATTGCAATATCACAAAAAAAAATCCAATAATTACAAGGCATTGGGCTGTCGGTAAACCAACATCTGAGTTCGGCCCAGTTGGGAGATCGTGCTCACGATTGCTTTCCAGTCAGCTTCTTGTCCTTCGGCTTCCTAATATAGGTCTTAAGGTAGAAGTTGCCGAACATCCACATCATAACCACGGCCTGTGTCACCGCAATGATTTGCCAAACTGTAGATACGGGACAGTCGCGCGCCACCACCAGTGGCCAAATCTGATGGACGAAGTCAATGGCGAATTGTACCAGCTGCAATTGTGTAATGTACTTTTTCCACCACAGCGACTTCTTCAGTTCCGTATCGATGGAGCTCAGCAGATAATACACGTACATGACGACGTGGACGAGTGCGTTGAGCATGCCAATTGTGCTTCCCTGACCGCCGACGCCACGCAAAATGATGTGCATGTATATGAAGGTCGTCATCATTATGTGATGGTAGACGTGCAGGACCGTTACTTGCTTGTAGCTTTTGCGCAGTATGAAGAACAGCGTCTCCAAATAATCGATAAACTTGTTGCTGATGTACAATAGAGCGCAGAATATTTCAAATTTTTTCGCCGGGTGATCCATGCTCATCGGCCGGATGCAGGCTAGTCCACCCGACGCCACATAATGCGATAGCAAGATGACACTCTGTTGGAACCAAAGAAAGGTCAAAAGAAAGCGAAAATGAAGCGTAGAGCGCAATAGTCGATTAACCAATAATTTAATGAGTATTGTGTGACCTGTGTTCGACACTTACTAGAACCACCATTATGCCGTTGTATATAATTTGAAATACATTGTAGACCATAAGTACGCGCTTGAGATTGAAAGGCTCGCGGTTGCGCATCAGCCAGGGTCCAAGGCGGAAGGCGAAAACGACAAAGAAGACGTTCACAATTACAAGGGGCCACATAGCGCCATGAAATGGCAGTAAGCCATAGACTGAGAATTTTTTCAAATAGAAAGCGGAAAACAACATTTTTCAATATTTTTACATAAATTTATTAGAAGCAATACTAACCTTCCACAACTTCAGTGGGCCTTGTGAGTAAATCGTAAAGTCGGCTCAACATTGTTTCACTTTAATCAAATCCGTGCTGCACACAACGTTCCCCGTCGAGCGCTAGTTGCGTATAAAAAGGTTGACTTATTGCTTCCTTTGTTTTAAAACGAATCGAATGCAAGCTTTACATTTTCTTTAAAAAGTATTATCATTAATTAGAATATCATTATCATTGGCTACAGCGAGTGCATGATTGCATATATGTCCGGTATGTGTGCAAGTTCATAGATCCATAACATGTAAACGTTATACTTTTTACAAGTATCCTTAGGGATAGTTAAATTTCACTTGATTCCCACTTAATCTTTATCCGCTCCATCTAATGAAGTCTTCAATCACGTCCCTTGAAAGCGCGTTTTTACACGCAGTTTTGGTTGCATTCCAAGCAATTTGCACAATAATATTGACACGCGACGCATAGAATTTTAGAATTTGGAATAGCATGCACCAATGCCTAAGCGATTGTACTCTAAAACCTTACTAAAACACTCTTCAGTTCGGGAGCGCCTTTGCGTTTCCGCTATGAACTCCATGACGTTGTTGTAGTTAGATTCGTTACGAATGCACATACTCGCTTGTGAAAAGCTTTGTTCAACTCGGGGACTGTTTCGCAGTCTGAAGTTCGAGCTAACTGCGTGCGTTTGTCATCAGCAGAAGTTCTAAGTCAACTTTTTTCTAATTATCAATTTTTGTTTAGTTTTTTTTTAATCGATTTTAGATATATTAAAATGGCATTGCATTACTAAGAAGACTATATTAAATAAAATATATTTAAAAGTGCACTCGGTTATCAGAGTATCCTCTCATCATAATTATATAACTTTAATATTTATTTTATTTACATTATTAAAATTTTCAAGGACTTTTATTGCAAACGAACTTTCCCGCTATGAGACGATGAAAACATTGAAAATAATTTGATCGAAAGAGACTGCAATGAAGCTTACCTGGAAATGAGACTGGAAGCTTAAAGAAATTAGAAATTTTTTAAATAAAAAATAAAATAAAATAAATTAAATATTTATATGCAGCTTTTAACTGATAATTATTAAGCCTTCATAAGGTTCAGTTTACGAATAAATTTAACGAAATTGAATCATAATAATATACTTTTTGTAATCTTCACCATCTGCTGTAGTGTCTTATATATCTATGTATTATATTCCGTCGTCCATTAAATGCGCTTGGCAAAAATGCTGGAAATACTGAAACTCCTTGTACTGAATGTTTTGAATCTCCCAACCTTATCAGCGAAATGAACCGTCTTATTACAAAATTCTATAACTTATGTAACAGCCGAGACTTTGTCCCACGAATGTGTGGTATATTTGCTGGGAGTTGCATAAGAAAAAACACAAAGAGAAAATTGTGTATTTGAAAATTTAAATCAGACACCTCTTGGGTTCAGCTTGAAAGCGTGTACGCGTTCTTACATATATACATACATAAAAACTAGTTTAAGCACATGCAATATGTATGTACCTACTTACCGGCTGCAGTCCGTCTTTCAAGGTGGAGGGCCACATGGTTGAATGTACTATTACCGAGGCAGACTATGTGCTAACCCGAGAAGGAACATTGCAAATATGTGCGTGCTGCAATCGCTGAAGTTGTACTCGTGAGTGCTAAGTCAGGTATTGTGGGTATGAGAAAAATTAATCGTTAAATGCGAAGCTTTGATTTTTAATAAGCTCGACGTACTCTCAAGTCAACTTTCTTTCAAAAATGCTGAAAGTGTGCACGATGTCGACTTCTGAAATTTGGAATATTTTATTTTTTTGCAATTTTTTTTTGCATTCAAAGTAAAGTATGTGGCTAAATTATTAGAGCAACCAAAATTCTTTATAGTATTTCTAAACTTTGCATACATATTGAAAGAAAATAGAAATTTTGTAACGAGGTATTTTGGGTTTCGTAAAATTTGTCCCGACTGTGCCTGAAATATAAATCGTTAAATTGTTTTTTTTTTTTTTAATTTTATGAACTTTCTGTTAAGTTTGATCTCTAAATTTTAATCAGTTACCTTTGGCAGCTGCTTGTTTAGACGAAAACAGTTTGTCTTGTCATTTTTGCCCAAAAAATAAAGCAAAAATTCAAAAAATATCCAAAAAATAAAAGTAGTTGTATATAGTATAAATGTGACACCCTGTAAAACTTTAAATCATTAACATTGTTTTGCTACACTGGATCACTTTCTGCTCAGTTAATGCTAAAGCTAACTGTCAAACTTCTGTCAATCTTAATTGAATTTGGCGGAAACTTGACATGACTGATTGTAACTGTGCTGCCTAATATCCGCTAAATTAAATAGTTTTGAATTCATGCGTATGCTTGCTTTTCGTCTAATGGATCTAGCCAAAGAGCCGTCTACAGATAAATATTAAAATAAAAATGCAGCTGTATACTTGAATGTTGAAACATTTGGCAGAATAACATCAGTGTTTGGGTATCAGAATTCGTATTTTTATTCAACTTAAAGCTGCGAACTCGTGTGGAGTTCCCAAATTTATGCATTATTAAATTTTTTCAATCATTTCACGGGTGATTTTCAGAATTTGTTGAAAGAAATATGAAAAATGTAATTATATTAACGTTGTTAACCGACCTAACTGTTAAAATATATTTTGAACAACTGCAAAATGATTCCCTCAATATTTGTTGTTATGATTTAGATGTGAGTTGGGTCCAAAGGTTAAGCTTAGCAATGAACTATGGATGTATGGCTGGTTCTTACGTCAAAACCAAAGGGTTATTATTCGCATAGAACCAACAAAACTGTATTTTGAATTCAATAACTTTGAGCGAAACCAAAATAATGTTGATATGGATGAATAGATATATGGATATTTTTGGAGAAAAATAAAAACTCACACATCTTTTCTGTGTAATAATTGATTCGTTAATGTATTTTATAAAATTGCTCACTTATTATACATAATTTACGAACTGATAGATACAAATACAAGGCCTCGACTGCACTCAACTAACGAGTACACATATATATGTATGTAGTAGTAATATCCTTCCAGATCACTTACTTTTCTCAACTTTCTTTTTCGCATCCAAATAACTTTTCTTATAGAAACTACCGAAGAGGTAAATCATCATGACGGCTTGTATCACAGCGAACACACAGAATGTCTTCGACACCGAACAGCTCGTATCCACGACTAGTGGCCACAGATTGTGTATTAATGCCAAAACAAACTGTACAATTTGTATTTGCGTGATGTACTTTTTCCACCACAGCGAGTTTTTCACATTGGGACTGGAGGCACTCACAAAGTAGTAGCCGTACATTATCACATGCACAATGGAGTTCATGATGCCGGTGATGGCCGCATGTCCACCAGTGCCGATAATGCGCATATAAATAAATGATATGCTGGTCATCAAGATGTGATGATAGACATGCAGAAAGGTCACTTGCTTATAGCTCTTGCGCAGCACAAAAAATATCGTATCGAAAAGATCGAGAAACTTGTTGATTACATAAGCGTAACTGGCCACCATTTCAATCGACTTGAGCGGATGTTCCCAAGGCAACACCGTTATGCAAGAAATAGGCACGGCTTTCTTGTAGAAGTACACATAAATGCCCTGAAATATAGTCAAACCATAAATGTGTCAGTTGTAGTTCAAAACGTTTTGGCGCAATTCATGTCACTTGTGGACTATAGACTTACACAAACCGCCATGACAGCGTTGAAAAGTATCTGCATTATGTTGTAGTAACGCAAAACGCCCGTCAACTTGTAGGGTTCCCGATTCTTCATAAACCATGGTCCTATTCTGAACACAAACGAAACATATGCGATTTCGATGAGTATAACTGGCAGTATGGCACCATGGTAGGGTAGATAGTTGTAGCCTGTTGATAAATTATGAAAATTATATAAGTGTGTATTCACTAAGCACTTCCACATTCACGTGCTCACCTTCCTTGGTGGGGCTGGGGCTTGTTACCAGGACGTAGGCACTTTCCACAATATCCATCATGTTGACTTTCGCCGACTACGAAGCTCGTTCAATCACTTTGGCATACTGTTGCGCCTCAGTTTCGTGTCGACATTAGAACTGCGCGATTTGTGTCGGACCCAATTCTACATAATTTCAATTCACTGATTTAATTAAGTTCAAAGTGTCAGAGGAATACTTAATTTTTGTCGATTTGTTTTTGGTTTAGTCGGGAATTACATAAAAGTATTTCATTGCACCATTTGAAAACTTTTTTGTAGACACTTTCAATAAATTATAACTGATAGCACTATTCATACTTAACACCATAAAAATATTTATACATACTAACATATGTATGTACATATATATATTCTCATATGTATGTATGTAACTACATAAAAAAATAATATTTTTTTTTTTGAAAATTATATTAATTCTGCGCAAGCCAAAGTAAAACTCGTAAATTAATAAATTTTTGGTTTTCTGGAAGCCTTGGCCTTGTCATTAGGCAAAATAGTTCACCGTTTTTGGCACAGAACCTTCGCAATTCCGGCCTTTAGAGTTTTCTTAAATTCCTTATTTATACTTCGATGTATCTTCATGAGAAAGTTATGATATTTTTGGTCGTAGGCAAGTTTTCAATTGTTTTAAAGATAATATGAATACTTAGGTCATCTACTTTCACAAATTTCTATATAACACAAATTAGAGCTTGTTTTCTCATACTGAAAACTCCACAAAATAATCATCAACTAATAAAGGGAATATATGATTTACCTGAACTGTCCAGGTTTCTTAGAGTAAAATATATAGTTCTCTTCCCTTTTTATTCCCTCATAATCTCCCAAGAGAAGCCCTCCACAAATAGCAAAAGTATACTCATTTCCTTAAGACCTAATTGTAGGCTCTGAATGACGTAAGTACATATTTATTCTTCCATTTTGACAGCCATATAAGTTGTCTTAATTGTTTTTGATCCCCTTAAATTCAGAAGCGTTCTAGATCGCTTAATGCTGCTTTATTTCGAAAGGTATTACTAACAAGACATCACATTTTTAACATATTTCGTACGTTTAAAGATTTTAACGAGTATTTTGCTCATATCAGCTGGATTTTTATTACTAAATAAATAATTAATTAAATTTACCGTGTTTTAGCTTCCTGCGCTACACGGGCTTCCTTTTTCGGTCTTGTGATGTACGTTCTAATATAAAAGCTACTAAAAAGGTAAATCATGAAGATAGCTTGTGAAGATGATAACAGCAAGAGGAACTTTGGATAATCGCAATCCGTTTGCACCACCAAGGGCCACATTTGGTGAACGAATAACACCACGAACTGGATGAGCTGCAGCTTGGTCACATATTTCTTCCACCACAGCGAGTTCTTCATTTCCGGATGTGTCGCACTCACCAGATAATACGCGTACATTACCGCGTGCACAAAGGAATTCAAAATTCCAACCGTGGCTGGATGCCCACCACCGCCCGAATACCGCATGTAGATCAAGGCCAGAGATGATATCATGATGTGGTGATAAACGTGCAGAAATGTGACTTGCTTGTAGCTCTTGCGCAGCACAAAGAATATTGTGTCAAAGTAATCGATGAATTTGTTGAATACATACAAGGCGCTCATGAGTCCTTCAATATTCTTCAGCGGATGACCGGTGGGCAGTATGGTGATGCAACTGAGGGCCAACGGAGCCTTTATCACATACAAGTAAAGACCCTAAAATACAAACAAACATGTCTATTAGAATGAGACACATTAAGTGTAGTCCGACACTCACCAAGGTTGAAATGACGGCATTGTAAATGATTTGTCCAATATTGTAGTACCGTAGCACTGACCTCAGGTTGTAGGGTTGACGGTTTCTCATAAAGAACGGCCCGATTTTGAATACGAACAACACATAGAAGATGGTGGTTAGCAGATATGGCAGCAAGGCGCCATGGTAGGGCAGAAAGCGGTTGCCTGCTGTAAAGAATTTTAAGATATTATCTATCTTCTTCGTATTTTGCCATGAGTAACTACTTACTGGATAGATCACCTGGCGCTGTTAGAAATCCGTATATACTGTCGATTATGTTCGCCATGGCGCTCGGTTAGGTTGACGAGTGCGCTTCTGGGCGTTGAGAAGCAGAATAACTTCTCGTTGGTGACATTCAAACAAGAACTCTGTTGCGATTGACAATTAAAAATTCATTGAAGGTGTTGTAAGCGCATTGTTAAGCGTGCACGTCCATGATTTGTGAATCCCAGAAATGTAATAAGACAATCAACTTAAATATATGTGCATAAACCCTAATTTGCAAGCATTTATGTATATTGTACACTGAGCGAAATATACGCCAAAGCAACTTGAATTTAGTGAAATAGACTGTCCCTAAAACCATCTGAAAAGCTAGTTTTTCGTGTTTTGGGGAGTTTACTTTATCACGAACACAAGGGTTTAAGTGGCACAAAGTGTCCTGTGGCAGTCGCAAAGTCATCGAAAACTTGTCTTATGGGTTATTTCCCATTTTTCTAGTTATTAAGAAAGTATCCATTTTTCTAAAATATTAAAATTTATTAAAAAAGTCTTTTCGTAATTGCAATCAAACTTCCACTTATTTTTTTATATTTATAATGAACTTTGATGAACCACATTTTGGTTGACCACTTTTTGCCATTTTTCCGCTTGAGACATTATTGTATCAGTGTAAACCTTTTCTGGTTTCTCATTTTCATTTTACTCCATTAAGGGAGATCTGCATTGACCGAAAAAATGATAGTCCGATTGTGCAAGCTCACGGCTATATGGTGGATGCATCAAAACTTCCCAGAAAAACTCTCCCAGTTTTTGCCGAGTCATCAAAGATGTGTGTTGTCTAGCGTTGTGCTCATGGAAGACGAAGCGCTTTCTGTGGATCAGTTCCGACCCTTTTTTTCAAGTGCTTGCTTCAATCTCATCAGTTATTGACCGTAAAATGTAAACCCATAGTCTTAATTCGGACCTTTTTTATACAAAAATTTCAAAATATAGCGAATTTCTTAATTATTTTCACTAATTTTTGAACAGTTAACTTTCTTTCGACTTTCATGAATTTTTTTGGTATGAATCAATGTGATTGGTAGCACCGGAGACATACGACTGCAACGACATCTATTGACAAAATACGAAAAGACTTTATCGTCTACCAATATAAGTGAAAAAAATCTATTAGTAGGTTAATCCTGCTTTCTTTTCTTCTTTTCTAACATTTTTCATAAATTCGTCAACTTATCCTTCCTTTTTTAACAATATTGCAATTGTGACACACTTTTTTGCGCCAAAGATCTTTTAGAAAAATCGTCAGAATTGCAGAAGGCAGGTCGCAGAACACTCTCTTCATATGCACTTGTTCTGTTGCTTTGGTACAAACGTACTTAATATTCATTAGAGCTTATATCAATGGAATTCCAAAGTCTCGAAGCTTTTATCCACTATATATGGTAATCATTTTACAGTTACCTCATATGAGTACCCACTTCAGTGCACGCGCTAATTACATGTAGTAAATTGGTAAATGCTTGTATGTATGTGTGCATATTCGCAAGTAAATAGGTGAATCCGCTTGTGGAACTTAGCAGTTCGCGTTCAAAAAGGTGTCAAAGGTGACGCCTATAACAAGCAAGAATGGTGAAAAGACAAAAAATGCATGCAGTTAACAAAGAACAAGAGAAAAGGGAAAATGCCCACAAATGGCACGCTTTCGCTTTAAACACAGGCGTTCGACATTTAAGCTTAGCACACGAACACCATAAGCTGTCCCAGCAGGAAAAAGTTTCTTAAAGTCACCAATTCAATTTATATTAATTCAATTGTTTTTAGTGCATATTTAATAGTAAAATGTTGCTGTTATATTTTGATGACGGCATAATAAAACTTTTTTAATGCTGGAGATGCGAACAGCCGAATATTTTTTTTCAATTCGCAACTTCGAAATTATTTCGTAAGGCATTGCCAGAACATTTCGTTTTCAGTCCTACTGGGCCGCATATTACAAGTGCTGAGTTGTATTCTTGTTTGAAGCGCCCTTAAGTAGGCTACAATTGTGTACATGATGTACTTGCTGCAAATCGGTGCAAATCTGATTTAATGATTTACTTGTTGGTGCTTTATTGAACGTGTGTTAGAAGGTGTTTGAGCGCTGCGGGGCCGTGTGCTGGCAATTGGCACCTTAATAAAATAGAATATAAACTTTGACACGACCTCTTGGAACCAACACAACCGAACTCGATGCAAATACTGACTGCGCCTGAAGCCCTAGAATGGCGCAACATGTTTTTTTCAATTGCAAATTGCCATTGTGAGCAAGCCGCACTCAAGTGTAATGCATTCAAATTCAAGTGATTGTGTGATACTTGATTACATTTAAATAAATTTATTGAAATATATTTGTAAATTTATGACATAAACATGTATGGGTGTGTGTGGTGGCGCACTACGTCTCTCAATGTTAATGTATTCCAACACATGTGATTTTTAATTTCTTGTGAATGAATTAGAATTTAACCGATTAGACATTCTACTTTTGTCTGACTGAAGAGAGAGAAAGAGAAATCTCAGCAGAAAGTTTTAACGATAAAAAAAATTCGGTTATTGAAACAATTTTCTTATGCTTCCAATCAAGTTTTATTTAAGAAATTGCTACAAACTCTAAAATATAAAAAAACTTAATTAAACGAAAATACAATTTTTAGATATTAAAATCATAACACTCTTTTTTTATTTTTGTACAAGCAATTAACGAATTCCTATACTTTACGCTTTCGCGAATTTATGAGTTAAGCACATGAATATCTAATTTTTGGAATATCTTAAATATTTGAAGCAAGAATTCACCTTCATGGTTCTAGCATCTGTTTCTTTGGTGTTTTCTTAAAATTTTATTCAGACAAAGCTTCCGTTGAACTTGAACGAATTTGCCATTTTTTTGTTTTAAACCGAAATGGCTTTCTAATTATTTATACAATTTTTCCAAAAAAAATTAGCTGACGTCACCAAATAAATTATTAAATATAATTGCCCAGAAAAGATTCTGGATTATTTTTAAATGAAATTTAAATTTTTTAATCTCTTTTTTTAGAAATTTATTATAATTTATCTGTTTGCATATTTTCTTTATAATTAACTTCCCCCAAAGCATGAAAATAGGAAATTTGGGACTTTTTTATTTTTCTTTTTTCGCGGAAACAGTTAAAATTGAGTGCGATTGAATTCGTAATTTAGTTGAAAATATTTTTGGTAAATAAAAGAAAATCTTTGTTTTGCATGTACATAAATATCATTCATCTCTTGTTAGACGCCTTTTTGTGACTGTCTATTTATTCAAACAATCTGGCCCACATCCATAGCCATAAAGTAAATACAAGACATACTTATGTTTGTATGTGCATTCCCACACAAAACACATTTGAGTGCCCGGCAAGCCTCTTAATAAACTTTTAATTGTTGATTTTGTAAAACTCGCTTACATACATACGTCCAGCAGTATTGTGTCTGTGTTTGTGTGTACTCAGAACTGATTTGAAGGCAATTTTTAGAAATTGACTAACCCAATTTATAAGGAGCTGTTAATTGGCGTAATTGCGGAGGTTTTTTTCTGGTTTTATAAATTCGTCGTAAATTATTATTTATTGCGTTCGAATAGTACTTAAATCCAGTGGATTCATTCAAATTTAGTACCGATGTATTGCGCTTCATACTGTGAACAGAGTTACCAGCTAAACGCTTGTAGGTAATTAATTTTTGTTGACTATGAATTGTATGACTTGGACGAACTATATTGAACAATATTTTTTTAACAAGATTCCAGGAAATAAACTAACTTGATTTGGCTTACACTTTTTGCAATGGCTTGCGTCTTATTCCACGGAGAGAAATTTTGTGGTAACAAACCATGAGGTTACCTCGCAGCATTTTTTCCTCGTTACCGGCTTTCTTAAGACGTGTTAACCCTTTGTCCTCTTTATTAATGATAAGGAGAGTGTTTTTCATCAACATTATTTGGCACCGAAGAGCTAGGAAAAGATTCTTTTCAAATATAATACAATATAATATCATGGAGAGCAGATGTTTTGAAGGTCGAAATAATTTCGGTGAAAAAGTATTTTAGATATGTAGCATATATTTTTGTATGAATTGTAATATTTTAATTATCCAAAATATATATACTAAAATTATTCAAATATTGTCTTACAATTTTAAGAATTTTCATCTTTTATTTTGCTTACTTCTAATAATGTACAAAAATGCCAACTATTAGGAACTGAAATGGATACAATAACCCGTGCACTTACATATATAAACACGAATATGAAGAAAATATTCACAAAATTAGAACGGAAGTAGAAAAGACAGGAAATGAGGGGTGAGGGAATTGGGTCGATCGATTCAGTGCAAACACTATGTAAATGTTAAGAATTTGCAGAAAATATAAGCAATTAACACGCAATTTTCCACCTGGCTGGCGTAGCGCCTGAAACTAGACTGTGTAGACGCCACAAGCAGCGATGGGGCGGATAAAAAGGTTTGCTTGCTTAAAGCATGTACTGATTTTGATGTATTTTCCCATACATTATATATATGTATATGCATACTTATTTATTTAAGTTCATACAGACCTGCTCACTCTGCGTTGTGAGCATATAAACTGGGTTTTCAATAGGGACGCTACAAAAGTAGACTGATAGGGACAACAAACGACACTATATTTTTTCCCGATCTTTTGACATTTCTCTTCATGGAAAGATATACGATCACACAACGAGTCCAAATTATTAAAATTTACTACCGAAATTCGGAGTGAGTGGCCTCAACTTTAAGCGCTATCATATATACTTTTTGGTAATTAACTTCAAGCTGCTAGGCAGTCGTGCTTGTAATCAGTATGAGACGTATATCTAGCGAGCCTCATTTATTAATATCAAATTTTATAGTAATTTCCTTGGTGAAATCAAAGTTGTCAAATTATTACTATCCCATGGTCCTCAATGCTTCTCAATTATGGTTTCCAATGAATTCATTTAGTTGTGACAACAACAATTACAAAAAAATCGAATTTATACAAATAGTAAGCATTCTTATGAGTTCACATGTCTACAAACATATATTCATGCAATTCATCAGCATCTTCAGACGAGTGATTGACAACCGCCCGGATATTCGAAATGGGGGTTGCATTCGTTGTTTGGTTTATCTAATACAAGTATTTTCGTAGTTAAATCACTTGAAACGCTCAAGTTTTCCGCAATCCACTCACATATGTACATTCACTTTCAAATTGTGAAGTGGAAAATTTTTACGATTAATATTAATGATTTTATTTTGCCAATCATTTCGTCACATTGTGGGAATTCACATACTTAATATAAGGACTAATTAGAATAAATGAATATATGCTGAAAATGACGCTCTGAAATGGGAATGTTTTATTAAAGGCTGAATTAAAAATATATTGAAAAAAAGATGTTAACAAATATTTCTAAGATTTTTGTTAGAGGATAACAGAAATTTGTGATTTAGAGCTTGATACCCCGGAATAAGTTCGGAGAAGTTTTTTTTATCACTAACTATTTAACTATAAAATATTTTAAGCGGGTATTCTTAGTCTTATTATTGTGTTCTGCTGCTTTGCACATGATAAATATACATGAGATTACAAATGAGGAAAGATAAAAGTAATAAGATCCTACGAAAAACTATAACGGTATCAAAAAGAACTCAATTAAAGAATTGGGCTCTCAAAATAGCGAATGTTGTTAAAATTCGGACAAGTTTCACATTCCTGCTAAAAATAAAAAGACAGTCTAAAGCCACTACTTCAATTGAGCACCAAAAAAATACTTATAAAGCCGTCTGCTTCAAGCCCAATATTCCCTAAAAATACATTGTCTTCTCCACAGTCGTGAGCGGAGGTTTTTAATACTTGATCTCAGAATAGTTATAAGGAAGTGTCACAGTAATGTCAGTTGGATTAAACTTTCACTAATAGTTCAGTAGACTGATGAGCTCATCAGCGAGTCGATATCAAGAGTTCTATCAAACATTTTCTAATACCAGTGATATTTTCAGCAGTTTTCCGAAAACGATTGCGGATACCATACGTTTATTCAATCTTATGAACTTTTGCAATTTTTTGTTTTTATAAAACACACTTAGATATACAGTCATCTCGTACATACTATATGGATGGAGAAGTCAGGTATAGAAGTTCAGGCAAGTGAGGGAAGTTCTTTGACCACCATTCACTTGGTAGTGGAAAGAAACTATTCTTTTACATATGGCTCAAGCAGCTCACGCCTTCTGGTTTTGGCCCAATTATCCTCGCTAAAAAACATCCGTTTGAAGGCGATCTAAAGTGAGAAGGCGAAATATCCTCTCCACAGGGTTGTGAGCTAGGACCCGCGACGTAAAATCTGTTGAAGACCATTTTTTGAAATAAAATTTAAATGAAGTACGGTCAATAGCCTTTACTAATGTTTTTCCTCCAAATATGTACTTGGCATGCGTCATTTCTAGAAAGTTCTTCAGTCTAAACTCACAAACAGAACTACTGTGCCAATTAGTGACTGTGACAGTTTAATTGCTTGTTTTGATGTCCAAGTACGCATTGCAATCAGACGAGTATAAATACAGGTAACGCAATTCTTCGTATGCGTGATTAGTTTTCTCAGCTATAAAGCAACGTACCGTTATAAAGTTTTTTCTACGCACAGCGAAATGGCCACCAAAAAAGTGCGCCCAACCGAATCGTTTGGGAAGATTATAAAGTTTTTCCATTTAATATCTAGTTTGGTTGGTGCTGATGTCGCCGATGAGAATTATCGCGTCAACATTATCACCATTACTTTGATAATCTGCATTGTGGCTTACTTCATCTTCACCGGCACCACAGTGGCCAGTGTCTTTTCGGAAAACTGGACTTACTTGCTGGAAGCATCGTGTATGGTGGGCAGCGTGTTGCAGGGCATCACTAAACTCATTTCGGCATTTGCTTTTGCCAAAGAAATCTGTGGCATTCGCATAGAGTTGGAAAATCTGTATCGTGAATATGAAGTGAAGGGCGACGACTATGCCGAGGCGCTAAATAAATCTTGTGAACGTGTGTGGCAAGTGATAAAAATGGTGGGGCAAGTGTATTTTGTTGCAGGCGGGGGCATAATATTGATTACCGTCGTTTTGATATTTGCATCTAACGAAAAAGTGTTTTTAATGCACTTCATGATACCTGGCATTGATGTCGACACACAAGTGGGCTATCTGATGACATTGACCCTGCATACCATGTGCTTTCTTTTTGGCGCTTTCGGTCTCTTCGCCGGCGATCTATTCTTTTTGCTCTTCTTAGGGCAGCCGATGTTGTTTCTTGACCTGTTGGTGTTGAAGGTGAAGTCGCTGAACGAGGCTGCTGCTGAAAATAGCAGTACCGCCGAACGGCTGCTGATCGAAATTATTGAGTGGCATCAATACTATACGGAGTGGGTGTTGTGTAGTTTTATGAAATTTTCTAATCTAATTTCTTCACTTTTTTCAGCTACAATCTGCGTTGTAATCGTATCTTTTATTATATAAACAGCATGCAAATCGTCACATCGGGCATCTCAATTATATGCACGCTCTACATTATTCTACTGGGTGACTGGCCTGGTGCGTACCTATATATTTTAGTCGCCTTTGGTGGCCTCTATCTATATTGTATAATGGGCACGAAAATTCAAACTTGTGTAAGCGTTTGAGCCAAAGTGTTGTGAAATCACTAGGATTACGCCAATTTATCAATTTACCTTTTATTTTTCCGCAGAATACCGCATTTTGTGAAGAGCTTTGGAATATAAATTTTTACGATTTGGAGGTGAAAAACCAGAAGATGATAATACCCATTTTAATGAAGGCACAAAATCCCTGCGAGATTAAAGTCGGCGGTTTCTTGCCACTCTCCGTACAAACTGCACTTAAGGTTATAATGACTTCTTATGCTTTCTAAGTGTATTTACAGAACTGTATGGGTTTGAATTATAGGTAATATTGTGTTGCTTATTTTCAGATTACCAAAACGATTTATGGTATATTTACCATGATGCTCGGCTTTTTGGAAGAGAACCAATAAAAAATATTTGTACTAGTATATTTTTCATTTATTCAGCAACTTCGCTAATAATTCAGTAGACTGCAAAAGTTCTAATCTCAAGTAATTGTACACGCTTAATTAGTATTGATATGTATTTGTTAAATTGCTCTGTAACGCTTTACATTTAAATAAATAATCTATATTTAATACTTTATATTTCATATTTTAATTGTATAACCTGAGCAGTGCATAGGGGCTATGCCCGTTAGGCGATTTTCGTGAATTTTTTTAAAAGAAAGTACTCTATCGAATATTTCGAAGTTCTTTGAACATAATATAGTATATTTTCAGATCCTTTTTTTTTACAAAAATATTGAAAAATAACAGGAGGTGCCAACAAAACAAGTTCTCCAACTGCTGACATGATTCCGGCCGAATGAGTAGCAGAAACAAAAAAAATCAAAAAGTTTATAAAATGTTGAAGGTATTTCCTTTACAATGACCTACGATTTTTGAAAATTATCAAAAATTAACAAAACGGCGTAGTTCTGGAAAAAGTGTAATTTTTTTAGGTAAAAAATGGTCAAGAATACTCAGTTTTAATTTGAAGTCAATCCGTCAATGTCTTGTTGACTTATGATATCATTTCGTGAAAAATGCGTTCAAAGTTTCAACCATCCGATTTATACCTGCAAGTGGCCGCTCTTTAGAGCACTGTCATCCAAAAACTATTCAAGATACGAACTTGCCGATTTCATATCGATCTGAAACTTTGCACACACTCTTTTCTTCATAAGAAACTACTTATTCGTTAGAACCACCGTTATCTGAAGCTGCCACACAAACTGATCGTTCTAAATCAAGTTTTTGTATAGAAAACTTGTTTATTTGACATTATATCTTCACCAAATGTGGCATTACCTAAAGGAGCGGTACAATCTTCGAACAAATTGTTTATCGGATCACTGTTGCATATAGCTACCATTCCAACTGATCGGTCGAAGTAAAATGTTTCCTTTTTAAATAACAATAATTCGACTTGAAGGTTTTACAGTTTCATTTGAGGCAACACAATTTAGAAAACCTCTGTTCAGTTTAAAATTCAAAAAAATTTCAAATCAAATCTAAACTTCATGTACGAATCTGGTTTTAAAATTGATTAAAATTATCTACTGCGCGCCGATATGTAGGCAATACCTTTGAAAGTATTGCAAAACTTATATGATTATCTCACTTAGTCATGTTAAAGTTGGGCAGAAATGTATCATAAAACTGTAAAATTTAAAAGGAGAACACAAACGATAGTGGAATAAATTTTATTTTTTTATGATAGTACAACTAATTCAAATAAAGTGTAGTCTACTCGTGAATATATATTGTTTAAACAACTTGTACTTATTGTGATTGCGATATCTGTTCACTGTTCTTCATCCAAAAATCCCAACATCATAGTGAAAATGCCATAAATTGTTTTTGTTATCTGAAATCAAATAAATTGTATAAAAAAATATTTCCGTTTGAAAGTTTAGGGTCCAGAGTTACTTGAAGTGCAGTTTGAACGGAGAGTGGCAGGACGCCTCCAATTTTGATCTCGCTTGGATTTTGTGATTTCATTAAAACTAGTATCATCATTTTGCGCCCCTTCACATCCAATTCGTACCAATTTATGTTGTAAAGTTCCTCAAAGAATGTCTCGTTCTTTGAATTAAACAAAAAAACAATAAATAAAATAAACTTTGATTAATATTTCAGATATTTTATTAATTTATATATTATCGGCCTAGCTCTGGTTACTTACACACGTTTGTATATTCGTGCCAATAATGCAGTACAGGTAGAGGCCACTTAATGCTATCAAAATGTACAAATACGCTCCCGGCCAGTCGCCCATTAGTATGATGTACATAGTGAAGACGATTGATACGCCCGATGTCAGAATTTGCATAGTGATTATGTAATAGAATAACTCATTACAGCGTTCATTGTAACTGTAATTGCAATAATTATACAATATGAGAAGTGTATTGAGACTCTGCAGATACTGAAATCAGTCTTACTCCGTGTAGTATTGATGCCATTCAATAATACTAATTAATAGGCTTTCAGTTTTATTGTCCTTTTGGGCGGCCGCTTCGTTAAGTTCGTGCACTTTCAATATCAAAATGTCGCGAAACAACTCGGGTTGCCCCAGATAAATTAGAAAAAACAAATCACCTCCAAAGAGGCCAAAAGCGCCAGCGAGAAAACACAACGAATGCAAAGCTGTTGTCAATAGATAACCGAAAGACGTCTCAACGTCCACGCCGGGTATGAAGAAGTGCATAATATATACTTTCTGATTTGCAAAGAACACCATAAAGCTTGTAAGAAGTAGATTTCCAACAATCGCCGCACCATAAATAAGTCCCACCATTTTTATGACCTGCCACACACGGTCGCAACACGCATTCATTACCTTACAATATGACTCTCCTTTGGACTCATATACACGATAAAGTTCTTCCAATTCCAAGCGCATGCCGGAGACTTGATTGGTTTTGCTGATGCCCGAAATGAGTTTTGTGATGCCTTGCAATACGCTGCCCACCATACATGATGCCTCCAGTAGATATGTCCAGTTCTCCGAAAAGACACTGGCCACCGTGGTTGCGGTGAAGATGAAGTAAATGATAATGCAGACTATCACAATAATGGTGATGATGTTGACTTGATAATTCTCCGTGGAGACATCCGCGCCGACCAAGCTGGAAATAAAGCGAACCGTCTTTATGAGCTTAGCAAAGGATGCAGTAGGGCTGATGTGTTTAATAGTCATTTCGTGTCCGTGATAAAATAGAAATTTCGATAATAACAAGCTTTTGATTCAGAAATGGGATTCCACTGCGTATTTATACCCGTGAGAAAGCTCAGTTTACGCGTCAAAACAAGTAATTAAGCTGTCAGATATAATAATAGCCTATTATTTAATAATCCTTAGTGGACAGCGTGTGAGAATTGTACACCTCAAGTGCGAGTTTTTGCACTGTGGGCCGTGTTCCGATACATTTCACACAGATGGTGACGGTTATAGCCGAGTTAACAACAGTGCGCCAATCGTTTCCTCTTTCGCAATCTGGTGCGAATTCGAAATACCAAGTGCAGCCAGGTCCTTCTCCACCTGATCTCTCCAACGGAGGGAAGGTCTTCCTCTTCCTCTGCTTGCCCCGGCAGGTACTGCTTCGAATACTTTCGGAGCTGGAGTATTTTCATCTATAGGGACGACATGACCTAGCCAACGTAGCTTCTGTCTTTTATTTCGTTGAACTAAGAATGTCAGTGCCGTCATGGCCGATACGCAAAAGACCATAAGAACCTTTCTCTCTAAAACTCGTACTACGCCCCTGCACCATATAACAGAACGAGGGTAATGAGTGACTTATAGAGTTTGGTCTTCTTTATAGATTTGTCTATGTCTGGAATTAAGCACATATCCAAAAAAGGGGTACAAATATTGTTTTTTTTTTGTCAGGCAATCGTCATTTCGTGAACTATTTTTTCCAATTTATTCGTATTACCAGACATAACATCATTATACTAGACTAATATGTTTTTGTGGTTTCAGATTGCTAGGAAGGTTGAATTCGTGGGTAGGGCTTGAAGAAAAATCAAAACATTTCCAATAACACCTGCTGCCACGTGAATTCGCTACTTATTGTGAAGACGCTAGCACGTACCAGAAGGAAGACATCACCAAATGCACCTTTGGCAGACGGTAAGTACATTCACGCAGCCATACACACACATGCGCGTTCATCACCTCGTACATTTCCATCTGCAGATCGACTACTGCACCAAACACTGTGGAACCTTCTGAATTTTGAACATATCATTACCATTTTATCACTTTGATCACTGCTGCTGATGCACAATCGTACATATCTGCATCTCTCATATTACCAAACCAATCCGTTTTTATTTCAAATAGGATTTTTCTGCCCTCCCTCCGAAACACATTCACACATGTTCACTCGTTCAGCACGTGTGTAAGAAGTAGCGAGCGCGTATGCTTATTATTCTACGCGTTCAAATGTGTTTATTGGTTTTCTTCCTACCGTAGAACGTGCCAACATTCTTCAATTTTGTCTTCTGTGTCTTCATGTGGCAATCAGCGAAGGATTGCGCCGTAAGTAGTCGAGAATATGCACAGTTCGTCTTTGTGTGGGGCGGGCAGTCATATGAGTAGATGTATAAATACAGCTGGTAAGCAGTCTCGCTCGGGTTTGGGTTTGTGCATATAACATAACTGCTGAAATTTACCTATTCACCTACTTGTGGATGTCTTTATTTGGCGAAAAGCTGCAATATTGACAAATAAAGCAATCCTTATTGGAAGGCGCGACATGGCAAGATGTTTACAATTACAATGCTAAATTGTGAGGGCGTGTGCAGCGGTGGTGTCGCGGTGGGCGTTATGTCTCTCCAAGCAGCTGAAAATTTGACAAATTATGTTTCTATTCTCTGAAAATTTCTGAAATGTACAAAATTTAGCGATAACCTATGGATCAGTTAGCTCTATGTCGTAATTTTAATATATGTATGAATATCAGAATCCGGAAATAAATTGATGACACGATTCAGTAGATCCGTAGATATCATGACGTATATTAGGTCAGACGCGGTTTTTTTGGAAAACTATATATAATAATTATTGTAAGCACCTAAATGTAGGCAATGTCTTACAGTTAGTCAACACTCCAAAATTAAACGTTGCCTACATTTAGGCTTGGGGACATTTGAGACGATTTAGCTATACATTTTTGTGTTTGTTATCTTTGGCATTTTTGTGGAAATTACTTAATGACATTTTATCTTTTAGATAATATGGAATATATATATATTATAACATATATTAAATAATATACATTCTATATATGAATGTATGTATATATTTTCTTCGGGAAAACTTTTCTCTGTAATCATATCATTTGGCACGCGCCATCAAGGTTAGTTTAACATGCAAACAATTAAAGCAGCCTGCAACTCACATAACACATGAGACCCACAAAAATAAGAACAAAAGCCGGACCCGAGCCAGAGATATGTACCAGAGAAAACAAACAGAACACAACAAACATTCATATTTTGATCACAAACATGCAAATAAACCGCTGATATCAGCAGCTGAAATGCGCGACACGAGCACCAAATCAAACAAAGGCTGCAATCTGATACCATCCGGAGGGGGCGCGTTGCAAAGCGCGCTCTTTGCTCGCCGCTGACGATGAAGATTACATCGTAGATGCAGTAGCAGTCGGTGCTGCCGACACATCCGGCATGTGCAAAGAGCACCAGCTTGCGCTAAGTGGCAACACCGGCACACACTAGAGTTACGGAGACGTTCGCACACACACACACTCACCTACATGTGTAGCTGTGCATGCAAATAAGATTGTACCCATATTCATCCAATTTGCTCCCGCTGTCGAAAGCCTTTGAATTAAAGCGCGCGTTTAATTGCATTTAAAGCAACGGATTTCGGCGCTGACACTACCATCCCCGCATATCCACACATACATACATACGCAACGTTGGTAACGCGGCGGTATGCTGCCGGCAGCTGTGAGCTCTGGCACATCGCTTGCACTGTGCCACAACCACTTATGCACTCTAGCTCTGAGCTTCGCTCGGTTGCACACTGGCATGTTGCCGTGCGCTCGTATGTGTGCGGGTACTCATCGCCTGTTTGTTGTATGCTGCGTGCTGCATTGTCTTGGAATGCATGCTTAAGACGCTTCATCCTTATCAACGGCATAAATGCGTTCTTGAGTTCGGCACTCGAGTAGACAAAGAGCTATGTTTTCATGTATGTAAGCTGTGACGCTCCTGTTTACGCGCATTGCGCAAGGTTAAACGGAGTATACAAGTGGTCGATTATGCGGATGAGAAAGTGATAGCGGAACTGAGTCAGAAAAGCGCTGAGGCACGTGCTGTTGCACAGTTACCAATTTGATTGTTTGCATCATCTGCTGCTTTGTTGTTGCTTTTACTAAGTGATATGCTGCAGTTTCCGCAGTAATCCTACGCGCAAATGCAGCATATGCATGGAAGAGGAGGTGTTGCAAGCAAATTGAAATGTGGATCCGTATAATGTAGTTATTGTAAATACTCTTATACACACATTCACCAAGAGCTGCTCTTACTTTCTTTGATTATTTAATAGACGTTTTTATAAGTAAACGAATATAGTATTTCGGAAACTTTTTCTAAATACTTTATTTTACATTAAAGTCTCTTTTACTCAACGTGCATTCGTACAATATACAATAGTTTTTTTATTGGAATACAGAAATAAATATAAATAGACTTTATTCTATTGGTCTGCGTTGGAAAATCAGAAAATATTAGTTCAGAATCTTGATATACCGACTAAATCGTCAAAGGCGCATAGTCCCGTTTTACAACCGAGATCATCTTATTTCTACCATTTCTGATACTAAAGAGCATTACCTCCCCAGTGTAATGCTCATCACAGGATCACGTGCAGTGTAATAAGGCCAATAACACCATCGAACAATATCTTTTTGATTATCGAGTGAGAATTGATAGATCGCCGATAATTTTATACTGAACAGGGTATATTAAATTTGCCACGAAGTTTATAACACCCAGAACGAAGCATCGTAGACCCTAGAAAATATATATAAGAAATGATCGTCTGTCCGTTTGATTACACGGAAACTAGTCCCTCAGGTTTTGAGATTTGCCCCTGAAGTTACTTTAATGCCGCGATGTCTGAATTTGGTATCCCCGCAAAACTAATACGGCTGAGTAAAATGACGTTGTGCAATACCTAAATCCCGTCAGTATCGGGAAGGACCTCTCTGAGCCGTTCGAGACCAAACGAGGGACGCTTTCGTGCGACTTCTTCAATCTACTCTTGGAGAAAATAATTCGAGCTGTAGAACTAAATAGAGAAGGCACTACCTTCTATAAGAGTGTACAATTGCTGGCGTACGCCGATGATATTGATATCATTGGCCTCAACATCCGCGCCGTTAGTTCTGCTTTCTCTAGAATGGATAAGGAAGCGAGGCAATGTAGTGAACGAGGGCAAGGCGAAATATCTCCTATCATCAAATAAACAGCCGTCGCACTCGTGACTTGGCTCTCACGTCACTGTTGACAGTCATAACTTCAAAGACGTAGATAATTTCGTCTATCTTGAAACCAGCATACTCTTCTAAACAGGTGCAATTGAGAAGTGAAGTCTACTCTCGACGAACAAAAACTAAACTCTATAAGTTATTCATTATTCCCGTCCTGCTGTATGGTGCAGAGGCATGGACGATGACAGCATCTGATGAGTCGTCGTTACGAGTTTTCGAGAGAAAGTTTCTGCGAAAGATTTATGATCTTAAAGCGCACTGAAACGGAATACCACATTCGATGAAACGATGAGCTGTATGAGATGTACGACGACCTTGATATACAAGTAGTTCAGCGAATTAAGGGGGGAGCCTGCTTTGGAAGCTTAAAAAAAATCGAATTTTTTTATTGCTTACATCTCTTTAAAAATAATCTAAGAATATGTCCCCAAAGTTATAGATGGGAATTCGCAATATTTTCGAAGCTAGAAGGAAAATAGTGACCGAGCGTCTAGCAGATATATATGAGCGCTTGGGCAGAAAGCGAAAACTTTGGCGCGCGATTTCTCGGTTTCATATCAAAGATTTTGTATCCAAAAAATCTATGAATGATATTTAGACATATAACTATAAACTCTAAAAATTTAGATTTAATCAATTATTTCTTTCCTTCCCAAAAAACTCCTCAAAAAAATCCCCTTAAAGACAGCAGCCACGATGGCTAGGTCATGTCATCCGAATTTACGAAAACCCTCCAGCTCTGAAAGTATTCGTTGGAAAGACCAGGTGGAGAAGGACCTGGCTTCGCTAGGTATCTTCAATTGGCTCCACATTGCGAAAAGAACAATGACGCGCTGTTGTTAACTCGCCTATAACCGCGTAAGCGGTGCCTCAAGGCTTTACAGAAAAATACAAAAATAAGGAATGGGGTTCAAATACGGCGTATGAAACAGGTAACGAAGAAAAGGGACTCCTTCTAAGCAATTTGTAATTGAAGTTTGAATAAAAGAGAAATGTGCTCCAAAACCGGTCATCGATTTGTAGACAATTTAAATTTAGGAATCTACTTCGATTCTTTTCAGCAAAGAACACTTAAACGAAAAGTATATAACCTTAAACTCAACAAATGCAAACTTCCACTCGGAAAAGCAAACTCTTCTTTTCTCTTCTAACAACAACCACGTGGAAATCATCACCAGTTCGACCGTCTTTAACCTTAGCCCCAGGATCAGGGCATTCAATACAGTCAGTGCAATCAAATAAAGTAAGGCATAACAAAAGTAAAAGAAAATACCAACAACAGCAACATACAAGAGGTTATAAGTACGCCAAATGGAGGGCACACACTCAACGCACACATTGCATATTGAAAGGCTGACAACACGCGTGCGGTTAATATAAAACATCTGCCCCGGTGCACATGCCCCCGCCGCACAGGACAAACCGGAACAACGGAATCTCGGCTTGGTGGCGGCTCGACATGCCAGAACAGCACAACAACATAATGAATTCAAGCACAAACAAACACGTGCACACATACAACTCCAATAAATATGTGTATGTGTGTGTGTGTGAGCTCTATATGAAGGCGCGTGTGTATGTGTGTTTGTATGGACTTCCTTCAATTTGTTTGCGCTTTGTGCTGATGAGTCCACGATTGCCAGAAAGCATTTCCATTTCCATTCTCATTTTGGCACACGGCGACATGTGCAACACGGAGAATAATTGAATTGCAATTAAAGGATACTTTTGCACCGCTGACAGCGACATATGGTCGAAGAGTAATAATAACAAAAACAAGTCGATTACAGAGAAGCGCTCGATTGTTGATTGCCTTTCACATATTTATTTACAAAATTTGCACATTTGCACGAAGGAGCGAAGAGGCGAAGAAGCCAAGGGTTGGTTCATTCCATGGAGGTAAGGAAGGGACACACTAATCAACCGTGTACGATCGGAGGTGCGGAAGGGATGCAAGTGACGAATTGCATTTGTCCTTTGATTTGTATTGGTATGTATGGATGTGTGCGAGTCCGCGGAAAACCGATTTTGGCACGCTGTTGATTGATTAAGCAGAGCAAGCAACTTTTGTGGATCTTAAACATTTACAAGGTGCCACGCGTGTAATTTTTGGCGATAATTGAAATCCGCGTATATCAGCTCGCAAATGCTAATCCAGAAGCATATTTGTCACGATAATTTTTCTGCCACTGATCCTTAATAATGCCTTAAATTATTGCGCTCAATAGTGCAACAAGGATTTTGTGCAACGTGTGTGGCATGCTACGGTAAGAGTACATTTGCTGTCAGCATTGCTGCACTTCAAGCATCGTTTTCTCTTTAGCGTTGTTAACCCCTTTTTAATCCCTTGAAATCAACACAATCGAGGCATATGCCGCAATCGATGATTAAGCTCAAATTAACCCTTAATTTGGAAGCGCCGATGCGGTTCGGTTAACGAGCCTGTCATGTAACTTAATATCTTAATATAATTAAAGATTACTTTTATTAAGCATATTTAGTTTTTTTCAGAGTTGTTACTTCGTGATACCATTTTTCCTTCGAAAGACGCTAATACAAGTATTTTGTGAAATAATGTATAATGTGATGAAGTCAGCAAGGAAAATCAATATAATGTTTCTTAAGGGAAATAGGTAGGTCCGAAACTTTTCAGAATCATATGCACTCATATTCTAGTGTTTATTCCGAGGTTTTTCCGATAAACACTTAGACCGTAAAGAAACGAAAATTTTGGAAAATGTCGATTTATAGGGTGATCCATTTCGAGTTTCACTACTTTTTAAAAGAAAAAACACAGAAACTTCAAATTTAATGGGGAAAGTTTATTATCATTCGAGAGAACATTCTTTGACATTTATTTTTTTAAAGTTATCTCTTTCAAATGTTGGCCACGGCTACGTCTCAGATGGTCCATATTTCGATAACTCGTTCGAGCATTTCGACAGACAATTGGCGAATGACCTGATGATGTTTCCTTCAAAGCCTGAACAGAAGCCGAATTGTCCGCATAGACGTTAAAATTTACATATCCTAAAAAGTCTAACGGTGTAATATCACACGATCTTAGTGGCCAACCGATCGGCCCAAAATGTGAAATTATCTTTTCACCGAAGTGTTGTCTCAATAAATCCATTGATTGATGCGATTAGGGCGAAGTGGCGCCGTCTTGTTGAAACCAAATTATCATAACGCGATAACGGTCGCCATTGACGGTAACGTTTCCACCAGCATCGGGTTTTTTAAGAAATGTAGACCGATGATCTTGAATCTCTTCAGGTTGCTCTTCGGCCCAAATGCGGCAATTTCACTTATTTACATACTCATTGAGCCAGAAGTGGGCCTCATCGCCGAAAAAAATTTGCCTCGAAAACGTCCGATTTTCTTGGAACTTTTCAAGAGCCCATAGAGTGAAGCAACGTGGCTTGGGAATGTCGAGCAGCTTCAGCTTTTGCACAAGTTCTATCTTGTACGCTTTCAATTTAAGATCTCCACGTAAAATGCGCCATGTCATTCCATACGTCAGTCCGAGTTGCTGCGAACGGCGTCGAATCGACTATACACGGTCTTCGTGTACACTCTCAGCAACGGCTACTATATTTTCTCCACTGCGTGCTGTACGTGGTCTTTTTGGTCAAATATTATCCAATAGTGAATGTTGGGTCTCAAGATGGGTGATGGTGTTGTCGAATAGTACGCTCAGTAGGCCGATTATGTTGATCATAAGTTGAGCGAAGCGCGCGAAACGCATTCTTTACAGAACTTGAATTTTCTTAATAAAATTGAACGACTTGTAAACGTTGTTGAGGCGTGAGTTTTTAAATGATGAAATGCCAAACAATATCGAACAAAAATAACATGGCAGCTGGACATATCTCAAGCGCGATCTGTCAAAAAAAGGCTATTGAAAAAAATACTTATACTTGGATCTCCCGTTTTAATAACTCGGTTTAATAGAGGTTTGTGATAGTTTTGTCCTTTCTTAAGAACAGAACGGTTTTCGGCTTCTTCAGAGCCGGTTCGCCGAGTGAAGTTCACTGTTTCCTTGGTCACTGGTGTAACAATGGACACATGTCCCTCCTGAGGAGTGATATTATGATTGATAACCTAATTATTGATAGAATAAAAAAGGTTACCTCGTACAAGATTCAACACAACGTCGCCGATGTAGTTGAGTGAATGAAAATACGGTGCTGGCTGGTATTCAACGGCTGAATGGATCCAGACTCTGCTTTGAAATTATTTATCCCTCGCAAGATCAAGCAACCATCGACTTGCTCCATTGGATATTTTGTATCGTTGAAAAAGACAAAATCTTAGGTTCTTCGGAATCTGGCGGCACTTCTGGTCCAGACTTTAATCTGCAAACGTCTGTTTGCCATAAAGAAATAGGAACGCTGTAGTCAAAGCTGGTATGAGCTTTCTGTGGGTAACTTAACCTTGGCTTTTTCGAAAAGTCCATATCGCATTATTGTTATGACAAAAATTTCAATCAATTTCTATAACTTAAACAATTTCATCTACTAATTACTAATGACTTCATATGCATCCGGTAAAGTTGAGCCTTTCAGACTTTATCAGTTTAATTCGTTATGTCAAGCACTAAATTTATAACTGCCTAAGTAATTAGTGTTAAGTACAAGAAAACATTTTTGAACTGGAAAAAAAAAACAAAAAATAAGGAAACACTCGGCACACATGTATGAACATGACTTCTGCACCCCAGTATTGCACCTTGACTTTTGGTATATTTTTGGGTCATGTGCGCAGGCGGTTAAGCCACTTCAGACACACATACATACATATCCGACGAGATAAATGGTGACTTCCGAAATGCAGACCGAAGCATGCGCCGGCTAGCAGCTAGAGAAACAATGTTTCCGTTCGAAATGATTTGAAAGAATTTGTAAGATTTCGAAAACAACAAAAACATTTAGGCAGAAATCACAAGATTGGCGGCTACGACATGTGTAATTGAAGGAATCCAATGCTTCAGTGCAACTCAATGGAGAATGTCAGAATGAATGAAAAATTTAAGAATTTCGAATTTTTGGTGTTTTTTTTTGTAATTCACTCAAATATTTTGTTGAACGCTAGATACATGTGCATGCATGCAATGCTGCTGCTGGTGAAAGAATTAAAAATGCTGACGTTCACAATGGCAACGAGGCTAAAGCGTGTCCTTGCATCGTTCCGCCGGATATGCTCACTGCTGCGCAACTAGCTCATGCCCGTACGAGCCTAAAATGCAGGTTTAAGGATTACCAAGTCTACTTTGTGGGCGATTGCATGTCAGAAGGTGCGTGTATGTGTGCGCATCCTTCCTCGGAAGTGTGCGTGCCCTTTCTGCTATGAAGCAATTTATTGGGACCACACACACACGCGTACACGCAGAACTTCCAGCATTCGCATGAGCTCAAATAGTTCCCAACATTACTTTTACTAAACTAACTCGACTTTCAATTGGAATTACGTATCAGCAGTACTTTGACTTAACAAGGACCCCAACACTGCACATTTGTATGGGCATTACCGTCGACTGGTACCTTGGCTCCGCTTCATATGTATTTGTTGTGTATTGCGTTCGACATATCTGCCTTTCATGGAAATTAATGCCTTTTGACATCACTGCTGCTGTGCCGATACTGCGCTGCTGCTGCCGGTGCGCAGCAGTTCGGCTCTGCCATAAAAGGATTTATGTCTGATTTTGTTCTTGCCGCTGAACAATAAT
The DNA here is from genome assembly GCF_024586455.1 of Bactrocera neohumeralis. Lineage (NCBI taxonomy): Eukaryota > Metazoa > Arthropoda > Insecta > Diptera > Tephritidae > Bactrocera > Bactrocera neohumeralis. The sequence continues at coordinate 6,277,663 of NC_065923.1, forward strand.
TTACTCCCAACAATAAGTATGAGTAATGTCTAATGATAGAATTGATGGTCGACGTTGGTCGGCGGGGGCAGTTGGCGGGGGCTGCTAAATATTTGATGTTTGCCCTATCGTGCGTCGCTTATAATATCCCAGTTGCGCTTTGAGTGCCGTGGCCTTGTGCGAATGCAAAGCTGCAGAATTATCTCCGCGCTGTGCGCGCCATCACGTCCACCGCTGTGAGAATCAAGTGTTCAGTTTTGGTGAAACATCAGCTTCAGGCTCACTTGGGATGAATGTGCGTATGCCTAATACACATACTCGTTAATAACTGTACTGTGTGCCGCGGTGTGCTCTGCCTTTTGACATAATGAATTTTGATCGCTGTGCCATTGAATGAATTAATAGTGATTGGAGCTGCATGCGGACCAGCTAGAAAATCAGCCGTGCAACTCGCAAATAATTCACTCTCGTATTTACATACGTATTTTCGTTACAACGCGAGCATTAACATCAAGTGCCGTGCGCTTCAACGAGCTCTTTTATTTTGCTCGGGTGCCTGGGATCTAATATCCGAACTAATAACTAGCTCTGAAAGCATAAACATTGTTGTGTTAGAGATTGGTGCTAATTTCCCGACACTGTTAGGTTTTAATGTTAAATCCGTCATAGCCAACCTATGCTATTTGCATTTGTGTTTGGTTGGTTTTGTTATTCTATTGATTCTAACTATTCATACAGGGTTTGTCCGAAAAGCAATAGGTCTGATTTTCTTCCGCTGCGACTCTATTTCGGAGCGTGCGCGCACCATTTGGATTCGGTAGAGTGCGTCCTTAGCTAACGAACGAGCGGCTGGTCAGTTGTCTCCGAGCACCTTGAGAGCCAGGACAAACATTTTTGCGGGACGTGTTTCTGTGAGTGGTGCAAGCCGAAAATCCAGCATTCGTTAGAGCAAAGGTACGCGATTAAATTCTGTGTGAAACTCGATAAATCTGCGACAGAGTCGTTTGATATGATCAAGCAGGCTTGTTTTGGTGAGACCAGGGGTTTTTGGGGGGCGCGAAAAGGTCGCCGATGAAGACCGTGAAGGAGGACCTTCGACTTCGACAAACATCGACAATGTTACTCGTGTGCACAAAGTTTTGAACTCAGACCGTCGATTAAGCTTTCGTTTAATTGCCTAGATGTTAAATTTATCAAAATCTGTGGATCATGATATTGTGAATTGCGCAAGGTTTGCGCGAAGATGGTCCCAAAAGTGCTCACTGACGACCAGAAATTGCGACGAGGGGAAGTGTGCCAAGAAAATTTGAACATGTGTGAAAGTGATCCCAATTTTTAAATAACGTAATTACAGGTGACGAGTCATGGATCTATTCCGGAGAATGCCTTCCATGACTCATTGACTCATGATTATTATGCTCTCCTATGTTATGTATAGTATAGTATAGAAAAGGCTCAACTTCAGTTAGCAAAGTAAGAGTTATTGAGCTATATCCGAAGTTATTTGCTACCGACTTGGATATGGCGAAATCCCACAATTATTAAGCTTTCCTGTCGTTTGGTATTCGGACAAGAACTTGTTGTTGTACTTGCTTGTCAAGGTCCTTGACTGCTATTTGATGTCATTAACCATGAAATTAAGCTCTTCACTTAAGTTCTTATACTTACATGCTTTAACCTTCAATGGCTCAGCATGCGTTTGTTATTTAGCTGAAAGTGTATGAAAGATAAGTGCGTTGTCGGTATGTCTGCCGAAGCATTAATAATGGCGACGACACATCTACTTAATGGCACTCCATTATATGGTACAGGACTCGTCTATGCGTTGCTACAAATTTTCACAAATTGTCGTGCGGAGCATTTTGGAAAGCTAAGCATTTGATGGCCATTATGAGTAATGGGAGAATTGCTACCGCTGGCTTCTTGATTATCCGTAATGCAATTATAATTAAATGATGAATTTTCATGAGCAGCGGCATTTCTTAGATTGCTTGTTTCTTGTTGCTTGCTCAATTCGAAGACTTTCAAAGCTGCTAAGCTAAGTACTTATGCATGTGCATTGTTGTTATGTTGTTGTAAATAATAAATTAACTTGTATATTAGATACTCAAAAGAAGAGCAAATGACGATAACAATCTTCATTGGATAGATTGCTTGATTATTTTTCGGTATTTGAATGTGTATTTATTACTACTTTAATGGCTAAATCATTGCAATAATTATTTAGCTCAGTTAGGTTTGGTCGTACGGTGGATCCAAAATCGACGTATCTCACTTGGAAAGCTATTTATCCAAAAACTTCACTAAAATTTATTAAGTCGATTATTAAGTCTAGTAATTTTGGTAGGTTCCCCAAAGGTGTGTCTACCGAGGTATTTCAATCTCAGTCTGGCAAAAGTAGGGCAATAGAGGAGAAGGTTACAAGAAGATTCCGCCCTGTCTTTCTCCATATAGATTTGGCAAAAAGATTCCAACAAAACATTTAGTCTACCGTGAGGGAACCTATTGGGCAGCATCCAGTTAGAACCCTTACAAAAGCTGGGAGAGTGAATTTCATAAGAAAAATAATTCGGAGGATCTCTTACTTTGAACCAAGATAATCTGGCAGTTGCAGAAGTTACGCTTGTTGGCCAGTATCTGCCCAGCTTACTGAAGATCCATAGGTTCAGCGCTAGAGCGCAAGAAGACCTCGGCAAACCTACTAGCTTTCAGTGAACGAAAGCAAGTTCATCGGCTTTGCAGTTCCGGAGAATCCCCTGTGACTGGACACCCATACAAGTCTTTACCACCTACTCTGACTCTTAACTTCGATGGTTACGTGAAAAAGCTCACTGCACCTCTTCTCCAACAGGTGCGCCCCGCCCACAAACCTCTGAAGATGTGTGAGCAGAGGAGGAACCACGATGCAGTGGTGAAGAAATGGAATCGAAGTTATGAAGAATGTCAATGTGACCCTACCCGCCGCACTTTTCGCCGTAAAGCACTGATCAGCTATGTCGGGGCCGTTCGGTGAGAGGCCACTCCTGTTTACATCCTCTATAACAATACAATGCGACCGATGTCTTTCAAACTCTCTCCTCGATGATTGGCTTTCATGAGATCTTCTTTTGCAGAATAAGCCTCAAGTACTTTATCCTGTCCACTGGATGAAGAATAGAGCCTTCAAACGAGATGAGAGTTATATCAGGGATTTTGTATCTCTTAGAAGACCTAGCTCTGTTATGACCTGACACGAGTATCCCTTGATACAAAAGTCTTCGAAAACCGTCATAGGCAGCGATACTGAATCGGCTATAATCATTTGATAGATAAATAATCTCAGAAATTACGAAAAAACCTAAAAACCTTTCATAACTTCGATATTTCAACATTTGAGCATTTATGTTGATTACTGGAAACTCTTTTTAATATATTCGGATATACATTGCTGTATCCATACTGAAACTTCGTTGGCAATGCACGAACCGCCGAGGCTACTTTTGATAGGAGAAGCAAGAGAAAGCGCTCGAACCACGATAAAAGCATAATATTCCACAGTTCCAAAGGATTTCTTAAAATAGAACAGTTTTCGGTGTCTAAAGTGTTTCCCATGCATCAAATTTATCTACTAAAAGTAAGCCTGTTGTACATCAGGTACCAAGGACGACACATGCCATTTGTTCCAGAACGCACTCTTAATTCGATTATTCTTCTTGTTTTAAGACTGAGCGCAGCAAAATTGATTTAACAATTTCAACGTTAAATCGGCACTTATACACATATATCAAATGGATGCACTTAATTCTATATAATTATAACACATTTACATGATTTATATGTTCAACACGTTGCACTTACGAAAAGGAGCAACGGCGCCCAGAAACCTCATCGACCGCCCCCCACAAGAAAGTATAAGTGAATGCGCCTTTCTCAGCCTTATGGTCACCGCTATCCCGACATGTACACACCTTCATACCATATGCATTATATTCATACCTCGGCGCATACAAAAGGGAGTTTTACACTTTTTAACACATTTTTATCCACGACATGTCAACATTTTAATGCTCTCACACTAAGCGAATTAAATGGCTTGTCTAAAAAGACTCGAGAGGTACTAAAAGATCTATCATCTACCGTGCCCACACAAACAGGCTAGCGTGAGTGTGCTCACGCCCACTTCAGAGCTCTCTTGCGGCAGCAACGCTTCGGTGGCAAGTGATGAGGGTACAAATTAAAATGGTATCCGCGGTGTGCGCGCATGCGGAGTTCAATTTTCCTTCACTTAGCAACCCCAATCGTCTATACTTTTATATACCACTCGTAAGTGCATGCGGGTGTGTGCATATGTTTGCTCCAGCTAGATCTAATAGATATGCTAATGTACCTCTTAATGAATTGATTTCGATTTTTTTTTGTTTTTCGGAAGAAATTGTAAATAGTTTTGAAAAGCGCCGTTAACTTTTAGGGGTTGGGAATCAAGAGCGTGTATGTATGTGTGTGCTTCGGAGATGCTAAGTATGTAATGAGAGCGATCTTTGATTACAGATCAAGCACTTACGTTGCGTTAAAAGCGTTTTTTTTTACTTTTGGCACATTTAAAATTATTTTGTTATGTTATTTCATCCGTCAAGATTTTTTCGCGCCGAAATGTAGGCAAATATTTTTACTAACTTAAAAACTGCGACAAGTAATTTTCACAGGCTTCTCTTGAAGCCAACTTTACTCCATTAAGGGAGTTCTACATTGACAGAAACAAATGGTAGTTCGATGGTGCAAGGTCAGTGCTATACGGTGGATGCATCAAAGCTTCCCAGCCCAAGCTCTCCCAGTATTTGCCGAGTCATCAAAGATGTGTGTGGTCTAGCGTTGTCCTGATGGAAGACAAAGCCCTTTCTGTTGTTCAGTTCTGGCCGTTTTTTTTTGTTTGCTTTCTTCAATCTCATCAGATGTTGACAGTAAAATAGAGTATCAATCGTTCGACCAGGTGTATCGACTACCCAATATATAGCGGTAGAGTTCAAAGTGTTTCGTAATTTGTTGGTATTTTTTCTAGCATTGGTTCTGAACATCTGCGAAGTTCGCTTAGTTAAGTGATGAGGTCCTTAGTATTTTGTTAGCGGAGGAAAAGGTGCAACGATCTTAGCTTTAAGCTTAAGCTTCATTATATATCCAATTCTTGTAATTGGCTTGTAGGGAAGTTGTCACGGGCCAAGAAGGTTGGTAGAAATGTATGAGTTTGCAATTTTGATGATCGGACTGTCTTACAACAAAGCCACAACTAGATTTTGAGGTTAATATAGTTTTTCATATATGTATATATTATAGCAGTGTTCAGCATATCTGGGGACGAAGTTTTGTCAGTTCATTGCCCAAATCTTTATATACATATGTGACCAAGAATCTTCTTTGCTTTATAAAAAACTTAAGTGGTATGGACAGAAGAGTTGTGAGTATTTCAATTAATTGAGCAATAGTCACAGCACCCTTTTCTAATTAAGCGATTTATGGCTTACGATAAAAGCTCACTACAAGCGCCGAGCGATTGCTTTGGCATTTAAGACTTACATTTCCCTTTCCCTTCCAATCATAAAAACCATAAAAGTACTTAGATGTAGTCTTGAAGCCACTGCCTCACAGATAGCGCCCTTTCAAATCACTTGAAATTCACGTGACACGTGGCTATATTGCCGACGAATGAAGCGACTTGGGCAATTGCAAAGAGCCAAAGGGGCTTGTCGCAAAGAAGGTATAACATGCGACTTAAGTGTAAAATTGATGCGCTTAAGTGCAGGTGCGCACACACACACCACACCAATACTTCAGCGCCGACAGATTTTCAACTTGCCACACATATAAGAAGCCGCACACACACACACACACCTATGGCACACAAGGCAGCAACTTAATAGCTCAACCAGACATTTGTGGGCAACACGGCAACACCTATGCAACCCTGCGTGTGCACGGCGGGTTTGAGGTTGGACATGCATTTTGCAGAAGTTTTGCAAAACTACCTGCGGTTAGTGGTTATTGGCACAAGTTGCACATACCGTGCTCCAGATATGTCTGCACGTATGCGTGTGTGTGTGTGTGTGTGGGTAGGCATTGCACGAAAGCAGCAATGGAGCGCAGCACGGCAATACGATTGATGGCTTAATGTCATGTCTGCTAGTCACTTGTAATGCTGTCTGCGCACTACACTATTTAGCCCTCGGGCGGGTGCGGGTGCGAGCGTAATATTTTTTTGCCTCTTCTCAAGACAAACGGAATAATCTTTGTCGGGTTGATTGAGCAGACCTCTTTAGGTGAGAGTGGTCGAAAGCAGTTGCACATTTATGTCGGTGCAAATTGACTATGCGTGCAGTGTGTGGTAAATGCCAGAATGTAGTTCTACTTACATACCATGCATATGTATATGGTATGATAGCGAGGAAAGGAAGAACGCTGGAAATTGGATTGAATGCGAAGTAGCATGGGAAGAGTAGAGTTTGTCTCTATTACAGGTCACACAGTTTACACAGCAATCACCAGCAATCACTTTTGCTTTGGAAAAGCTTTAAACCGACAAGCGAAGCGACTTTCAGGTAATAATTTGAGGTTATATAAGGAATTGGAAAGAAATAAATGATTTATTTTACGACATTTTAAGTTAATAAACTTCAGTCAGAAATGCAACGTTATTGAGTTCACGCATCCGCCATGGCTTCCAACGGAACTACCAAAGATTTTGGCTTACGTCAATAAAACGCCACTACTGCCTTAACTATCCGATTTATGACGTTATCTTGTACTATAATTTAGTATCGATAAGTCGGCATGGTTAGGTTAGGTGTGGCCACAGAGTTGATATCACTTGGACATATACTCGTCCTTTGTGTTACCTATAATATCCTGAAAAGTGAAGCCCCAGAACTTCTTCGATCGACGAAGCATTTTGTGCTCAATACCACTTCGTTATGTTCTCCAAACGTGGTCTACAGAGGTATTTTAATCTCAGTCTGGCAAAAACTGGGCAGTAGAGAAGAAAGTGACAAGATGATTCCAGCACACTTTCCTTCATATAGCCTTGACAAAGAGCGTTTGGCAGCATATTTAGCGCCTTCGGAGCTCACTGGAGGATCAAATTTCAATGCAAGAACGCTACAGACATCGGGGAACCGATCGACTACAAACGGATAAATTTGGGGAAAGGAAGTCAGCCAGCGCATCGCTTTTGTAGTTTCTAACGACTCCGCTGTAACCAGGCACCCGTACAAGTCATACATGGAAGAAGTTTGAAGCTATTGCTAATGAGATCATGCACTCCTCGACTCGTTTCGAGCGCATAGTCAGGGAGCTCGATGCCGATATAGCCGCTCGGCTGTCGGAATGAATGCATACCCCTCTGAAGGAAGCTGCATTTCGAAGCAGTACATCTACTGCTGCGTTGTTGACAGCCGCCTATGCTTGAAAGACGCTACTGCGGTTTAGTAGCCTGAAACTAGAGTTGATTGAGAGCTTCAGACAGAAGGCTACAACACCTACTCGCCCACTCAGCCTCGATACATCCGTGAAAAACTCACTGCATCGCTTATCCAACAATCTCGCCCGGTACAAATCTCTCGCAGGCGTATGCGCTGAGCAGAAACTGTGAGAAGAGCACCTACCAGCTGCGCAGTGACCACGAAAACTTATTTTGAAATAATTTAATTTTTGCACCAAGAATTATTTTTTGTTTATCATCTATGTGTGTGTCTTTTTGCCATTTGCCTCAAATGTGATCTCTTTACTTTTGCGTACATTTTTCATATTTATTGCATGAAAGCCAAATATTAAAATTTCTATGCTTTCTGAGCTCATTTTGACACAATTTCGCGCCTCGGCTGAAAGTTTGCCGGCGCAGTAAAATCCATTTAAGACTTATCTAGAGTATATTAGCATAAAATTCATAATGCACATGGCAACGCATACGTAATGCAACAACAAAAACAACAATACCGACAACGGCGGCAATCGTTGGTATTAAGCAGAAAGTTCCATTTCACTCAGCAGCTGCAGTGATGCCAAAATTCCGGCTGTTTGTACAATATGTATGCGGCTTTGCCTAAATACAAGTGCACTGACTGGTGGGAAATATGTGCATTAAAGAGTTTGCATGATTTTTTAAAGATATTCTTGGGAACCGTTGGAATCGACGAATTGTGTGGAAATATAAAATAAGATATGGGGCTGTAAATTAGTACAGGGGATCGCAGTAGCTAGGGGCACCTGTGGGATATAATTGTTGAAAATGTGAAAAGTGGGCATGGCCCCGTAAACTAACAAGTTTAATGTACATATCTATCTATCTTCTTATAGGAACTCTTGTCGTCAGTGTGACAATGGTTGAAATCGGATGATAATCTCGCTCACTCCCCATATAACGGTACTTTCAAAAACTACTAAAAGCGCGGTAAATCTATAACTAAATACGCCAGAGACATTAAATTTTGCCATCGAGATGGTACAAGAAAGCTTTATGAGAGCCGGTGTGAAAATTGGACGTTGAACGTGGCACCGTCCACTAGACCTCAGAACCTGCTCAACCGATTTCAACCAAATTCGGTACATATCATTACACTGACATTCTTATAATACAGTGCGAAAATGGGTCAAATCGGAGTACAACCACGCCACCTTCCCATATAACACAATTTTAAATTCTTTTCGATTCCTAAAATTTCTAGAATATAAAGTAAGATACTATATATATAGCGAGATAAAACTGTGACTTTGAAGTATGCCACCTTATTTCTAGAAATTATCCGAATTGGACAAAAACTTTTTAAGCCCCGAGGTACCGACTTTGTTGACCCCAGTACTTATAGTTGACTTTTGACGGAAAATATCGGTCAATGTGTGAGATATTTCCTTGAAATACAGAGATAATCTTTTCCTGTTAATAATTTCTCTGGTATTAAAAATGAGTTGAATCGGGTCAATACTTCCCTTAGTCCCCATATACCTAATATAAAGACTTTTGAACTTCCGGGTGACTGTATACCGCATACACCGGCCAATATGTGAGTTATCTCAATGAAAATGAATGAGCGTGTTTAACTCACAACAATGCATCCTTATGCATAAAACAGATAAAATTGGTTGAAAACTTGATCTAGCCCCTATATAACTAATATCAGGATATTCGAACATCCGGCTGGATTTGCTCCATGTGTTTGGTGATTGCATGTAAAGTACCTTAATGAAATATTTTATTAGTATGTGGCCTGCTGATAGTATTTAGTATTGCCAAAAATAGATAAAATCGAGACAATACTACCTCCAACACCCATATATCACTCATAATGATTTTCATTCAGTCAGTTAGTATTCTTTATATACAAAACTACTTCATACAAAATACAAAACTACTTCAAAACTTATTATTGAGTTGACTTGAGCAATCTCAAAATTAATTCAAAGAATATAAAATATTCGGTTCCATCCAAACTTAGCTATTCCTTACTTGTGTTTCACTAGTATTGTCGTCTCGTGCTAATTTTCACTCGCTGGCAAAATCTTTTAGTGCCACTCACTTCTTGCTTATCGGGGTCTATCTTAAAAAAAAAAACCAAAACCATATTTTAATACATTTTCATAGATTGTGGAATTTGCTTTGCTTCAACGCGTGTTTGTCTGTCTAAAGCTAACTTTAGTGCATACATACATCTACAAAGCTTTATTGTTTGAGTTCAACGTTGACTTTGAGTTGACGTCTAATTGTATGAAAACACTCACACTCGGCGCTGCTTGGCGTGTGGAAGGTACATATATGCATGTCTAGCGCCTAAAAATAGACTTCCGCTCCCATAAACTTGCCGGCATTGCACACCATATGCAAACCAGAGGCAAATACACATGCATGCCTATATACACATACATAATTATATCCGCGCAGCAGTGTTTTTTCAATTTCTTCTTACTATTTTTCTTCCAACTTCTATTTCTAACTCTGTGCGCTTATGTTTCGCTCGCAACACTGCAAAAACATGCCGGTATATGTGGTGTATGTGGGTGTGCACCGAGTGCAAACGAATTTTCGAAAGTTGCCAACGAATATGCTAATTTTCTTAACCCATCGCATTGCATTGTCGGCGCTGAGCTGCCAAGTGATTCTTGGCAGGTGAAAAATGCGCAAGCAAAGGAAACAAGAGAAACTGTGCTTCGTAGACACACACACATACAAACGTATTTCACTTCTATTTCTTAATCGTTTATTAGGTTTCGAGCGAACGCTGAAGCTCGACAGGGCCAACTTTTAATTCCTGCGAGAACGCGGGCAGCAGGTGCTGCGCAGCTTCGAGTTGTTTGATTCTTCCGACTGCCGGCGTGCAGGAAGTTTACCCTACATATCAGCTGTGTGAAAGTGTTGTTGTGTTGCTTTAAAGCATGAAAACTATTTTGAATATTTCGCGATTTAAATGCAAATATGCACGCCAACTCAGACCCGCTGAATAATTCAAGCGCGGATTAAACGCTTAGTTCGTCGACAATGACTTTACTATATAACAATTTCGGTTGCTTGCCTGCTTACTTTCTCGCTGGTTGACTTAGAGTTGGTGAGTAAGCGCTTAAACGCAGTTGCTGTTATTGTTATTGCTATGTTTATGAAACTATACGCTGCTTCATCGAGAGTCGATGTTGTTGGTTGTTGTTAGTGAATGTTTATACACTCACAATTCATACGTTAATTGTGCCTGAAATACAGAACGGTATGTTCTTAAGGATAAAATTATTCCTGTTGGTAAGACGCTCAGGGGTTTGACCGAAGCTACGAGTGACTTGCGTTCCATTTCTAGACCTTGTGAATTAACCACATGTGAGTTATTGTTTAGGGTACCAGAGCTTAATCATAACTTATATTTTCAGTTAGTCAGGAAAATGTCATAAGTTGGAAGAGATATATAAAAGACGGGAATATTGTACTAAAAAATCTTGATAATTTTCTTGTGTTTATATAATTTTTGTCTCTGTTAAAAAAAAAATTCAGACAGGATACAAGTACCTTGCAGTGAAAAGAACTGGCTCTGGTTTACACGATCTTTAAGGGGGTATTCTGGTCTCGAAATTAAAAAAAATCGATTTTTTTTATATTTTCAAAGTTTAACTATTCAAGAATATCTGTACAAGAGGATTTATCAAAATTCAAATTATTTTCGGAGATATAGTTATTTTTCTGACTCGGCATCCAAACGGGTTCGGCCGGAACTAATCGAACAAAAGACTTTACGCGAAACTTTACTTTACTAGAAAATTTTATAGAGTCTTCTGTATAGGCTTGTCTATGGTTGGAACTAGCCCCATCCCCAAATTTTTATTTTATTATTTTAAAAAATTCGAAATAGTCAGAAAAAGTGATACAAAAAAACTTTTTTTCAGGCAGCCGCCATTTCGTGAAAAAAAAATTTTCCCACTTTTCCGTAGTTCCGGCCATTGCGACATTATTCTAGATTAATAATCTTTTTTTTTGGTTTCAGATAACTAGGAGGTTTGAAATCATGGGTATGGTCATGTGGAAATTTTTAGAGACCCGCCACTTCGTCAGCTCATAATTTTTGAAATTTTTTACTTTTTTTAGTTTTTAATTTTTTTCTGTACTCTTCTAAAATTAACAAATAACTAATAAAAAAATGGATAGTAAAAATATTAATTACCTTTTTTTCACGACACTTTAAAAATTACCTGAAATTCATGCTCCTAGACCAGAATACCCCCTTAACTAAGTAGATTATAACGAAAGCTTAACTAAGCAGCTAACCATACCTTATCCCAACAAATATTGGAAGTATTTGCACGTCGAAGTTGTAACAGATTTCAACAGTTTTGAACCATTTAAAATAGGCTGAATACAAAAAGAAGCTCAATGTTTGGGTATCACATGAATTGTCTGCGAAAATTTTAATGGACCGAATTAACATCTGCGATTCTTTGCTGAAACGAAATTAAATCGAACCGTTTCTGAAGCGAATGGTGTTAGGAGATGAAAAGTGGATGAAATACGACAATAATGGGCGAAAAAGATCATAGTCCAAGCATGGTGAAGCTCAACAAATGGTCGCAAAGCCAGTATTGACGCCTCGAATGGTTATGCTGAATGTTTGGTGGGATTGGAAAGGAATCATCCACTATCAGCTGCTCCAGCCTGGTCGAACGATTGATTCTACATTTTACTGTCAACAGCTACTGAGATAGAAGTAAGTAATCGAAAAAAGCGGCCAGAACTGATCAACAGAAAGGGCTTCGTCTTCCACCAGGACAACGCTAGACAACAATCATCTTTGATGACTCCCCAAAAACTTGGACAGCTTAGTTGGGAAGTTTTGATGCATACACCATATAGCCCTGACCTTACACCACTTATTTCGGTCAATGCAGAACTTCCTTAATGGAGTATAGTTGGCTTCAAGAGAAGCCTGTGAAAATTACTTTTCGCAGTTTTTCGCCGAGAAACCAGAAAAGTTTTACACTGATGGAATAATGTCTCTAGCAGAAAAATGGCAAAAGTTGGTCGACCAAAATAGAACATATTTGGTTAATTCAAGTTCATTATAAATATAAAAAAAATAAGTTGAAGTTTGATTAGAAATACGAAAAGACTTTTTCGACTACCCAATAATTCTATGAGATTTTGTGGAATTCAGGATGATATTTTAAGTTTACTACAATTTAGCAGTTATCGTCTGTTCGTCCACCTGCATGTATATACGCGAACTAGTCCCTCAGTTTTGGAGATATCGATCTTAAATATTGTACATTCCTTTTTTCCCCAAGAAGCTGCTGATTCGTCGAAACCTCTCTTGGCGGACCACTATATGCTTTTTATATGTCAAGTGTAATATATTACAAGTAAGTACTTTTTTGAACTAGTTCAGTTTATGACCAGAAATTCTAGTTGCGAAATAGTAGCATTTCCGCCCCGTTATATATTCCGCAGCCGAGTAACCGTGATCCCCATGAAAACATAATATTCTGTTTAGTAGTTGTATGTTTTACGTTGCATTACTTTGCTCACTCATTTGCATGAGAAATAAAAATATGTTTTAGATATTTCATAAAGATTTATGGACACACACACACGCATACACATTCACAAATTATGAAATTTCAGTGTGCAAAAGTTCTTTAATGCGAAACGCACATACATACACACACACACGTGAAATTTGCACATTTGAGCGCGAATAACGGTACGTATGTATGTGTGCGTGTGTTTCGTAGCGTAACATAATTTGCTCAGCCGGTTAGAAAGCATAAGTTTCCAAAATAGGACACTCCGTCAAATGCACAAAGAACAGTGTGCACACACGGATACCGTTACATGCCGGAATAAAGCAACGTTGCAGGAATTGTCTTTGAATATTTCGGTTCTTTAAAACTCATAAGGACACGGCAAAAGAACAAATAAGGACTTGGCATTTAAGTAGTGCGCAGACATTTTTAAATTATGACTTTAAGGTTATACTTTCTTTCTCGTTGGTTATTACTGTTAGAAATAATCAGATTGTATCTATCCCTATTGTAAGCCTTTTGAAGATAGTGCAGCTTATATACTATCACCTTGCGGTTCATTTAACTGAACGCCTCTCCTTTTTCCCCTGGAAAATTTTTCGGATAATCGTGCTTTTTAAGTTCAAAAATCTCACAAGTTTCAGAATATTTTAAAATACATTTTTTCGAATATTTCAAGACCTAGTACCTCATAAATAATGACTCAGACTTTTCTTTTGACCATTCGATCAAAATTGACATAGATTGGTCCATATAGCCTCATCCGCAAGCCGAATCGTTAACAGTGGAATAGTCTGTATGGTGATTTTTATAATGAAAAAATAAAATTGAACAATGAGTGTACTTCAAAAAAGTGTTTTTTAGAATTTGTAAATCTACTTCTGTTATTTATACTACAGCGAAAAAGAAGAAGAAAGAGTGCTAGAAAATGGTCATGTTGGCAACAGAGAGATAGCAAAAGAACTCAACATCTCTTATGGATGGACTCAACACAGTTTGGTTAATGTTTTGGGTATGAAGCGTTTCAATGCTAGACTCGTACGAAACGACCTGAATCTTTATAAAAACGATGACGAGTAGTGTTCGCAAAAGAGATGCTTGACAACATAGCTGGGCTCAAATGCCGCATTATTGGTGACGAGACCTGTGTTTTTAGATAAGACGTCAACTGTCGATTGTCCAATAATTTAGGAAATGGTGTTCCAAAAATGAGCCGAAAAGTAAAAATCCAAATTCGCTGAAAGCTCAGAAGGTCATTCCGCAATTTGATTAAGCGTTGGCTTTTGTAAAACCCCCAGAGGTAAGCTAGTGTCTGATGCCCAGAGCATATTAAAATTATAGAGAAAACACTTCACTGGCAGTGAAAGCAGAACACCAGAAGAAGGTGAACCCGATTCTTCAATCGATGACGATGGAGCGGAGGTTCAATTAACCGACCATAAAGAAGTTCGAATAGTAATTACTCGTCTGAAGAACAACAAAGCGGCGGGGGCCTGATTGGAACTGATCAGTGCTATTTTAGGCTTGGAAATCAACAATTGACCAGATATTCAGCAAACCTTGGAAAAGATCCGTGAAAAGAGGATCGATATACATCACCTCTTCGTCGATTTTAAAGTAATATGGCTGTGTAAACTGACGTTGAGCAATACCAAAAGCTCCGTTAAGAGATTTCATACAAGGCGACTCTCTCCCGATTATATTGAGATCATTTGCCACTGCTTTCTCCAGACTGCTTAAGGAAGCGAATCAAATGGATCTGGTAGTAAAAGAAGATAGAACAAAATATCTCCTATCATCAAACGAACAGTCTTCGTACTCGCGACTTGGATCCCACGTCGCTGTTGACAGTCTTAACTTTGAAGTCGTGGATAATTTTGTCTATCTTGGAACCAGCATTGACATCAACAGCAATGTCAGCCTCGAAATCCAACGCAAAATAATTTTTGCCAACAGATGCTACCTTGGACTGAGTAGGCAATTGAAAAGTAAATTCCTCTCTCGACGAACAAAAACCAAACTCTATAAGTGACTCATTATTCCCGTCCTGCAATATGGTGCAGAAGCATGGACGATGATAACATATAACGAGTCGACGTAATGAATTTTCGAGAAAAAGGTTCTGCGGAAGACTTATGGTCCTTTGTGTATTGGCATCGGCGAATATCGCATTCAATGGAACGATGAACTGTATGAGATATACGACGACATTCAGCGAATTAAGAGACAGCGGCTAAGCTGGCTAGGTCATGTCGTCCAAGAGGATTAAAACGCTCCAGCTCTGAAAGTATTCGACGCAGTACCCACCGGGGGAAGCGGTGAAAGAGGAAGACCTCCACTCCTTTGGAGAGATCAGGTGGAGCTACCTGAAAATATAAATGAATTTAAGCTCCAGCAGTTCAAAATGTTACGAGTATAATCAATACTAGTTTGTAGGGGAAAGGAATATTCAAAGTTGAAATAATTAAACGGCTATGAGTCTCTTTTACAATTGGGCAAGTGCAAACCATTTCGCTGCTATTAAATTCAAATTGTTACATTAATTCACATTCACATACATTCATATGTGTATGTATGTATGTTTGGTGAATATGTGTATTCCCTAATTTATTTGCGACAACGCCAGATAGTGGTCTTGTAATCGCGGCGCGGCGTTACATTCGGCTGACATTTTATTGCTTATTTTAATCGCATTAGAAACAGGTTTTTCTACAACCCATGTCAGAGTCAGAACCAACAAACCAATTACACATGTATACATGTGAATGCGTGTGTGTGTGTGTGCGGTTGCCACAGCTTGTGTATGCTCACTTATTTATTAGTGGGCTTACATTAATAACGGTGCGCAACCCTTCCATTGGAACTGCCGAGGAGGGGGACATGCAAGTAAACGATCGGGAAAATAATTTCCCACAATATCCTTTTGTCCTTGCTTGTTGGGTATTCGGCAAATAATTGTGTAATAGCTTCTATTCATGTGGTCATGTTGTTGCTTTACATGTACGCTTATATTAAACAGTTTACATATGTGTGAGTATGTGAGTGTTGTTGTATGCGTTGTTGCAAGTATTTGTGTAATTGTGTATCATTAACGTGTTTATGTTTAAATTGAGGTTTTTGTAATTATCCTGTTTTTATTTGCCTTTCTTCTGTGCTGTGTGGTGGTTGCCGCGGTTTTGGGTGCTGACATTAGACGCCTCCCAATAGGGAATAACTGATGATCGGAATAGTGAAATTAGTTTTTATAATAAGTTCGTGAAGTTTGGTATAGTAATCATATATTATATAGAAATATTACACAGATTAAGAAATATCGTCTTGGACCACTTAAGCCCTATAACAAAAAAAATTTATGTACATCAGGAAAATTTTTTTATCGAAAAAATATTTAATTTATTGAAAATATCAATAACAACATAGAAATATTGTAACTAATATTTACCAATGATACCCTATTTACTCTGTGAATCCAAAATAACCATTTTATTTCTGGTTTGCATAACTGCTTCAAAGATATTTTCGAAGAAAGACAGTTTGTTTTTGTAAAATTCAATATATTTAGAATCAGATAATGAAGAGGAAGTTTTAATATTACCCGACATCACTTTGCTTTATAATTTCCTCCAGCTCTAATGGTTATTCCTAACCGGTAGTTTTCAGCACTCAATATAATAATATATAATATTTCTTAGCTATATACATATGTATGTATGTATATCACCACCATTCGTTGTGAGCAAACCACTTTTATGACTTTTTCGAAGCTTTCGTTGTTCCTACAGGGGTTCGTCTACATTTTTAATATTTTTTGTGCTTTCTCATTCATATGTGTAATTATCTTTGTAACTTCAAAAAAGTTCTCATTACTGAAAACTACGTTTATTGTGAGCATTGGCTTTATCCTTTCAGCCAAATTTAATTAACTCGAGTGACATTAGATTTTATGTTAGGCAAGAGCTAACTAACTTAATTATGCGTTAAAATACAAAGGATGCTTGTTTGAAAACTTAACAGTCTGCACTTTAAGCGTATTTGTATTGGGTATGATATCCTGCCCGACCTTTAAGCTTATATGTGTATTTACTTGATTGCTTTATATCGCATAATCTGCAATCTTTCAGCAAGCCCAGCACTACATACTTATGTACATATGGGCTTGCATGCGTGGCTGTGTGTACTTTGCCTTGGGTCTACCTGCATTTGGGCCGCACAAGTGGCTCAGCGCTCGAGCGCCGATTGGGCAAAAACTGGTTGGGCAAGCGAACACTGATGACCTTAAGTTGGCTTAGGCACTGCGCTGGACGTCCATTGTGTTTGTGGGCTCAGTTGGTTGGTGAATCGTTTTGCCTGCTGTGATTTACCAGTGTTTGAGTGTTTGCGATGAAAACGCGTACCTTTCTTTGGCTGTTTTGAGTGGCTTTCTAACACGGCTTAACTCCACCTACCATTGTGTTGGTGAGCTGTGAGTTTGTTCGATAACTAGTAGAGTTGAAATTTTATTTAATTTAACGCAGATAAACATTTTTAAAATTTTTGCAATTAATTCTAAGAAAATGTTTAATAATTGTAGGTCTTTCTCTAGCAAAGTTACCCAAAATTATTTTGGGTTAAAGTTTTTAAAATCATTTAAATTTTAATGGAAGAAACGAATCTAGCGAATATCATTGAGGCGCCTAGAACTTATTAATTTTTAAAATTTAGAGAAGTATTTGTTTATACAAGTAGAACAAGGATTTCACTCTATATTTACAGAGCATAAATCAGTTTATTCAAGAGCTGACTGGGTATAACTTTTTCTTTGGCAACAGTATATTAAAGTTATTTGTTCGATATCTAGTTGTTAGCAGACTTGCCTCGGTAAGTTCACCTTTAAGGGTCACACCTAATGTGTCAGTTTAAAAAAATCGATTTTTGGTATTTTAAAAAAGCAAACTGTATCAATTGTTTTCCAAAAGGGCCCTCCATTGTTGTTATAATTCTGGTCTTCCTCGGAGATAAAACCAAAGCAAGACATTCTAGACTGGAAGATGTTGTTCGTAAAATGACCTACGGTAAAAAAAAAAAACCAAAAAATCGTATAATATTTAAGAGGTTGCCAGGGTTTCCTCGGGTAAAAAACAGTCTTTTTTCAAAAATTTTTTTCTCGTATAAAAGATCAAATATTTTATTTGAATTTTTTATTGTCACAAACATAACTATTAACAAAAAAATTAAATTCTGAAATTTTTAGAAAAAATATTTTAAACTCGGCCACTTTCGACGCCATTTTCGTTGACCCCCCGGAAAAAAGATGGCACCGCGTTGGCAAGATAACTCTCTACGGATTCATTTAAAGTGAAAAAATAAGTGTTATAGTCAAAACCTTAACTTAAAACGTGGACGAAGGGAAAAAACTGAAAACTGTGTTTAAAGACGGCGCACTTTGCCCAGCTATCCTCGAGCGTACAACTTCTCAAGACTGTATCTCCGAAACTATTACTCGAATCAACTTGATAATTTAGGACAATATTCTAGAGGAGTTATAGAATTTAAAAAGACAAACAAAACAAAATCGATTTTTTGAAATTTTTAAACCCACCTAACCCCTAACGACAAAGTGGTCGGATAAGTGGTTAGACTTTAGAACGCTTTACTTCAAAAAATATTTGAAATATATATTTAAAATTTATGGTTTTTTTTTCAATAGAAAATTTTGAAAAATGAAACGAAAGATGTGTCCCTTAAAAAAGAGTCTAATGCCAGTTTAGACAAAAAATATATTTAAATGTATTTAATATCAAATAAAATATTTAGTACACCAACAGTTCTTTTTAAATACATATGTACTAGCTCAAACATAAAAAATAACGTGGTTATACGTATATACATACATACATACATACATACACAGTATATGATGACCATATAAGAAATTACATTTACTGGTGTAATTAGGCTGCTGCTGCTTTGGGACAACACTCCAGCGTAGCACGTAAAATATATTTACGTTCTCCGTCGACTCTTATACGTGCCGGAGTAAAAGCAGAGAATTTATAAAAAATTGTATATTCTCTCGCAACTTGTTCATTGTTGCCACACATACGCAACCGCAACATGCAACTAAATTTGTTGCAATCAAACAGACAACATGTTGCGAGCAATTCTGGTTGTCTTCCGACTCACACCAGAGAACATAAAATGGTTCTCAAGTGCTCTCAGAGCAAGAAAAACTGCGCCGGCTGACTCATTCATTTGGTCTTCGGTGTTGGCCAAAGAAGTGAAGAAGTCAGCGCATATTCCTAATTGTGAATGTTGTCCGGCTCAGCTGCGAGCTCCAATATAAGCGTGTGTGTGGTTTTGGGGAATGTTCTTGTTGTTGTTGAATTGGCTAAATCTTCATTGTTATGCAGCCGATGTAGCAGACTTTAGTATTGTTGTCGTTTTATTGTGGTGTTGCTCTTTGATTGCCAAACACTGGCACACGCACACACACACTCACGCAAACTGCGCACACACATATTTAGAAACCTGCAATGTCTTTTACTTCCTCTTGGCCTTTCCGTTTTGCGGCAATGCGACTGTTATTTCACATATGTATGTGAGTAGCCCCTCGCCGCTGCGCTCGCTCCACACACTGGAGTGGCGTGGCGTGCCTTCGGTGGCGCAGTGCACCGCACGCTCGCCTGTTTGGTATTCCTTTTGTGCGCGTGCAGTAAAAATGCGATTCGAATACTTTGGCTTTGGCTTTGGCGATGTTTGCCGTTTGCAGCTGCTGCTCCTCCATCCGCTCGCTCGGCAACTGAAAACTACCGACCGATGGCTGAGCGACTGCACGACGCAGCGACGTTTCGAATCCGCATCCCCCAACCCTCCATGCAGCATGTGCACCGCGTCCACGTGTGTGTGTGTGTCTGCGTGCAACAAAGTGCCCACACATACAATCACACCTTTCATTGTTGTGGCTCCTCGTGTTCGCCTGCTGTTATTGTTGGACTTTCTTGTTTTGTTTTTGTTTTTGCTTTTGCTTGCTCTTGCGTTCGGTTGCCTTCATATTCATGCACACGTCTTCATCGCCTCCTTTTGGGATTTCGTTTATTTACTGCTTGTTGTAATTCGATTATTGTTGGTGGTTTTTTGTTATTGGCCGTGCCGGATACTTCCGCTAAACTACTGTACTTGTGCGCTAAACACGAGACCTCAAAAGAGAATTAAGCAAAATCAACAACAACAACAACAGCGGCAGCGGCAGCAGCAGGAGTATTTGCAAAAAAGGCAACAACAATACACACTAATAATATTGCCAACAACAACGTCGTGAATACAATTAGTAGCAACAGCAAAAACAGTCATGAGCTCTAATATACGAGTTTGCAAGTGTGGATGTGTGTGTGTGTGTAAAAAACTAAAAATATTTTGCAAGGAAGCAAAACTCGAAAGCTGAAATTCGAGTAGGAAGGAAGCAAACAAGCAGAGGTGCATGCTAAAATCAAGAAGAAGAAGAAGAAGAGACACAACGCAAAAAGCTAGCGGTATATGAGTAGCAAAAGCAACAAAAGTTGCTGCCTCAAGGCGTCTACGAAAGTGCGTCTGTATGTGTAGGGATATATTTGCATTGGCGTTCCACATGCTTGCTCTAGAGGGGGATCTCGACCGGATTCGCAATTTAGGGACACACCTGGTGTGAATATTAAAAAAAAAAAATAATTTTTATTTTTTGTAAATTTCGATAGTCTTAATTTTTAAAAGTACCATACTAATATTTTCAATGAATATTTCCAATATTTTTTAGTTCAATCAGCCATATTAGTCTTTACACACTTGATCTCTTATTCATATCTTCTCAAAATTTCCAAAAAATTTCGATGGTTTCTAAATTTTGTGTACACGATAGAGTCGCAAGAAATTCATGAGAAAGACTTTAGCTCGCACCAAGAGTATCAACTCCGTTTCAATTATTCTAAGGGTTCTGGTTTCAACGATTTAATCACATACCGGTTTGCATAGTCGATTATTTACCATCTCCTACTTAGACTAAACTGGTTCCGAACCAGATCCTATTGCTGTTCCTAACAAATTTCGCAAAAACAGCATTGATGTTCAGAAGGCATGTATAGCTAAAAGTCGTTTGAGTGCTTTAACCCCTCCTTGTATGCGTCCATGTTTATGCACCTGTCTAGATATACAAAGCGACCGCTTCACTAAACCAGTCGCTCGTTTATGAGCGCAGTGCCTAACTATGTCCGCAAGGATATTTGCCAATTAAGTATGTATGTGTGCACTCATACACTGGCGAATTTGCATGTGCTGTTGCCTGGCAGCTTGTTTTTTTGCAAATGCTCCGTTAAACGCCACACGACGTGGCGCGAACTCCGGTTTGCCAGTCGTCTGCTCATATTTCATATTTGGCCATGGCGTGTGGACTATCAAATTTTTCACTTAGTGACTTTGGAGTTTTAAAAATTCGTTTGTGCAACACCTGTGCAGTGGTGGTGATTCGCATAATTCTGCATAAACACCAGCACTCTGCTCGTAAATATTTCGAAAAAATTGCGACAGATTAAAATGCGTTGGAATTGTGGTAGGTTTAAGGGGTTATAATTAGTGCAAAAGAAATTAAAATTATAACCCCTTAAACCTACCACAAATTTCTGATTTGCGTTAAAAAATATGAGGACTTAGAATACTAGTTTCTGTAAGTCCTCTGAATTTGTAGTGCCTTTAAGAAGTCATAAGGTCCACTTCTCCGATGTCTTCAATACATGTCAACATCTTCTAACGGATTTCTATTAAAATTTTCTTTATTGGTATGTCGAAAGGATCGAGATCTTGTTTATATGTTCAAAAGAAAGGGATTTGGAGACGTGTTTAGTAGTTTTCGACTTCTTCGGTTAAGATACAGGCGCTACAATATTTAATGTGTTCATTCGACACTAAACATGGAGTATTCTGAAGCACTCCTGAGGGCTAAATATCGAGCTCTTTTGAGTTCTGCGGCCTTTTTTCGGTTATTTTGGGAATCAAGTTTCTAGTTTTTTTCGATTTTTTTCGCATCCTTACTGTCAATAATATTAATTAATATATTGATTAAAAATGTAAAATATTGAGAACATAAATATTATTATAAATTGCCGTTTTTCTTCCTTCCACACACAACTGATCCCCTGCGCTTTGTCCGCCGCAAATTGCTGCTTGCGGTACGAGCAATTAATTGCATTATCCTTTGGCCTCTTTCATTCCAATTAACTTCTTTATACGATTGTGTATACATAACTATTTATATAATGTTGTGTATGGGTATGTGTGTGTTAGTGACAAGGGTATTGTTGAGCCATCTGCCCATCTGCTGCCGACTGTTGGCGTCATCATTGCTGCTGTCGTTGCTTTGTTGCTCTTTAGCTGTTGTCGACATTAAAAGGATGCCACCCAAAAGGGTATCACATTGCAACTTTTCAAGCTGCTTTACTCTCTATTGACGTGGCGGCCTGTGTGTGCGTCCGTACACACACAGACACACACGCTTCTGCAGCGTAAACACACAGTTGCGCAACACAACATTCACCTGTTTACTCTGGCGCTGCCGGCTTGTAGTTGTTGTTGTGTTGTTCGTGTGCTTTTTTGCTGCCTGGTGGAGGCAAGCTGCTGTTTGCTTTGACAAAACTCTGCGCTTAACAACGGCTGACGGCCTGCAGGCGGCTGCCGGCGCATTACTTAAGACCGGCTCCGGTCGGCCTGGATGCAACTCGTTGCCAACACCTTTTGGAGCCGCCGCCAACCAGTTGTGACTGCATTCGCCAGCTTTTCGGGGCTTCGCCGCTTGGCAAGGCTTTCGATTTCGTTCGTCTGCCACTTGCCGTTGCTACGTGTAGGCAGCTTGCAATTTGCGATTCGGTGTTTTAAAGTAGAATTTCCTGATTCTGGGGCAAGTTTGTGCCGTTTCGAGCTGGCCGCTTGCCACGTTTGGCCAACGCCAACAATGCAATAACAGAATGTGCATTAGAATTTTGGCAGGAAGGCAAGGAAAATGGGCAAGTAAACGTTGAACAACAGAAACGACATAACAACGAAGTAGCGAAAGAGGCAACTAATGACTGCAAATGCAAATCGGCAAAACGGTAAAACGGCAACCAACTAACGGTCGTTGGTGTAGGGCCGGCGTGACGCACTGACTAACAACTCCGCCGACTGCAGCGCAAAGGTGGAAAATTTAGTAAATTTATAAAACTAACTGGTCGTTGAAAAAACGAGCTCAGTCGTGAACGGTACTTGGGAAAAGCGTGTCCGTCTGTCCGCGTTAAACAAAAACGAAACAAGTGAGTTAGTGTGAAAGAGGCAGAGGAAGAAGGGGAATGATGATGACGCGTAGCGAATAAATGCACTTTAAACGATCCCAGCTAAACGATTGACGAATTGAGCACATATCGGCAACTGAAACAAAATTGAAAACCCATTAAAAGAGAGAAAGAGAGAGACGAAAACTGCTTGTGAGCAATGCAATCGGAAAATCTGTAAATGAGAAACTAAGAGTTGTTGTGTTGTTGTATTGTTGTTGACGCCAACCGGTCTCGTGCTAAGCTCGACTTGGGTGCGTGCAGTCGCCAATCGCAGCGCCAGCGCTTGGAGCTTTGTGGTGTTCAACGGTCAGCAGTAAGTGTAAACAAATAAGTATGTGCATATGTATGCAATGGCATGTTTGCATGTTGAACGGCTGACTTTAACAGCTGTGACACAATAAAGTGCAGTTATTGCCAAGTTGAAAATATGTAAATGCTTTGCCAAGGCAGCCGAGCCAACTTGTGCTTGCCTGCATGCAACGAGAACCGCAAATGTGCCGGCCTTTGGCACTCGGTGTGCGTAATGCCGAAGAAATGCGTTACTCGGCCGGGCAAAATTTAAAAAATTTCAACAAAACAAATAAATGAATTGAAATGAACACGACGGAAGTGAAAAATTGAAATAAAATTAAGTGGACTAGAATGCAATGAAAAACGTGATTATAAAAATAATAAAAATTGAAAAAATAATGATAATAACATAATTGTAGAACAATGATATGTACATATATTCAATTTCTAAAGCAAAAATTAAGTAATATTTATATAAACAGTTATATGTTCATAATTTTTTTTACCTATTTTACTAAATACAAAAATTATATATTTATATACATATGTATATCTATTTACACACGTGGCCACGCAAACCTTACCACAACTTTTTTTGCAGTACTTTTGCAATTACAGCGATTTAACCTATCACACCTTTCTAAAAATTTAAATATATACGGAATAGGATATAATACTCAACTAATGAGCAGCTTCGTGAGGAAATAATTTTAATTTTTATACTATTTGTTATAAGGAAACTATGAACTTTTATATTTAAAAAAGAGTTTTTATTTTGTATTCTAGTTCTTTCATTTTTGAACAAGTTTTGCATTGTTTTTTTGATATGATAAATTAATAAATATTTAATTAAGTGGTTTAATATGCAGTTGAACCACCTTTGGCAACTATAACTGCTTGGACAAAGACGTTTTCAAGGCATTCCGTTGAACTTTCTTGCCCCCACATATTATTTAGTATTTTTTTAATTCAATCATTGCCCGAGTTGAGCTATTTTCTTTTTCATGGCATGCCAAAGATTCTCGATCGGGTTCAAATCGGCAGAATTTCCTGGTCATGTCATATGCAATATCCCAAAGTCTGCAAATGTTTTCTGAACCAGCAAAACAAGAAAATGTAGACAGATGACATTTTTCTAAATATAAACATGAGAATATATCGGTGATTAAATAGCATATAAAACTTACCGATTTAGTCCGATGACACGGTGCGGAGTAGTCTTGGAAGATGTTCTGCGAAGTATGCCCATATTGCTCTTCTACGACGGGCACGATAAAATGGATCACAACTTTCGCTATACTTCACAGCATTTATCATTCCATCAATAAAAAGAAAGGGACCCCGGTTATAAAAAGGAAATCATGCGCAGACCAGTTGGCTTTCAGGATGTTTAACCGTTCTCATCACACAATTTTTGGCGAAACGTTTACCCGGAAATCGACGGATATGCGGTAAATGGGCGTTGTAGTAGCAAATTAAATTTGCTTTCATCCGACCATATCACCGTTTTCCACTGCTACAAGGGCCAGTTGAGCTGTGTTCAGAAATATATATATAAATATTCCGATTTTAAACGAGCAAGTCTTATTTTCTTCATTAAAAGCGGTTTAGCCGCTCCTACAACCTCCTCCGTATTGTTGTCACACTTATTGTTACATTTTTATTGAATCATTAGTTTTAACTATTAGAGCTGTTTGACTCAAGGAACTATATTATTTTTGATTGAAAATTTTAATATGTGTTTTCAAAGGGTTCGTCCCGTGTGACCGTTTAACAAAATCGATTTTTTTCTTGTATCAAATCAAATCTAGAAAGCTCGTAAAATTTGAAATGGAATGTTGTTGGAAGGTTACAGAAAGGATAAAGTAAAGTTTTTGTTATTGTATCGGCAGAATTCCGCCGAGTTAATAAAAAACCCGCGTCAGTTCCGGTTACATAGACCCGACTGTCGTGGGAGCGGCAGGTATTTAAAGCGCCTGACCTACACAACTAAATTTTCAGACGTATTTTTCTCGAAAATAGGTTTTTTAACTGTCGTCCACGATTTCTTAAAAACGATTCCTTCGATTTCTTTAAAATTTTAATGGTAGAATCAACGCACATGTGCTTATCGTCTGAGCTCAGATTTTTGAAAAGTAATGAGGCGTTTCTTTCATAAAAATGAGTCTTAAAAAAAGTAAATTTTGGGGTTTAATATTGAAAAGCATTCAAATATTCAATATTTGTAAAAGATGCTAGTTCTGGCGATATTACTATACACGGCTTTTTCTGATTTTAGGTTAGCCAGTTGTTGTAGCAGCAGAAAACTTTCCTATAGTAATTTCGAGGCCTGGTAGCGAGTTGAGAGTCCTTGGCCGGACTGTTGTGGGAACGCCAACTCGTTCTGTTGTAATTATGGACGCGATTTGTTTACTTTTTTTCTTAATGGGTACCATTGGTGCGCTAAATTTTTTAATTAAAACATATGTTTACTTAAAAAATTTTTAATTACAGCTAAAGTGTTATTTAATATGTGGTACAAATTTGGAAGCTCTGTGGCTTTTCATTGCAATTTAAAAAATTCCGATTCAACCGAAATATCAAACAAATATTGGATTGTTTTAAATTTTACAATTTCATACTCTATGTGCAGCTGAAATAGGAAAAGTCCCAAAAATTGGAAAAAAAAAATTGTTCCAAAATTTAAATTAAAATAATTAAAAATAAAATTAATCAAAAAAACAAATTTAAATTTATTTTGTTTTTACAGTTATTAAGAATGAACTTTTTAAATAAAATAAAATCGTAAACTGATATTCATTATTTTATAAATTTATAAAAAAAAGCAAGTTAAAAGTCGTGGGAGAAAAAAAATGTTGGTTAAGAAGATATGCCATTAAGCTCCTCATTAGACATATTCATTGAATTATGTTTGCGTGTGTGTGAAAAAGCGTTTCATTGTAGGTGTGGTGGTGAAATGTGCGCACCGAAAGCTCATACGCGCATCTGTCAACAACATCGCGTGATAACTGATAGATGCAGCATGCCAAATGCTCGCAAAATATGCTACATATGTATGTATTTAAATGAAAATATTCATACGAATGAACGTGTGTATGTATGTATGAATTCACAAGAGAGAAACACAACATTTATCTGGTAATCTATTTTTATCCACTTGTCACTCGTTAAAAACACTTTCTAGTTCAAACGTTTAAATGAATTAGTCAAAATATTTGCTTTACATATGCGCGCTACATGAAAAAATACAATATATACAACAGCAATAATAGCAACAAAAGCCCAAACAGTGTTCGGCGCACTTTTTCTAATGGCAATGGCACGTTGTGGCACATCAGGCCACCATGAAAACGACGGCGGCGGCAACGTCATTTGGCAAGCATTGCCAAATTTGTGAAATGTGTGCGCACATGTGTGTGTGTGCATGTGCCGACATTTGTGGGCAGTGAATTTAATAAAATAATGGGAATGAATAATTAAAACAATATACTATATTTATTTACTAACAAGGTGATGAAAATCTAGCAGTGGATAAGCACAAGATCTGATCTAATCTAAGATTTGTTATTTTATAATTCAATCACTCGTGTTTGATTTTGTTTTTGTAGGCTAGGCACGTGTAAATTTTGCTAAACAAAAAATAATTAAACATTTCTTATGGAGAATAAGTGTTAGACAACTAAAGGTCTAAGGAAAATTAACAAAAAAAAAAAAAAGAAACCAGAAGCGAGCACAAAAACTCGCTTATAATATAAATAACGGTTAACAATTCACATGCGAATAAAAATGACGAAAGTGTTCAAAAAAAGTTTTAAAAATAAGTAATGCAGCTTCTGGTGTGACTGAGCGAAAAACGGCTAATAACTTGATAGCCTATATATACATACATACTTATATATATTTGTACACACATAAGTATGTATGTGTACACGTAGGTGGTTAAGTGCATTACGCGGCGGTTTTATTTTGTGCAAATGAGCTGGCAGCTGGATCGTGAATTAGACCCCAATATGGGGTCTGTCTGAACTAGGTTGTTTTGTAAATAAATCTGTGTGCCTACGCATACATACATATTTATATTTACATACATACATATTTCTATTTAATATTACACGCATGCATACATATTGATATTTTCATTCAAAATCTAAAATATATATGTGCAAACGAAAAAGTATGAATGAATTTCATTTAGCTTTTGCAGAATAACCCATTTGCTAATATGGTATAAGGAGAGCAGAGAAAAAAAAGAGAGAGGGTGATGGTTTGTGGGAGTTACTAAGTGTTAACTCAGTTAATAAATATTAATGCTTTTTAATACCAATTACTAAAGTTTGTTAAATACTCTCACTGGCGTTGGGGCTTAGAAATTGATTAAGGTCAACCGATAGTTAGTCGTTAGTTTATACTTATCTACGGACTGGTTCATTTGTGTAAACTGCACGCCGAAACCGAATTGATAAAATTTATTAATGCGTGAAGTTTGATCTTCATATGCCAATTGGATTTGGTCGAGGAGTGCCTAATCTCGTTATCAATAGTATCGAGTGTCTTTTTGATAAGACAGGTGTGGGTGCCGGGAAATGGCGGAATCGCAGGAAATTGTAAAACTGTTGAGCTAGCAAGAACTTAGACATGCTATCGATAGAATGGGAGCGGGTCGGTGCTCCCTTATCTTTTTGTGTTCTACTACTAGACAGTTGGGCTTCGCAGAAGCTTGGCCAGCGCTGGGCCGCCATCGGTACTTGTGCTGTCGCAAAAGCCTTTTGGCTCAAGATTGATCGCAGGAGATGTAGTGATCTCTTTATCCTCGGTAAGGCTGTAAGGTTTGCTGTATGGAAGAAGATGAGGTGGAAACAAATCAACACTTCCTTCTTGACTGTCCCACGTTTGGTATGTCAAGACTTAAACACTTGGGAGCGCATACCTTCACATATCCCACCGAAATGACGAGAGTTGAAATTAAACGCCTACAAAAAACTTGAATATTTTTTAAAAACGACGTCAAGTAGAGGCCTCAAAAGTGGTACTTGACAACCCAGCGGACACTCGTCAAACGTGTTATTACCGGTGACGAGACCAGGGCTTATGGACATGATGTCGACTGTCGTTTATTCAATAACTCCCTCCAAAGATGAGTCGAAACAAAAAAAAAACAAAAAACAATTTTGCTAAAGGCACTTAAGGCCCTCCAAGCCGACCCTCACAAAAACTCTATAAAAGATTTTATCTTTTATAACGATAGCATGCTTATGGTGTCTCAAAAGAGGCCTATTTTGACGACAATAATAGAAATTGTTATTAAGATACGAGAAAATATAGTTCTTTTGGTCAGTCAGTGGAATTAGGATCGTTTTCGGCTTAGAATGTCTACTATTAAATACTCTTTTCTTGAGACTATCAAGTAGAGAATGCTAGTGCTAGTTATACTTCTCACGAGCATACATATTCCGGTATTATTGGTTGCTACTTGGATGCGAGGTTTTAGTAGTATTACGAGAAGTTTTCCTAACCAGTCGCACAAAGTATCACATATTTAAGTGTAAGGAATGTGTGCGTACTTGCACTTTCCAAAGCGATGCTGCCTGCTGTGTTGTTTTGGCACAGAGAGCTGCATCATTCACTTTATGAATGAACTCGTTGCTCTCTTGCGTCTCTTGTTGAATGAAATTGGTTAAGTTGTGTTTTATTATTATTGCAGCCATTGCTTTTGTTGCTGTTATTGCCGCCTTCAACATTGCTCACCGACATGTGCATTCATGTTTCATCTTGTCAGACACTTTTAGCTAAACTACTTTGTCTTTTGTGGCAATGAGTTCATGTAGCCAGCAAGCAACGGTGTTGTTATTATTTTGTTGTTGTCGTTGCTTGCATTTTATTTTGATTCCACCGCTTTATGCTGAACGTGACGCAGTGCTGCCCACAATCGCCGCGCTACTCTTCATCCTTGAGTTTCGCCGTTGCGCCTTTGTGATGGCAAGTGAACACTTTTTATTTCCACACACTTCCATACATATGTACATACATAGCTATGTACCGTTGTGCTTTTATGAATGTGTTTCCATGTGTTTACAGCCATGCTTCGCTTGCCCCTCTTCAAGTAGGCATGTGATATTATTGTTGTTGTTAGCGTACTATTTACCTTCCCATGCTTTTTGCTTGCTTTGCTTAATAAAGCAACAAAAAAAACGAATAAAAAACAGCAACAACAGCTATAAAAATATTTTTAATGTGAGGTGCTCTTAATTTTGTAGGTTAAATGAGTTTGTTTTATGGATGTGAAACAATAAAACGCACCGCTTTGATAGCAGCATGTGTAATAACTACAACAACATATCCATGAACACGTGCATGTAGGTATGTATGTGTGTGTGTGTACATGTATGCAATTACATTGCGAAAACTGTTGGCAAGACTTAAGTGATTTGGTTTTATGTAAAACATGTTTCTTTTTCGAGTTTGTTTGGGGTGTAAAATGTATGAGTGTGTATATGTTTACCGTTAGTAAGCCGTTAGAGCTATGAAAGCTAAAAATTTTAATTTATTCAATGCCTGAATCACAAGCCTTTATGTTGCTTCTTTGGATACCAATTCGCCATTGGTGGTGCGTGATGAGGGCAAATTTAGTAAAAAATAAAAAAGGAAACATTTTCTTCAAAGGTTATACTTTTAGAAATTTCAAATATCTCACATCGTAGACTTTTCAAAACTGCATTTTTTAAATTTTCCTGAGTGATTACTCGGAGAAAATGATCCGATCACTATCAATTATTTTCTACATGTGCTCCATTCAATGACCTACCAGTGTTTAGATCTACATAATAAAATCAAGTTTTCGCAGGCTTTACTTCGATTCTGACAAAACAATGAAACTTATTCGAAATCTGTAGCCTATTACCGAATCACAAAACATCTCTGCATAGACATGAACTCCTCGGAAGAAATTTTCTGTTTTCTCTCAATCGATTTTAGCTTATAATGGGTGATCCAAGTAGAGTTACTTATTTCAATAGTCTTTTTTGACAGATCATGGATGAAACGTGTCAAGCTGTAATGTTATTTTCATTATTATTGGGCAATATTCGACTGAATAGAAGACGTCCAGCACGCATTGAAGAAAATATAGAAGCCATAGCTGAGGGTGTATATGAAGGTCGTGGAGAGTCGGTTCAGTGCAGTTCACAGGACCTCAGACTGACGTATGAAATGATTTGACGCATTTTTCGTCAAGACCTTAAATTGAAAGCGTAGAAAATGCAAGAACTGAAGCATCTCAAACTTCCCAAGCGACATCACATCGCTCTATGAGCTCTTAAAGAGTTCTAAGAAGACATTTTCGAACCAATAAACAAGCAAAATTGCCACACTTGGGACGAAGAGCAACCTGAAGAAATTCAAGAGGTGACATTTCATTTGGTTTGTGGGCTGGTGGAATCATCTGTCCATATTTCTTCAAAAAATGATGCCGGTAAGAACGTAACCGTCAATGGCTACAATTATCGCGCCATGCTTACTGAAGATAACCGACTATTTGACTTTGGTTTCAACAAGTGGGCTCACACATCGCATCAATCAATGGATTTATTGAGAGAACACTTCGGTGAGCAGATAATTTCACGTATGATAACATCACACCGTTAGACTCATTCCTGTAGGGTTATGTAAAGTCCAAAGTCTATCTCGCTTCGATTCTGGTCTTGAAGCAAAACATCATGGGTGTCATTCGCCAGTTAACAGTCGAAATGCTCGAACGGGTCATGAAAATTTGAACTCAACGGATGAACCATCTGAGACGTAGGCGTGGCCAACCTTTCAAAAAGAGAATCCTCCAAAAATAAATGCCAAAGAACGTTCGAAGTTTCTGTGTTTTTCTTGAAAAAAAAAACCAGAGATCTCGAAATGTATACCTCTTTAGAACATGGTAAAGCATTTTCCTTTTCTTAAATTTTTAAATTTTTCTTAAATTGCCATTTTTGAATATTCCAAAAACCTTCTTACCTTATTACTATTATATTATGTAAACAAACAAATTTTTTGTTTGAAGGTTCGGAAGCTGAAATCTATTGCCGAAAAGTCGACTACGTCGCGCGGGAGTACTGGGTACCTTCACGGGCGCGTTAAGAGTAGAGTTTTGAAAAGAAAAAAAGAAGAAAATTATTGACTCAAATTAAAGAAAATTTGTGCAAATATTATTTATATTTTTTTCTGCAATCCATCGTCAAATATAAGTTCGAAATGTTCCATATATAATAGCGCAAATATATATATATGTACATATGTAAAATATCAAGACTGGTAGTGAAGGCAGTGGCGATTCTGCACTTTATCTGCCAGCTGGCAGACGCAATATTCGTGTAATGAAAAAAGAAACGGAACTACATGAACCTGTGTTTACCCAATTATTTATTTATTGTCATATTGTTGGCGCTTATATTTATGTATAAGCCAATTAATATGAAAGAATTGCGATCCGAACTGATTCATAGTGCGACTGTCGACCTTTCGAATGGGTTTCCCAACGAACAGTCATATCTGGTTAACGTCATCCGCAATGCCACGACATACTTACACACATACTCATACATAAACATATGTATGCATATGGGTGTACGGACGTTTGGCGCAGCGTCGTTGATTTGTGCGTTTACATTTGCCATTTACCTCTAATAACTTAATGCTAATGTTTATTTATTTCGGCGTTGCGTTGTACTCGTTTATTAAAAATTGTGGCTCATTTATCGGTAAATATTTATTTGCGCTGCTCTACATACACGCGCGCACACACACACATTAATGATGCATAAATTTTCGCTATTCATGCCAAGGTGTTCGGAGCGCGAAAGTGTTCACACGCCGCCTTTTGTGTTCGCCGGGTCAACTGTCAATATTACTAATACGCCCCGCACACGTCATCGCCGAACCGGTTATCTGCTCACATTTGCATACGAGCGTTATTCGCTGTAAGCGTGCGGTATGCGCGCGGCCAATTGTTGTTGGCCATTCGATGGCTTATCTCTTGACGGATTGCACCTTACTCATAGGCCTCGCCATCGTCATCATCACCGTGCTCATCACGAGCATACGTCGCCGGCATTCCAAAGTGATTCATTTTGGGGTATGTGCGTGTGTGTGCAAATTTCATAATCGCTGGCGCAGGCGCCGACACCG
Source organism: Bactrocera neohumeralis (assembly GCF_024586455.1). Classification (NCBI taxonomy): domain Eukaryota; kingdom Metazoa; phylum Arthropoda; class Insecta; order Diptera; family Tephritidae; genus Bactrocera; species Bactrocera neohumeralis. The sequence continues at coordinate 6,310,419 of NC_065923.1, forward strand.
GCACGAGCACAGAAGCAGGTGTGATTGCATTCCAATGTGAAATTCATTCAAGAATCAGGTATTTTCTCGTATCACTCTCACGAAGCTGCTGTGAATAGGTTAGGCGTTTGTTGTTGTTGCTGCATGCCTGAACCCATCTGTATAGATCTCAATAATAAATGTTGTGAATGGCGTATATTTGTAACAGTAACATTGTATTGAAAGCGGGGTGATTTATGGGCGTTGTAAATCACTCAAATTTTGGGGAAAAACTTCCCTTTCAATAAAAACATAAAATTTGTATAATACTTAACCTACAAGTAATTCGTTTGTAGTAATAGCAATGTTGTGTTTGTGGCTTGCAAAGGCATATTGTTCTGGAAATTTGAAATATTGCGCAAACCGATAACAAGCGCTGTTGGGATGGATTAAAATTTAAATCGAGCTTAAAGGTTTTAGCTGACTCAACCAAACTTGCTTGAGAGATGTGTTCTTGGCACTTCTACAAGCAGTAACATATAATGTAACGGTTATGTTGAAAATTACTAAAATTATGATAACTCACTGAACAATTTCTCCACAAGCATTAAATTTCACAACCAAGATTTTGGGGAGAGCTTTAAAGTGTAAAAGTAATGGGCGTCAGCTTTTAGGTAAAATACAATATCACAGGAACTACGCGACCAATTTTAACCAAATTTAGTATGTGAATATTCCTATAATGCACTGTTAAAAATCGGCCAACAATCACGCCTGCTTCCCATATAACACAACTTTCAACTCCAATCGATTCTTTCACTTACATTATACAAATCACCAATGAATATATCGGGAAAAAACTTTGCACAAGTAGTGGCCTCAAGATATTTAATTTTATAGGCAAGAAATGTTGAAATCGGTCTCTAAGTTTACAAAGTCCCAGACACCAAATATCTGGGCCTCGGTGCATTTGGCTGATTTTTTACCGAACTCATCGGTCAATCTGTGAGTTGTAGTATTGAAATTCGTGGAGAATATTTTGTGCAAAAAATGGTACATAAAATCGGGTCAATGTCTTTAGCCGCCATATACTTAATATGAATATTTTCAAACTTTCTCTTGACTTCTATCGGTCAGAAAGCATCTCTTTCTAATAATAGTGCATCTTCTTTCTTGTCATTGGAAATAAGGAATGCAATGCTTCCTATTTGTAATTAAAATATTGGTAGTCTAAAAAGTATTTTCGTATTGCTAATCAAACTTTAACTTATTCTTTTTTATTTATGATTTCTTCATTATTATACCCTGAACAGGGAATATTAAGTTTGTCACGAAGTTTGTAACACCCAGAAAGAAGCGTCGGAGACCCTATGAAGTGTATATAAAAATGATCAGTATGTTGAGCTGAATTGATTTAGCCATGTCCGTCTGTCTGTCTGTCCGTCCGTCCGTCTGTCTGTATATATACGAACTAGTCCCTCAGTTTTCAAGATATCGTTTTGAAATTTTGCAAACGTCACTTTCTCTTCAAGAACCTGCTCATTTGTCGGAACTGCCGAAATCGGACCACTATAACATTTAGCTACCCTACAAACTGAACGATCGGAATCAAGTTCTTGTATGGAAAACTTTGACATTTGACAATGTATCTTCACAAAAGTTGGCACAGGTTATTTTTTAGGGCAACAATGTAATCTCCGAAGAAATTGTTTAGATCGGTTAACTATAGCATATAGCTGCCCTACAAACTGAACGATCGGAAAAAAGTTCTTGTATGGTAAACTTTTGCATTTGACAAGATATATTCACGAAATTTGGTACATATTATTTTCTAAGGCAACAATGTAATCTCCGAAGAAATTGTTCAGATCGGTTTACTATAGCATATAGCTGTCATACAAACCGAACGATCGGAATCAAGCTCTTGTATGGAACTTTCGCATTTGACGTGGTATCTTCACGAAATTTGACCTGGATTACTGCTTAAGGTAATAATATAATCTCCGAAAAAATTGTTCAGATCGGATTACTATAGAATATAGCTTCCATATAAACTGAACACATAGTTACTAAAAGAAATGCACCTGTGAAGGGTATATCAGCTTCGGTGTAGCCGAAGTTAACGTTTTTTCTTGTTTTCACTCATTTTTGAACAGCTGAACTTTTTTTCAACTTCCCCGACATTAATTTGTTTTTGATTAAATGAAGCTTACATTTCCAACACTATATGGTATCACACAATGCGATTGGTAGCACTGTAGATATACGACTGCAACGACATCTATTGACAAAATACGAAAAGACTTTTTCTACCACCCAATATATACGAAAATCCGTTAGATTCCCTTGCGTAAGTATTAAATGTTCGGTTACACGAATTTAAGTCTACCTTACTTGTTTTATATATCTATAACACACTGGCCACTTTTAGCAATTGAAACCTTTCTAACATAAAGGATTAAAATGAAAATTACACGAACCAGGATTAATTGAAGCCAGTTCTTTTTATTTCCTCCACAATCAACTTCCAGATTGCCTACTTTAAAGTGAAACTTTTGTTGCATTACAAAAATTGAAAGCAGTTTTCGAGGCAGATAAACTTCATTGTAGCTTTTATGTAAGTAATTCCACCACACTTTGTATGAATACCTTTGCAGACTTAAGTGCATATATTTATACATACATATGTCTACACGAGTAGTTGCAGCTAGTAAATATTGGTGTTTGTTAATTTTCACTCGTCTTCCCACGATAACTCTCGGCGCAACTGCAATTGCCGCCGTCGCTTTTCCTTCTGCTGTTTTTGACCCAATCCAACCAGGCCGTGTGTACGAGGCATTTTTCGCATTGCTTTCTTGTAAACAGTTTCCCGTCTGTTTTGCTGCAGATTTATTATCATATTGTGGAATGCGTGGAATTTTCCCCTATCGCATGCAATGCTCTCAGACATCTTTCACAAATGTTTAATGCAAATCATTAACATGCATTCGCAACAAATGTTTTTTTGTCTATCAATGAATAGGAAACTAGAAATAACTGTCTAGCTGTTCGACGATTTTACATAAAGAAATTTGTTGAAGACCGCGAAATGGTGAAAGAAAAGAAAATAATGTCTGTTGATGTTTCGGAAAATCATTTCGCAAAACCTTAGTTGAAGTTTCTGTTAATGTGTGTTTCGCTTAGAAGAATCTAAAAAAGTTCGTTCACGATTAAAAGGCAGCCAATCATTATCAAGAGAACAGATTCGTACCATAACTGTCATATATTTTGGAGGTGACGTCCTTCTTGCCTGTATGACCCATTTCTCAGCGTCTTCTAGAGGGTAATGTCAATGAAGTATTGGTTGAAACTTAACCACGGCATATTTCCGACCTTAACTTTAAAGTTTGTCGGCTTTGTGTCAAATCGATTTACCAAAATGCTGCAGAGACCTTTCTGCCTTGAGCTTGGAATCTCATTAAATATGCATAATTGCAAACAAAGCGCGAGTATTCGTATGTCAACGGCGTTGGAAAAGCGCTAAAGCGGAGGTCTGGCTGATGGTAAATCAATGCGCAATGAGTCAAGCAATTGCTACTTCCGCCTCCGTCTCCGTCAATGCCAAAGCTACACGCACATATACACATATATACGAGAGACTACGTAGCTTACACTGCAAGTTCGCATTGTTCTTGTATTTGCTTGTATACACAATTTATATATTACATAACTGAATAAATGTGCAAATAATTTGAAGTGGCAATGATTATAAATTCTTTGGCCACCTGTAAATGCAGCTAAGATATAGATATCCGTTTCGTGACGACGGCATTGCCGATTATGACCAGCTCACCTTGCCAATGTGAATTGTGGGTGCAGTATCAGACAGACTTGGCCGCTATTGTTTGGCCCAGAGTGCTTTAAATCCGCTAAATACAATATTAATATGTGCGTATACAGAAACTGGTTTGGTGCTCGGTCAACTGCCGAACAGCTGTGAATGTTCCGTTTTGGTAAATACTTGTATGTAGGCGAATAGCTGTAAAGGGGTTTGCACTCTTTGGTATAGAGAAAAACAAATGTGGAATTAACGGCGGATAGAAATGTTATTATAGTAATCAAAATCTTTAAATTCTATTGATAGACATTGCAAAACTCATTGCTTGGTTGATAGAAGATGTTAAAAATGAAAGTAGCCGGTATGTTGGGGAAGGTTAATATGCTTTCAGAATTCTCATGGCTGAGTAAATACTTCGATACATTTATGCTATAAACACCAAAAAATATTTAGTATTAGCATTTTGACAATGGCTAAGATCCATGAATTTCGATTTGTTCGAAATGTTGGAGCATCCACCATATTCACCGCCAGCGGCTTCCATTTCTTTCCAGAACACCAAAAATTTATGCGTGGCAAACGTTTTTCATCAAATGAAGAGGTCATAACGGCTGTTGAAGCGTATTTTGCAGACTTTACGGATTCTCACTGCAGGGATGGGATCCACAGATTGGACGATAGCTGGAACAAGTGTATTAATGCTTCGGGAGATTATACTGAATACTAAAGCGTATTTTGAATCATAAAATTGTGTTTTTCTTATCAAAGACAAAAATTATTGAACAACATGTTTTCTTCGTATTTAGTACGGTGTTAGGTTATTTTGCATTGTAGGTGACGACAGGTATAAATATATATTATCTCCTTTTTGATATAGCAAATATTTCAAGCAATCATGATATAAATTCATAATTTAATATTGTGGCATAATCATTTTTGTATTAAGCGCAATTTTTCTCAATACTGGAATGATACTACATTACTTAGTTATAAGCGAGAAGGACAAGGAACCTTGCACTCAGCCAGAATACGGTTAGTGCTTTTCTAGACGAGCTTACCTTACATATATGTACCTATCAACATATCTTCCTGAGTTATGCGTATTAGTGCAGAAATATTTTATTAATTACTTCGGTATTTTGTATGTGAATGTGTGTTGTATATAGATAAATTTTCTACCTTGTGCGCACGATTCATACACCTGGGTATTTTCCTGGAATTCTACAGTAGCTAGCAATATAAAGGCAGTAGTAATATGGCAAATAAAAACATTAATCAGAAACGCCTTTCTATGCTTTACAAATGCGTAAAGAGATTCTGTTTGAGTTGGTACTACAAATATTTGGACGGTTCTCAGAAGTGATTTCTTCCAAAAACGACAAAATACTGTTCACTACCGTTTGGAAATGTGTTTAGGAGCTCTTAAATTTAGCATGATTATGGATATTAAAATTATTAAATCAGTTTTACTTAGAAGAACTCTCAGCATATACTTTACAATGTTTGAGATATGACGAATAATTGTGTTTTTTTCGAAAAGAAAATGTTCTAAGCTTGTCCTATAATATTTTGAACCCTAAAACGCAAACATAAAAAAATAAAAGTTTCAGGTTATAGCTTCTTATAGATGCCAGCTTTCTGCACGCTACTGTATTCTAGTACACTTGTAAGTACATTTCGCTTTGAATGCTTGCACATGGCTCAACGTGCTCATGAGTGTGTACCTTGGCCAGCCGCAGATGGGCTTGCCTTTGTCTTTAGCGGTGAATGCTTGCAGGTTGGTGCCGTTGGCATGCCGCCGTCGCTGCGTTCGGTGATAGGATGTGCCGATGAATGAATGAAAGAGTGCAAAAGCACACGAATAGCACTTTTAATAACGCGGCGTGCATGTGTGTGTGTGTTGCAAGTAGCGCACATTGAACTCGCCAATCGATCAGCTGGGCCGGTGCACGTTGGTTGCGATACGGTCACGCCGGGTGTCGCAGTTGGCACGTCGCTTACGATTAACAATTTTCTATTATGATTGCAACTGAGCCGCCGCCGAAGCGCTGAGACATAGTATCAGAGATACCGGTAGTATCTAGTCTCTGTGAGGCCATAAGTCTAAGCTTTAACCGTTCTAATGGTAGTTCAGCAATAACAAAAGTAGCCGTAGTTTCAATGACTTTTCGACTTTGACGCGCGAAGTTGGTGTAGTGGTTGCGGTATTGTTGCTCTGTAGTTGGTGTTGCTGTTGCTGTACATTGTTATTAGCGTGTGGCTAAACGCGAAGTTTGTACTCTAGTTTCTTGCGCCACTTATCAAGAGAAAAAGTTTGCGGAGTGTAAAACATGCTACACACATATACATTAACAAAAAATATATATGCTATGGATATATGTATGTATATTCAAGCTCGCTTACATTAAGCGCTAATTGCTGGTGGCATACCATTGTCCATTTACACATACATACACATTCACTGAGAAGCGAACATGCATACACCTGTACGTATGTCCAAGTCTGGGGCAAAGACGTGTATCTGCTAAACATTTCCAGTTACTATTTTTAGTCACTTGTAGTTAGTTGCGAATTAGCGTTGGCATTAGATGAGCTTAGCTCGACCGCAGTCGTATTAAGCTATGTATGCTTACTTCGGATGCTGCAGCGCCGCTGACGGTTCTGCTGTTTAACAGTGCGTCAATTACTTACGCTCAGCTGATCATGAGCACGAGCGAAATGGAGGCATTGGCGCTTAGAGACCGAAGACGGACAGCAGATAACCGTTGCACAAGCTTTGAAACATTAGCGACTAATGCAGATATTTTGCGAATTAATTGTACATACAAGAACGTGTGCTTTGTGTTAATGTTATTGACTGTGGGGCACTGAGAAAAACATTTAGTAGATCATTAAGTTGTTTCTCTAATATTTGCACAACAACACCAGAACGGTTATCTCACAAATGTTGGTGTGATTCGGAGTAACTGTTTAATAATTCGACTTTCTTATTCGATTATATCTCATAGAGTTACTGGAGATACTAATCTGAAAATCAGCCTGATTGAGACAGAGAGCGAAAAATCACTCATTCGCCATGTCGCCTGTTTAAACTGTCTATATCTCTTATAACCTAAGTTATAGATATAGTCCAAACAATGAGTTTGGAGATTTGTTAGAAGCTGACAATTGGAGCTTTATAAAATGATGGATCTTTAAAGTAAAATAAAACCAAAACAAATTAGAAGTTAACACACTGAAATCGTTGAGTTAAGGTATTGAAAAAAGAAAAGTTCCTCATACTATATAGGAAAAATGATTTACTGTCCAACTTAAGATTAAGTTTAAGTCTAAGGCTAAGTCTAAGTTTAAGTCTAAAATTAAGTTTAAGTGTAATTTTAAGTTTAAGTTTAAGTTTAAGTTTAAGTTTAAGTTCAAGTTTAAGTTTAAGTTTAAGTTTATATGTACATACATACTATATATTGTACATATGAGCAGACTTGGAAGCACGCAAATTAGCTAATTCACCTTCGGGGCTTGTTTGGCTATCTAAAGCTTGACACCTTCTAATTGCCCATTTAAGGAGTGTTAGTGAACTTTGCAGTGAAATACTCACCAAGTATGTTACACACCAAACGAGCGTTGTAGGTATTTTCGGATTTTTTTGCACAGATCCGACGGTCGCCACCGTAAAATTCCACGCTTTGTTTGCAAATTGTGGTACATTTTTCCGCTTCTCCATTTACTCGTAATTCAAAAGTTGTATTCATTTTATTTAACATAATTAGTGATGTTGGTATTTAATTTCATATTTACTTTGCTTTAGTCGTTTGATATGCTTGTGTGTTCTCTTTTCGCACTTTTTCGCCGCTGGACGCGGTTCGGCTTAATTTCGTCTCGCCAATGAATTGGAGTGTGAAGTGCGCGCGGTCGGTCGGGCGGATGTATGTTTTAATGATTGCAAAATGATTGTGTAATAAGTACGTTCGAGTCGGTATGTAATTATGATGAACGGTATTTGTTATTAAAGTGTATTATTTACATATGCAGCGGCGATTTCGGTAAATAAATTGTGTCAATTCTTTTATTGCTTTTTCTGGTTTATCGCCAACGGCTGTGGGAAGTAATTAATTTCGCTATAATATTTTCATTAAAACGAGATTGGCAAAGCTCAAAAGCGCAAAAGCACTTCTCATATTCGCACTTCATTAGCAACATTTAACACCAGCGTCAGTAAATAAATATAGATTTAAATATAAATGCCAATTCAGCATACATGTATACATATGTACATACAAACATATGCACTATATGCAAATGCTCTTCAACTGTATTTATATGGCATGTGCCAAAGTTTAAAACAATGAAATGTTAATTAAAATAATGGCGCAGTGAAATAAAAATGGATTAACGGTGACTAATATGATAATCAATCAACGGTACAAGTGAGGAAGCGTTCATATCAATTTTAAATCATTTTATGTACGATAACAAATATACATACATACATATGTATATCTTCAAAATGCTGTAGGATTGTGGTCCAACGAGTGGAGAACAAGCAGATATAAAGCTGAAGACTCACAATTCCTCAAAAATTGAAAGCCAGTGCGTTCAGGAAAGGAAGATCCACACTTGCGTCAGTATTTCGAAAGTCACTGACATTTTTTAGGTTAAGATGGACGAGGGTTTTACTTTCGAACTCGTTGTTCAATATTTTTACATGTTAAAAGGGCAAGTATTCATCCGATTCCATCCATTTCAGGCACAAAGATGCAGTCAACCGGAATTTCGAAAATTTTTCTGTTACGTTTATGGGTCTAAGGGAATTATTGATTCGATTCAACCCATTCTTGACATACAGGCATACTAACGTGTGATCGAAGTAGAGGTACTTTTTTCAATAGCCTTTGTTTGGCAGAATACGTGTAAGTAGTGTCAAGCTGGCATGTTATTTTTGTTCAGTATGTTTTGGCATTTTATCATGGAAAGACTTACAAATCGTTCAACTTTATTATGAAAATTCAATTCATTCAAAGAATGTGTTTCGCGCGCTTTGCTCAGCTTATGGTCAATATAATCGGTCTACTAAGCGTACCATTCGCAACATCTATCTTGAGATCCAGCTTTCATTACTGGATAATACGTTCAGTACGCAGTGAAGAAAATATAGGAGCCGTAGCTGAAAATGTACACGAAGACCATGGAGAGTCGGTTCGACGTGGAACTGACGTATGGAACGATTTGACGAAGTTTAAAACATACAACACATTGTTTGTACAAGAATTGAAGCGCTCGACCCTCCCAAGCGATATCGCTTCACTCTATGAGCTCTTGAAAAGTTCCAAGAAGATCCGACGTGTTTGAGCCAAATTTTGTTCAACGATTTCTGGCTCAGTGGGTATGTAAACAAGCAAAATTGCCGAATTTGGGATGAAGAGCAATCTGCAGAGATTCAAGAGCGGCCATTTCATCTAGAAAAAACAACGGGTTGGGAGCTGGAGGAATCATTAGTCTATATTTCGTCAAAAATACTGCCCATGAGAGTGTAACCGTCAATGGCGACCATTAACACGCCACGATAACCGACTATTTGATGCCTGAAATTGAGCTCGTGATCTCGGCGACATTTGGTTTCAACAAGACGGCGCCACTTCCCACGCATCACATCAATCAATGGATTTATTTAGAGACCCCTTCGGTGAACAGATAATTTCACGTTTTTTTCGTTTGTTTTTACACCGTTAGACTTTTTCCTGTGGGGATATTTAAAGTCTAAAACCTTTGGGGACAATTCCACTTCGGTTCATGCCTTGGAGCAAAACATTTGCCAGTTACCAGTCGCAAATGACGCGCGTGATGTTTTACTCCAAGGCTTGAAATAGTAGAAAGAGTCTCCAAAAAATGGACTCAATGGATGAACCACCTGATTCTTCGAATTATGAGAAAATTTCCAAATTAAATCTGAAGTTTCAGTGTTTTCTCTTAAAAAAAACTAGGGAACCTCGAAATGGATACCCCTTTATTATTAGAAAAATATTCTCTTTGAATTTCTATAATATATCTTACAGAGTGACCGATATTTTCGATAAAGAGTTCACATTAGAAACTAGGGTCCACATGATATTACGGAACTATTACTGAATTTGGTTGAACTCGGTCAAGTAGGTCTCGAGATAGGGATTTCCCCCAAATGTAGGCGTTGCTACGCCCATCGTTCAAATTTAACACCAACTACTATAAAGTCCTTTTGTAGCATCTCGATTGAAATATTTTATTTTCTTGCACATTTAACTAAAGTTTTATCGCACTTTTAGTAATTTTTAACAATTACATTGTATGTATTTTATATTTTGCTTAATGCTCTGAGCATAATACGATCATCGGAAAGGCTGTATATCGTATTGTAAGAGCTCCAAATGTTTATGAGAATTATCTCAATATTAATGAGCCATTTCTTGTCAAAATAAAAATCATAACTGTTTAGCATTTTCAATTATCATTTTTTCACATTTATTTTCACTCATTTTGATTTGTGTATAAGCCATCAAATTCTCATTACTTATGCATATTTGCATGTATGTATGTATACATGGTCGTATTTACGGGTATGAACGTGTGTGTATAACATGCAAGACTGCTATTTCTTTATTGATTCGTTATAATTCTTCAATAAATTTTCACTTCAGCAATTCATATAAATTATAATGCGATTTCATTTCCAATTTACACACACGCACTCACATCCATATCTACACATATGAATGTGTGTATGTATGTGAAATCGCCCGGCAGACGATACAGCGAATTTTCAACAGCAACTCTGGCATTTCATTTCGCCACTTATATCGGTCAAGTCACTTTTCTTCTTGAAGAAAATATATTCTCAGCTCGCTGGCATCGTCGGTGGAGTTTTTGCTTTCATTTCCATGCCTTGCGAATTATTCGCACACACACACACATACACAGTCCATGTGTATTTTTATTTATGCATGTAGAAGTGGTAACCTCTGACTCTCTTTAATTCAATTAAATGCCTTTGTTTGCTGCACTTTCCTGCAACGGACTCGAGCTAGCATTAATAATCGCAAGCGTATAAATTTGCTTGGCTTTTGTTTTTGTTTTTGCGTTCGCATTCGTTTTTGCTCTTGTGCTTAGTGCAGTTAATAACCTTTAGTCGCTGGAAACAGGAGCACTTCATGCATGCGTGCATTTGTACATGTGCGTGTGTGTGTATGTATAGGAACCCCTTCGCATACCTATGTAAATAAATAAATAACTTCCCATGGTTGTTGTAGCGCTCACCCGCTTGCGTGAATATAAAAATATCAAATGTTGCTACGGAAAAATCGTTGGGGCAATAAATTTGCAAATAATTTCCCACAACAAATCATAGAAGAGCGAAAATGTTTTAAACATTTATTGTTGTTGTTGCATTTTTTTCGACATGCATCGCCATTGTTATAAATATGCGCATTGAAAATATTACCAAGAAAGTGAAGTTATGTAATGCATAATGAAGGCATGAAGAGGGAAATATTTTCAGCCGAGTTTTCACATAAAAAAAATCTGTTGCATTGTTATTTTCTTAAACCGTTGTTAGGCACCAACAATGCCCTAAAAGGTCAGCCGCAGTTCAGTGCTTGCACGAAATTAATGGAAAACAAGTAAGTAAGGGCTAACTTCGGGTGCAACCGAAGAATTTATATTCTTGCACTTTTCAGAGATCGAAGCCCGGAACATATTTTTATATGTTGGATGCGATTTTAATCTTCTTTTGGCCAATTTCACAGTGCATGAGGAGAAGCTGAAAAGTTTTGTTCTTAGCAAGTTTGGTCGTTTAGTCATACCATTTTATAAGCTTTCGATTCTTGATGTTTTCGGGAGTCGCACTTGTCGGATTCCGCTTATAGTTATGTTGTACCAATCTCCCTTATGCCAAGTGCCAAGGTGCCAAGCAACACGTATGCCAAGATATTAACATTTTTACTAAAATTATCGGTCCACTGACGGACCGACAGGCACAGCTATAGCCATCTTCTTTAGTTTTATTTGGTATAAAGTCAGAATGAGGTATATGGGGGACCAATACATTTCCTGCGATTTTTTTCAAAACAGGGTTTGGAGATATTTGAAGTGTATGTAAAAAACTTTTAGGAGGAGTAGCTTTCAATTATCTTGGAGCGGATTAAGTTCAATATTGGCCGAAGGGTTACGTTAACTGAAAGGATAGAGGTCCGCAAAATCGCTACATTGGAGTTCTAGAGAGGTAAGAACCCGTTTTTATAGCAGAAGTAGTAGCGTAGCGCCTGTGTTTTCAACTTATACAACGGAATAAAGATCCGAAAATGTTAGATCATTTAAAACACAATGCGACGGTGTAATAACTTTTCTAGAACAGACTTATATCGGGTCTTTCATAGGGACGCTACAAAAGTAGACTGTTAGAGACAGCAGTCTTTTGACATTTTTCTTCAGTAAAGTTTGCCATTTCATCATGGAAAGACATACGATCCAACAACGAGTCGAAATTATTAAAATTTACTACCGAAATTCGGAGTCAGTGGCCTCGACTTTAAAAGCGCCACTTCCAATTTATGGTGTATGGTGGAAAAATTTGAATTCACAGGCACAGTATAAAATGTTCCCGTGCCAGTGGGACAAAGAAGTGCCCGTAGTGTCAACAAGTATGTGCATCAATTGAGGAGGACCCAAATCAGTCTTTTTTACGTCGTTTTCTAGCGATGGGGCGTCAAGATCTGCATCCGATGACCACCAGAATCGTCGCATGTTCCGGAATTGGGCTGAGAAAAAACTTGAAAATGATCCGGATTTTCATCGAAAAATCCTCGTAAGCGATGGGGCTCATTTCTGGTTTCGTCAATAAGCGGCGTCATTAGCCGTACTTCTGCCGTGATGATCAAGACCAGCACGTTACTGTGAATGGGAATCGCTACCACTCAATGATAACCGAATATTTTTGACCCGAGTTAGATGATATGGACTTGGACAGTATGTGGTTCCAACAGGACGGCGCCACAAGCCACACAACTAATGTCACAGTGGATTTGTTGAAAATCAAGTGTGGTGACCGTGTTATCTCATGAAATGGCCCAGACAATTGGCCGCCTCGGTCGTGCGATTTGACGCCGTTACACTATTTCCTGTGGGCCTACGTCAAGCCTATGGTCTATGCCAACAAGCCAGCGACGATTGATACTTCATACGAAGATCGAACGTGAAATTGCAGTAGTATCGGCCAATTTGTGCTTGAAAACCGCCGAAAATTGGGTTCAACGTCTAGACTTCTGCAAGCGTGCTCGTTATAGCCATGCAAAAGAAAACAAGTTCCATAATGGCATCGAAGGTACTTTCACAGGAATAAAGAAATTCATGGATATCCCAAACCGTTTTAATCGTTTATAAAAAAAAAACAAAAAAAAAAAACTTTTGTGGCGCTCTTCTGGAAAATTTCGTTATATATTATATGTGTCTACATATAGTATATATATAATATTTTCGTTACTTCCGGTTGAGCCTAGGGCTAAAGAACAGGTATATAAGGTATATACTATATATGAATCCGTATTGGGCCACAGAGATGTGGTGCCTTAGCTGGCTTTAAACTTTATATCTCAAAAATTGAACGATGTCTAAGATAATTAAAAAGAGGAAAAACTTTCGAAACCCCAAAAAATATACTTCACCATTCCTTTAAATATTCCAGGTCTCTATAAAAGTTGAGTTCGCAGTAATGCAGAACGTCATGACGTTGGTTTTTTCTTAAATATTCAAATTTTATTTCTTGCCATCTCCACAAAGTAAATAAATAGACATGAATGCTTTCACCACCTTCGATACTGGCAAAAAATTTTCAAGAACAGACTCTCGTAAATCTCGTTTCAAGAAATTCGGAACCGTTCTATAATTTATTTGCAGTTTTTATCATGAAATTAATGTATGTTGGAGATCGGCCTTTGTGTCGAAAGATTTTATTAGTTGATCTTCTAATAAAATGTATAGTTTAGATGCATAAGAACGGATTTAGTCTGCCACAGAGCCCGATTTTTAGCATTCTTTCTACAAGCTTGAAAAAATGGTAGCACGGACTTAAGAATGCAACGATTCCAACATTATAATATATTTTCTTACTAATTTACGTTGTATTCACACATACATATATATAAACATAAGTTCACGTTAAAGAATTCGCTTAACTTCGTTGTACTTCGACGCGCTCACATCGTTTTTTAGTTCTTTTATGTTTTCGCATTGCAATGCATAATTAAAATGATGAGTCTGTTAATTGCAGTTTAGTAGAAAATTACACAGGCGAGTATGTAGTTAGAAAGTAAAAGGGACTTGCAGCACGCAACAAACGAGAAAGCAAATGGGTGCAGCCACACGCATGCGCGTAGAGCAAACTTTTCAAATACGATAATTTCTATACAAGCACCTGTTCATAATACATGCATAAGCACACTATATGCATACGAACGATTATTACAATGTATGACTGCTGTTATGCGTAAATTTATGCAGAAACACTTGTAGTTGGAATTAAAAAAGTTGGAACTAAAAGCGTGTTTGAGAGTGCGAAATGTGTGCAGAAGATAGGCTGCAAATATTAAAAAAATCGCACGTACATGTGTACATCTATAGCTATGTGAGTTTCAACAAGAAATAGATGGACGCTCCAATAGCAGAGTTCGCACACAGGTCAAATTGGCTAAGGTCTGCTTAGAGTTGCCACGCAATTTTTTTAATCATTTCAATTTGCAATCTTCACAAATAAGGTTTTAACAAATCTGAGCTTAAACCAATTTAGAAGATTGCAAATTTTTATTATTGTTGCTTTTTTCTCAAAGAGAGAGAGAAAATTTAATTTAAAAGAAAATTAAAGGAGCAGTTCTTCGGCGCCGTATTTCAATAGCTCGGCCGGCAGTCCATCGGCCCCCGCCGCTTTGTTGTTCTTCAGACGGGTAATTGCTATTCGAACTTTTTCATGGTCGGGCAATGGAACGTCTGCTCCATCGTCATCGATTGGGGAATCGGGTTCGCCTTCTCCTGGCGTTATATTTTCACTACCATTCAGCAGGCTGGAGAAGTATTCCCTCCATAATTTTCGTATGTTCTGGTCATCAGTCACTAGATCATCTTTGGGGGTTCTACAAGCGTATACTGCTGGCTTGAAATCTTCTGTTAGTCCTCGCATCTTTTCGTAGAATTTTCGATCATTCCTCTTATCGGCCAGCTTGTCAAGCTCTCTCTTTTCTTGCCTGCAAATGCGTCCCGTACGTGTTGTGGTGAATTATAATGTTGCAGTCTACTTTCTCTCCACTGCGACACGGAACTCCTTATCGAACCAGCTTTTACATTTTCCGAAAACCAATGGTTTTGGTTGCAGCTGTATGTAAGGAGCTTGAACTGCCGTCCCAGAGTTCCCTTATACTGAGTTGTTGACGAGTGCTCTCAGAGAGCAGGAGTGTAAGTCGAGTAGAAAATCGTTCCGCTGTCTATTGTGATTGCAGCTTTCCGACGCCGAACTTTCCTCGTGTTTGTTGATGTGCGTTTTTTGCTGCACAAAGGCGGGTGCGAATCTTGGCTGCAACAAAATAGTGATCCGTGCCAATGTTAGGACCTCGGAGCGTACGCACGTCTAAAACATTGGAGACATGTCTTCCGTCTATCACAACATGGTCGATCTGGGGCCATCAAGGTATTTCGATCCGGAGTAGCCAGGTAGCTTGGTAAATTTTTTTATATGGTGGAATCTAGTACTACAGATAGCTATATTTCGGGCCCCGACGAAGTCGATCAGCCTCAACCCATTTGGGAATGTTTCCTCGTGGAGGTTGAATTTACCGACCGTAGTGCCAAATATACCTTTTTTACCCACCCTGGCGGTAAGGTCGCCAAGCACGATTTTGACATCGTGGCGGGGTCAATTCTCATAGGTGCGCTCCAAGTCTTCATAGAAGGCATCTTTGGTCATATCGTCCTTCTCTTCCGTCGGGGCGTGGTAGCAAATCAACGATAAGTTAAAGAACTTCGCTTTGATGCGAATGGTGGCGAGACGTTAATCCACCGGGATAAATGCCAGTACTCGCTGACGGCGACATGTCTCCATCCTCCAATATATACATAGAATACCCTTCATAAATACAAAATAATTCTTGCAAACACTTGATTTTATCGTCCATTTTGTATAGAATAAATATACTATTGTGACTCGATCTAAACAATTTCTTGGGAGATTGCATCATTGCCTTGGATAATAATTCATGGTGGATATCTCGCCGAATGAAAAAGTTTTCCATACAAATATTTTTTTTCCGATTGTTCCGTTCGTATGACAACTACATACATGCTATAGTGGCCCGATAAAGGCGATTCCAACAAAATAGCATCTTCTTGGAAATAATACGACGTGTGCAAATCTTGAGTTCGATATCTCAAAAAATGAGGGATTAGTTCGTGAGCAGACGGACATGTCTCAATCGACTCAGCTCATTCCGTTGATCGTTTATTTAGCTACTTTTGGGATCTTCGATGCTTCCTTCTGTTTGTTACAAACTACCCTTCTCAAGGTATAATAAGAGCTTACGAAATGCTTATGTTCTAGCTAAAAGTTAGAGCTCACCCACAAAAGTTAACTTATAGCGAGTGTTCAGTGGCACCCAGCAGCTTGTAAGTGCAATTCATTACACCGCAGCATGAGTGGTAAAGCTGATTAAACGCCATAAAAGCACTTAACTTAAACATAATAATGCTATTATCAGAGCTTTAAGGAGAGCGGTGTTGGCGCTGAACCCATGTGTAAGCACACATCCATGCATACAAAGGTGTGACTAAGCACATATTAACAAAGTAACCGAAATGCATGTGGCTTGCAACCCGCTGAGCGTTGGATGACTCCCAATTGCGTATGCCAATGAGGGTTGAGGGGGAAGTACGCGCCTGAAGAGCCAAAAGTTCTTAAAGAAATTTTTCGCAAAGTAACATCCGAGCACTAGCCACGCGTAAATGCATAAATGGGCGCTCGACTATTTCATAATTCTTAAAATGCAGCGAAATTGCTCACCAACACTAATGCGAGCTTGTATGCATGTGTGTAAGTGTGTGTAAGCCCGACTAGCAAGCCAAAGCCAAGTGATTGTTGTTGCGCTGCGCTTAGACTTGTGGGTGGCATTGTACGAAAGCGCTTGTGTTGTTGTGCATTGTTGTACAATTTTAATTCATTTCTTACTTTGCCTTTGTGTTTTTCTATTTCCATTCCGATTTTAATTGTTAACACTATTAAAGTGTTGATTTTTGCTTTTGTTGCACACTTATCGAAATGATGAGGGAGAAAAGCCGAGAAACAACAAAAACGCCAAGAAAAGGTAGAAAGTGCCACCCAACATTGCGCGTTGCGTTGTTGTTGTTTGCGCGCTTATGAAACATATATGCTTGGTGGACACACACACACATGTAAACACAAGCGAAGCGCCAAACAAGTGCAGGTCCACAGTTGCCGCTTCATCTGAGCGCTTCCACGTGTGCACGTTTGTGTGTGTGTGTCGCCATTGTTGTGCCGCCGAGTGTTGAGAAATTAAACTTTAATTATGTTCAGACGCACACACACAGACACATGTCGCTGCTCACATTGGCCGTTTGCTGGCGGCGGCACTTCTGCATTTTCGCTTAGCCACATACTTGTATGTGCATACATACAGACACTCGTGCACATGTTTGGCTGTTTATGCTTACAGCAAGTTCCGTAGCTACAACTGTTGAGTTTGTACTTACCTTTGTGTAACGTGCGGCGGCACATGACGGCCCACACGCGCTGCGCAGCGTCCCACATTTGCACGTTTGTTTTCTCAGTTGTTTCGCCGTTGTCGTTGAACGCCAGCAGAGCCACGAGGGCCCGTGTGAGCTTAGCGCTGTGCGCATGCGTGCTTATGCGTCGACCTGTGGAGCGGCGATACATGAACTTACATATGTGTACATATGTACATAGGTAAGTAGGTATCAGCTATGTACTCTTATTTGTGTACTTAAATATTTAAATACTCGTAAGTTTGTTGTGGTTTCGTCATTTTCTTAATGAAATTGGAGCAAAGTTGTTGAATATTTTTTGATATTAAATTCTTGCGCTCCCATTTCAAGTCATGTTTCACAAGTTGGTACAGTAATACATATGTACATATGTGTTTATAATCATGTTGTTATTTGTAGAATGCGTTGAAAAACAAACTTTGGTTATACATACGTACGGGTATTTAACCTTTGGCTTCCCACTTCTGACCAAAAAAAAAATTTATGATATGTCAAATGAGCTTCATAGCAACACTTTTTTTAATATGATTTTATGCAAATACTGTGTGACAGTGTTGCCACCTTTTCGAAAACTTTAAGTCCATTGATGTGATAACATGAGTATATTTTCCATAAAAGAAGAAGGTGGCTTACAATTGAAAATATTTTTGAACAGGTTTGCCACATCCTGAAAATATTTAAGACAAACAAATTAAAAAAAAGGAAGAAGTGCTTTTGAACGCTTTGCTAACTCAATATGAGTAGATATGTTAAAATTAAAAAAAAAAAAATTATGTTGTTTCCCATTGTGAATAGAATGACTGTTTACGTGTCAAAAACTGTTCACTCTCTATAAAAATTTTCTTCCACATATACATACTTATGTAGGTACATACATATACACCATGAACGTTAAATAGTAAGACTTTATTCATAATTTTAAGATTCTTAATTTATTCTTTGACGGTTTCCCCGAAGCAGTCTTTTGAGTTTGCTGGTTGAAAATTCGGTGAAAAACTCACTAAGAATTAATGCAGTATGCGACGGAGCATTATCGTGGTGCAAAAACCAAGAGTTATCGGTCCATAATGCTGTGCTCTATTTACGAATAGCTTCACGCAAATAGTGTTCCTTGTTGACAGTTTGGATAGTCGAAAGCAATTAGGAGCGCACCACTCCTCGATAATCGAAGGAAACGGTCAACATGACCTTGATTGGCCGACTGACCGTCTGTTTCCGGATCGTAAGCATAGACCCAAGACTCTTCGCTTTTTTAAGCATAAATGTTCTTTCATAATAGTTTTCACTGGTCCCGCCCATATTCCAACAATGTCAGTAAAATCTCAGACTATTAATCGTTGATTTTCAAGCACCATTTTTTTATTTTATTGACGTGTTGATCATCAGTTGATCTGGACGTGGTTCTCGACAAACAATTATCTCCAAAGACCTGAATTTTTCGGCACATTTGATTCCGCACACAACATTTAGTGGACATTCCTTGTTGAATAATTTCACTTGTTGAATAATTTCACTGAATCGTAAAAAAGAAATCGACGAATGTGGGTTCCGAATATCTTACTTTTTTTGGCCATGTCTTCACCTAAAATGCAAAACAACAATTGAAAATCGTTGACAGATATAATAACCAATATATAACCTTTTTTTAACGAAATCTCTAATTTTGTTTCAATATGAGTGTATGATAACCAAAACTAAAATTTTTTTTCAATATTAGTGGTTTTTATTATATCGTTTTTCTTTCGCCTGTAAACTTATGAGAGGTGATGTTACGTTGTAGCATAGGTAAGAATTTGTTCGAACTGTAAAGTATAGACATATATATGTATAAATGATCAGCAAGACGAGATAAGTTGTCTGTCTGCTTGTCTGTCCGTCTGTCTGTATATAGTATATACGAACTAGTCCCTCAGTTTTTAAGATAACGATCTAAAATTTTGCACCCGGCCATTTCTCACCAAAAAGTCGCTCATTTGTCAAACTTTTTGAACATTTAAATGTGTATTTTTCATATATGTATATAGTTTTCGTCCTTGATTAGTGCTAAGCAATATAAAACATGATTGGAAATACGATATCGTGTCTTTCCGCCTCGTATCATTTTCCTTTAAGAAAGTATCGCCAAGTGAAGTTTTGATGCGAAAAAAGTTTCATTTGATGAAACAGAATCGAACTTGCTGATTGCAGTACGTGTTGTAGGCTAAAAAAATAGTCAATTCGTCGGGTTCGTAGAAAGAATGGCAAGCAAGATGCTTCAACCTTAGGCTGCTGAAAGCTGGACAGTGAAACAGAAAATATCTAGATCACCTCATCTTCCTCCCTGCAAATTTGACAAGTTGCGTCCTATACAATTTTTAGCCTCACCGCGTGAATACCAGTGGATAGTATCCAGTTAGGACGTCTAGCATTGCAGTCATGTAAACCTTGCTAAGAGCAGATAGTTCCATGGACCTTTTGCATCCCACTCTGAGCCAGAAGGCTTTCGATACCCCCAAGTGCTATTTGCTGAAATCACGTCTAAGCTTTACTGGATTAAATTTTTTACTTTTCCTCACTATTCTAAGTTACGAAATCGCATCATTGTAACTTTTTCCTTCGTTTCGAATGAATGAGCGAAAAGCACAACAACAAAAAAAGCAGCTTTCTCCACACGTTCGCTTACAATTACGAAATCGGCATTATCTTATGGGAGCAAGAATGTTAAGAACCAGCGAAATTGAAAAAGTAGAAGAAGAAAAAAATAAATAAAATAAAAAGAAAAGAAAAAATGCACACGAACACTTAAATTTACTTAAAGATAATTTAAGTGGGACTTTAAGCAACATTAATAAGCTTCGAAAGTGTGGAACTCAAGCATAATTTCGGTTTTTAGCGAAACATGGCGTTGAGAAAATGTTTTCACTTTTCCACAGAGTTAAGCCATGGCAATTGTCATTCTGTTTATAATTGTTTTCTTTTATTATTATTTTGTTGTTGTTGTTGCTACTAACACGCACTTAGGTTTCAATTGTGCCACTAAAAGAAATTTTTATAATTATTAACTTGCCTTTCTGGCGACAATTTAGTTCTGTATTCATTAAATGTTACCTCTGTTTGTTGTAGTTTGTTGTAGACGCAGCTTCTATACGTGCATAATAGTATATTCACACACACGTACACACACACACACACATGCGCATGGCACATGGATGCGCACGCATTTTCGTAATTTCACGGTAATAAGAGCAGAAATTTTAATGGCCATAACGGTTCGGCCAAATAAAAAATAAAAGTCACACAATTAAAGACATTTGACAACAACAAACACAAATACATTGTTGTAATAAAGTAAACAGTAATAAGTGCAGTAGCGATTGCGGCAAAGAGAATGTGAAGATAAAACATAAATAAAAGTAAAAAGTTTCTAAACAACAACAACAACAGCAGCAATAAAATGTTTTGTAAAAACAGCTTTGACAATTTGAGCTTGAAGTTGTGGCCACAGTAGCAGAGCACAAAGCTAAAGAAAAGGAGGCAGTGTGTAGAGGTGGCGTTTTTGCCTTCGCAATATGTGTGCAAACATACATTAGGGTGAGCCAAAAACTAACCTATTCATGGGTTACAATTAAAAGAGAAATAAAATATTAGTGTAAACAAGAATTTTTAACTGAATTTTAAAAGCTGTCGCTGAGCATTTAAAGTTTCGTAAGCAAAAAATCTGTTTCCGTTACAAAAACCATAATTTTTCAATCGTTTAATCATATAAAATTTTTACTTTGCGAATTTTTCAATTTTCTAAAAAATTTACCTCAGTGGAAAGTTTTTGAATTCAAATATTCTAATATTGGGTAGTCGAAAAAGCCTTATTTTTTGTATTTAAAATGAAACAAATGTGTACAACCATTTTGGTCGACCACTTTTCTTAAAGCCTATTTTCCTTTAAGGGAGTTCTACATAGACCGAAACAAATGGTAGTCCAATGGTGCAAGGTCAGGGCTATATGGTGGATGCATCAGAACTTCTCAGCCAAGCGCTCCCATATTTGATCCATTTTTCGTTTCCCGGTGCCATTCGCTTCAGAAATGGTTCGATTTCATTTCGTTTCAGCAAAGAATCGCAGTTATTAATTCGGTCCATTAAAAATTTTTCACAGACAATTAATGTGCTACCCAAGGATCGAGCTTCTTTTCGAAGCCAGCCTTTTTTAAATTGTTCAAAACCGTTTGATGATGAATGTTAAGTTCCTTAGCGATGTCATGGCTGCTTATGTGACGGTCCTGGTCAATCTTTTCCATAATTTCATCGACTTTTTCAACGATAGGTCGACCAGAGCGAGGTGCAACTTTCACATTGACCATTGACAACCATTGTTGTGCTGCACGAACTGATACAGCATCGTCTCCGTAAACTTCACAAATTTCATTGGATGCCTGCGTGGCATTCTACCCATATTTATACAAAAATTTCAAAATATTATTATTATTATTTTCACTCATTTTTGAACAGCTGTAAGTTTTTTTCAACTCTTCCGAATTTAATTTTTTTTACTAAATGAAGCTTAAAATCTCACCTTTCCAACACTATATGGTATGACACAATGTGATTGGTAGCACTGGAGATATTCGACTGCAAAATACGAAGACTTTTTCGACTACACAATATTTTCGAATGTGTTCATATTAACCCATGCATACGATAGTCTAGCTTTCGACTCACCCTAATATGCATGTAAGTATGTATAAAGTTTTCCTATTTCGTTATTACCAAGGCATTCGTCTTTGTTTGATGGCAAGCGAATTAAGCTAAATGCGATTATAATATGACATGAATGAAACACGGCCAAAGAATAAGACAAGTCAAGTCATATGTGCAGTTTCCCATATGCTGAGAGGTGGGCAAAGGAACTACTATTAAAAGTTAATAACACAAAATCTTAATTTTGAATTTTGAATGAAATTTAAAATTAAACCAAAATAGGTCATCTTATACCTAGTATTTACCCTTCACAAAAAAAAAAAATTAAACAAAAACTTGATTTTGATCGGTCAGTTTGTAAGGTAGCTAGAAGCTATAGTTGACAGATAAGAAAAATTTTTTCGGAGTTTGCAGCGTTGCTTGGACAATAATCAGATCAAACTTCCTGAAGATATCTTGTCAAATAAGAAAGGTTTCTCTTCAAGAACTTGATTTCGAGCGGTCAGTTCCGAAATCGGTCTTACCCCATACATTAATTTATAGACATTAACAAACATGTGCGGCACGTAAGAGTATGCAACAATGCGTGCCGTCATCAATGCAACCAACAGTTAACAACAACTAAGCAGCGCAGAGCAGTAGTAGCCATCATCATTAACAGTGTCAACGTAACGCGATCGGCACATCATCTACCGCAGCAGAATACACCATAAATGCCAGTAATATGCTTGCAACAATATGTTTGTATGTGTGTGCGCATGTGAAGCGACAGACGTTGCAATATTTATCACTTAGCAGCGCTTCGCTCGTTCACAGCATTGTCGCCATTGTCGCAGCGGCGTGTTCATAAGTAACAGAAGTGGCACATCGCTGATTGCCTGCTACATGCCACACGCAGCCCCAAGCCCCAACAGCAGCAATGCACGCTCAGTCGGCAACAGCCGGCTCAAGCAGTTCGCCAGCGCAATGCCCCATCAGCAGTGTCATCAAAGTCGCGGTTCAACTGGAGCATTTATTCCGCATATTTCTCATTTGATGGATTTCTTTGTGCCTCCGTTTCGCGCGCCCGCTCTTTGTTGCTGCCCCCCACACCCGCTGCAGCGGTCTTGCTTGACATTTTAATACGCTCAATTTCGAGTAATTTCTTTAATGGTAATTTTTAATTTCATTAAGCGACTGCCAAGCCGCCGTCAAAGTGAGGTGCCGAGAGGCAAGTGGCAAGTGGCAGGCAGTGAGCGGGTTGTTGTGCAGCTGCTGTTGTTTATGCGGCGAATGCCAGTGACTTCGGCTGCTACATACATACATATAAGCAGGCAATATATATGTGAGCTTTTGTGAGGAGACCTCTCTTGCCGTAGTCTTTTGTGAATGAGAAAGGTGTGGAAGATGAAATAGATTTTGAAGAAAAATGTTTGAAGCTTGCTGCCGCTGCGATTGAAAAGGAAAAGCGTTGCTAATTGCTGAACTTTATAGCAAGGTGCCCAAACATACATACATACATATGTCTTGAATGTGTATATGTTGTTGTTGTGGGCAGCAAAAGCGCACAATCAAATAATCACATTCACAATGATGCCAATAAAGCATTAAGCTGCCACATCGTGCGGCACGAATGAGTTTTGCACGCAACATGCGTGTGAAATTTCAAGCATTTTTCGCATTTTATTGTACAATATCATTGTTTTACTTTGTATTTTCAAGCATTCAATTGTGCACTTAATGCAGCAGAAATGAAGCAATGAAGCGTCTTAGGAAGAAGCAAACAATAGAAATACAGGGCACACACGAGCACATATTTAAAATGCATTTGTAGGTTATCCATACATAGGTATATGGTATAAATATTTACACATTACATATATATATATATATATACATATGTATATTTATCACTTGTTTATACGTATATTTAACTTTTACTTCATGTATCTGTTTACCACCTTCTTTCTATCTCCTACTCACTCCTTTTATATCCTGAATGCCACGAAGTTTGTTACATGCAAAAGAAACGCCGAAGACCCTATAAAGTACAGGGTAGTCGAAAAAGTCTTTTCGTATTTTGCCAATAGATGTCGTTGCAGTCGTATATCTCCAGTACCAATCACATTGTGTCATATCATATGGTGTTGGAAAGGTGAAATTTCAAGCTCTGGTCGACTTATCGTTGAAAAAGTGTGAAAAAACGAAATGAAATTGAACCATTTCGGATGCGAATGGTAACAGGAGACGAAAAGTGGATCAAATACGACAATAATGCGCGAAAACGATCATGATCCAAGCGTGGTAAAGCTCAAGAAATGGTCGCAAAGTCAGGATTGACGCCTCGAAATTTAATGCTGAGTGTTTGGTGGGATTGGAAAGGTATCATCCACTATGAGCTGCTCCAGCCTGGTCGAACGCTTGATTCTACATTTTACTGTCAACAACTGATGATGATGAGGCCAGAACTGATCTACAGATAGGGCTTCGTCTGCCATCAGGACAACGCTAGACCACACACATCTTTGATGACTCAGCAAATACTGGGAGAGCTTGGCTGGGAAGTTTTCATGCATCCTACATATAGCACTGACCTTGTACCATTGGACTACCATTTGTTTCGGTCAATGTAGAACTCCCTTAATGGAATAAAGTTGGCTTTAAGAGAAGCCTGGGAAAATTACTTGTCGCATTTTTTCGCCAATTTAACCATGTCCGTCTGTCTCTGTCTGTATATACGCGAACTGGTCCCTCAGTTTTTGAGATATCGATCTGAAATTTTGAATACGTCTTTCGACGGAACGACCAATTTTGAACAACTATAGCATATACCGGGTTTCCTAATAGGGATGATATTATTTCTACGTGTCGTTTCGGTCATTTCTAAGTACTTTTTACAATTTCATTATGGAAAGATATGTATACTCAAAAACAACGTCTAAGAATTATTTAATTTTGTTATTAAAATATTCGTTCTCCAATTGCAACTTTTCTTGCGCTTCTGCAATTTTAAGGTCATAATAATCGTCGACCTGTTCCCTCTATTCCTCGAAGTACATAACGTTCAAGGGCCAATAAGACAAAGAACAAAACCTTGTGGAAATATTGCTGAAATATATTGAAGTTCAGTGTTGCCGAGAGCATGGCAATTTGTCGATTCCGAGAAGTTCTCAAGAATTGGGACTGTCTTAAACCAGGCGGATTTTGAGAAAGGTTTGGGGCTTGCATCCATGTAAAATTGTTCTCCCCCAAAAACTGAAGCCATTGGACCACCGTAAACGTCGTGTATTTGCTGATTTTGCCTTGAAATAACTCGAAAAAGATAACGATAAAAAAAAATCGTCTTCTCCGATGAGGCTCACTTTCATCTGAGTGGTGTGGTAAAACAAAACAAAACTATCGATTCTGGTGCGAGATAAATTCACAAATTTTTCATGAACAACCATTGCATTCAACTAAACTGACAGTTTGGTGTGGGTTTTGGTCCGGTGGAATCATCGCTTCGCACTTCTTTCGAAATGAAGCTGGTGTCGCCGTAACTCTTAATGGAGAGCGTTATAGATCGATGACAGCCAACTTTTTATGGCTGCAATTGTTAGAAGTTGATGCTTACAACCTCTGGTTCCAACAAGATGGGGCTACGTGCCGCGCAGTACGTGCAACAACCGAATTAATGTGAGACAAATTTGGAGATTTGATTATTTTCAGGAATTGTGACATTGAATGGCCTCCAAGAAGTTGTGATTTAACACCCTTAGATTACTTCTTATGGCTTTATTTGAAGTCATTGGTCTTAAGCAATAAACCAGACTCTCTTCTTTTCTTCTTGCTGTTTATGACATATGACTTCATTTAGTGGAAAAAGTACTCGAAAATTGGGTTCATTGAATTCGTTTCTGCAAAGGAAGTAGTGTAGGGAATTTGAATGATGTTGTATTCGGAACTTAATTATATCGATCATACTTCACATTAAAAAAAAAAACATTTAAATTTCCTTAATCAATTTGAAATATGTATGTGTATGTAGGTACGTCTTCAGCGCAATACGTAATTTCTCTAGGCTGTGTTCCTATACAGAGAAATACTTGTATAAAGCCAGAGGTATCCGTAAGACAACAAAGTTGGTTTCGACTTGAAAACAAAAATTATTCTATGACATTCTCGAATATCTATGGGAAAAATTAATACTTTCTTTCAGATTGATGAACCTTAGCAACCGATATTTGAGGATCAAATTGGACTTTAAGGCACACCATCAACGAATTGTAGCTATCAAAAAAAAAAGGACTGAGGCTATTACTACTAAGTTTTTCTAGTAATCAGCAGATCCCGAGTGTACCAATATTATCAACTCAAAATTTTGAAAGTCTTTGAGGATCATATTAAATTCCACTTGCCTTCAACATGTCATAATTTCCTCTCTCTTTTAATAATGATTTCCTCAAACACGAATTAAGCCACCCGTTCAAACTCACACGCAGCCCAATCGATTTAGATGCAATAACGGCGTGTTTATAGAACATACAATGTCAAATATGTGTGTATGCATTCAGATTTTTCCAGTGCTGGTAATTGACAAAATCGATTTGGCATTAAAATTCAACGATTTCTTGAATAAGTCAACAGTCATTGGCATAAAACAACTAAAAGCCAAACAAACAAACAAAGGTTGAGGGTTATTGCAGTAGTCATGTGATGAGTGGTGTGCATGCATGTGTGTATGTGTGTGTGTATTTCGACATAACTGTCTGCGGCGCTGCAGAAGGGCTAATATTTCAGTCGACCACATTTGCTTGCTGCCGCAGGACGCAGATATTTACAACGGTGCATTGCCAGCTAACAAAGGTACAACGGTATATACGGCCACCACACACACACCCACAAGCTAACAAACAGTGAGTGCATAGTGAAGTGCAAACAACAAAAAAAGAGAAAAACAAGAATCCGTTTGTGTGGCACGTGGAAGGGGCAGACAGTGCTTTAAATGCCGAAAAAGTAAAATAAATATGTCCAAGTGAAGGTGAAGTGAACGGTTTTGTAAGTGTACGGTTGTTTGTTACTAAATGCGATACAGAGGCAGAAACAGCAGTGCAAGTGGTGGCAACAAAACCAGCCAAAGCAGCAACATCGCAAACACCTGTCTACTTGTCCGCACACACACACACATCACACACAAACACTATAACCACTTAAATATATTGAAATCCACCTCGTTCCTTTTTCCACTTCGTGCACTTTTCGTTTCCTTTTGTTATTGTTGCCGGTTTCGTGCAGCGCTTCTGCTTTTATCCCTTCGCTGCGCCGCTCTTGTTTGCCTGAGCTTTCAGCTCCTTATTGCTGACGTCCATTGTGTCCCTAATCAGCGAGACAACTGCGCCATTACCGGTTTGGCGTCTGGGAACTTAACCTATAAGGAAATTACCGTAATGTACAGGACACGTTTGTCAGCGCCTACACGCAAATACAGTTACCTGCATTGGCTCAGCAGTATTAGCGGTGCGAGTTTCCAGCCGATAGTGAGTCCTGGATAATAAAAGTGCTTGTGTTGCCCTGTTCTTTTTAGCAGAGTTTTAGCAATAGTCATTTTTCTTTCTCTAACTTTTTTTTTTAAATTCACCATAAACAGTTGCAGAAGTCATTTGGCGAGCGTTTGCTTAAACTTTTATAGCCGTCATTTTGCTTGATGGCGCACGTGTATTTGTGCATATGTAAACAAATGTGTGCTTCAAATTGCTTTTTTATTTCGCTAAAGCAGTTTAAACTTTGTTACTCTGTTTTCCGGCTGTTTAAGCTGTTGTGTAATAAGATAAACCCGCTGGTGTGCAATCATCATTACAAGTGCTTACGAAGGTCCTGAGGACACCTTTTTGTACGAATAATTTAAAAGAACGTCACTCACAAGCCGCAGTGCATATAGCTGACAGCATTTGTGGTGGATAAGTTACTTTTATTAATAACCAAACAGTTTTAAGTTCATAAATATGACAATACGAGGGTTGCCTTTTATATTTCGGTATTTGAGTACAAAAACGAATCTTATTTGTGTCGAAAATCGCTGTATTGTTTTTCAAAATATTCTCCATTAAGATCTATACACTTTAGGATGGGTTAGAACCATTTGTCGAAACAGGCTTGCCGCTCGGATTGAGGTATCTCCAAAACGCATGTTCTGAACGCAGCAACCGCGTCTTCAGGTGTCGAAACATCGAAAAACCTTGACTTCTTAGTTAATTTTTCTTTTACGTACAGGCATAAAGGGAAGTCATACTATCACTATGTTATAGACGTATTCCGAGATAGCGCTATCGTGTTTTTTTACCATTTCTCTCGACCAATCGATACCAGCCTTTTTTGAGCGATTGACAAATTGTGGGGAATCCTAAGTGAAACAAATTTTTTTTCTACAATATTGACTGTATGCTGATTCCGCTTTAGCCTATAGTTGTCTCCACGATAGGTCAAACAACGATCGTGCAATATCTATTTGCGCACAGCAATAATAATTTCTCGAACAACAATGGATTTTAGACTTGTTCTTCTACTTTACTGGCGTAGACATCGCTTACGCGGTTATAGCCGAAAACACACAACAGCCTTGGATGAGATCAAAAGGGGGTTTCTCTTCCGAGGCTGTTGTTTCCTTTTCATTGGAAGCATTTTTTATGTGGCGGGTCCCTAACCCAGCTCATCTTCAAACTGATGTTCTTTGGCTACCCAGAGGATACTTGGTCTAAAGGTCGTTTCTTGCCACTCCCAAGTGAATGGCAATCCGAGAGCTTTCCTCACACATCCATACATCCTCCCTTTAGAAGACTTTCAAGAAATTCGTTTTGTAATGATCTACATCCTCGATATTCTTCAGCATACCATCGATAAAGACTGGTCCTTAATTGAGCGTCATTGCAAAAATTGAAGTAAGTTCATCGATGCACTATTGCTTAATTAATTTATGTCGAGAGTAGTAAAAAGAAAATCTACCGAAAATGCTAGCGATTTGATTCCATTTTTTAGTCAAGATGAATATTTTAAGTTACTGTAAACAACATAAATAACGCTCATATGTCAAATAGTTCTGAGTACGAAAAATATTGAAAATTTCAAACTTTTCGATAAAGTTGTGGTTCGCAGTCCTCGTATATAAATTAGTTTCAGAAACTGTGTAAAGAAGGCTTTATAAAAGTTAATCCTCAAAATCCCATACCTTGATATTAGTTAGGTTCCCTTCAACGATAGTCCCGCTCTTTCGATAAGTGGATGTATTTTTGGAAAAGTGACAGTGAAGCTCAATTTTAAATGGCTACATAATGTTTCTGAGAAAGCAAAAGTAAGTCTATTTTAAATCCGATAGTCATTGGGACTTATGATTTTTATATATAATACACTAAGTAGCTCAAAGATATCCATATTTCCTGATTATAATTTCGATTACGGCTTCAAATGGCAGCTATGGAAGTCTACAAATACGCGTTTTACTGGAAATCCTCCATTTTCAGAATGCAGTTCTCATATAAACTCATGACCTCATAATAAATTAACTAAACATTTTCCACAAACAACTTAAGTACAGAAATCAGTTATTAAATCCTTCTGCTATCGTCCGCCCTCTGCTCATGAGTGAAATTTAATTACGCTGAAGGATAACAAATTTGACAATGGCGCAGTTAAGGTTGACCGGTTACGGTCACAACAACCCTTGTTAGCCAAAACGAGTTTTGCCAAATCGTTGAGAACGCACCCTGCAAGAAATTGGTTGGTATGCAAGCAGTCAGATTTTTGATTTTTTTGAGCCGTTGTGGCAAAGTGCTTCTAAAAAATACTAGTCACTAAGTTGTTTCCAGATTTCGTTCACTTATTCTTATTGGCGGTAAAGTTCACCTCGAATCTTAAACTCCGTAGTGTGTTTCATCTGGATTCACCTCGAATCTTAACCCCTGTTGTGTGTTTCATATGGATGGGGCTCCAACTTTAATTTGACTAAATTATTTTAGTTTGTTGGGTTTCTGCTACGAATTACGTATGGTATGTTATTAAGTGTATGTGTATGTGCTGTGTCTGGCAAAAGAAATGCAGTCCTTTTCGCTTGCCAAAAGCATTTTTCTATGTCAGTTCCTGCACTTGTTTTTTCCTTGTCAAAATTTACTTGAATTTAGTTTTTTATACCCTGAACAGGGTATATTAAGTTTGTCACGAAGTTTGTAACACCTAGAAGGACGCGTCGGAGACACTATAAAGTATATGTATATGTAAATGATCAGTATGTTGAGCTGAGTCGATTTAGCCATGTCCGTCTGTCTGTCTGTCCGTCTATTGCCGAATATCGGACCACTATAACATATAGCAGCCATACAAACTGAACGATCGGAATCAAGTTCTTGTATGAAAAACTTTCGCGTTTGACGTGGTATCTTCACTAAGTTTGGTATGAGTTATTGTTAATAGAAATAATGTAATATCAGAAGAAATCGTTCAGATCGGTTAACTATAGCATATAGCTGCCATACACACTGAACGATCGGAATAAAGGGCTTGTATGGAAAACTTTCGTGTTTGACGTGGTATCTTCACAAAGTTTGTCATGGATTACTGCTTAGGTAATACCATAATCTCCGAAAAAATTTATCAGATCGGATTAGTATAGCATACAGCTTCCATACAAACTCGACATATAGTTACTAAAACCTGCACCTGTAAAGGGTATATTAGCTCCGGTGCAGCCGAAGTTAACGTTTTTTCTTGTTTATCACAGTTTTCGTCGCTGGCGCCAGCCTGTGTTGCCATGTGCGTTCTTGAGTTTTTGTATGCGATTATAGCAACATTGGCGGAGCATGGATTCTTTCTCATTTTTAGACTTAGTAACAGCACTAATGCGGTGTACTGTGGTCTGTTGCTGGCGAGAATGTTGTAGTTTAATATTATTGATTTGAAGTTTCCATCACTGGGGTCTTCAGCGAATAAGATCATGGAAACATGTAAATAAAAGGCTTCCTCTTCGTGGCTAGATAAGGTTTTGAAGGGCTTTGCAATTTATAATGGTATCAGGTAAATTCTATTATTTTGCTATATTCGTTGTACCAAGGTTTACAATTTCCTTGCCTACTGTTCCATCGGTCGTTCCAACTCGCTGCAGTTCGCGAATACGCTATGTCTAGCCGCGCCGCATACGCGCACAAAGTAACTATTTGGCTGGCTGACTGCCTGTCTGCTCCAAGGCGGTCTGGAGCGCGTCTACAACGCTGGCGTGTCTATTATTGGCAGCCGTCTTGACACCATTGCCGCCGTCCGCTTCGTTGGCGTTCGCGCGGCATGGCATTCAAGACATTCAAGCCCTTGGCGACAGCGACGGCGGTGCGGTTGACACTCTTTACATTTGGATTGTCGCAAATAAAATAGAACTAGATAGAACTTTTACATTTCCAGACGTTCACAGTGATTTACACATACAAATACACAAGCATACATATAACACAAGGTGAAGCGCCGTGCATGAGGTGGCGTCTGATGAGCGTTGACTGTGTCACTGCGACTAATGCTGATCTGAATCTGAGTGAGCAAGTGAGCTCCGAGTGCGTGTGATATTTTGTGCGCACATTGTGCCAACGCGAATTCCACGGGGCATGACGGCGCGTCTTGGCGCTGCATTACATGTTATTTTCGTACGGAAATAACCTTGAGCCAAATAAACTAAGTAATTTCCTTTTTTTCTTGTGCCTTATTTTGGCTTTCTTTGCAGTTACTTCAAGCGGACACGAATAAATTGTTGCCAACTTCATTCACATCAGCAGAGCGCGGCACGGCGGTGTGACAGTGCATTAGTGGCACTGCGAAGGACGCAGGTGCGCACATTCACGCTCACACAACATTTGTGACAAATAATCAGCGTCTGACAGTCAGGCACCAGGTAGTCGATGTGTAAGCGCACGCTCCTTAGTGGCTGGCGCGGAGTGGGTCGGATGCCAAACTGCAACACACATGCAAGGCGCGCAAAATGAATGCAGGGGGCTTACGCAGCGCATGCATACGCTTGTGAGCGCTTTGCCACCGCGAGCGGAAGCACGCCACATGGAAGCAGCGCTGATGTCAGCGGCAGCAGAGGCAATGTCGGTTTCAGTTGCATCACAAGAACAGCTGCAACCTCATCAACACTATCAACCAGAAGAACCAGAAGCAAAGCCAAAATCACAGCCAAAGAAGTTGAATGCAACGAGTCCCTATATAATAGAAATCGCTGATGATGACGTGAATGCAAATTATCCGCCCAAAGCGCACAGAGATGGAAACACAGACACGACAACAACACAACCGGCGCAGCAGCGGCTCTGCACATGTGTGCGTAGCACAAACGATGCGGCAATTGTGCTGCGCGTCCGCTCGAATTTATGCAACGCCAGCGAGGGTCCCTGCTCGCTTTCCACCCAATGCCAGGCGCTGTCACCGTCAGCGTGTCTGACTAGCGCTGCTCCTGTTGCAACACCGGGCGCTACAGTTAGACCGGAAACGTTGGCGACAAATCAGCGCACATACTGCACTGTCTGTTGCTCGTTGGTGGCGCGGGGTAGGGCGCGGCACGACGAGCAGGAGGAGAAAAAGTATTTGGCAGACTGTAAGCGCTGCTGGCCGCCGCCACCGTTCATTACGCTGGTGTCGCTTCTGGAGGTGAGTTAGTAAAAATTTCGTTTTAATTTGATGCTGAGACTGTTTGTAGACGATTGTTGGTTCGTGGAAAGCGCATACACAGCTGCACGAGCGCAGTTTTTGTGCCGCAATCGCTTTAAAAATTCATTTATTCCGACGCGTCTGACTAAGTCAGACTGCGCGCGCGTATATGAAAAGTAAAAAATAATCAATTAATGCAAAAGCGCTAGCGAACAGAAAAGCAAATGTCCAAAATTTAAGTTGCTCACTATGGCTCGGACCGTAGTTTAGGGAAATCGCCTGTACAAAGCTTTATTATGATTTTTACTTGTGTAGTGAGACATAAAGTGGGGTCCATTTACTGCATGGAGCCAGCTCAGCTTGTTATCTCTTTTAGCTACCTGGGTGGTTTTTGTTATGACAGCGACTGAGTTTTCACTTCTCATATTAAAAGCTTGCCACACCAGCATTTTGGACGCAGCATTGTATTAATTTTTCCAAAAGCAGGACTGTAGTTTTTAAAGCAATTCATAAAATATTGTTTCATTAATTTAAGATCACTGAATTTAAACAAGGAAAAGTACAATAGAACAAACTGGTATTGCGAAAGACTCGAAAGAAAGGCGGTTGCAGGAACCTTAAAAGAAGGCCAGAGGATCTGGTGAAATAATGAGTAGAGGAGAAAAGTGATTGAATTTAGCTAACCAGATACGGGTTACAGATATTTTTGTTATACAGAGTTTGCTATACAACGTCCGAAGTGTTTAACGTGGGTACCTGCTGACGGCAGCCTTACCCCACGGCGCTCAAAAGCACAGCGGATCAAATCAATGCGTTGATCAGCGCCTAGCACACACATTGGCAGTGTGGAATGGACAAACTAACCACCTTGGTGGGTTTCGAGGCCCATCTAAAACCTCTGCCATGCTTTGGGTCCGGCACTCGGTTGCAAGGCAACTCCACATTCAACCGACAAAGTCAGTTCTTCCCGCATTTGGGTTTTAACCATAACCACCACGATACTTCCCGAGGGGCCAGTCCGCATGAGCAGGTTGGAGCGAACTCCAAGGGCTCCTGCTCCCCGTGGTACCAGAATTAAGTCTCCGGTCAGTCCTCGTAGCCAAAGCTACTACAGGCCGATTCGGAGCTTACGTAACTGGAGACAGTTCGACTGATGAGAAAAAGAATTTGTAACTGACGAATACCTCATTCGACTTGGCTTGAGTCCATAATAAGGATTGAGTAACCGTATATTTACCTTTACCCTGTACAAAAAAATCCACAAAAATCCACAAAAAATTTTTGGTTCAATTGGATGAATAGTCTCTTCAGTCACTCTCTACGGCTCACAACTTTACCTTTTTGGGTATAAAAATGGTTATTTGAAAATGCGGTCGTTTAACGTACACCTTTTATCCGAATATACGCAAAAGTTTACAGTTAGTCAAAACTAACTTCCATCAATGAAAAATGCCAAGTCCCAACAGCGTCATTGAACTTCACGGCGTCAATCGCTGCAGAGCTGCCTTTTTGGGGCGGCGTAGGGCGTGAATGTAGAAGAGAAGGGCAACCAGCAGACTGCTGCGTTACGTTTCAAATGAACTTTCAAAGTTGTTGTACCAGTCCAAGCAGTAAAAACAAACCAAAAACTGCAAATAATAAAGTAAAAAGACAACAATAACAACACACGAGTTGGCAGCTAGGTCGAATATGCTCATATTTCATCAGAGCCATTGTGCAAAAATGGGTAAAGTAAAGTAAATAAAAGAAAACTCTACGACTGCAAACACAAAGCGGAGGGGCTGGCGGCAACTACAGCATACCAAGCGGTGTCTGCGCTGGCACAGTCTACGAGTGTGTAACTTGTGACCCACAATGGCTTGGTAACTGCCGGCATAGTGGCAATAATACACGTAGTGCGTACAATTTTCCAGGGCCATTCAAATGCACTGTGCCTCGCAGTCCCAAACTCACATACATGCAAACATTCGTCCGCCCTTCCGACCGACAGTCCGCCCGCCCGGCTGGCCGCTTGTACTGCTTGAAAGGGGCGCAAATGTCTATGTTTATGCGAGTTAATATTACATTTCATAGTCTGGCACTTGTCTGTGCTTATGTTCGGGCGTAATCGTGCGGATGTCTGTGGAGTGTGTAAAATATTTAGTTGCGCTGTTATTGTGCGGCTGCGGTGGTGTGGGGGCTGCTGTTGGCCCAACTACTGTCTGCCGAATCGACTACATTTACATGGTGTAAATGAAATTTGAAATTGACCCGAGCGCGCTTGTGTGCGCATGTGTGTGTGCTGGTGTGCGATAAAAGCAAATTTGCTTATGCAATAAAAATTGTTTCGAGCTTCGCGCCAAAGGCACACCCTCCCTGGGCGCAACTGTCGGTTTGGAAATCATGCAAAATATCCCCAATGCGCCGCCAAAGTCACTGCTGCACAGACACATGAGCGTCCCTCACAACTACTGCGGCGTAAACGTATCGACAATGTCTGACGCGGTGTCTCGCCAAGTCGCAATCGTCTCAAACTCCAACTCTGATTCCGCAGACAAACCGTCTTGCGTGCACTCGCTCGCCGGCGTGCTTGGCGTGTTTACAGTGGTGTGTTCGTTATGGTGGGCCGATGACGTGATGACACGCCGCTTTACGACTTCTTCCGAGAGGAACGCGACTGGCGTTGTGGCGCGCCTGGGCAGCGCTCAACCCTTGTCACTGCTTTTATGATGCGCTCTTCATTTTTCATGGGTTTTCTGCGCTTTATTTCCTCATCAAGAGACAACACGATTCCGAATTCCATGTATACTTAATGGCATCCACTGCGCAAAATATTCGCATTTGATAAATTCATTCGCCTTTTATGCTCGTATCTGGCACTTTCGACTCAATCTAATAGCTGTTGACTGCAGAAACTCAGAGGGCTGCGGGGGTACAACCATATTAATGTATCAATGAATTGGTGTATAAATAAGAAAGTAATTGGAATTCTGCTCCAGGCGCTTATTCTTGTTGCAGATCGTTAATCACAAGTGATTAATTTGATGGCAAACTGTATCTAATACGAGCACGGTTTGATAAATCATTGACTATTTCTTCTTCTTTTGTACTGGCATAGAGTTAACAACAGCGGGCTGTTTTTGACTGTTCATTGGAGGCGTTTTTAACGTGGCGGATCCTAAACCCAGCGCACAACCCTGTGGAGGAGATGTTTCGCCTTCTTACTTTAGCTCGCCTTCAAACGGATGTTCTTAGGCTACCCAGAGGATACTTGCTCAAAGACCGGAAGTCGTGAGCTGCTTGAGCCATATGTAAAAGAATCGTTTCTGACCACTCCCAAGTGAATGGCGATCAGAGAACTTGCCTCACTTGCGTGAACTTCTACATATGACTCCATCCTCCATTGACTATTTGCTATCTTGTCTCTATTGCCAAAAAACTGGGACACTCGATTTACATGAGATTCCCTCAAGACAAACCAGCAAAATTATTTGCCATAAACAGACATGACTACTGTTAGTAGATGACGGTTCCAAACTATTAAGTGGATGCTTAATGGCACGTCACTATCGAGATGTGAAACACAATCATATTGGCCAAAGATGAACATTTCTAGGTGATTGTTTTCTTTAGTTGGTCCAATTATTGGCAGTACAGATCCGAATCAAGAGTCTGGTCGTAGGAGAGTAAATAATTTTCTGCCAATCCCATCGAACACACAGCAAACCCTTGACCCACTTTTCGTCACCCTTAACCAAGCGCTTCGGGAATGTATCAATTTCGTTGCGATTCAGCAGCAATTCGCAACTGGAAATTCGGTTAATTTACTTTTTTGCGTTAACTCTTGTCCACCATGAATTTGTCTCTCCTGGACAAACTGTCAACGTCAAGTTTTATGTGGAAGTCCTCGTAGCCGATTAGAAGTTCCACCACCATAACGCCCCGGCTTACATCGCCTTTCTTGTGAACAGCTACCTAAGCAAGGCCGGCATCTCAACGTTTTTGCAGCCGCCCTACAGATCAGATGGGGCCCCCTGGACTTTTTTGTTTCCTTGCCTGAAAAGGCCGATGAAAGGGGATCCAAGTAGCATGCACCTCGGCTCTCAATGCTTTTAAATTGGCTCATTCTATTAGTTTCCGGACAAACCCTGTACATATGTATCTATGAGACTCAAGTTGGTTAAAAAAAATTGAAGAAATGGTTGAAAGTTTTCATGGAAGCTTTTGTAAAATAGACTCATAGATTGTCGAATACCTGTTCTTTTAAAAAGAGTGAATAATGGAGATAATTTAAAGATTCAAGAATATATATGGATTTCTTGCTGCGAATACCAACTGTAATAAACTTCTATGCAACCTTTTCACAAAAAGCTACAAAATGCGGAGGTGAACGCTTGGTTCTCCATTGCGAAGTTGAAATTGTCACTCACCTACCTAACGCTCCAGCTCTATGCTCTAGTACATGTCAAATGGAGTTTCGTAATTGTATAACTGTACTTAACAATTAGACAATGGACAATAAGCGCGCACTTTGCGTAACAAAACGAATTTCCCACATTCATCGGAGATTTCCCAACGATATTGCAATGCAAACAAACAACAATCGTCTTCAATTTCAACATCTTTGAAGCATCTTCGTTTCCTTCTACCACTCATTTGTGCGTTTCTTCTCCTTTTTCTGTAACTTACAGATTGCCGTCTTCGTCTACGATTACATGACAGTCAAAATGTCTGTGACAGCGTTGCCGTTTACGAGGGCCACAGACGTCAGTGCGAACAAACCGTTCGCAGCGAGTGAGTCGTCGCTTATCTATCGGCCAGATCGTCGTCTGGAGATTTGGCGTTTTGTCTCCTACATGCTGTTGCACGCGAATTGCTTCCACCTGAGCTTCAATGTGGCCACGCAGCTGGTGTACGGGCTGCCCTTGGAGTGGGTGCACGGTTCGGCGCGCATTGCCCTCATCTATTTGGCTGGCGTATTTGCCGGCTCGCTGGGCACCAGTGTCGTCGACTCGGATGTCTATTTGGTGGGCGCCAGCGGGGGCGTGTATGCGCTACTGGCCGCATATTTTGCGAATAATCTGCTGAATTTCGGTCAAATGCGCTACGGTATGGGGCAACTGGTGCGCGTCGTCGTATTCGGTAAGCGATTGTGTTTCGGTTTCGGTTTCGTTTTGTTAAGGTCGTCATCAACGATTTATGCACACATAATACATAATTACCATAATTCCAATTTAATTGTGAGAAGAGCATAGTAATTTACAAATTTTCGAAATTAACCGCAGTCGCACATATACGCAAACATATGTATATACACTCTGCCACACACACACTCATGAAATTGCAGGTCTTCATGCAACACGGAAGCGTCATAAATCTTTCTAACACAATTTTTAATTAATTTATTTGCTTTTGTTTTTCACTTTCATTCCAAATAATTTCAACAGTTTCCTGTGATCTCTGCTATGCACTCTACAATAAGTATTACAACAGCAACAACAATAACAATGCTGCCCATGCAATAGTTAAAAGCACACCAACAATTTCGTATGTGGCTCACCTGAGTGGCGCGTTGGCGGGCTTCACAATGGGTCTGCTGGTGCTGAAGAATTTCGACGGTCCTCACGCGCCATCATCGAAAACGTTGTGGTGGCTGGCGCTGAGCGTCTATGCGGCTTTTATGACATTCGCGATTGCGTTCAACCTCGTCAACACGGTCACTGCACAAATGCTCGAGGCGGAGGGTGAGCTGGTCGAGCAGCGCTTACTTCATAATTTGGGCATTACATAAGCGCCCATTGCAGCATGGGCGAAAATTAGTTAACATCTAGCTTGAACATTAATTTATGGCTGGTTAAGTAGGTTAGAAAATATTTGAAATTCAATAAAAAATTGTGTTACTGCGAAGAGTTTTGTATGTCTTGATTTTTGGAAATGATAGCATAACTCAAAATTAATTTCAGATTTCAGAAGTTAAAAGCTTTATTCTAGTAATTAAAATTTTATAAAGGCATGTATGGAACGACTTGGCGCATTTTACGTAGAGATCTTGAATTGAAAGCGTACAAAATACAGCAAAAGTTCACCTTGTGCAAGAATGGTGCGCTTTGCTCAACTTATGGTCATCATAACCGGCCTACTGAGCGTACCATTCGCAGCATCATCACCCATATTGAGACCCTGTATTCATTACTGGAAAATATTCAACTGAATAGCCTTCGTCCAGGAACAACGCTTGATAGGCGCGGCGCCGTTGAAAACTGATGTTCCAAGAAGATCCCATGTTTTCGAACTAACTTCTGTTCAGCGATGAGACCCATTTCCGGCTCAAGCGACGTATTTCATGAACAATCAAAAAATTGCCGGTGATTTGAATGGCGACCGTTATCGCAACCTGACGACATTCAACAAGCTGCCATTCCCACACATCATCAATCAACGGAAAACATCAATGCAGACAATTTCACGGGTTTGGTGTGGTTTGTATCACAACGTTAGATTTTCGGTGGAATCATAGTTCGGTTCATATTTTTTCAAAATGCTTGAACGAGTCAAATGAACTCAACGCTCTTTTTGAGATATCAACAAATTGTAGAATGTCTTTGACGAACAATAATAAACATTCCGCTTTAAATTTGAAGTTTCTGTGTTTTTTCTTTAAAAAAGTAGGAAATGAAGCGCTCTTTACATATCAACATTGTAGATACCTTTTTTCAAAACTCCGCGCCTACTTTTGAGACAAAAGTATTCAAGATGTCATAAGTCCAAAAGCTTCGATAATAAACCAATTGTCGAAGGATAGATCAGTATTTGGGGTTAGTGAAAATAGCGAAAGAATATTGAGCTCAGAAAAAATCAGAATGAGTTTTTAAACTCTGGCAGCATCTCAACGGTCTAAAATATGCTCAGTGTTTTTATGTGACTGGAATTTGGCTAAATTTCAACTGCGATTTAAGCTGTTGCAATACATACCCTTCACTACCCCCTATTACTACTACTCTAATCGAATATACACATGTATGCTTGATTGTAAAACTTGAAATGAGTGCTGTACTTGCAGCTGCATCCTAATGCATTGACAGCTTTTAAGCTCCAAATGCTTCAATATTATTTTGCGTGCTGTAATTACGCACTGCCTTGCTTCGCAATCGAAATAAATTAATTTAATTCAAAAACTAAAATGTGGAGTAAACGAGTTTTCTATGATTGAAATGAAATCCATAAAAATGAGCAATTTAATTGAAATGCAAATGAGAAAAGTGAGTGTAAGTGAAGTATTTAGAGTAAAACACACAAACACACATACATAAGTAATAATCGGTTTTCAGCACGATATTATGTAAGAACTGCTGAAAGTATCAAATAACAATTCTATGCGAAATGGAAATATTTCGTTTTATATTTTAAGTGAAGGATTCAAGATGTGCTTGTTTGAATAATAATAATTATTTCAAATTTATAAAGGGTGAAATAAACGAATATCGGTAAACTTGAAACGTTTTCAATTAAAATTGTGATCAATAAACCTCCGTTCATAGTGATTTGATTTTTTAACATTTTGTTTTAATTTGAATTCAACTACAGTAAAACCCGCTTAAATGCCTCACGAAAAATGCCAGTTTTTTGAGGCCGATTAAGTCCTTTGATGCGAGGTCAAAGGTCAAACATTTTGGTTATTTAAGCGGATTCTGCACTTTAGCGGGTTTTACTGTAATTATAGTGTCACTCTGTAAGGTACTGAGAGGAAGGCATTATACTAATTTTTTCTTTGAGTATTGCACCGTTGCCTTAAACTATAATCTGTGTGAAATTCAGTGAAGAAATTTCGTCAAATTAAACAGTTTTCCACCAAGGACCAGTTTTTGATCGTGCAGTTTGTATGACAGCCATATGCTATAGTGGTCCGATATTGGCTCCGTGAGAAGAATAAGATATGTGCAAATAGTAGATAGTGAGATATTGATCTGGATCTCATAAACTGAGGGACTAGTTCGAATATATACAAATAGATGGACATGGTTAAAGGGCTTCAGCTCATCATACTGTATAGGGTATAAATCGAATTTAGTGCTCAAAAATATAGTTAAACAAAAATCTGCTATCTAAAAGCATTTGAGTCTCTTTCAAATGTTGGCCGCAGCTACGTCTCAGATGGTCCATCCGTTGAGTCCAATTTTCAATGACTCGT
Source organism: Bactrocera neohumeralis (assembly GCF_024586455.1). NCBI lineage: Eukaryota > Metazoa > Arthropoda > Insecta > Diptera > Tephritidae > Bactrocera > Bactrocera neohumeralis. The sequence continues at coordinate 6,351,470 of NC_065923.1, forward strand.
TCGACTATTTCGACTGCCGGGATTGTCCGCATAGACTTTAGACTTTACATATCTCCACAGGAAAAAGTCTAACGGTGTGATATCACACGATCTGTATGCCCAATCAACCGTTCCAACACATGAAATTATCTGCTCAGCGAAGTGTTCTCTCAATAAATCCATTGATTGATGCGATGTGTGGGAAATGGTGCCGTCTTGCTGAAACCAAATGTCGCCGAGATGAGGCATCGAATCATGGCGCGATAACTGTCGCCACTGACGGTAACAGTCTCACGCGCATCGTTTTTGAAGAAATATGAGCCAATGATTCCACCGCCCACAAACTATACGAAACCGTTGCTCATCGCTAAACAAATTTTGGCTCGCAAACGTCGGGACTTCTTGGAACTTTTCAAGAGCCCATAGAGCTAAGCGAGGTAGCTTGGAAAGGTATAGCGGCTGCAGTTCTTGCACACGCTGTATTTTGTACGCTTTCAGTTTAAGATCTCGGCAGAAAAAGAGCCAAGCCGTCCATACGTCAGTGCGAGTTGCTGCGAACGGCGCCGAATAGACACTGCGCAGTCTTCGTGTGCACTCTCAGCTATCGCTGCTATGTTTTCTTCACTGCGAGCTGGTTGCGGTCCATTCGGTCGAATATTATCCAATGATGAATGCTGGGTCTCAAAATGGTTGATGGTGTTGCGAATACTACGCTCAGTAGGCCGATTATGATGACCATAAGTTGACGTTATTTAGGCGTAAGACCTTCTATGATGAAATGTCAAAGAATAATTTAAAAAATAATATGACAGCTTAACACGTTATCTGTCAAAAAAAGGCTATTGAAAAAATACCTCTACTTGGATTACCCGTTATATGAACTTTTGTCGGATACAAAAGCGCAGTTTGATAGTCGCTTTCTGGGTGCTTTTGACATGTTTATAGCAAATATGTCGTTGGTTGAGGGGAACGCACTAGGGTTTGGTGCAGGATAATCAGACATTACCAGAAATTTTCAAATCTTTCTGAAATTGAATGCAACTGTAATTAACTATATAGCTAATATTTTTTGAAAATTACAGCAAAAACGTTGTCAACTCTATTTAGCACTTTATTAAAGTTAACGAAATGGTTATGAACATCAAAATGTATTTACATTATTACATTTTCATTAACACTTCGCATTCCAGTTTGCCACCGGAAATCGCAGTCGCATGCCCAGCACTTGTAATGTGAAATTCCAGTTCTTGCAACAGTTATGTAATTGTACAAACGATATTCGATTAACAGTAAAAGTTAACGGTATATTTTAAAATGAGTAAATAATTGATGGCCAAATGAAATATTCTGCAAATATATACGTAGTATATACCTGTGATTGTTCTTATTGTTTGTCGTTGCACATATTTGCTGCCATTTAATAAACAAAGCATAACTCGTAATTACTGCATTTAATTGCAAAAGTATGGCAAGCATGGCATATATGTATGTATGTATGTAGTGTGGCTGTGTTAACGTGTGCTGCTGAGTGAATTTCAATAATTGATGAACGACTTTTTAGTTAACAGAAGGAATTTTCGCCTGCATTTTCAGCTTCATATACTTGCAAGTGCACACACACACACTACAAACATACACATTATAGTATATATGTGTATATATATCATATATGAGAGTAAATGAATATGCATAGTGGTTATCACAGGCACTTAAATTCCATATAAAATATGGGATATGATATGGAATTCGCAATAAATCATAAACTAGCTTGGCTCTTAAATGTCCTGCCACATCTGGCTGGGAGGCAGGCTGTAAGTCGAGTACTGGGCGGTCGAGTTAATTAAAAATTCAATTGTTGTTGAACTTACATAAGTGCGCAATTTTAAAAGTGAAAAGCGTCCATTCTATTTGTGTGGTAGAGGTCATGCACAATGTGACAGTGCAATAAAATGATTTTGTGAAGGTCATTTAATTGAGTTCGTTACAGTTCTCTAAGTCTGAGAAAATAGTTGAGAAGAATTTCTGAATTAATTTTTTACAAAGTCAAATTGCTTAGGGTTTCGTTTACTTTTTCTCGAATCATAAACATATTCGGAGTGTACTGAGTTATATGAATTTTTAGAGGGAAAATACTTTTAAAATAGAAAATTGTATGAGTAAAAATGTTTGACGCGCCTCCATGGCAAATCGAGAGTGTTAATTAAAATCTTCCTGAAAAATATTGGGTATAGACCACTGACCAAATATTTACCTTGCTCTAGGCTTTGTAACAGTAAAATAAAATCTTCGTCTATATTATATTTGGAAAATATAATCTTAGGAAATATTGACATTTATATTAATGCGAGCAAAATCTTCAGATAATGCACTTAAAGCTAGCATTGGCAGTGACATACAGGGGTGGTCCAGAAAGTGATAGGACTGATTTGCTTCCTCCACGATTATACATCGGAGCTAGCACTGACTGAATTCGGTAGAGGGCATTTCTAGCCAACGAACGAGCGGCTGGTCAGTTATCTCCGAGCACCTGAAGAGTCAGAACAAATATTTTCGCGCGATGTGTTTCTGTGAGTGGTGCAAGTCGAAAATGCAGCAGAAGTACGCGATTAAATTCTGTGTGAAACTCGGTAAATTTGCGACAGAGACGTTCGTTATGATCAAGCTTGCTTACCCAGACTTGCTTTCGCAAGAAGTAGTGTGTTTCGGTGGCACCAGGTCTTTATGGAGGGCCGGAAAGAGGTCGCATTGTCTTTTTTGACATCAAAGGCATCGTCCACCATAAATTTGTTCCTCCTGGACGAACCGTCAACGCCAAGTTTTACGTGGAAGTCCTCAAGAGACTCAAACGACAACACCCCGGCTCACCCCGCCTATCTTGAGAACAGCTACCTAACTAATGCCAAGACCTTTTTTATTTCTTTGCCTGAAAAGGCCAATGAAAGGCAAGCATTTTGAGACGATAGTGGGGATCCAAACAGCATGCACCTCGACTCTCAAGGCTATTCCGGAGAATGCTTCCGTGACGCCTTCAATGCTTGGCAGCGCTGCATCGACGCAGAAGGAGCCTATTTTTTGAATGAATAAATTTTTTCAATTCGACTCAGTCCTATTACTTTCCGACAAACCCTGTATTTGCGAATTTTGAAAATGATAATCTCCGATGGTAGTGTGCCACCTTCCCGTTAAGGAATAACACATTGTAAAAGGAATATCGCCGAAGTTCAGGGCAGTGTTGAGTACTTTCTGAATCAATCGCTTTAATGTCGGTTTGAACTGTTGGGTCTCTTTCCGTTGAAAACTTGGCGATTATTGCGGTTGGATTTGACTCTGCATCCGTAAAAGATTGTAGCGGCAAAAGAGCTGAAGCGCCGTAGCTTTGCCGATTGGGTGTTGGAAATGATGGAAATCAACGACGATTTTCCATTTCGGTTCATTTCTGGCTTCGTCAAAAAATAAAGTTGTCGCCATTGGTATGAGTTAAATCCTAGTGTTGATCAGAAGACGTTTTTTCATCCCTAAAATCATCGGGTCTTATTTCTTTCGAAATGAGGCAGGAAATGCCGTTATCATCAATAGCGAGCATTATAATACGATACGACAAGTCAGTCAATTGTTTCACGAAATTTGAAGAAGTCGACACGAACTATCTCTTTTTCTAACAAGACAAGCGCCACCTCATGCTTCACGGCTAAACATGGAAACATTATTTCAAATTGAGGCCGCGCTATTACTTTGATCCCATTTATAAATTCAGATTAATTATTCTATTTCGATGCCTTCAATTTTCAAATCGAAATTTGTACTAGTTTTTAAGTTGTTCTAATGCTCAGATCCGTATTGTTGTTGAATGGACTTGAAAATTCATATTTAGGGAGCACAATAATGCTGAAACACAGGGATTTACAAACTACGAGTACTAACGACCTTTTTCGTGAACTCGTGAATAAAAATTAAGCCAGCGTTCCACAAAGTTGATCTAAATGTATTTTTCTCCAGTCTCTCATTGAAATTCAAACATCCTTGTATCTAAATATAAAGCATAATTCAATCAAGGAAAAAGTGTAAATATTATTTGTGAAAGCTTTCCAATGTTTAAATGTTAGGGCTTTCACTCATTACATTTAAATATGATCGTATTTTGTATGAAAACTGCTCTCCAATTCCAAAAATATGCTTGTAAAGATAATTATGCGAATTTATTTTGTTTTAATTACGTTTACATAATTTCCATGTTAAACAGTTTTTTATATTTTTTGTCTTTGTTTAATGTTGTTTTATTCGCTTTTTGCTTTCTGTTTGCTTTTGGTGTTTTGTTGTTTTCCACTCTGATAATGTAAATTTATGCTTAATGTGTGTAAAATTTATGTACTCTTGCGTCAAGTATGGCGTATCATTTTTATTATGCCACAAATAAAACATTTCGACCACAATCATTATCATAATAATTAAATAAATTAAAATTATTTACGCAAAGTGTTTGTGAAAGCACTTTTTTGCTTATTAATGCAAGTAATTTACAGAAATATTTTTGTTTATTTATGTGGGAGTGCATTTGGGAGCAAAATTAAACATATGAATACAGAAAATGACAGTTTTTTATATTGTCTGTCAACTGACAAGCCAACGTTCCTGAAACCGTTAGGCTGGGAACATACTGCTATGAGCAACAAATAGTAAGACTTTGTTTTAAAATTAATTACAAGTTTTTTAATCTTAAAATTTCAATTTATTCTTCAAAATCTATTGTCGTACCCTCATAGTATCCCCTTGGCTGCGATACACTCGTGCCAACATTTTTTCCAATCCTCGAAACAGTTGTTAAAGTAAATTTCTGGAATAGCCTTCAATGCTCGTAGCGATTCACGTTTAATGTCTTCAATTGACTCAAAAAAGTTTCCCCGGAGCAGCCTTTTGAGTTTGCTGAATAGCCAGAAGTCACACGAAGTTAATGAGCCGAATACGGTGAAAAATTGGCGTAAAACTCACGAAGAATCAATGCAGTATGCGGCGGTGCATTATCGTGGTGCAAAAACCAAGAGTTGTCGGTTCATAATTCCGTTCTATTTTTAGGAATAGCTTCGTGCAAGGACTCATAACACTCAAATAGTATTCCGAGTGCATCATACCTCGATAATCGAAGAAAGCTGTCAACATACCTTGATTTTTGACCTGCTTTGACGCTTTTTTTGTTTTTGTTTTTTTCGGGTCTTTAGCATAGTTCCAAGACTCATCGCTAATAATAATAAGTTTCATGACATCCTGAAACGGAAAACTTTGTTTCACAGGCGTTAACGCAACGCTATTTTTCGAAAAAATTTTGTGATTTTGGCACCAATTCACTTTCCGTAGACCCAAATGAACTTTCAAATAGTTTTCAACGATCCTTCCGATATTCCAACAATACCAGTAAAATGTCTCACTGTCAATCGTCGATTCTGAAACACCAATTTCTTTATTTCATTGACGTGTTGATCATCAGTTGATGTTGATGGCTGTCCTGGACGTGGTTCGTCGTCAACGCGTTCTCTACCCTCTTTGAATAATATGCACCAATCAGCTGTATGAGGTCTTCAGAGACAAAGATATAGTTAAGCGCATAAAAATTCAACGAATGACATGGTTCGGCCATGTCGTTGGCATGGAAGATTGTAAGGACCAAGTACATAGCGATCTGTCTGGGGGGCGTGTCCCCGCAAAGGATAACGGCAACGATCCATCACTGTACTGTCAAAGAAGAATAGAAAGAAGACTTTTTTCTGCTATCTTGTATCTGTTCCCAGAATATTCCTCAGCAACATGTTTCTTTAATGTACTTAGCCTTGTAAATGTTGCCTATTGAAATTTTGTATAAAAGAGTTGAAAGGAGAATATAATCCATTTTTGGGTGAAACGAAAAAAATTTGGCAGAATTATTTAATATTTAATTTAAGCAATCGAAGATACAAAATTCAATTGACAACTCTCCGATTCAAAGCTTTACGGCTAAGGGTTCTAACTCCACTAAGAAATAATTAAATAGTCGAGGAAAAAATCTGTGAACTTAACTGTGAAAGTAATCTTCTCTAAACTGGTGAATATGGTCTGAAAGGAACTAGACCGTAACCAGTTGTAGATTTACAAATGGATTATTTTTTATTATAGGGTTAAAGTACACAAAACTAAAACTTAATTAGAATTTACTAATGGGTTGGCAAATATGTGTGGAAAAGTGCGCTATCTATAGCCAATTGTCCAGCTGGTTTTCAATAAATTTTGCTGATTTCGATGTACGAAATTAATTCATTAGTGGTAATAAATAAATATCAATAAAAGCGGCTAACCAATGCGCTCTGAATGCATTAGTGTTTCATAATAAATATGAATGCTTGACAGCCAAAATATGCCACCGGCTGTGGCGGCGGCTTGCATTGCCAAAGCAAAGTATTCAGGTTGCAATGCTGAAAGAGGATCGCGCTGTAATTTGAATTAATGGTTCCTAATTTTACTACACTCCATACACACACATACATGCATACATATTTATATAAGTGCGTACTTCAGTTCGTGTTTGAAGCGCATTTCATTGGAGTCAATATTTGGTAATGAGAATTGCAACAAAATGCATACCCACACACACACACACACAAGTGCAAATAATCGCCCAATTTGTTTGGTTGCAAATAAGCAAAAACGCCACTGTAATTCGGCAGAAATAAAGCATATTGAAAGTGTGGTGTAAAAGAATCGCGCAGATAATGAAATGAAGTTGATTGCGCACCCCAAAAGTCGATCAGCCGCATTCATTTTCGGCACGAAATGGGTCGTGTGCATATGAATGAGGCGAAAAAAGAAGTGCATTGAACGCTTAAGCCATCATTAGTAGCGCAGGGCGAAACGTCTGCCAGCCGCGTGCTAAGCGGACTTCAGCAGCCACTCGAGCACCACAAAAAGAGAACGCCGTCGAATTCAAAATAAATAAAGCCAACGATAGCTGACTTCGGTTTGGCATGCAGAGTGCTGCCGTGCGGCGAGGAACACGGCCATTTTCAGCTCAACACTGAATTAGCCAAATTATCAGTTGCACTTGTGGCCGGCTGCAGCAGCGGCAAGCGGCGGTTAACTGTTGAGCATTTCAAGTGAAAAAATTTATGTGGCGTGTAAAAAAACTACGTAAAAATTCCAATGGAAAAAATGTACAGTGACTGCCACGGAATTAGAAACAAGTCCACACGGAACTTATCACTACACTTTCTTAAAATTTGTTCGGACTTTTATGCTCGGTCGAGCTTTTCTTCACATTTTTTATGTTTTTAATAAGCACAAGTAAACAATATTATATTATCTAATTACAATTCTTCTTTTTTATTGGCGTAGACACCGCTTAAGCGGTTATAGCCGAGTTTGCAACAGTCGTTTCTTCTTTTCGCTACGTGGCGCCAATTGGAGATTCCAAGCGGAGCCAAGTCTTACTCCACCTGGTCATTCCAACGGAGCGGAGGTCTTCCTTTTCTTCTGCTTCCCCCGGCGGGTACTGCGTCTAATACTTTCAGAACTGGAGCGTTTTCATCCATTCGAACGACTTGACCTAGCCAGCTTAGCGGCTGTCTCTTGATTCGCTGAACTATGTCAATGTCGTCGCATATGTTGTTTAGCTCATTGGTCTATCGAAAACTTGTAACGGCGAATCATCATGTGTTGTCATCGCCCATGCCTCTGCACCATATAGCAGGGCGGGAATAATGAGTGACTTATAAAGTGTGGTATTTATTCGTCAAGAGGTGACTTTACTTCTTAATTGCCTACTCAGCCCGAAGTGGTACCTGTTGGCAAGAGTTATTCGAGGCTGACATTGTTGTTGCTGTTAATATTGGTTCTAAGGTAGTCGAAATTATCTACGACTTCGAAGTTATGACTGTCAACAGTGACGTGGGAGCCAAGTCGCGATTGCGACGACTGTTTGTTTTATGACAGGAGATATTTAATTTTGCCTTTGTTCATTACCAGACCCATTTGCTTCGTTTCTTTGTCCAGTCTGGAGAAAGCAGAACTAAGAGCGTGGTCGTTATAGCCAATGATATCGATGTAAATTAAGAAGTCCCAGAGGGATTGTTAAATGATAGAACAACACTATTTTCTATGTAAGGCTTGGTGCAATTAATCAGTTCTTCCCTGCCATATACTAAATGAATACTCCTAGGATAGTGTATGAGGCCTCCTAGTATTTCAGTATATCTCCTAGTCTCCTTTTAGAAAATCATTTATCTCATAACTTAAGTACACTTGGTACATTAAGGGCCAGATCTTTTTTTCCTATAATAATATGGAATAATGGAACTTTATTTGAAGGACTTGGTTTTCCCTTGAGTAAGCTAGAGGACTTCAACTCTTATTGAACCAATCATTCACAAATTAAAGCTATTTCTAAGAAAGATAGTAATGCAAATTAGGGAAACTTTTGAGAGAAAATCTCTTTTGAAGATAAAAAGAATACCTATTTTCAGACGGAAGGATGAGTGGAGCTATCGTTAAAGTTTCATCTATCAAAATTGCATAAGTATCGTGCTCCAAAAAGCTGCGGTCATTTCAATTAAATACTGACTTCTTCCGAGCTTTTGAGCTATTAAGAGCAAATTGCCGACCCTTTTCGGCCGAAAAGTGAGTTTGCTGACTTCGCAGCTTGTAAAACACACATTCTCAGTCTTAGCACGTTACGTAACGAACTCGTACACCCTTACATACACATTTCACTTATGTTTTAAAGAATTTCAGAGAGAAAAAATATTTGCGTTAGCATTTTGTTGCACAAATTGCTCCTATTGCCACTTTAGACTGAAGTGGCTTTCGAGCCCTAAACTCGACTGCAGCATTTGCATTCGCTTGAAGAGTCAATTAAATGGCAAACAAATGCCGAGTCGCAACAAATCAAATGAAAGCAAAATTGCGTACCAAAATGGCAAGAGATAAAGTTTGTTGTTGCTGTTGTGGTGTTTTAAATGGCGGCAGGAGCAGATGGTTAGCCGATAAACCGGCTGCTGGGCGTATTGCTGCTGATGCTGCAGCTACTGCTGGAACGGCTGACGGCTGACTTTGGTGGTGGTCAATTATTTTGAGCGGACACAAATTATTGATGTATAAGCTGCAGGAATGCGTTTTCCGCTTGTTATACCCTTAATGGGTAGGCTTTGAGGCAGATTCGTAGAAGAAGTTGTTTTCTGTGTTTATGATTATTCAACCATGGACCGGTTGAGTATTCACTTTGAGCACGGTTTCATGAAAGAATCTACTGAATAATGTTAGGTGTTACCTTTGAGGAATATATCCATGAGGCGACCTCCGGTTTATTCATCATATTCTGTAAGGTCAAATTGGAGTATACACAGCCACTTAGAGTTGCGGTCACAAATGGTATAGTTTAATTTTCGGGCTTGAACATTAGTGTTATTTCAAATCATTTTCGATTCCAGTTTAGTCCAATACGTATACTATATCCTTTGTAGTATGGCAAACTTTAGTGATTACTTGTTTCGTTGGTCTTCAACGAAAAGTCTTTAAAGCTCACCTACAGGATTCTTTAAGGTCAATCGAAACAAAAGTGGTAATGTTACACTGTTTTCGAAAGCTGTGACATCCTTTCTTCATATGCCTATACGACATTCACGACAATTCGGTCGTGTCATACTATATACGCACTTAGGTTTGTGCAGTTTTTTTCTCGTTACTCCATTCTTTTATAACTGAGAACGCACATTACGACCAGTAGTTAATCATCATACAAACAGAAACAGAGACGCATACTCGCGCCAGCCGACTAACAGATTACAGCATATGCTCTTCGGCTCTGGCTCTGGCGGACAAAAGTCTTCATTAAATTAATGGTTTCGAAGGCGGTTATTGTGTTTTGCGTTTTCGATACAACAACAAGCAACAACAACGGCTACTAAATTCAATCATTTAGCCATTGAAAAAAGCCAGCACTTAGTCAGCCAGCCAGCGTCCAGCGAGCCATCGAGCCAACGAAGTAGACATTCAAAGCGCGCCAACTAGCGAGAGCAGCGAGCGCACGCAAAGCCAACAACCAGCAGCCACGACACACAGGCGCAACAATAACAACTACCAATCAACCGAAAAACTGCATAAAAACCGATCGAAAGCCAAGGAGTTCAAGTTGAGTTTGTCTGCTTGCCGCTTTTACTGTCACACAAAATATTGTCAAATGTAGTTCACAATGTGGCATGGTCACGGACGTGTATACTGCATGACGTTAACGCTGGCTTAATGATGATTTAACGAGGATTTAAGCGATTGCGATAAGCAACAACACACAAATGACTGCATTCCATTTCATTTCGCTTTTGCTCGGCTTGCAACGGCATCGACGGCGAGTATTTGGCGTATAACTCTGCTTGCAACACAAGAATACTACAGCTGTTTGTATGTTTGGGCGTTTGTCACATATCGCATCTTGGTAAATTGTCTGGATTAAATCATCAATGTCGCATCAAACGTGCAAAATTGCCATGTCTCGTCCTCGAAGGGCTTCCCAGTCGCCCGGTGGCAGTAGCCATGCCACCATGCCACACAGCATCTCAGCCATAAAGGACAACTTAATATCATTGAACCACGTTGTTTACATATACTCTTGGGATATCGATGTTGGACAAATGTAGGTATATATGTATGCTCTCATATGATAGCAATTCTGCACCCAACCAACCAAAAATTGGGTGCGCTCTAAGAAGGTGGAGAGACACGGGTCGCCAAGTGAAAGTTTTGTTATAAGTTAGATCAGGTCTTAGCTATATTTCCGGGTATACCCGCTAAACTGAATTATAAAGTTTCTTCTTCGCTTATTCTGACAAAAGACGGCCTTCAACTCATGTGACTTTTCGTAACCGCAATGTGTTCGGGCTAACTTAACGCAATTTTTGGGTAACGGTGAAATAATTAGATAGAGTAGGTTCGAACTGATGGTTCTAAGTACCATATTTTTTCATGTGTCAAAGTTAATTTAAAGATCCTCAAAGACGAGATCTCCACTCCATGCCAGATTCACAAAACAAAATAGTTGCTGCATCATCTTTGCTTAACTGGGTAAATGGAAGCGCCAGTGTGTGTCTTTTACATATGTCGATGCGTGCTGCTTTGACATTGCAGAATTCTACTTCCAAGTTCCATACTTCCTTCCTTCGGCGTCGAAGTTGTACTCAATGCTTTTATGCGCCTCACCCACTTCTGAGTGACTGCTTAACTGCCTGATTGCCTCACTACACTGATTGATGTATTTTTCTTTGTTTGACTTTTCAATTTGAAGAAACTCATTGACTTGGGTCAATACATGCGATGACGTCGGCCACGACGTCCACGTCTCTCTGCCAATAATGCTGAATGGCTCCTACACACAAGTGCATATCTTCAGTCATACTTCCTCTAGCATGTGTATCTCATATACATATGTACTTGTGTGATTCTGGACGCACTTATATTCCTCCATTTGTAGCGTTTTCCACTGCTTAGTGCATTCAATTTATCTTCAAAACTTTTTGATACGCGTACGAGTCTCCTGTGTGGTCTAGCAATTTTGCACAAATCACTTTAAACTTGTGTGTATTTAAGAAATTCAGTAGCAGTCTGGTTGAGTCTTGAAACTTTTGCACTTGCTTAACTGCATAGTTGCATAAGTGACTTAGGCCATGGAGAGAGCTTTCTCAAAATAGGTAGGTAGGTAGGAGTGCAGCCCTGTTATATTTCGGGCTGAATTAGCACAAGTTGTGCCATTTTGATGCACTAGTTGTAGACTTTTTATTATTGCTATCACGTTTCATCATCTCGTTCGAACCATTTTGTGGTTTCGATGAAGCTACTAATGTCCGATATGCTTTTTGTAGATGCCCATTCAAAGTTTGACGCTTGATGGATTACAAGTGTTCTGCCATAGGTCTGGGCATTCACAGAGAAAGTAAAATTGTTTCCTTATTCCCTACTAGTTTGCAGCCTCGGCAGATGTTATTTTGGACGGATTTTCTCCAAATGACCAATGCCCTGTTATGGTATCAGTTAGTTTGAAGATAATTTTCCTGGATGTATTTAATAAGTCGTTAGTTCTTGTCATAATTTGGCCATATCTTTTTAGTTATTTTGTATTTTGTTGTGCTTTCCCATCTGTGTTTTGCTAATTAATGAAATTGTATATTGAGCTCTCTTCTGATCGATCCTAGCGGGCTTTGTATTAATTCTGCTTCGGATTCGTTTAGAAAAGCTCCTGCCTTTGCCAACTTGTCTGCTTTTTCGTTGCCGAATTTGTTCCTATGGCCGGAAACCCAGATCAAGTCTAGGTGGAGCTTGCTTTCTAGTGAGCTCAGTGTTTTCTTGCAGTTAAGGAAAATGCTGGAACTAGTTCGTGCATATTGTTGCTTTATGTATCCTCTCGTACTTATTATACTTCGCATGGCTTCTCTATATCCAGTACTTCCGCTTGGAAGGTGCTAAGCGAGTTCGTTAGACGGATAGGGAGACAAATGTCCAGATCATCGGAATATACTCCCGTACCTACTCCGCAGTCCATTTTGGACCAGTCGCTGTAGACTGATGTGGTATCTTCCTCCCCAATTATGGCCCTTTCCATTCTCGTTTAGAAGGTATCCTCACCTGGAAGTAACTATTGAAATTCAACTTTGGGAGAATGCATTTCTCAAAATAGTTAAAACGCTGTTAAATATGGAACAGTTTCTATTCAAATACGGTCCTCAATATAAATAACTTATAATTTTTTGAATTATTATACTTAGAGAAGGTTATATAAAGTTTGTGGTATTAAAAAGTAAACGTCGGAGCGAATTAGTCCCTCAGTTTCAGAAATATCCATTTGATATTTTGTAGACGTCTTTTCTTCCCAAGAAGCTGCTTTTTTGTCGAAACTACTGATATAGGTTACACTGGTCGGCTGTTATACCATAAATAGAACAACTGGAACTTGAAGTGAAGTATTTGTTATACTGGATATCGATGATTTTTGTGAACTATAAAATCGATTCTATACCTAAGTTTTCAGCGTCTCTCTCATGCCTACTTCTCTCCACTTTCGACATGTATCGTCGTTACTTATGCCCTTCCGGCTTGCCAGTATGTTGTGACTTGTCAAGAAGCCCACAACTGTCCGGCAGTTCGCGAACGTGTGGGTAAAAAGCATGCCAGGTTTCTTTCGGGGTTCTTGAACATGATCGTGTATGCACTTAAGCCATTCCATTTCATTATACGTGTATCGTTTTTAGTGTCTTCCGTATTCCTGTACTAGTTTGGTAGCCAGAAGGATTGGCAGTTATTTCGTTTTCCGGAATTCCTTTGTGGCTTAGAACCCAGTACATTTGCCGCTTGACTATCGACGTATACCATATAATCCTTTTTATATTGTTTCCATCAATGGTTGCTACCTCAGCCGCTTTCCTTTTTTAACTTTGGAGAGAATGTTTCCATATACAGATATGTATGTATGGTACATAAAGTTCCATAAAAAGTCTTCAATTCAAAATGAATACTTAATAATATACTTTACCTAAATGAATACTCAAATACATTAAGATTTAGGTGTGGTCTTGATTGGAAGTAATAATTAACTGGCAGTTAGTGATGCATTCAATTCAGTTGCCTACCGAAGTCTCCATGTCTCTTTCCATTCAATTAACGATCACTGAAAAGATCATATGGACGATCGATAATTCCAAAAATATGAACAGCGGAAGTCAGAGGCCTAAAACGTTTACCTTTCTGTTATATAGATCTGAATCTTGGTTCGTGAAGAATTATCTTTAGACCAGCGATTGAGTTCTTAGTGACGTGAATGTTGAAAAGCTAGAGGCGATCCGATAAGTTACCATTGTATATAACTTTGCTGACTAACTGTGGCCTACAACAATTCTTGAGAGGGCAACAATCTAATGTTATTTTATGTGAACCCGAACTTTTCTATGATATTTGTTATCTAACAAAAACAAGGCTTGGCTTATTATAATAGTCACCTAAAGTAAAACTCGCACTGTCCTCACACCAAGCGTCTCTCTTGTACCTGTATGGCACCGGTGTAGCGTCATGGCGCCGCTGCTCCTAATGTCTATCGAATGTCTGTCGTTTTGCACTTCAAACCCAATTAACGCCATCGGTGGCAAAACAAGTACGAAAATCAGTGTTTGGAAGATGTAATGAAAAGGAATGAAATTTGGTACGAATAATGTTTACCAAACGAAAGCGTGGCGATTGCAAATGGAAAAAAGCGGCTGGACTCTCGCGAGGATAGCGTGGTTGTATGCTGCACAGGCGTGTAATTTAAGCCTTGATGCGGCAATTAAGTGTGCTTGTGACTCCTCCAACGCACTCAGCTGCCAAGCCGAATGTGCTGCCAAGACATTTGCGCTCGGACTTGGCGTCGCTGTCAGTGCTGTGTCGCTGGTGTTCATGTCATTGCCAGCGGCGATGTGTCGGCTGCGCTGATGCTGGCTATTGATGCCACTATTTGTTGCATGTATTCCTCTTGTTATATGCTGAGTGTTTGTCGCTGCTGCAGCTTGTTAAGTAACCAAGTCAGATCAATTTGAAATGTTCTGATGCCATCACAAGTACATAACAACAATAGCAACAACATTTCAAGTCAGTCATGTGTGCCCACAGCAGAGCGTAAGAGTCTCTGGTGTAAGGACTTACTGCAGATTAATTACAACTCTGTTTTTGAAAATATGAACGATTCCGCGTGGAGGAAAGGTGAGTGCGTCAACACACATATTTTGTTGTTGTAGAAGTATGTTCCGTTTTGATAGTGATCCTAAAATTGGCAACAGTTCGAGCAATTATACAACAACTACGCGGGCCAATTGCCAATTGCAACTTGGCGAACATTTAACGCGTTAGTTACGCTGCAGATTAAGTGGTCGTTGCCACCGTAGTGCTCTCCGCTCCCTCTCTTTGCCTTTGTGTATGTATCTGCCTTCGTCTGCCGCTGTTGGGTTCTCTTTTGGTTTTTTGCCAGCAAGTGTCTGTCTGTATGTGTTTGTAAATATACGGCATATTTTATTTATTGTTGTTGTTTGCGATCTTTTGACTTGCTTCACAATTCCTTACATTGTCCTTTCGGCAGAACATAACAGCACAGTCTATTAATTAGTCAACAACTACCGCTTCGCAACAAAAATCATAGACCATTGACATTAGAGGCGCCACTGTGACGAAGTGGCAATGTTGCAAATGTGCGTTGCGGCATTTTGCCTTTTGTCTTCACTTCGCACATACATACATACATACAAACGGCCGTATGCCCAAACATAATCCTGTTTGCACTGCTCCTTTCAATTAACTTCTTAAATGGACTTTTAAGTGTTTACAGCCAATTTGTTATGCTTAATAGGTAGCACCCGCAGCGGCGGCTCGCTCGTATTTACTTACTCGTATGCGGCGGCGTCGCACATTTTCAGAAAGAAAATTTACGTATATACATATATACAAAGCTATATGCTGAGTCCTACAAATGCTTTAAAACAAATCTTAAGTCTTCTGAAGCAAATTGGCAGGTTTAGAGATATTGGGACATTTATAGGACAATATTCCAGTTTTGATTTTATATTTTTCATAAATCTTCCGCAGAACCTATCTCTCGAAAACTCGTAACGTCGACTCATCAAATGTTGTCATCGCAGATGCCTTTGCACCATATAGCAGGATGGGAATGATGAGGGACTTATAGAATTTGGTTTTTGTTCATCGAAAGAGGACTTTACTTCTCTCTTCCCTACTCAGTTCGAATTAGCACCTGTTGGCAAGAGTTGTTCTGCGTTGGATTACGAGAAATTTGTTGTTGGTGTTAATGCTGGTTCCAAGATAAACGACATTATCTACGACTGCGAAGTAATTACTGTCAACAGTATTCGGTATTATTTGCGTTTATTATTTTAATATCTTACTTGTTTATAAAATGTCGATGGTGTTATACGATTGATTCTTAGAACCATCGATTAATATTTTTTTTGAGTATTTTTATTCGAGCCTTAGAGTCACATTTTCATTATTTACTCGTCTCATACGAGTATGAAGTCATAATGACATCATAACTTAGGGGGTTATACCCACTTGTTAGTCAGAAAAAATGCGTTTTTTTGCATTTTTTTTTGGAAGAAGAATTTTGTTTAAAAATAAACAAATAAATAAACATTCACAAATTTTAAATTTCTTTAATAATCTGCGATCCATTTTGAAAAAAATTTAGGATTTCCTTGATTCCATTCGGCTATCTGTACGAGGACCTCTGAAAATGGGTGTCAGGCGGTTAGAATGATTTTTTTGTTTAAAATTATTTCAAATCTAAAAACGAAAACAATTAATTATTACTAAAAGTGAATAAAGGTAGTGATCGAAAAACAAAATTTTGATAAAAAATGGCGACTCCTTAACCAAAAATGTCGTTTCAATAATTTTCAACGTCATTACATACCTACCAAATACAGTGATCGCTCCCATAAGCGGACACAGTCGGGACCAGCCTTTCTCGGTGGTTAATAGAGTTGAGGTGTCTATTCAATTGAGCTTTAATTGTATATCTATGAAGATCTTGGGAAAGTTTCAAGTCGATCGGTGCTGCCGTTTCGGAGAACTCTTCTTCACGAACTCTCCAAACAGCGCTTAAAAAACGTTTGCGGTAGCTGATTGTACTAAGTTTAATAAATCTTATAAATACGCTCGTATTTCCGAAATGAAATCATCCGAATGAACATCAAATTTTCAATATGGATATAACCTCTTAAGCCTTAGACAAATCATTTTGTGATATGTGCTGGGATTCGTTGCCCATATACTTCCGCATAAGGGGGTATTCTAGCCTAGAAATAAAAACGTCGATTTATTTTTGGTTCTACTATGAAAGTTTAACTATTCCAGAATTCAAATTAATTTCGGAGATTTAAGTATGTTTTCAAACCTTAAACTAGTTTTTCTTGAAACTGTATTTTTCAAAACAATGCCAACGATTTTTCATATTCTACTGAACCGACTTTTTGAAATTTTTAGAGAGTATTCTTTATAGACTTGTCTATGGCTGGAACTAACCGTATCTCCAAATTTAATTTTTTACTATTTTTAAAACAATCGAACAGTAAAGAAAGCGGTAAAAAA
Source organism: Bactrocera neohumeralis (assembly GCF_024586455.1). Taxonomy (NCBI): domain Eukaryota; kingdom Metazoa; phylum Arthropoda; class Insecta; order Diptera; family Tephritidae; genus Bactrocera; species Bactrocera neohumeralis. Next base: position 6,368,573 of record NC_065923.1, read on the forward strand.
AATTTTAAGCAGCCGCCTTTTCAGAAAAATATTTTCCCAACTTTTCCGTATTTCTTGTTTTTATTTTTTTTATTTATTTCAGATTGCTGGAAGGGTTGAAGTTGTCATATGGCAATTTCATGTTTTGAAATTTTTAACTTTTTATATTTTTTAAATTTTTCCTGTATTTTTGTAATGTTAATAAATAAATTAAAAAATGGAGAATAAAAATATGAATTGTCTTTTTTACGACACTTCAAAAATTATCTGAGCTTCACAGCTCTATTCCAGTCTAGAGTCATACTTTTGTATATATAAATTAGCATTTCGTTAAAACTGTAATGTTCTGAAGTCATTGGTCTTATACGGTAATTTGAGAGTCAGAAAATTGTTTTGAAAACCAGTGAAAGTAAAGTAGTACAACTACTGCAGAACGAACAAATCTAAACTGATTTATATACATAATTTAAAAATATAAAACAAATTTTTTCTAAAACCATCGCTTGTTTTGTGAAAATATTTTGATCATACAGAATTTTTTCACAAATAAACTTCATTCCAAGTGAAAATGTTTATAATTTTTCCTCACTCGATTTTTCTGGACAAATTCAATATTCTCTTTACATACCACATACTCCATCCTAATCGGATTATCTTCAAAAGAAAAGGATATTTATTGTTTAGTATGAAACAAGCTCGCTTAATGACTTAATGCTCACTACTTGCATTCATTTGATCCTTATATAATTGCACGAACGTCATATGCATATGTATGTACATGTGTATATATTTATATACATAGATTTATGTAATGTCTACAACTAAATTTATCTCTTTAAACAATGCTTGCATGAAATATTTGTATTTGCTTTTACCATTTAAATTCGGAATAAGCAATGCTTTAGACTCCAAATGGAGTGTTGCGTAAATCTTTTCTGCTTTCATTCATTATTCAGCATCCAAGTCAAGTACAAAGTCCAAATTTGCTTGTGAAAAATAATTTCGCAATTGTCAGTAGAACTGGAGCTGGTGCTCTGGCAGACTCCGAATTCTTTTATCGCTGGGGAGACATCTGCGCGGGCAAACAAAGCATACAACTAGCACTTGAACTCGCACGACCAGGCCTAACCGGCGAATATACTTACATACATATACACATACTTACATATATGTGTTTATATATAGCCAATCACTCCATAGACTCGCATCCACACCTACTCAGCTCAGGCAGATCACATCATCGCTCACTTGAAGCATGAACTCTTGCTTTGGGTGTTCTTAAAGGCACAGAAATATTGAAGATATATGTATGTATGTTTACATGAATATAGTATATACTTATTTTTTTCGTGTCACAGTTGTTGGAACTTTTGATGATTCATTGCACATCTTTGTTTTTATTTTCATTGAGGTTTCCCTGCTCAGGCTGTCACTTACAGTTGGCTTGTTTTGGCGCCTCGAAGAAGTTTAGTGAGCGCTTATAGTACATATACTATACATATGTATGTACATACATACATATATGCGTGAGTTCTGTGGATATTCCTAATAAAAAAGAGCTTGACCTACCCTCGCGTGATGTCAAGCTCGAGTTCCATTGGCCCCTAACCACCTTCAAAACTTCAGAAAAGTCCAATAATTACTTGAAGCAGTTCAGAAGAGATTTATATTCTGAATCAAGCGATCAATCCATTTTCATCTCTGGTTACACATATACCAGTTCATTTATGATTACATGATTAAACATCTTTTTATTGCTTGCCTCATCTCGATTTTACTTTCAACGCGCCGGTGACAGTGACAATTATCTAAGTAGTGAGAGCAACGCTACCGCCCACGAGTTCTGCGCCCACATCCAATTGTGTCTATTAACTTATAAACTTAAATGCGAGCGGAATCTGAAAGTAATCTCAGTGGCTCATCAGCACTTTGGCTTAGTGGCAGTTGCATTTGTAGCGGCTTACCAGTTGCATTAATATTGCTTCATTTAATCCGCCGCAGCATCCGCAAAATCGTCCTGAGAAACTTTGTGGGCGTAGCAGAAGCTCACACGCCGCGCGCCGCACCGCTTGTGTGAGTGCATAAGTCCTAATCGGATATTGTTTCATAGTTGCTGTCGAGTTGTTTTCATGATGGAAGTTCATTCACCAAGTGAGCAAGCATGCGTATGTGTATATGTACAAGTATGTATGTACTATATGATCTGGTAGCAATTACCTACGCCAGCGTAACTAAGTCATTATTAAGTCGAACTTGGGCTTAAGCTTAACGGCTGATGGATAGAGAGATTGAAAGTGAATCTGTAATGAGAGAGGGATGAGGGATGTACTTGCATTAAGTGCTCAGACAGCGAGTTGCTGACAGCGTTAGTAAGTATATGTATTTACACACTGTGGTACTCGTATGTATGTATGTATAAGGTTACAGCTTGTACTTAAGGAAGTTCCGGCTACTTTCTTTGAGCAAGACGTATTAGCTGGCTACTTGCATTAGTTAAATGCAGCCATTAGTTGATATTAATAATTAATGCGACGTGCTTGCAGTGCATTAGCGCAACCACCGCCAACTTCACCTACACTTCCACGTTCACCAAGAGTGCCGTTGACTGACGTTCATTTGATAAATCGCTCATTTCGCCCACTAATCCCTTTGCACCAGCGATTTCAGGGAGTTGCAATTTATACTTGTTAATATTTCAAAAGCTGTGGAGAACAGACTGCACTTTAAACTGAATGACGATAGTTAAAAGTGACGCTTCTGTTAAGCAAAAAGTAGAATAAAGTCAAAACTGTATTTGTCAAACCGCACTGATCAAAACTGAGTGGTTCCATATGGAAATGTTCTCTCATCATAGGATTAATCCAATTTCCCATCCACTTGTTATAAGTCTCGGCTGGGTTGGCCTTCAGTGTCTTTAGCGAATTTTGGTATTTTCGGGTTAGGCTCAATTTTGGAGAGTCACATAGATCCGGCACATTGTTAAATTCCACTATATTGCTAGGATCTATTGATCCGTAATCGGATACATGGATCCAAGGGCCTTTAATCCTGCGTATGCAGACTGTTGTGCAGTCTCGCATCAGGTGTTCGGGAGTTTCCATATTATCTAATTCGGGCCAAAAATATTCGGTTATTATTTAGCGGTAACGATTCCTATTCACAGTAACGTGTCAGTCTTGATCATCACGAAACAAGTACGGACCAATGACGGCGGCGGCTCATAAACCGTACCAATCCGTAATTCTTTCGGGATGTAATGGTGACTCATGGAGTACCAATAACGTATAGTTTGCTTAATGACGAAGCCATTCAGTCCGAAATGGGCCTCATCGCTGAAGATGATTTTTCGATGGAAATCCGGATCGTTTTCAAGTTATTGCTCAGTCCAATTCACGAACATACGACGATGCGGTGGTCATGCGGCTTCAGTTCTTGCGTCAATTTCATCTTGGAAGGATGTAAGCCAAGATCTTTTCGCAAAATTCGCCACAACGACGTCTCTGAGATACCCAACGCTTGAGAACGACGTCTGAGAGACTAAATTGGGTCTTCCGAAATTGATGCGGCAGCAATATTCTCGACACTAAGGGCACTTCTTTATTTCACTGGTGCTGGAACATTTTGTACTGTGCTTGTGGATTTTTCTACTAGACGCTCAATTTTTGATCTGACAGGACGGTTATGACGACCACTAATTGGACGTAGTTTTCTTAAAGTTGAGGCCATTTTAGTAACTTCGACAGGTTTTCGGCTTGTATATCTTTACATACTCGTAACAAAATGGTAAACCTTAAAGAAAAGAAATGTCAAAAGAACGGGGCAAAATATGGTGTCCTTGGCTGTCTTTATCGGTCTATTTTGTAGTGTCGCTATTGAAAACCCTATTATATGGAGCTGAAAAAATAATTCAAACTGTTTTCCAAGTACTTGTTCCAATCCAAAATCTGAAAGATTAAGTGGAATTTTCTTCCATCATCTGTTCCACGACTTGATGCAGAGCAGAAACATTACCTCAGCGAGCCTGGCAGTATTTCTCTGTCGTCATAAACTCAAGGTAAATTTTTCTTTTATGCGTTCGAGATATTTTTTTTAGGGTCTGCCACAATTTGTATAATTATTTTCTTTATGTTAATGACTTCGCTTTTAAGGGTCTGTGTGGAGCTTCTTCTTCGCTTAATATGTTCTTCTCACTTGATGTACTTCCATTTCCCATTGCTTCAAGAAAAGAATACCCAATGCGATATGCGTTAATTAAATCTTTTGCATTCATTCTGTAAACCACAATGTTGTTGTTATTGTTGTGTTATTATCAAAATATTGACTCCTCTGCCATTAAATTGACTCATCCGCAGATGCGACGGCATAGTCTGCAGTGCGGCAAGTTTACATTTTGAAAAGTACACGCGTCGGCGACCACCTTGGGGCACACAGCCACGACGGCTGCCGCAATTTGGATGATGACGCAACAACAACAACAACAATGGCAAATGTATATTTACAAATACTGCAGCGCTGAGCTAGTCTTGCGGTTGCAGTTGTTGTTATTGATGTAGCCACATGGTGTGGCAAGTGCATTGCTGAATTGTTGCGTTGTTGTTTTGTTGTTTTGCTGCTGCTTGTTGTTGTTGTGATGTCTATGTTTATTATCACTTCGTTGCGCTGCGCTGAGTGCGGCAGTTAATTTGAGTTCAATACGTTGTTGAATGTTTTGATTATGTTTGCTGCCGCTGTTGTTGTTGTTGTTGCTATTGCTATTAAGCTGGCGCTGCATGCAGCGCTGATAATATTGAATTTGTAGCCATTATTGGCGCAATGCCCGCACACCAGCAAGAAATGTAAACAACAATAAACAACGAGGATGCACTAGAAGCAGAATAAAACGGGGAAAACACACGCACACATATTTGAAAATGTTTGTATGGCTTTGTATGTATGAGTGCGCGCTTGAACTTTTGTGGAAGTTTTGATATGGCGCACACACACACACATGCACGCAAATAGAATGAAAGCAAAATTACACAATTTAATTGAAATTTTAAACTTTCTCTGTTCATTTATTAAAATAAAAATAACATTTTCCTCTACACACACACATACATACACAAACACACATATATACATATATGCATTTATAACACAATTTAATAAAGGGCGATGCATAAAAATCTGAATAAATGTTTGTGTGCGCGTATTTAAATAAATATTGCTGCTGCAATCGACAAACAAATGTATATGTGTGTGTAAGTGCGGCGTGTGGCAGCTGTATTGCCATCGCGTTAAGCGGAAAATTCAGTGGAAAGTGTTTTTCAATCACTAGAAAAGCACACATATTCATACACTTATGAACATACGCATTTATAAATGTATAAGTACATAAGAATTTATTTTTCGTGTACACATACTCACACACACACACTTGCGCTGGCATTGCTGCACTCGCTACTTTTGTTTTCTTTGCTGTTGCGGTTATTGCCGCAGCCAATGTTTAATATCAACAAAATGTTTAGGCAATAACACCAATTCCTGCAACAAAAAGGTAAAAAATGTACAACAACAACAAACACAACAAAAATAACAACAGCGTCGAGAATCATCACACATCAATGCAGTCAGAAATTTTCAACATTTTACGTTAACAACGAAAGCAAAACAACAACAAATACATAAAAATAGCAACAAAAACAACAAATTCAACAGAAGTTCAATGAAGTTGTAACAACAGCAACAGTTCAATCTGCAGCATGGAAAATTTCGAAATTATGGCAAAACGGAGGCAAATTTCATTTCAAAATTGTAAGAAACATTTCGTTTACAGCTTCGTGCCACAGGGATATACAAGTATTATAGTCGAAAAAATCTTTTTGTATTTTTAATTAAATCTCAACTTATTTTTTTATATTTATAATGAACTTTAATGAACCAAATATGTACTATTTCGGTTGATCAATTTTTGACATTTTTCCGCTAGAGCCATTATTCCATCAGTGTAGAACTTTTCTGGTTTCTCGGCGCAAAACTTCGACAAGTAATTTTCACATGCTCCGCTTGAAGCCAATTTTACAACATTAAGGAAGTTCTGCATTGACCGAAACAAATGGTAGTCCGATGGTGCAAGGTCAGTGCTATGTGGTGGATGCATCAAAACTTCCTACTCAAGCTCTCCCAGTTTTTGCCGAGTCATCAAAGAGCACACTATTGTCGTATTTGATCCAATTTTCGTCTACGATTACCAAAGAATCGCAGTTGTTAATTCGGTCCATTAAATGTTTCGCAGAAAATTTCTGATCATCGAGTTTCTTTTTGTAGATAGCTTTTTATAAATGGTTCAAAACCGTTTGATGATGAATGTTAAGTTCCCTAGCGATGTCATGGCTGCTTATGTGACGGTCCTGGTCAATCTTTTCCATAATTTCATCGAATTTTTCAACGATATGTCGACCAGAGCGAGGTGCATCTTTCACATCGGTCTGTATGTATACAGTATCGTCTCCGTAAACAACAAATTTCATTGGTGGCTTGAGTGCATGCTATAGTTTATTCATTATTTTCATATTTTTAAGCGGCTTTTTTTCGCTCCGATAAATGAGCAGCTTCTTGATGAGAAAAGTACGGAGAGAAAATTTGCGCATTGATATCTCAAAAACTGAGGGACTAGTTTGTATATATAGACGAGCAGACGGGCAGACGGACAAATTGACTTAGCTCGTCATGCTGATCATATATGGGTTTATCAAAGACAAACGTTTTTAACGTACAATGCCTTTATTGTAGCTGTTTGATGGGATTTGATCCAAAAATATCTCTTTTTGTATATATAGACGGGGAGCCGGACTGCCGTCTTTCCATCAATGGGTTTATAAAGGCAATCGTTGCGATGCTCTCTCAAACGACTCTTTTGTGAAAAGAGTGGCTTCATGAGTTCGATCCCAAAAAATATTTTGAATGGAACTTCTTGTAATTATTCTCGATATGAATAATAGGTAGTTCTGAAGCTGAAAATAGAGAGAGAGATAAACCAAACTGAACAGATGAGTTCTCAACATTTTTGAAATATTTTGAAAAACAGTGTTCAAGGAATTTTACTTATTTTAGAAGAAATATTTCCCCACAAAAAAAAATTTAATAAAAACTTCAAAGCAAAAAATATATTAAGTTCACTTTGAGGGTTTCTGAACTCACGAATAAATTAGTCTAAGCTTTCACATAAATACCCACATATGTAAAAGTATATGTAGAAGTATACGTGTTGCCAAGCAAAGGCTGCCAGCCTGCCACATGCTTTTAAACATTTCTATCTGCGGCAGTAATAACAAAGCCAGCAGCACGTCCATCACGCTGCCACACGTCTTCCGATGTGACTGCCACAACTGCAGCAGTCACTCATTCACGTGGCACTCATCGAATGTCAAGCATGAATGTTGCAAGTGGCAAGTTCGCTTAGCTGGTACTTTTTGGGGGCTCTCTGAGTGAACACGTGCCATGCCAATCATAATGCTGCCGGGAAATAAATAAATTATTAAGGAATTATGTCTCAATAAATGTGTAAATTTTTGAACGATATCTATAAATACATATAGCTTTTGCTGCTTGGAAATGTGAGATGGGAACTTGTGCGCTATATTTAGCATTAAAGAAGATCCCGTTGCGGCATAAACGCAAGCTGCAGGTTCCGCGTCCGTGAATGGCTGTGAGATGTGCTCAGTGTGATGTTGAGCAAACTGTTTACACGTAACCGAATATGAATTAACGAAAATGTAAGAATTTGAAATTTGAAAATTTTGGTGGAAAACATCTTCATAAATATTGACAGGCGGAAGTTAAGGCGAGTTAAGCCACAATTTTTGTTTAGCGAATTCTGTGTTCGTGAGTAGTGTTTACTACTTAACATCGAAGTGTCTAATAAACTTGGAGCCTGAAGCTACGGTCGAAAAAAGAAAGAGTGCTTGAACGCTGATTTAATAAAAATGTTTAACACCAGTAAATTTTTCTGTCTGCCGCACGAAAGCAATGCCGCCAATATTACCGCCAAACTCCAGATTAAAACTCACATGTAGGAATGCTCGGAAAAAATAAAAAATTTGCTTTATTATTATCGTCAATATTTTCGTTTGCGCATGAAATGCATCACTCCTAAACGAATTGCAGGTGTATCCACCAGCGAAAACTGCATTTAAACTGACAGTATTTAAATAAAACTTTTACAGATTTATTTCATCGAAATTCGTTATGGTGCTTTGGCGAAAATTAAAGTCATGAATTCCATGCTAAAGCGCTCATAAATGCTGCATGCACTCCAAGTACTAAATATTTCACATGTTACTCATACGCCCCACGCGCCTCACCACACCCGAGCGAGCAGGAGCTACAGCCGAGCGTTGACGCCTTTTTTGTGCCTGCTTGTCTATGCAAAACCGCAGAATATGTGTTTGCCATAAAAACCGTTGAAACTAGCGTTATGCAGCACACAAACATACGAATTTTGAGAATGTATGAGTGTGTCGGGTGAAAGGTTTTTATGCCTTTGCAACGTGAGCCTGTCACGGTTAACAGTCGTCGATTTGCAAAAATTTCATATCACAACCAGCGCAAACATATTTGCGCATATTATATACTGCTTATATACCTACATATGTACACCGTATATAAATTTGTGTATGTAATTATAATCGCGCGTATTTATTCAGCATTTCATGTTTGGCGTTGTAATGTTTTCCGTGTTCGTGTCGCGAGAAAAACTAATTGGCTATGAAATGTTCAATGAACACATGAATAAATAAGCTTATTTAGCTGTGGTTGAGTTAGATAGGAAAAAATGTAGAGAATACCAATAGAATGTATAAAAAAATAAATAAATTTTTAAAGGAAAGGCTGAAATGATATGAGAATTGTTCGTTAATATTAGTGCTTCTGTTTCAGAACAGAATCGGACTTGGAGAACGTATAAAAGATAGACATGTCTGTCTGTACATCTGTATGTATACACGCGAATTAGTTCTTTAGTTTTTAAGATACCGATCTGAAATTTTGCACACATTCTCTCTTCCGGAAAAGCTGCTCATTTATCGGAATCGCCGAAATCGAACCAATTAACATATAGCTGTCACACAAACCGAAGATCGGAATTAAACTTTTGTAAGGAATATTTTGTATTTGTGAAGTTTATTATAGCTTCTTAGCAGCTAAAGTTAACTTTTTTTGTTTAATATAAAATCTTCAATCGATGGCGATGGAGCAGATGTTCCACTGCCCGACCATGAAGTAGTACGAATAGCAATTACCGGTCTGAAGAACAACAAAGCGGTTGGGTCGTTGGAGCTATAAAGCCTCGAAGAACTGATAAGGAGCATGCATCAGCTACAGTGGCGTAGCTACAACTTCGGGCGCCCGGGGCCAAGGATGTTCTGCCGCCCCTCTTTATCTACCTACCTATAAGTTTCATGAGGTGGTTCGAACAAAAGTGAATTTTTACAAAATATCTTCGATATTAAGTAGTATATAAAATTTAGGAACTAGAAGCCACGCAAATTCTGAAGTTCCAAAATTCTCACAACACGGTTTTTGAGGAAATTGATAGTAAATTTACAAGACATCTTATTAAAAGACATAGAAAAAACCCGTTTTCGCCCTATATCTTGACACAATCTTCAGGAATTTTTGCCTGAATTGGAGTTTTTAAATACCAAATTTGAAATTATGGAGAAATAAAAGTATTTGTTACATTCAAAGCATAGAGTAACTGTGAGAGTGACACGTCGCTAGACAAAGCTAGAAAAGTGCATCTTTAAATTTTATCACTCTTTTTTTAAAAAAAGATATAAGCCAAAAGATATAAGACAAATTCAAAGACTGAAGAGTATTCGAGTAAAAATTAATATTTTTCATTGTTATTCAGATTATTTCATTGTGAGTGTACAACTCTTTATCTTTTATAATAAATTTTGTAAAAAAATTTGTTGAAGTTTTTTTCTGAATATTAAAAAACAGCGAAGATCGTTTTGCCGCCCCCCAAGACGTTGTCGCCGCGCTCCCGACTAGGCTCCCACGTCACTGTTGACAGTCATAACTTCGAAGTCGTATATAATTTCGTCTATCTTGGAACCAGTATTAACACCAACAACTATGTAACTCGAAATCAAACGCAGAGTAACTCTTGCCAACAGGTGCTACTTCGGACTGAGTAGGCAATTGAGAAGTTAAGTCCTCTCTCGACGAAAAGACCAAACTCTATAAGGCACTCATTATTCCCGTCCTACTATATGGTGAGATGGAACGATGAGCTGTATGTGATATGGGACGACATTGACATAGTTCAGCGAATTAAAAGACGGTGGATACGCTGGCTTGGTCATGTCGTTCGAAAACAAACTAGCTATGAAAATATTCGACGCAGTACCCGTCGGGTGAAGCAGAGGAAGAGGAAGATCTCAGCTTCGTTGGAAAGACCAGGTTGAGAAGGACCTTGCTTCGCTTGGAGTTTCCGATTGGCGCAATATTTCCGATCGGTCAATATTTCGATTGTGATTAAGAAGTTTCAAAGTTTTATAAGCATTTTATGATTGTCCCATATCCCTAGTTATCCCTGATTATCATATTTCAGGATGCATTTAACTCGTGATGCTTATAAGATTACGTCTCCACTAGGTTTATATTTTCTTCAAACTCAATAAGGTGTATTTCATTGATAGTAAAGTGAATATCTCTGACTATGAGCTTGGCTCGCTTATTGAAGTAAACTATTTTCGTATTTTATGCAAAATAATTTGGGGCATTCGGTTCAGAAATTCGTTTAGTAATGGTTACCGAATTATTCGTATGCGTATAATTTTTTACTATGTCTATAAAATATGTTAATTTTTAAATTATGATCAAGTATTCAAGTACTGAAATTCAGAGAGCCAATTATTCAGGCTCTCCTAAGAAGATAAAGATCATTGCCATTACTAGTCCAGTATAAATATTGGCTTTTACTAATTACTTGTACTGTTGTACCTCCATAACCGTAATTTTATTGATTGTAAACAATGAAAATATAAAATTATAAACAACTGCCTAACACATCCATTATACGTCAAGCCAATTCTAGGAAACCACTCAATACGGTGGCCGTTACCTATTCTTATAACTGGACTTCTATGTAATATATAGCATAAATTCACCATTCAAAATTAAAGACTAACTGAATATTACGAAAAAGTTCTTAATTTGCGGCAAATTTCACAGAGACCACTTGAATTTACAAAGAAATATGCTTGAAATAATTTTGGCGACATTTAAACACCGAATTAAAATCAAAAGAAATTGAAAAACTAAAACATAGGGCAACAAGTGTGACCGCAACCCAAAATCTTACGATTTTGTTTTAAAAATAGCTGGATGTCATTTCCAATTTTAAAAGTGTTGATTAATTGTTTCAGCGAATTTATTCAAGAGCAACAACTTGTTGTTTGTTAGGCATGAAATTCGCAGAAAAAAATATTAAAAAAAAATATATTTAAAGACATTTATCAATTTCATTACAGATCTGCAATTTGTGAGATATATATGTATATATATATATATATATATATTATAATATTTTATTTTGCGCTTCAATTATTTTTCGCGCTCAGCAAATTCAATAAATTCGCAAAGAAATTCGAAAATTTTGCACTTGAAATTTATGCCAATCGCTAGACTTTCAACTGGTCGCTTTGGAGAGCGCACAAACAACAACATAAAATAAATCAAAATATAAATTGAATGAGTCGCTGCGCGCCACAGAAATCCGTTATTTCAGAAATATCATCGCAGCAACAAATCACATATGACAAATAATTCTTTTGTCGAAAATAGCTCAACTGCAAACCCACGCAAATCGCAAATACGCAGGCAAGCGCACACATCGCCAAACAAATGGAAAAGTTCAAGCACACAACTAGTGTGCTGGTGTGCGTATGTATGTATGTATGTATGTGGATGGCAGTTTTATAAAACCCACCTGAGCAATATTTTTCTTTCATAATTTTTATTTCTTGCGCTGCTGCTGGATCTTAGCACATAATTCGTATACCTACAAACGTACATTCGTACAAATATACATACGCACCCATTTGCATATGTTTCTACATAGAAGTTGTAGCCAAAACATTGTTATTCAAATCATGCCATTTTTGGTGCAATCGAGTTTGCTACCAATAAATTTTATGAAAAGTCATATTTTCTAATTTTGAATTTCTTATTACCTGTACGCTCGGCAATTACCAAATTCGTCGCGAACGACTAAACGACGCCGCAAACAATGCCAGCGTCAACACGCCAACGGACAAACGGATAAACGGCGGCGCAGACAAAGCGAGCGCGCTAGCTGGCGAGCCAACACGCGTCCGATATATGCAAATCGTTTATTAAATACTCGAAAAATCAGAACGCCTTGCCGGTCCAACTGTGGCGTGTGTGTGTGCGTGCAGCCGACAGCGCCAAACACGAAATGAAAATAATAAGAGACGCTGAAATAAAATGAATTTTCAAATATGGTGACACGTTTTGCCTACGACATTCTTGACGTTAGCCGTGCCAGCGACAGAGTCAAGGCCGCGTCCACGCTCAAGCTGAAGGCGGCTTGCAGCCGACAACCGGCGTTCGGCGATCGGCCAGCTGTTTGTTGCTCCAGCGCTACTTCTGTTGTTTAAAAACGAAATTTTTGACGCGATTTGGCTAGATTTGTTGCAATATAATAGAAAGAATACTAATGGTGAATATAAATTGGGCACCTGACGGTGGCAAAATGCAGAAGCGTCATTTGAATATTTGAATATAATAAAATGGTTGCAACGTTCAAATGATATGTACTTCCTTTTGCAGACAAGCTAAATCGATGAAGAGCGCCACCAGAGGGAAGGTTGAACTGATTTTAATATATTTGGATTTTTGGATATTTCATTCAAATGGTTATCTGCAAGCCACATAACGGTTAAGTCACCAGTTAGTTACCCAACAGCGCTACCCAAAAGCGCTATCAGAGATTTCTGTTAAAGTTTCTAGGAGTTGCTTAAAGCACAATTGACAATTCTATCCAAAATTTTAGTTGTTACTTTTTACTATAATTCTTTCAATGCTTTGTGAGGCCATAGAAAAGAAGAACTCCTATGTTCAAACTATAAATTAGTAAAACGCTTAGTAGCCAATACAAATTTCCACAAGCGTTTAATTTCCATTCTTGTAAGGTCGATGAGAAGTCCGAAGGTATACGCTCCCAAGTGCTTAAGTCTTGACCTCCGAAACGCGGGACAGTCAAGAAGGAAGAGTTTTGCGGCAGGGCATGTACCAATGCTGGCCCAGCGCTGACCGAGCTTCCGCTAGAATCATCAGTAGTAGAACACAAAAAGATACGAAAGCACCGATTCGATCGCATTCTACCGATAGCGGTCTAGGTTGCTTGTCTTGCTAGCTCATAAGTTTTATAGTTTCTTGCGAATCCGCTGTGGCCCGGCACCCATACCAGTCTTATCACAAAGAGACTCGATGCTATTGATAGCGAGGTTAGGCACTTTTCGATCAGCCCTGAACGCCTTGCTAAGGAGGTAGCACTCCGGAGCAGTAAATATATTGCTATCTTTGACCAATCCGTAAAGAAACGCCCTTTTCTTCCAACGGCTTCTTCGCACCCATAACTCCCTCGCTGATATGTACGTAGAGAAAAAGCCTCCAGACTTCGGTTCCATGATCCAAGTTAAACGGTATGAAGTCAAAGTTAGTGAGAAACCTAGACTTTCTAAGTCTAACGGCAATTTTCACAGCCATACACCTTCCGGCGATGTCCACGGGCAATATGTGCAGAATGACGTTAAGTGCCATGGTTGGAGTAGACCTTAGTGCACCACACATGCTGATGAGCGCCGCCCGCTCAACGCTCTCGAGTTTCTTAGCAAGTGTGGTCCTTTCTACAGCCTTCCACCACAATTGAAAGATTAGAATATTGCTATCAAATGGAAGACATCAGAAGTAACTTCGTTTTTTATTGTTGTCAACGCTAAAGGCAACCGAATAAATTCAAAAACTAGGAAATTGGGAATATGAATTGCAGTCAAGAGAAGGCGGAACACGATTTTGCAAGCAAAAAAATCTTTGGTCGCTACAAAAAGAAGTAGTTTTTGATTTGAATTGTGACTATGGCTGAAAAATGTATCCATTACGACATTCCGAAATGCATAGAATCAAATGTGAAATCTGGCCAACCGGTCAAATTAACTACAAAGCCAAATATCCATGACGTCAAGATAATATTTGTCTTTGGTTGGGATCAGCTTCTAAAAATGGATGAAACAATTAATTCGGACAACCCATCAAATTGAAGCGAGCGGTTGCCGAAAGAACGCCCGAACGCAAAAATGTTTAAGGCAACGCTCGGCCCCATGCTGCAAGATCGGCTGAAAATTATTTGCAGAAGAGCGACTGCGAAGTTTTGTCTGACGCACTTTATAGCAGAGACTTTTTCTGTTTTGACTACTCATTTTTCCGGTCAATGCAGAGCATTCTCGCTAAAATATGGTTTACATCAGAAAAGGGTATAATCATTCTTCACTGCCAGGCCAGTTCAGTTCTTTTGAGATGAAATGCATAAATTTGCCAGAAAGATGGGAAAATGTTATAGGTTCAGAGGCAGTACTTTAGATGACACTTTTTCCTAAAAAAACTTTCAAATTTTGGAAAAAACCGCACGAATAAGAATAAAGCACTTAGGCTCATTTTAGAAAGATAAATGAACAATCCTAATTAATAGATACGATCTGGAATATTTCTACCGTTGTGGAGGCTTTATACAATCTCTAAATTTCGCTGATAATTTCAATGACTTCCCTACACAATGCCCATGGCATACCAAACTTTTCCACAGACAACACTATCTTCTAATAAAAACCACTGCATTCCATTCGAATACAAAGTTAATAGCTCCCCTCTGCTAAACGAGTACATACTTACATAATGCAACGGCGATTACAGCACCACACTTTTACTTCATTTCACTTCAATGGTTTATTTTCCGCACTTCTGTTTGTATACAAATATTGGTATTTTAGTCCGTACGACTCCAGCAGCCTTGTGTTTACGGCATTATGGTGTAACTCTGTGTACATACATACATATGTACAAACAATATGCTTGTGTTTGAGTACGGAATGTGTGCTTGTAGCGGCGTATAATTTTATTAATACATCTGCATTGCAGAACCAGAAATTTTATGACTTCTTTTATGAACCCGTGGCCCGTGCATGCGAAGAGGGGTGTTCAGCCGCGTAGGTGTGTGCTTGTGAGTGCTCTAGCGTTGACCCACATTGCACAGTTGCACTAACGAGAAAGTCGAGTTGAGTAATCAAGTAAGTAATAAGCAAGTATATAACCATTATATAGACATGTATATATGTATAGAGTTCATACTTGTAAATGCTTCTTGGCCGATAAGTGTCTTAATTTTAACAATAGAATGTTCCGATATAACCGAATTTTATTACGGGATTCCAAATCCAACACATCGGGCTCATGGAATCAGTGAAATCTAATGTCATGCTGAGATATCTTTACAAATATTTTATTTTCGCTTTATTTATATGGCACACTAATGTTTTAAGAGCAGCAATTAAGCAAAAGCAAAAACAAAAAAACAAAAAACGCCTAGCAACCGCCTAAATTGATTGTGTGGAATATAAATGAATTAATAAAATAGCGCGACGCGTCATAAACGCCCACACCGCAGTTGCAAGCGCGCACAAGAGCACATACATATGCTATATACATACATATATATGTGTATACAGCTATGTCTGTATGTATGTATGTCTAAGCGCATGCTTCCATTCCCCCCGAAACAAGTTGGCGGCAATAAATTAATTATGCTTGTAATAATTTCTGATTTTAATTTGCCCATTTTAACGGTTGATGTGTTTTAATTTGCGCTGTTGTGACTTTTAAAGCGCAACAACAACAACAAATCAAGTGGCATCAAAATATTTGTACAATTTTCGAATATGTGCGCTTTGTCATGTGTGTGTGTGTGTGTATGCGAGTGCTCATCGGATCGATTGGCTCGGGCAGCGATCAGCGCCGGCATCATCCTGTGCTTTATGAAGACACCAATGAAATTATTTTGATGGCCATCAGACACATTAAATAAAGCAAAGTCAGCGCAGCATACAAATGCGCGGATATGTAGACACGTATGAATGGCCACCAAACGAGCGCAGCGACCACAAAATCGGCAGAACGATGAAGAATCAAACATTCAGATATGCATAAATATGGATTTTGCTTATTTATATTTGTACTGGGTGTTCCGAATAGTGGTTTATTTTTGAAATTCATATCAAAGAGAAAAATTTCAATTATTTCTGAGAGATAGAGAGAGAGAGGAGAGAGAGAAAACAGATAGGAACTTTTTAATAATCTGTTAGATATTTGTGCTTCTAACTTAGGAGGTTGCTCTTAGGAAATCATTCAACACCACAGAGATGGTTGATACCGTTAAGTCCGGATTTTGTTACGGCGTCGTCTTGCTGCAGCCAATGGCAAAAGTTATTTTCAATCAAAACATATCAACATTCGCACAAAACTGTTTCTCTCTGAGGTTGCATTGACTGCTCTCCGCCCTTTGATCACTTACGATTTTGCCAGCAACGTTAGTTAAAAGTGGGTGATGAAGCCGAGTTTACAACAGCGCGCTTTGTTTTTTTTCGCTGCTTTGCGCCAATTAGAGATTATAAGCGAAGCCAAGTCTTTCTCCACCTGGTCTTTCCAATGGAACCTACCTTAACCTACTAATCAGAAATGATGACTTTTGGCTTTGACGCTTTGAAACTGGTCCAAGGCCCAAATTTATGATTACGAAAAAACCCGGATGAAGCATTGGATCCATTTTAAAGCAATTTAAGTTTGGACTTGGACATACTGGGCAGAATTTACATATAGACGAAGTGTATTCTCCGAGAAGAAATCGCAGCTGGCTCACACCGCCTTTCTTGTGAAGAGCTACCTAACCAAGGTCGGAGTCTCAAGGTTTCCGCAGCCGCCCTACAGCCCAGATGTGGCCCCCCGGACTTTTTTGTTTCCTTACATGAAAAGGCCGATGAAAGGCAAGCATTTTGAGACGACAGTGCGGATCCAAGCAGTATGCACCTCGGCTCTCAAGGCTATTCCGTAGAATGCCTTCCTTGACGCCTTCAATGCTTGGAAATCGCGTTGGCAGCGCTGCAACGACGCAGAAGGAGCCTATTTTAAAAGTTTTTAAAGAATGGTAACGATTGGTTCAATAACTTTTTTTAAATCGACTCAGTCCTATTACTTTCCGGACAAACTCAGACGCTAGATTGTGGAGGCGTCCTTCAGCCAATATGGCTTTTTATTGCGATCGGTGCGCGATTGTCTCGACAATCACCCATCAACGATGCTGCAGATTGGCAACAGATCAAAGCTGTGTAACGCAGCATGCACATTCCATTTAAATGTGGACCGCCATTCCTCACCAGCGCAGCGCGACCATTACCACATGTGCTCGCCTCAGTGCGACTCATCTGCACGCCTCATTGCTTAAATGCTCTGTCGGCTCATCAACGCGCAAAATTTACGATCAGCGCCAGCATTCAGCCGTCAGTCGTCAGCAGGAGGAGCCCTACGGCAATCACTGCGCCAAGAGCACACACGCGCCGGCTGGTGGCCGGCGGTGACTGTATGCGGCAGTTGAGTGTGTGCTGGTGGGTGCTTTGCGCGCTTTCGGCGACAACTCGAGCGAAGATGCTATAAATTCTTTAAGCTGCACTGTCAAATCCATCTGTCGATGCGCCTGTCCATCAGCTTGCCACAACACGACCCGCCAATTGTTTGTTTGCCTTCGCCTTCGCCTGCGTCACTTCATCGTACATACGTCTATGTGTGTGTGAGTATGTGTGTGTGGATTTATTTCAAAATCTATAGAAATGTAAATTTTTGCTGCTGTGCAACTGAGACTTTATGGCTGTGCGCTCTCTCAGCGCCTCCTGACCGCGCCACTGTCGTTGCGGTTGTTTCGAGTGGCAAAGGTGTTTCGTTCAATCTGCTGGGTAATTCATAAAAGTGTCTGTGCGCTCTCCACCACCCGCCTCATTCGGTATTAATATGCACCACGGAGTCAGCTGTGTGTGTTTCCAAAGCACATTATTTTTCTATTTCTGCTGTGTTGTTGGTGTTTATGGTTTGTCACCGCGTAAATGATCCCAACGCGCATATTTATTTGGATAATTTGTGGATTCAATGCTCCGAACTGTTGTGTGTGTGTGTCTGTGTCTGTATGTGTGTGTGTGCGTATTAATCTAACAACTTTATTGAGGTGATTAATCGATGGCTATTAATTTTCAGGTACCGTTGTTATGGGGATCTATTTATGTATGCATGTACCTTATTAAGCTTCGGGCTAAATATGTTTGTAGAAGCTTGCGGTGTGGCACACACTTTTGTTGTTTCATTTTGATCAATTAATTTGTGTGATTTCCAGCGCCTTTCAAGTGGTATTATGTTGTGACAACTTCCTCTCCTACAAATACATGGTTATTTGTATGAATATGTGTGCATATGTGACAAGTTTGCGCCACCGGAAGTGTTGCACATTTATTTTGAAACAAGAAAATTAGCGCCATAGATAAATACCCTGAGTTTAATATAATTTTTGCTTAAATGCCACTGAAAATGTTCATCCAATAAGCCTCATCATGCATTCTACCGACTTTTCGATGTCATAGCTCAAGATCAAAAATGACCCGAACTGGTCCATATAAACTGGGCGCTCAAACCGCTTCCCTTTATTGGTGTAGACACCGCGTACGTGATTATAGCTGATTCTATAACAGCGCGCCAGTCGTTTTTTCTTTTCGCTGTTTGGCGCCGATTGGAGATTTCAAGTGTAGCCAGGTACTTCTCCATATGGTCTTTCCAACGAAGTGGAAGCCTTCCTCTTCTTCTGCTTTTCCCGCAGGGTACTGTGTATAATATTCTCAAAGCTGGAGTGTTTTTTTTCCATTCGGACGACATGACCTAGCCAGCGTAGATGCTGTCTCTTGATTCGCTGAACTACGCCAATGCCGTCGTATATCTCGTACAGCTCATCGTTCTATTGAATGCGGTATTTGCCGTGGCCAATGCGCAAAGGACCATAAATCTTCCGCAGAATCTTACTTCCGAAAACTCGTAAGCCTGCTGATCAGATGTTGTCATTATCCATGCTTCTGCATCATACAGCTGGACGGGAAAAATGATTGACTTATAGAGTTTGGTTTTCGTTCGTCGTCGAGAGGACTTTACTTCTCAATGGCATACTCCGTCCGAGTACCAACTGTTGGCAAGAGTTGTGTGTTGGATTTTGTCGTTGTTGTTGGTGTTAATGCTGGTTCCGAGATAGAATTGTCTAAGACAGTGACATGATGGGCCAAGTCGCCAGTGAGACGACTGTTTCTTTGATGACAGGAGTTATTTCGTCTTGCCCTCGTTCACCTCTATACCCATTTGCTTCGCATCTTTATCCACTTTGGATAAAACAGAACTCGCAGATGATACCAATATCATCGGCGTACTCCAGTAGCTGTACCCTCTAATAGAATATTGTACTTTCACTATTTAGCTTGCAGTATCGTCTCCAGAAATAGATTGAAGAAGTCACACGATAGGGATTCACCGTGTCTGAAACCTCGTTTGGTATGGCTCAACGTCAGTTTACACAGCCGTATTAGTTTTGCGGGGATATTAAAATCAGACATTGCGGCATTAAGTCAGCTCCTTTCCGTGGTGTCAAAAGAAGCTTTGAAGTCGGCGATCAATCCTCTTTTCAAGGGTCTTCTTCAAGATTTCCGACCATATTCTACAAAGAAGATGATGCATGCTTCATATCAGTTCTTTGCCAACGTATTTGAATAGCTTTGCCGGTAATCCATCGGGCCCCGCCGCTTTGTTGTTCCAGAGACGAGTAACCGCTACTACAAAAACTAAGTTACACAGTCTACGAAAACTATTGTCGTAAGCAAACTCTCCTGAGCAGATGCAGCATTAAGACCGAATGGATCAGGACGCTGAAGCGCTGGAACTACGATCCTGATGAACTCAAGCAAGGAACAGAAATAATTGAAAAATTAATTGCAGCAAGGCAGACCAGCACCGGATTTTGGAGCTGATGATGAAGTTTGATCTTCATATTTCAATTAGAGTGATTGGGCCCATGGACTCAAGGGTCTTATGAGTTCACCGAAGCGGGTTTTTCAGTTTTGAAGACAGGAAAAAGTCACAGGGAGCCAAATCTGCCGAATGAGATGGGTCTTGTCTCCCCTTACTGTGGGGCTAAGAAGTCAGTCACAACCATGCGAGTATGTATAATTCTATACCGTCTAATAATGTAATCGACTTGATTCACTTTACTTTAAGAATTATTCCCTGTAGTCATTCTTATGAAAAATTGGCTTGAGGCGAAATGCGTTATTACTAACACCCACGCATTATTACCATTTCATAAGAATCCACACTGGTCGTTCTGCGATCCCCAGTGTCTTATTTTAAAGCGATTGAGCAATCCGATTCTAATAATAGTCGCATGATTTTGCTTAGAAATTCGAAAACTTAAGCGCGTCAACCATTAATTTCACACTTAACCTGATCAAATTGATACCTAACTGTCGGTGTACACCCATAAGTATTTGTTGTTGTAGACTGTAAAGGGAATACTAAGGTTTCATTTCATCATTAATTTTGCGGCGCTTTTTAGACAAAGCAAAAGCAGAGAAAAGCTCAGCTACTAAATAAACATACACACACACATACCCACACCGATCAGCAAGATCAACGGCCCTCGCACTAAACCGCCATGTGGGGGGTACATTGTTTGTTTTAGTTAGCGTCATCTAAACCGCTTATCGCACGAGCATAGTTTAGGCATTAAATACATATTAATGTATGTGTGTGTGTGCGTGTGTGTCGCTTTATTCCTCATTTTTTCATTAATTTAGAAATAGAGAAATATAAGAGAAGAAAAGAATTTCAATGCGCGCCCACCCAGGTGCCAAATATGGTCCATAGCCGAGGACCGCGTCCGCCTCACCGCCGTGTAGTTTTGTCATTTCGGACAGGCGGTGTTAACCACGATCACAGGTCGAAGGTGTTCTGGTGTGAGGGTTAGCACATAATACTTTGCTGCCGAGGAAGGGAGGGGAGAGAACAACAACAACATGTGTTGCGCTAAGAATAATAGATTTTATACTGGCCAGAAGACACGTTGCGACCAACACTTTTAAGCTCGCCATTTATGGTGCCACACACACACTCACGCAAGCTTATAAGTTTATGGAAATATAGATATAATACTTAATACACATGACATACTTACAACAACAACTGTTAACTACATTTAGTAGCGGCATAACACACACACGCACATTTATGGCTCGGAATTCTCTGGCGCGCCAACGGAACTGTTAAGACTAATTTAGTTGTCACTGAGTGGGCCATAAACGGCAGTAAATACATACATACATACACATGGGTACAAGCCCACATAGCATGGGACAGTGGGGATTGTGGCGACGCGGGTTTTGGGTAGCTGCCTGTGGCTGTTAGCCGTCTCTGTGGCGGCCAGTTCTTGTTGTTGTGTTGAGTGTCACTTGCATGTGGCCGGTGCAGCGACCTTCTGGCCGCTTTGGAACTCCAGTTCACTGTGCATATGTGGAAGTGTGTGTGCGTGTGTCATAAGCACTCATACTTATTGCTTTGCTTTTGTAGGTTGACTTCATTTTATTAGCTTTCCGTGGACCTCTTTAATGCCCACTTTGGCGGCTGCGCGTTGCCGCTGACCGCGGCGCATTAAAAAGGTTGACATCTCATTTTATTGGTAAAACATTTAGTTGTTGCATTGTTTTTATGCTTTGGGTTCTCTTCTACTTGCTTATGCCGTGATTGAGATCTCGGCGCGCTCTGGTCTCTGCGGACCTCGGCATGACGGCAACTGCATGTTGTATTGGAAGATAAAGCGTTTATTAATTAAACGAAAAGTGTTGCAGTGGAAAACATAAAAACGTTGATGCAACAATATACCGGCGTCCCCTCCATGTGTGGCATCTTTTTGTGTCTATCTTGTTGTTTTGTAATAGTGCCGTTAAATCAGCGCCGAATGCTGGCGGTAAAATTTATTTCTTTATCTCGCCAGCGTGACTTTTAGTGGGCATTTCCTAAATCACTCGGAATTCGCTTCGTCTCATGGCATTCCTTACTGCTTACTGAACTCATACGGCTTTTTAAAATCTGGTTTGGGTATCCTATTACTGAGCATACCGAACTCTTAGAGTAAAATTGGTTGGCCGTTCTAACGATAGTCGGGTCTGCGTAATTGGAACGGACCCGAATTTTTATCCGGCCAATGACTTCTAATTCGGCAGAATTCTGCCGCTATAACATCAACAGTAGCATTGGTTGGCACTCTTCCGAAACCCGGATAAGTAGTAACCACCATCTGTCAGTGGGTTTCAGCGTGTAACTATCTTATAGAATTTGCATTTCCTCTGGACTTAATTCCGTACAAAACCGTATGAACGGTATTGGTACTGTGTTCACATTGATTAGTTCATTCCCAGCACTCATGTGAGTTCATGTCATCAAACAAACCGTCATCGCACTCGTGACTTGGTTCCCACGTCACTGTTGACAGTCATAACTTCGAAGTCGTAGATAATTTCGTTTATCTTGCCGTCAGCCTCGACACCAACAAGTGCTACTTCGGACTGAGTAGGCAATTGGAAAGGAAAGTCCTCTCTCGACGAAAAAAACTAAACTCTATAAGTCACTCATTATTCCTTTCTTGCTAGTATATGGTGTAGAGGCATGGACGATGACAACATCTGATGAGTCGACGTTTCGAGTTTTCGAGAGAAAGGCTCTGCGGAAGATTTATAGTGCTTTAGGCATTAGCCACGGCGAATCGCATGCGATAGAACGATGAGCTGTATGAGATATACGACAACATTGATATAGTTCAGCGAATTAAACGACGGCTTGCTACGTCCGAATGGACGAAAACACTCCAGCTCTGAAAGGATTTGACGCAGTACCAGCCTCATGAAGCAGAGAAAGAGGACGATCTTCACTCCATTATAAAGTTCAGGAGAAGAAGGGCCTGGTTTCGCTGGGAATCTCCAATTGGCGCCATATAGTAAAAAGAAGAAACGACAGGCGCGCTGTTGTTAACTCTGATGTAACCGTTCAAGTGGTGTCTACGCCAGTAAAGAAGAAGAATGCTATAAGTTCAACCAGCTGAATGGTTTTGGTAATCCCTTGAATGGGTTGAATAACCTGCTGAGGGCCTTAGAAGACTACAGAGAGATCCAGCGGTAGAGTGATATCATTTGTCGCAATATTGTAGGACAAGTAATTCGAACGGACACTACGTTTTCAGCCCTAAACTAAACGAGTCTTCTGGCTTACAAAATATGGAAGAGAACCTACATTAATTCTAATTTGGTGAGGAAAATGGCTAGTCAGGTAGGTCTTAACTTTCACTATCCGACAAAAACGATTCTTGTGCAACGCCATCATCGCCAGATAATTTGAATTATCCTTCAAATGGATACATCTAACGCTACTGAAACGTTTGTTGTGGCATAGTTGAGAGACAACCGGTTAAAGCAATTAGCAGCAATAACAGCTTTGGTATTACCGTTAGTAATTACATGACAGTGGTGAAATTCGCAATTTGCTGTTGCTGCTTCACTGCTAATCAAATGCATGCATTGCCCCTCCGGCAGCCACGGAGATTGCATGCAGTGCAAGGTGTGAAGTGAACCGGACAAATACAAACGCCATGCGAGTCCAATGTGCTCAACTTCAACTTAAATACTTAGCCCACAACACTAAGCAGCAATAACGGTAGTGACAATTGCGGTGGCAGCTGAGGACATCCAGCGCCAGCGTGTCTTTTGCACGCGCTTACCTGCTCCATAAAACTGGAAACTTTTTAACGAGTACAACAAAATGGCGCGGCGAACATTGATTACTTATGCACTTTACAGGATTTCAATGGTTAAACCGCTAATTAGTCGCACAACTTGGTGCTTGCTGTCCGTCCGTTACGTGCGAGCAAAGTTGTCCGCTCGCTCGGGCGAGCTGTTTGCTCTCTTTATGCAGCATGCAATCAAAATTTCAAACTAATTGCATTTTGCACAAATAAAACGACAACAACTGACGGGTCGGGTGCCATCCTTGTGGTGCTCCCGTCGTATTGGAACATATGAAGCAGCAGACAATGGCAAATGCTGTCCTGCGGTCACATATTCACATCTAATGGCCTGTTCTGCGGCGACACATGTGACTGGGCGTGCCTGGCCACGTCATACCCGCAGACCAGATTATTTGCTTTTGCAACACATAATAAACAATCGTTGTGGCATACCGTTATTCATTTTGCTACATGTTAAATTAAAATTTGCATGCGAGCGCACGCGACGCCCTCTCCAACAACGGGAACTAAAACGCACTTCCAACCGAACACCGACTCATTGGCGAGTGCATGAAGTTGGAAACAGAACTGGTGACAACTGCTAGTGGAGTTGCAGCAACGGCGCTTCCACAATACCCCGCTGCGCTCCATCTTAATTTATTAGTTTAAAAGCTATCATAAACGGTCAAACAGGGAGAGCAGGGTTGCCATAACATAATTTAATTATTTAAATCATGATAAGGTTCATCCTCTTTCTTGTTTGGGAGGAGTAATATATAAAATTTTGATCTTTATTAAAAAGAACTCCCATTACTTTTTGGGGACTTAGTTTGGTTTTGTCCAATCAAAAGTGGAACCGCCATGTTTTTTATTAATCATACCATAAACTGGTGGTCTAAACATATTTATTAATCATTTGTTACCACCAAAGTGTAGACCAAGCCCTCCTACTTTTTTTTTGGGAAGTCGTGAAGCCAGCTTTATAAACATGCAGACATAGCCAGACCGGTTATTACGGAGCACCAACAAAAATTTTAAAATAAATTAATATCAAGAAACTCCACTTACCGCAGGCTCCGAGATCACCTCACCTGACTGCACTAGACTGTTTTATGGGGTTATGTCAAACGAGAGGCGTACTTGTAGAGAAAACAAAACCCAGAAATCCGACTGAATTGAAGCAGTCCATTCAATCTAGAATTTAGGTAAGCCCGACTTCAAACCTACAGGCCGCAATGAATCATTTTCTAATTAGGTGGCGCATAGGTCTGGCTGCCGGTCCATAACTTTCAAATATAATTCATTATATAAAATAGAGTAAATTCTATACAATAAAGGTTAGGTTATGTTAAATTAGTAGGTCAATGAGCCACGCATAACCAGCTTTGGCCCTTTGCGATACCAGGTGGAGTTCATTTCCTAGGAAAGTAGTCATTTTTTTAGGATGCCTGCGCTTGAAGCGAATTTTAACAGACTCGACGGCCTAACTATCGATACCTCCACCAGTGTATCATACCCTGGGGATCTTAGATGCTTACGTCGTAGTCTTGCCGATGCGGGACAAATGCACAAGAGATGCTCCATTGTTTCCCTGGTGCACTGCTGTCTTCTCGATCTGTCTGTCCCATTCTGCGGGCGTGTGCAGACACTAACCAGTTACTATTCCGATCATGTTCCTACAGTCTTTCGAGTACTAATAGGAATTTTTTGTACTTACGATCTACTGTTTTGCATATGACTTTTACAGTCTTGCATCCAGGTAGCTCGTTCCATCGATTTTTGATTTTCTTAACCATGTTTCTGCCCAGATCGTCGTATAGACAATGCATGGGTTTCTCAATGTTTATCAAGTTTTCGGATGTTAGCCGTACACCATTCCTGGCAATCTCGTCTATTTCAATGCGCTCGATACCTTTGTGGCCTGGCTCCAAATAGAAATGAAGTTGCTTTCTTCTAACAACACTTTTTACTGCTGCCTTGCTTCCCAAGACACTTCTGGCCCATTTGCGATACGAGGTTACTGCCTTTATTGCTGCTTGGCTGTCATATCGATATTGACTCTGGAATTGTATACAATAAAAAATAAATGCAATGTCACAAATCCTTCCTGTTTTTAAGCCGCATTTCTTCGGCAAAGGTTTATTCGAGGTGAAAATAAAATTTATTGAATTTCATGCCGCGTGGCAACTCTTTTTGTGAACATCAAATTTAAGGCAATATGTAAACACTAAAATATTCAAAATTGCAATTAGGCAATGTTTGGCTTTCCTAAGCGAATTTTCATGCAATTTCGTAGAACTGCACTGTATGTGTTCAGTTTAGAATGGCGCGCTTTGACGGTAGATTTAACTTTGAGTGGGGTTTAGCTTACTAAATTAATTAAATTTTGTAACAGTTCTAAAGGCTGATAGCAATGAGAGGAACTGAGAGGAGTTTATGAATGCCAATAAGATACTTCTTATATAAGCTGTAAAAACTGTACATAAACAATTCAAGGCTTCCCTTAAGAGGACATCAAATGCAGCTCATCGCATTTATTTTTCGTGTAATTTGGCATTAAGTCTGATATCAAAATACTAGAAGGCATTGGCTTGCTTTGAATTAATTTAAGTTAGGCCTAACCATTATTTAACCTCATTGATTTAGCATATAAACGCAGCCGCCTGTTGTAAGTTGTTCAAATAAAAGTAAATGTCTGAACTGCCTTTGACCAGAAGTTGGAGGGTTAACACAGCTGGTGCTCAACACTCACACACACACACAGTCGCACCATGATGCAGCCACAGCCGAGCGGTGGATAAGCATCTTTATTGTTTACTACAGTTTTATGTTAGATAAAAACTCTTTTCAATTGCGAAACTTCGAGGCTTGTCGAATTCACTTCAGAAAATAATCACAATAAAATACAAAGCTGCGACTAACACATATAAACAATACATAAATGCGCACACACACCTACAGATAGACAAGTGTTGCATGTAAATAGGAAGTGAAAAGTTTTGGCGCGCAAAAGTTTTCCAATTCCCCTCTTTTCCGTTACAGTTTAGTTTATGTTGCACTTCATTTCACTTTCTTTTTTCCAATTCAGCTTAATTCTGTTTGATAGAGTTTGATTTAGTTTGCCACACAGGAAGTTCTCGAACTTTGACGCAGTGGGAGCAGCTTGCGTGGGTGTTAGTATCGCTGAGCGTTTTGTTTTTTTGCATGAGAGTTAATAGTTGAAATATTTGGAAATATTCATAAATACGTAAATATAACTTCTCATACTGCACATCACTTTCGCACTTTCTTTTATGGGAATGCTGTGGGCAGCGGTCACTGGACTCACGGCGTTATGATTTGTACCAAAAGAGAGAGAAAGATGGAAAAGAGCGAGAGAGAAGGATTTGTGCCCGAAAATTTGTAATTTGTATTTTGCTTTGTTTTGTATCGGTTTATAATTTTGAGATAGAAAAGTATTAGTGAATCAAGAAGTAAATAAGACACATTTTCGTTTCTAAGTTTATCTTTTCGACTCTCTTCCAGAACTACATATTATATTTTTGTGACAAAAAAGTACACGGAAATTTTTAATAAAACGCAGAATATTTAATTATTCAACAATATTTATTTTGTCGCCTTCACATGACAATGATTTTACCAGATCTCGAAACACTTTTCATAAGCATTTTTTGAGATGGCCTTCAACTCCTTCAGCGAATATTGTTTTATCTCTTCGATAGACTGAAAACGGGTTCCATGAAGCGGCAATTGCGTTTTTAGTTCTAAATTCAGTTACAATCGTACGCTTTTTGAAAAAAAAAAAATCAGTTTTATCGGGACGAGTCGAGCAAGAACGCGTTTCATAGCTAAAATATCCACCAAAATCATTCGAACGAACTCGCGAGAGATATCGAACTCTCTTGCCATGCCTCTAACGCTTGCCTGACGATTTTCAAGCACCATATCTTTCACTTTTTTAATATTTTCATCAGTTAAGGAGTCAAAGGTCGTCCAGAACGAGGTATGTCTTCAACGTTCTCTCGACTGTCTTTGAAGGCTTCGTACCACTTGTAGGAGTGTAAATCGAAGTTTCGAAATTTCCAGAACGGAAGCGAGCGAACCATTGTTGTGCTACACGAACTGATACAGCATCGTCTTCGTAAAGATTACAAATTTCATTGGTGGCTTGCGTGGCATTCTTCTCTATTTTATACAAAAATTATTGTCATTTATTTCTTCCCCGAATTTTTTGTTTTAAATGAAGCTTAAAATCTCACCTTTCAACACTATATGATATGACACAATGCGATTGGTAGCACTAGAGATGTACGACTGTCACGAAATCTATTGACAAAATACGAAAAGACTTTTTCCATTACCTACTATAAGTAATAACATATCTATTGATCAGTATTTAGGAGCCTATGAATGATGAGGCCTCGAAGTAAAGAAAATTCGGTTTGAGGCATTAGGTGATGCAAAAACGATTGAAAAAACGTTGGATGTTAGAGTAGGGATAATGACGCTTTTCTAGAACGACAAAAATATATTTCCATACGCCATTGCGTAAAATTAAATAAAGATGAAACAAATTGATTTGGAATTTATTGACCACTTTTCAGAAGCCCATGGCTGATGAACAGAGGCTTAAAGTAAATATGAATAAATGCTTTTTCAGATAGTGAGGATCAAATATCTACAAAGAGTTGAGTTTTTTTTTTTTTGAAAAAAGTGAAACAGGGGTCACTCTTATGCAAGAGTCAAAGTCACCAATTGAAGATAATGCTTAAATACTTTCAATTAAAATCATTTTTTCATGATGTGTCCTCCACCTAGTCGCCTACGAATATACGATGTTCTGTTATGTTACTTTTTTCTTCGACTAATAAGAACAAAATTCACTAATTATATAATCGGTTAGCTGTTTATTTCCCTAATTTCTTTGCAACTTCATCCAACTTAACCAAACTAGGAAAAGTGCTTTGTGCTCATCGTCTTCCATTCGTAGCTTCTTTACTCACTGCACTCAATATTTTGGCTCTCCGCTCATGCAAAAACTTGAGAAACAAAGTTAAACAGTTAATTTCAAAATAGAGAATATGTAGACGGTATGTAGAAAACAAAAGGTTTGGCGAATTGAAAATAGTCAATACAACAATATATGTACATACATATGTATGTATGTAGTAGTATTATTTATATTAATATAAAAATTGACTAAATTTGTTTTCAAAAAAGCACATTAAAAATCTTATTTCCTCCTTTCACTGGAAGCACTCAAAAATATAGGCGATCTTTGTAGGAAATACGTGACCATGTTAATAATTCATAACTCTTAATTCACCTTAATAAATCAGGTGATAATATTAAAATATTGGAAATTACAAAAACAAAAAATTGTAAAAATAAAAATAATTGAATGGACGACACCAGCCACTGAGTATGGATTCATGTCTTTGGCTTGCTTCGATTCAGTAGAAAAATCATAAAAATTGCCCAGAACGTGCCCACAAGCACACACAGTCGACTTACTTTTTGAAAAGGATAATACTTTTGGGAAAGTTAAAATATATTAATATATATTTAACCGAAATCAATTTCCAATTCAAAAGGCAACCACAATTTTCCACTTTGAGCAGAGAAATTCTTTGGAAAATTGGGGCCACGAAACCACAAAGTAATATTAAATTGTAAATGAGTCTATTGCTTTTGTGGTGTTTTGTTTTTGGCTTCTAAAATGGATGTGTCGAGTGAAAAATTGAGAATGGTAAATAATGCGCAAACATCCACTCTAGCAACAACAATAAGCAGAGCGTGTGTAATAAAATAAAATATTGAACGAGAGGGATACTGGTGGTGTACGGCAGGTGAATTTATGATGAAGCAAAGTTATTAAGTCAAAAGAAGATGGGAAATTAGAGAGTGAGGAATAAAATGCTGCAATTGCATTTAATTCAGGAAGAGAACTCGGCGCAGCAGTGCGAACAAAAGTAAGTGTGCATGTTCGATTGCGGAGATATGTACGTGATTACAATTACTTACATGCAACACACGCATACACACACAAACATGTACACACATGAGAGCACGGCGAACACACCAACCAAAACCAACCACAAAGAAGTGACTACAAAAGAGGAGCTATGCTTCTGACTGCTGACGCAGGAGTCTTTATAGATTTGTATCTGAAAATTTATGTTTTTGCTAGCGCCACCGAGCACTGCTTAGCTGCCAACGAAAGCGAACAGATAAAGACATAATTGCACAAATATTATGAAAGCTACACAGGAACACACATACACATGCACTCTTCTATTTTTTTGATTGTTTATTTTATTTATTTCCAAGCTTTGTATTGTATCCTTGATTTTCATCGGCCTCACTACTGCATTCTGTGCTTTCTACCAGTCTCTCTCGTCACTTTTTTATGGTGGACTTACAAATTTTATCAACAACTTCTCATAAATCGTTTACATTTGGAAGTCGTTGCTCAGCTCCAACTAATCTCAAATATTTATTTTCGCTTCCTTAAGGCAATATGTAATAGCAAATGATTCCTTGCAATAATAATTCGTTCTTTCTGCTGTTGCAATATTGATATTGTTCGGATAGACTCCAGTATAAAAATATGCTCCGCCTTTGCTTTGGTGTTCCTTCGACTTTACAATGTCTAAATACCTGCTTTTTAAGTCCATATCACGTTTATTGAAAGCTCTACGCACTTATCCTTTTCCCAACTAAGGCGTTCAAGAGGTTGCGCCTGATGGAAACTATTTCTACAGACCTCTAGGTCAACTCAAACTGCAAATCCTTTCGATGCTCCTCTATAGTTACGTCAAGAATCTCACAAAGCAGCCACTCTCACATCTACATACATACGTGCTCGAAATGCGTGTGTGTGTGGTCAACTCGACAATCTACATACATACATATGTGTGTATGGGACTGTATATAATGCACTTAAACACAAAGCCCGCAGTAGTCAACTGAAATACCGACTAAAGTGTCCAAACCGCAGGGCAAAGAGGAATTTCGAATTGTGGCAACATTATGTGGTACATTACAATACACACACATGCTGCAAGTGGGTATTGAAATTGGTTTTCGAATGTTGTCCATATCATATTTTATCAACACTTTGTAGCCACACAGCTTTCAGATTTACGAGCTTAAATTTATTGGGTTTATGTTGTTATTGTTCGTGTTGCAACTTTCATTATGAAATGCTGAATTGGTTGATAATTTATTATATGGCAAATGCGATAGTCACAATGGAAAATTATATGTACGTGTTAAAGCTGTATAAATTGGCTTAAATGTATAAATTAACAAGCGGCCACCAAAGCACTGTTGGGCGGGGGTTTAAAGGCTGCCAAGTCACCGAAATTGTGCAAGCTATGTATGTGAGTGATTTCATTATGAGAATTCTAATAGGTATAACTAATCATTAAAGCCAGTAGAACAGGCTGACTTAATGAAACATCAGATAGGCTTCATAAATTTCGAATGCAACCCTGCATTTGCGGTATTAAAAATGGCTGGTTAGCGGATATTGAACCTATTTAAATTCTTGAAGATGACTTTAAGTTATGTGATGCGGAAAAATATTGTTTGAAATAAAAACCGAGGGTTTCAAAGTATAGTTGGAAGTAATTCGTTCCTGAAGTAAAGTTAATATATAAAATTAGACTATGTAACGCACCTTTCTTTAAGCAAAAATTATTCAGCATCAACCGTCTTTTTTAAGGTTAGTTCATCGGATGACTTCCTGAATCATATTCATTTAATTTAAATAACCTTTTTATGCTCAGGGTATTACCCCAGCAATCTATAGCGTATAAAACCGAACCTCAGTTCCCGCGTCAATTTGATCTTGGCAAGATGTAGATCAAGATCTTTTGCAAAATTTGACTCAAATTTTTCCACTAGACGCTCAATTGTTGATCTGACAGGACGATTATGACGACCATAAATTGGGCGTAGCGTTCTTAAAGTTGAGACCACTGACTCCAAATTTCGGTAGTAAGTTTTAAAATTTCTCATTGTTGGACCGTATATCTTTCCATGATGAAATTGCAAACTTTTCTGAAAAGTTAAGTATGCATATTACTTATGAATGTCACTCTCTATCTCTTGAGAGATTCGTCACAGTTCGGCCGATCTCATTACTGTACAACGCTAGCTATAAAGTGAGAGCAAAGCACTATGTAAATGGAATGGAACTCAGATGGTCAATCACTCACAAAAAGCAAAGAAAAAACAAAATGTATACTAGCCAAAAAGTGGCCATCGGAACGTAAACTGTAAACTATAAACCGGACCATATTCCATTTAAATTATTTAAGATGTGAACGGAAACAATAAAGAGGCTTGGATTTTACCTCAGTACAGTAGCTACAATCACAGCCACGTTCTCTGAAATTGCAAGGTGTTGACTTAGAAAATTGACAAAATAAGATAAAACAATGGAATAACGGCAAAAGCAATCTCACATTGTCATACTAAACGCCAGCAAATTTCTGAAATAAAAACAATTGTGTATCGAATGAAATTGGAAAGCAATTCATGCGCGTGATTGAAAGTAAAACCCATTCCATTTCCTTTAAACGAGTAGCAAACCAGCAGGGTTGCCGGTGGCTGCATTCGAGGAAATCATTTAACCAGCTGAGCATATGAAGAACGCCACAGTTCGGTGCACTGCATCAATTGGATGCTTCAAATAGTACCTGCCATGGCATGGAGCATGGTATGTCAGGCAGCAGCGCCAGCACTAAGTATACACCAGACGCCTGTCACATACAAGTATATTGGACCAAAGCTGCGCACCTTGGAAGAGGTGGGGTGGAGTCGCATGCATGCCGGCATTGGAAAGGTAAGTACATATATTCAGATATCCTTGTTGTAACCATATGCACACACAATACCCCTTTGGTGCCGCTTCCTGGTGCTTCTTGACTTCGCTAAGGAAAAAGTAATAAAATGCGAAAAACTTTTGTTTGCGCTCAAATGCCCGCTTCAGTGTTTCTGGCTGAAATGGAGAAGCGAAACCATAGACTTACATGAGTTTATTGAAATCCTAGCGATGCTTGTAATGAGACGGTATGTGGGTGTGCGGGTGTGCGTTTGTGTTACAACAAACTAGAAAGGTTCTATGGGCACCCAAGGCCAGTCGGTTGAACACACACACCCTCGCAGGCAATGCAATTGCAATATTTCTGCCACAACCGATTGAAAAAATCCACTTTCACTTGAAAATGTCCCATTTTTATTTGCGATTTGATTGGTTTTGTTCAACATCTGCAGCATTCATTCTTCGATGCCTCAATTCACCCATATATTTACACACACATACACACTGTGTAAAGGCAGTGCAAATTGACTACTATGTAAATATGAGTGTCAGGCTTCGAAGCGTGTTTAAGGTAAATAACTGTCACATACGCAGGGACTAAAAATATAAAAGTTCAGTTATAGGGTTTGTTATCAGTGAGCTTTTGTTTAAATTTCATGGTCGTGGAGATATTACCACTCTCTGCGGAGAAGATTTCTCGAAAATCTTGCATTAGAACATCTTCTTTTTTATTTCCGTAGACAGCGCTTACGCGGTTATAACCGAGTTTTTAACAGCGCGTCAGTCGCTTCTTCTTTTCACAATTTTGCGACAATTCGAGATACCAAGTGCAGGCAGGTCCCTCTCCACCTGATCTCTCCAACGAAGTTGAGGTCTTTCTCTTCCTCTGCTTCCCCCGGTGGGTATTGCGTCGAATATTTTCACTGCTGGAGCGTTTTCATCCATTCAGATGAGATGATCTTGTCAGCGTAGCCCCTGTCTCTTAATTCTCTGAACTATGCCAATGCCGTCGCATATTTCATACAGCTCATCATTCCATCGAATGCGATATTCGCCGTGGCCAACGTGCAAAGAACCATAAATCTTCCGCAGAATCATCGTCCATGCGTCTGCACCATGACGAGAATAATGAGGGACTTACATATATAGTTTGGTCTTTGT
The DNA here is from genome assembly GCF_024586455.1 of Bactrocera neohumeralis. Lineage (NCBI taxonomy): Eukaryota > Metazoa > Arthropoda > Insecta > Diptera > Tephritidae > Bactrocera > Bactrocera neohumeralis. The sequence continues at coordinate 6,402,508 of NC_065923.1, forward strand.
TCGTCGAGAGAAGACTTTACTTCTCAATTGCCCACTCTGTCCGAAGTAGCCCCTGTTGGCAAGAGTTATTCTGAGTTGGATTTCGCGAGTTACATCGTTGCTGCTGTTAAGTTAACCAGTAGTTCCAAGATAGACGAAATTACCTATGACTTCAAAGTTACGACTGTCAACAGCGATGTGGGAGCCAAGTCGGGGGTGCGAACACTTTTTCTTTGATGACAGGAGATATTTTGTCTTCCATTAGAACTATTTTCTTATATATTGGAACTATGTATCAACTCTCAAGAACTCGAAATGAATTCAATTTAAAAACTCAGCGATTTCACTTCAAAACAACATAGTTTAGTTGGTTTCAAAAAACCACAAACGACAAGCTCTTTTGATGATTCAGAATACCTACTTGCCGTCAATTTATACAGTTATTCTCAATTTAGTTGCTAAGCTCTTAGTGTACAATTGTAATGACATGGAGAATAGTTCGATTATGGAAACGGACAATTTCACTCTGCCTGCTACTGGGAGATTAGGACATGAGGGCGCATTCACTATAAGACGCGATAAATCTGTACACGAATGTATCAACCAGAATATAATCTGAGCTTTGGCTAGAGAGTGTGTAGAAAAATTTTTTACCACTTCACAAATTTAACAGAAAAGTTATACGAGTACATACGACAGCAGGAAAAGTTGTGGCTAACTTGCAATTTCATGGGATTCAAATTATTTTCGGTTAAAAAACTGATGAAAACTGTCAAAAAAATATTATTGTTGTACAATGAGAAATTCAGCATACTTTTCAGAGACTTTAAGTACAAACAAATCTTAGTATGGCGGAAATATTAGTTCAGCTTCATATCATGGCTCCGAAGCTCCGAAAAATGTAGTTCATCTCTGCTATTGTGCTACAACAGTGTCTGCTATATGCACTAGTGAATCTAATTTTGTAACTAAAATGCAAATAATGAGTAATTTGCATTCCAAGTAGTGGAAAACAGGCGATGACGAATTTATTTAAATTTTTTTGCCGCTATTCGAAATACTCGTGGCTTTGTAGAGAAGAATGGGTCGACTTTTTCAACCGACGTGGGTTGGCTAACACCAGTTTATAATATATATTGTGTTCGCCTCTGGAGTATTATGGCTAAATTTGTAATGGACTCAACCTTCACACCTCATGCCCTCGCCCAAAACAGCCAAGCGTAGTCGCATTATGTTTGTACAACTTTTTTGTTATTCATAATATGTAGATAGAGGTACATACATATGTATGTAAGAATGGGCATAAGTTCGTTTATAATTACATTTCGTTAATTCTCACGAAATGTTTGTGTGCAGGTTTGTGTGAATATATGGAATATATATGTACATATGTTTGCGTGCAACATATACTTCTTATCAAAATTCATATTTTGTATTGGGGTGAGGCAATTGGGACGTTTAAGTTTGAAAGGAAATAGCATAAAGAATTTTCAAAGCTTTTGATTTTAAAGATAGTGGTCTACAAGTTGCTTGTTAACAGCCAAACTAGAAGAAATCTGCATACATGCAAATAATATTATCTACATACAATTATATGTACCGTTGTAAATACTATCTAAAAGATAGTTTTGTGAAGCTCTATTAAAGAGGTTAATAGTAGAATTAATTTTTTTTCAGTATTCGGTATAACCCTAATGCCTTACTTAAAGGTATTACCAGTTTCTGTCGAATATTAGCGGCATAAAGGCGAAAAACCAGCTAAAACAACTGGTAATGTGCCAATAAGACACCGTCCTTCATACATATATGTACATACTTTATACGCACCACTCATAAAGTCAACATAGTTGAACCGATAAAAATGCGACAACTTGGCAAATATTGTATGACAATTAAGTAACTAACAATAAGGGAATTTTCACACAGACAAAAATTCCCGGCTAGACTGACTAAAGAAGTACTTATGCTATGGAGGTAATAGCAACAAACACAACTGCGTAAATAATGCGTGGGAAAGTTAAAGAGCCATATTTCGTTACAGTCTTAGCCAAGCCCTGATACACTCCGATATACATGTGTATGTACATACCATATACGCAAGCAACGGTTTGTATAAATGTTTATGCATTTGTATGAATAATTGGATGAACGATTCGAGTTGAATGCATTTTTTCGCTGATAGCAAAGCTATGTAGCTATGGATAGTGGGAAATCAAAACCTATTGACGCAGGTGATTTTTGTGGCCGAAGTGAATGTATAAGAAAACATCTAAAGACTTTGTAGCTGGGCGTCTAGTTTGCCCTCCATGCAAGTGCTAGTACTTGCTAAAAGGAGAAGTTGGAGAAATGCTTCCAGGTCAGAGATAATCTCTACTATGAGATCGTGAGCCATGAGTGAGTTGGCTACTGAAGCTCTCGGAAAGTTAATTGGCGTTTGCTCGGATGGATAAGGAAGCGAAGCAAATACGTCTGGTAGTGAACGAGAGCAAGACAAAATATCTCCTGTCATCAAACAAACAGTCGTCGCACTCGCGATTTGGCTCTCTCGTCACTTTTGACAGTCATAGCTTCGAAGTTGTAAATAATTTCGTTTATCTTCGAACCAGCATCAACACCAACAACAACGTCTGTCTCGAAATCCAAAGCAGAATATGTATATCTTGCCTACAGGTTCTACTACGGACTGAGTAGGCAATTCAGTAGTAAAGTCCTCTCTCGACAAACAAAGACCAAACTCAATAACTCAGTCATTATTTCCATCCTGCTATATGGTGTAGAGGCGACGCAGTACGCGTCGGGGGAAGCAGAGGAAGTGGAAGACCTCCACTCCGTTGGAAGGACCACATTGGAAAAAGAAGAAAGAGGTGTCTTCGCTAGTAAAGAAGAAGAGGAAGAGAGATTTCTTAAGTTTTGGACTTCTCCTGTATACTCTGCTTTGGAACCGATGGAAAGGAAATGCATTTCAATTGCACTCCATTCCTTAAGGAAATAAATGAAGCAGCCAGCCATTGCACAACTTTTACTTTTGAAATTTGGTTATGGCGAAAGACCCCGAGTAACTACCAAACTCCATGCGTCTCTACAACAACAATGTACCGTGTGTGTGTGTATGTGTGTGTGCACTTATGCGCCTTCACTTTTCCCACAGCAAACGAATGCTTACAGGTTTCGAAACTTTTCCCATGTTTTGAATGTTGACGAACAGTTGTTGCCGCTTTGTTATCATTGTTTGACTAATGTAATTTATGTGCATATACACACATGTGTATGTGTGTGTTTTTGTTTACTTCTTGCAAACAGTTACCATTTTGACAACTTTTGACCACCAAGCAGCTCAGTTGTCACCAATGGCACTGTTAATAAAGTCGAGCAACATAAACCAGCGAGACTCTGGCCAACCACTTGAGTAGCCGAATTTCCGACAACGACTACCACAAACAATTCATACATACATACAGTACATACATCAAGACCATCTGCCGCAAGTTGTGTGCCATAAGTTGATGATTGTTGACCGTTCCACGCAGCTCGCTTCACCGATCTTTATGTTTGCCTGTTTTAGTTTATATTTAATAGACTACAAACTGTCCGTCTGCCCGTCTGTCTGTCTCTCTGACCGTTTGCATACATAAATGCATGTGTGTGAGTATGTGTGTGCTTTATGGAGATTGTAGCCACCTTGATACGCCCAGCGACCCATGTTTTGGTGGCACTATGGTACGAAGTAAAAGCAGCAACAACAATAACATCAACAAAACTTGTAAAATTAGTTTGAAATTGAGTGGTGTTAAACGTTTGTAATTCACAGATTTGTTTCTTATTTTCTTCAGTTTTCTATTGTCGTTTGGATAACGCCTGAGTGTGACTCCACGCAAGGCGACTGGCCGAGAATATGCATTGGTGCTATGTGGACATATTGCCTTGGTTTGTTCCCATAAACTTCTTGTTGACAAAGGTCATTTGTGTGCGTTTTTTTGCCTCCAAGCGTGTTAACTTCTTCCCAGGCCACTTAAAAGTTCAAAGGCTTCGGGTTTTCAGCTATAAATGAGTTATGTGCTCTTGCCTTTGCATGTTCGTCAGCCTAAAGCCTTATATACATACGTAAATCCATTATCTAATTTTTAATTCAAACAAAATGTGTATTTTCCCATCGTCTAAAGGCTTAGCAATGTATTAGAGGTCATGAGAGCCAAGCTGCATCCTTGACCGGGCTGGGTTCAGTTTCACAAAGATTCTCAAAAAAGAATTTCTAATTGCAAGTTCTTACTTATTACTTTTAATTTATCGAAGTCGCCTTTGCCTCCAATAGCTTCTCCAAAACCGTGTGATTTTTCTTTTTTAATATTCTGCAGAACTGACAGCAAATGATAGAAAATACCAACTAAGTAAAATAAGTAAAAGTTGTATATGTAGTTATATAAGAGAAGCCAGGAAGTTTGCTTTGGTTGGTCATCTTATAAACGGTATCACTTTGTTAGGTCTACTTAGTCCACGGCTGCATGCTTGCTAGAAAAAGACATAGCTTCCTGAAACTAAATATTTGATTCTCCAATGGCTCCACTATATTTGACAACACAATTGTTATTGTTGTTGTTGTGACGAAAAACCTTCCCCAAATCATCATCACAATTTGCGCTTCAGCTCCTTGTAACTTTGGTGTTGAGCTGTTTAGCCGAAGAGACCGAAATCCATATCGTCGTCTTCCTCGGACTTCGACTCCGACTCCTGCTTTTCGGTTTCTTCATTCTTTACGGGAGCATCGCCAGCACAAGCAGCTGGAGCAGAGGTAACAGCAGCAACAAACTTGCTTGGATTCTTGATGAACTCCTTGATGGTAGCAGCTTCCTTGAAATCTACTTCGGTGGCAGCAGCAATAACCAACAGATTCTTGGAACCTTTGGCAACACTGTGCGGTGCTGAAGTAATAGTTGGGTAACCATTCTGTAACGATACGGCGGCCAAATTGACAACACCAGCTTTGTATTTCCCACGCAGATTTTCGTGCTTGATGTCCAAGATCTTAGGTTAGAAAGTGGAACCCGTTGCACATGTGCTCTCCTAAAATCACAGTCATATGCGGTCTCTTTATTATTTTGTATGCCCGGCTTTTTTATGTCTTTCCTGATTTCGTATATCAATCTTGATCGCGGTCTTAACATTGTTTTAGTGGTGAATGCTGTGGCCTCTACGATTTTCTCATGCGCTCTCTTGTTATCGTTACACGTCCGAGCTATCTTAGTTGCTGCGCTTTGATGAATCGTATGACATTTTCACTTTTTATAAGCTTGCCTGCTTATCGTTCCCCCTTATAAGCCACTCGCCATTTCTTATTGTTCCAAAACTTTTTTTAGGATCTCGCTTTCCTTCGAATACTTACAGTTTGGCTTAGCGATAGTGCAAATAAGACATCCTTTTCTGGAAATAAAACCGCATGCTTCCTGATTTCCTGCGACTAATGTGGAATCTAGGTCTCAATACTTCTTTATTTTGCCTTGGTTAAGGCCCTTACCATTTACCTTTTATAAGTGGCATACGAACTCGCAAAAAGGGATGTCAAAGTCTATATAACCGCAAAGCCTTGAGTATGAATTCATCGGTAACCCAAAATCTTGAAGCTAATTACAAAGCGATTTCATAAGCCAAGGGAATGCAACCAGAAATGGGAGTATAATTAAATATGTTGCGTATGTTGTGGACAACAACGGTATGATGGACAACCCGGTGAAAAGCAATCAATGATATGTGTATGAATGTGGGCAGATATATCCACCTTGGACAGTACACCGACGGCGTCTTTGATGAATTGCCTAGAAATGGAGCAGAATTTCAATTAAACGCAAGGTAGGACACACACCCATGCATACTTAAGTGCTTACTAATAAGTATAGGCCTAACTTACACCCACACACACCCGCACACACCGACACAGTGACGTTGGCAGGTCGGTACCATAGAGGAAGGCTTGAAATTAATATTGATGCAGATGCTGATTTAGAGATTGAAATAGAAAATTAATCAAATTTCCCGACCAGCAATTAATAGTGACCTGCGAGCGTATATATATACCCTACATGTATACTGCTGGGCATGTGTACATTTGTACTCCTGAAAGCCTGTGTGACCAGAGTTAAATCAAGATTGGGCGCTTGTGCGGGCCAAAGAGGCCGACAGCCGACAGAGCGCAGCTTTACAACTCCATTAAGATTGCCGAAGGTGTCAGCAGCTTTAGTTGCAGCTTAAAAAAGCAGGGCAAAGGCAAAGAAGAATTCTAATTGAACTCTCAACAGCTCAGCGAATGCCCGTCAACGGCCGCCATAAAACTAATCACGGCAATCCCGTAGAAAAGATGAGTGATGATGGAAAACGAAGTTGGTGAAAGATCGAACGACATTACACACACACACACACACTCGTAAACAATGGGCGCATGCACATAGCGCAATATGAGAAAATGGAAAAAGGAGGAATTGAAGTGCGGTACAAAAGTAGGGGGGCGTAGAGGCCGCAAATGAGTTGTGTTGCATGTGTGTGGCCACTCTACTTGGGCGTTAAAGCGTCTTGTAGCGATCGGTGTGGAGCATAACAGCGGCTCCAATGGGTCCACTGCATTCAAGCGGCGCTGAGAATGATGTTTTTTTTTTAGATATGGGAGCGCCTGCGCATGCGTTCACACATGTGTGGCGGAATGTGCTGGCCCTTACGGATATGTGGCATGATAATCAAGTTGAAAGCGTGTTATCGATTGTGTGCCTATTGTTGAGTTTCTTTGTTGCTTTGCAGCGATAATGCTATTGATCGGCTGAAACTGGGTGTGAGGTAGACCAATTAATTGTTGTTGGCATTGTTATTAATTTTTTATTATTTCTTTAATATATGTATGTATGTCCGGAGACTTAGGGTCCCTACACCGGCAGAGTTCCTAATATATATCTATGCGGTATGAAAGAGATAATCAAGATAACTACCGCTGAAATTCCGGATTCGCCAATTGCTATGTTCTAATCTCGGAATAACGTGACTTTAATCTCTCACAATTTATGCTACAATTTAACTTTGCATCTTTTAATTTTACTGAAAATTATTGCTTTTTGTGTATTCGAAAACTTATTATATTATGATATGATATATTCAGTTCTAAGTATATACAAGTAGACCATACACTTAATCGCAAAGGCTAGCATTCTCGACCCATATGCTTACATAAAGCCATCGGCTCAAAGCTTGCTACTCATTTCTCTTAAATGTGGCACCGCTCCGCCCTAATGTGCATCTGTAGCAATGCCTCTGTATATGTCCATTGCATCTGGGGCGATTAAGGTATTTTATCCCATTGATCTATTGAGCTTTAATTGTTGTTTTCATTTATTTTTAAGTTGTTGAAAGATGACTTCAACCTGTGTGTGAACACCGAAGAAGAGTGGACCTGCTCGCAAGCAACGTGTTGAGCGCTTGTACTCGTAGCCATTCGTATATCAGAGCGCATCTCCCTGTTGAGTTGGGCAGAGTGGGGCGCCGGCGAAGGCAAAACAATTAAGCTATTTTCACTAGTTGCGGCATGCGTGTGGCAGGTTCGAAAGCAAAATTATACCATTAAATTAGTTGGAAAATTTAATGCATCGGTTGCAGCAAGCGCCCGAAGCATGTTTACCCATGCACAGTGATCGAAGGCATTGAACGACAGTCGAGTCTATGTAGCCGTAAGGCATACAGAGTTTTATACGATCAAGGCCTGTAAAAACCGCAGCATTGCTCCAGTTTACTTCTGGCAGAATAACAACAAAAACACTGGAATTGAACGGAATCAGATACTCAAGGTTCCCATCAGTTTCTCATCGATGATCATTCACAGAGACAGACCACATTGTCCACATATCTCCAGTCATTCCCATTACTGATTTTCATTGCAGTGCTTGAATGTTCTCACTTCTCGGTAAGCACTAAGATCATGAATATAAGAAGCTCTCGGCATTTATGGTCAGTTCTTCAGTAGCTTATTAGAATATCTAGTATGCAAGTAGTAGAAGCACAACTTCCGATCACTTTTAGGCATAACTGTATGACTGCAATTGGTATGCTTTCATGTAGTACTGTGTGTACATTTAGTCCGCGAGCTCCCGGCTGATGCTAGCCTATTAACAACTTTATGCCGTTACGCCTATAACAATTGTTGGCTGTTTATGAACTCCACGCAACGCTTCTGTTTTTGGCCACTCATCATTTTGTGGATTTTTTATAGCCACAATTAATTACGATCTGTACAGAGGTGAAGAACTACTACTACCACCACTTTCATGTGTCTGTATGTGAGTGATGAGAAGCGCAAAGAGTACATTTGAACACACATACAGTCATTTGTGCATCACATTTGTGAATTGCTTTGCAATAGTGTTGAATACACGCACCACATGCATACAGAGATACAGTCTCGCGTTAGTGGGCCTGCGGCGCGACAGCGTGAGAATGAACTTAGAGCAGTAATTTGGTTGCCAGCAGTATGGGCCACCTGGAAGATCATCGAAACTAGGAGGTTGGATGAAAATGATATAATTTCCATCGGAATAATTGGTTGAATACAAATTTGAAAATTAATAAGGAGTTTTGCAATAAATTAGTGAACATAAAAGGTAAAAGTTGTATCCTCAGTGCGTTTTAATCCCAAAAAAAAGCGAATAGTAGTAAAATTAGAGAGGTAGAACTCAATAAAGAAATGGGTTTCTTGATTCTGTAAACAAGTTGAGTCAATTTTCATGCAATTAACCTGCAAAATAATGGAATTTTATCGAACTTGTTATGAAACTATTGACATCCACACTCAGAGAGACACTACAGAACTTATCTATTTGCCTTTTGACCTAAATATCATGCAATTAACCAGATACAACAGCCATATCATGATCTGACCCTTGGAATGGGCCCAAAATAATTCGACACACTAACTGTTTGCCAGCTTCCTATCAGTTCGAAAAATGTTGGCTGTTATGGGTTTTTAAGATGATATGAGTTATACGAACAACTCAGCTGGAAAAATAAAACATCTTCAAAGCTCGGAGATACAATCCTTTTAAACTTTTATATAAGGTCTGTGTATATTTTTTGTTGATGACAGCTTCGTTAGTTTACCACTCTCTATATTTTAAATGAGATCACGGTGAAGATCAAGCAACGAAGTCGGCCATAAAATTCAGCGGGGGCCATAAGGCCAGCGTAGTAGTAAGATTCACTTGATGTATCGAATATGTCATAACTAGCAACGAGAAGAAGCGACGGTGCTCGATTGTGCCCTCGGTCAGACTATCTTAAGCGGTTACAGCAAACACCAAGAAATATAAATAATCGATAGTAAAGAATTCGCCAAACATACCGATAAAGAAAAATTATTCACAAATTTAATCGAAATGGGACCAAATGCTGCTCCGGCGTACTGGCAAATATTGAAATATTTTACTACAATCAATTTGAAGTTCTAATTTAATTTGTGAATTTAATTTTAGGGAAATCTTTTGTGGTTATGAAATAGCGGTGTTTTAAAATGTTCTACTCACATACCATCTGTGTATTTAACCCTCTTGGACACAGTAATTAAGTTCGATTTGGCAAGGCATCATTGTGATATAAAAGTTCCGGAAGTTTTAAAAGATATTTCAAAAAAATTTCGAGCAATGAATTTGTTCAAATTTTCTATCTCTAATCAAATTTCGTGTGCGGAATCGTTGCTAATGTTGGAAAAGGCTTAAAGTGATGATAGTTTTATCAAAAATACAAGTCTAGGAGTGGTACAAAGGTTTCAAAGATGGTCGAGAGATCGTTGAAGACATGCCTCGTTCCGGACAACCATTGATCTCTTCAAATGATGAAAATATTAAAAAAGTGAAGGATATGATGCTTGAAAATCGCCAGGCAAGTGTTAGAGAAATGGTAAGAGAGCTCGACATCTTTCGATAGTCCATTCGAATGATTTTGGTGGATATTTTGGCTATGAAACGCGTTCTTGCTCAACTCGTCCCGATATAGCTGAATTTTTTTCAAAAATAGTGCCGGAAACAGGTCTCTCTGGACATGCTTGATCGGTTTATCAGTTTGACAGGCAAACAAGTAAAAAATCAATGGAATGGAGGGGAAAGAACGGGCAGAAATCAAGGCAAAGTCACTCAAAAATCAATGATGCTCATTGTTTTTTTTTTTTTTCGATATTAAATACACAGATGGTATGTGAGTAGAACATTTTTAAACCCCAGCTATTTCATAACCACAAAAAATGTTCCTAAAATTAAATTCACAAATTAAATAAGAACTTCAAGTTGATTGTAGTAATTTGATGTTTCATGAACTAATCCTGGAGGGACAGACGGTCAATAAAGAGTTCTATTTGGCCGTATTGAGGCGTTCGGGTGAGAACTTTCATCGAAAACGGCGTGGAAGAACAATTCATGGACTTTACGCGATGATATTGTACCATTGCATCGAGCCATCATTCTGACAGAATTTAATGCCAAAAATGGAATGAATACCATCGATCCACCACTATTCACCAGATTTGGCTTGGTGTAATTTTTTCTTGTTCCCCAAACTGAAACTGCCGCTCCGTGGAACCCGTTTTCAGTCGATCAAAGAGATAAAACAAAATTCGCTGAAGGAGCTGAAAGCCATCCCTAAAAGTGCTTATGAAAAAAGTTTCGAGGTCTGAAAATATCGTTGACTTAAGTGTTTTACTTCTGGCGGGGATTACTTTGAAGGCGGCAAAATAAATATTGATGAATTATTAATTATTTTGCGTTTTATTTACAAATTCTGAGCACTTATATATATATTGACCTAAGAAAGGACTTTTTAAAATTACATGCTTGGTTTTTATTAACTTTCTCTCCATATAAATGAAACAATTTCAAAATCTATGCAAACTAAAATTTTTTAAAAATTGGTTGGTCTTATGCCACTACGTTCACCGAAGGGTTAAATATGTTTTGAAATTGCTTGCGCTTCTGCAAATGCTTGCGGTAAAAATTGCCGAAAATTGCAATTGAATTGCTGGCAACAGTTTGCTGCGTCACCAAAGCCGCTGCGACCACAAACAAAAATGTCAGAATGAAGCAGCTCTCACACACACCAACGTACGTATGTATGTATGAATGTATGTGTAACTTTGCAAACGCACATGAGTGCGTGAGAATGCGTTATTTCGTTTAATGCAAATGCAATTACTGAAATTCTCATTTTATTTAAACCGCAATTGCGAGGTGGACCGATGCCACAGCAACAAAAACAAACACATGCACACATATATGTGTGTGTATTTAATATACATTCGTGCTGAACAGGAAGAGTTTAAGCGAAAATTTAAATAAGCCATTTGTGCAACACTCGAGGTCACTTCGAAAATTGATTGATTCGAAAATGTGTTAAGGTGTTATAATTAACTCCAATCTCTACGAGCGAGTGATTCCTGAAATCTCACCGCAAGTATGCATGTGCGTATACCGAATTGTGTATGTGTGTGTGTGTGTGCAAGTATGGAAACATTTTGCTGTTCTTAACCGCACACAATTGTTATTGGTTGCATGCCACAAGACACACAGCACTTTGTTGCACGTTGCTGACATTTCTTCTATAGCACTCGCACGCACACAATGACACGAAATTACTTAACTACGTTGGTCACATATTGTGACACAATCGAACACCAACAGCTCATCCTCAACAAATCAAATCTCACATAAGCATGTACGTGTGTTTATATGCTTCTATTGAGAATTGTGTTGATTATTATGTAATTGGCTTTTGGGTGCAACAGAAATAATTTCAGCACTTTGAAGGAGAAAAGAGGGAGCTACGGAGCATAGCAAATATTTCTTTTTTCTGAATAAACTGGTGTTGTACGAAAGTGCGGTTACTTAATTCAACGAGTACTTCCAGTCAACGACTACCATAATTAATATATATTGTGGTTATCATTATTTTTAATAGAGGAGAGCATTGACCTGCAGTATGCTTAAGAAGAAGTGGACAAATTTACTTGTTTTAAGGCGGGCTTTAAGAAAAAAATCGCGACAGTCGTTCTTCCTTTTCGCAGCTTGGCGTCAATTGAAGCTTCCAAGTGTAGCCTGTCCTTCTCCACCTGGTCTTTTCAACGGAGTGGAGGTCTTCCATTCCCGCTGTCTTCATTTCGTTAAACTGTGTCAATCTCCTGGGTTTATGCTTTCACTGATATTCTCTCTGCTCTGGGCTTCAGTCACTAAATCATCTCAGGGGGTTCTATAAGAGAATGCTCCGGTTTACCAAAGGGGGATCTCTCATCTGAGGCTTTTTTAAATTTTTTTATTGGGTTTTTTAAGTGGCGAGTCCCAAACCCAGCGCACAATCCTGGAGAAGGATAGGTTAGGTTAGGTTAAGGGGGTATTCTGGTCTAGAAGCATGAATTTCTGGTAATTTTTAAAGTGTCGTAAAAAAAGGCAATTAATATTTTTACCATCCGTTTTTTTATTAGTTATTTGTTAATTTTTGAAGAGTACAGAAAAAAATGAAAAATGAATGAAAAAAAGTAAAAAATATCAAAAATTATGATCTGACGAAGTGGGGGGTCTCTAAAAATTTCCACTTGACCATACCAATGATTTCAACTCTCCTAGTTATCTGAAACCAAAAAAAAAGATTATTATTCTAGAATAATGTCGCAATGGCCGGAACTGCGGAAAAGTGAGGAAATTTTTTTTTCACAAAATGGCGACTGCCTGAAAAAAAAAGGTTTATGGGATCACTTTTTCTGATTATTTCGAATTTTTTTAAAAAATAATAAAAATAAAAATTTGGACATGGGGCTAGTTCCAACCATAGAGAAGTCCATAAAGAAGACTCTAAAAAAATTTCAAATAAATCGGTCCAGTAGAACCTCAGAAATCGTGGGTACCGTTCCAAAAAAGTCAGTTTTCAGAAAAACGCATTTAAAGTTTAGGAGACAATTATAGTGAACACGGACGCCACGTCACAAAATCGGCTGTATCTCCGAAAATAAGTCGAATTTTGAAAAATCCTTCCAGGGTCATATTTTTGAAAGTCTAAACTTTCAAGATATGCAAAAAAAAGTCGATTTTTTCTAAATCTTAGAAAACAATACCCCCTTAAGTAAATAGGCTGATATTCGTGAGGCCCCGAATAATTCCAATTTAACTACTAGAGATGCTTTTCTGTTGTGATGCCTAGAACTCATAGTTAAGGATCTAGAAAGCACCTAGAGCCCGCCACAAATTTATTGAGCTGGCTAATATCTACTCTGTCCATTTCGCCACGTTCCTAGAAAGTGTGACAATCAAGATGTTTCAACCTTAGTCTGGCGAAAGCAGAACAGTAAAGGGTAAAGTGTCTAAATGTTTCCACCTCATCTTCCTCTAGGCAACTTTGACAAGTTTCGTACTTCAAAATCTTTAGCCTCACCGCGTGAGTGCTAATGAAATAGTGTCCAGTTAAGATACTTATCATTGCGACCATACGAACCTTACTAAAAGCTAGTAATTGTATGCATCTTTTGCGCTCCGCTATGGGCCAAAAGTCAATAAAGCGTAATTTACTCAAGGCTTCTAAGCTAATCTGAATTTAGGCCACGCTAACAAAGTTTTTCCTACGAGTTTTGATTGTTGGTTTAATTTTTTTTGTATTAAAAGCACTTTTTTGCCCACTCTTTCTTTAAAAACATTTAATAGAATTTATTTAACGAACTATCGAATTCCTTTGTAATGATAAAAAATTTAGTAAAAATAGACTTCTAAATAATATGACAACTGATCCACTCACCTCGACTGGTGAAGCACATATCTGCAATGAACCCGTCCACTAATTTATTCAAGAAAACAACCTAACCCAACTTGACTATATCGTACATACATACATGTCTTAAATCAAACTTTATACATCTCTTTAACAAACCTACATTATCATATTTTAACTAAAAACTAAAACTAACCCCCTTGCAAATAAAAGGTGACAGACTTTTTTGTAAATTTTGTAGTGCGTCACTAAGTTTAAAGTACGTGACCGCTATGCTGAACAATATTCCAATCAAGAAGAATGAAAACTCAACCAAGCGACATGAAATTTTAATAACCAAATGTCTGGCTTAAAGTGCACTCCTTTTCTAGTGAAATTTCGAGAGCATTAGTGTTATGCTAATAACAGTAAATACTTGACAGACGAAAGACGCGTGTATTTAAGTGCATTTTGTTGGTTCCATTAAATTACCGCTTGAAATGGCCACAAAAATGCCGTCAATTATTTTGTTTTTGCGGTCACTTTAGTGCACACATGACATCTACGCACTCGAGTAGCTAAAACTTTGCCGCAGCGATGAACGCGTTGCGAAATATTCGACAATCCCGTTGAGTGCTTGTGAAAGTCCCGTAGCAAAACTAAAAGTTAAACTACAATATACTCGTATGGTGACAATTTTTCGGGTTCCTACCTTTCTTCAGACACTTTGCTCGAATCCCGAAACTCAGCGGCACCATCTCAAAGAACTATAGAACAGTTAGGAGAGCACATCCTTAGCGTAGTCATACGTACATATGTATCCCATCCGGCGGGCACGCACGTGGCATTGAGTGCTCGCATTCAGTGAGTTTACACCAAAGTCGCTGGGACATTTTTTCCGCTCTTAATTTTTGGAATTTCGTGCAACGCGTGCGGTTTTCGAATATTGCCTCACCGAGCTTCCGCAGCCCCTAGACTTCGCACGCAAGCTCGGTCGCTTCGCACAACGAACGCCTTTGGCCAGCACTTCAATCGAGTAACCGCTCCCGTTCCGAATGCTTGAATGCACCACAACGATGGCTCAGCAGCATAAATTTTTAATGGTTGTGTGCGTAACGTTCGTTATGCATTGGGACATTTGCCAAAAATACGAGCTCTTTTGCGGCTTTGGCTTGCAGTTATGTAGTGTCTTGCTAGTTGTTGGCTGGCATCGCCGGTCTGAACGGTCTTGGCTCGATTGCTGGCTCACTGGCACACGCAACCGCAAGGAGATTTATGATGTCGACTATTGCCAGGAGCTGAAGTTTATACTCGTAGCACACGAGTACTAATGCGTATGGGGAGGTGCGTAAGTGCTCGAGCTTACTTCTACTTGTGCTTATGTACGTTTATAGCTGCTGCTAGGATCATTTTTTAAACCCGCTGCATTAAAGTGAGGTTATCTGAACTAAATAGGTCCGTTTTGATATAAACAATTACAGTGAAAGAGGAAAACAGGAATACAACTGAAAGTGAGAGTGCATCTATCAGTTAACATAACTTAGACGGAGATGTCAAAATCTGGTTCTAGTACTGCAAGATTTAATTTAATAAGACTTGGTCTTGAAAAGGATATGTCATAAGTTTTGATCATCCTAGTGGAATAACTCTTCAGCGGATGGAGACCGACTTGGAAAGGGCGGCTATAAATGTTCGGAGCTTTCACCCATAAGTGGAACGATTCATCAGCGTTTGTTATCTTATACAACCTGGAAAGGTGGCTTATCCAGAGCTTGTATGGATTCAGCCGCATCAAATGAAAATGTAATATAATTGTATCTCGTTGTCCTCTTGCGTTCTAGCGGCTGTCCGACATATGGACAAACCTCCAAAACACGTTTACTCCTAACGAGCAATGCGGCAGTCAAGAATTTTTGTGCGATGTTGCTTGTCAAATGGAATCTTAGATTGTAAAAATATATGCTTTTAGAACTTCATCTCATTTCATACATGAATTAAGGTTTGCAAAACCCTGTTGGTTACCCGAAAATTGTCAAAGATTGTTAATGCCATTTTTTTTATCACGGAATACTCATTGTCCACCTTTGGCAAATTTTTAAAACATTTCAACAGTCATACTTTCACCGAACCTGGCGTAATAACCGAAATTTATTTTAGCGCTTTATTGATTTCTAAGGGTCTTTAAAGGGTACACCTAGTGTGAAATTTTGAATAATCCGATTTTTAATCAAATTGGAAAACCTGAACAACTGGTAAATTCTTATCGACCAATTAGTCAACTGGAAATTATCTCAAAAGTATTTGAAAGATTATATTCATGGCAAATCAGCAGTTTGGCTTCAATGTAATTTCACGCTTTATATAACTGATGCTATGGAAATAGTAAATACCGATCTCTGATATCCGCCAAGCATTTGACAAGTCTGACGTCTGAACCTATTATTCAAATTAAAAGAAAACTATCAATGCCTTATTATTTGCTGCTAAGTCTTACTTACTAAATAGGACGTTCTACGTTAGATGTCGTGACGTTGTGTCGAATTTGAGATCTATTCTTGGTGGCGCGCCTCAAGGTAGTATGCAACTACTCGTCTCTGTGCTCTACATTCTTTATACAGCAGACCTTCCAGTGGTCAACTCTGACTCCGCAATGACTGCAACCTATACTGATGATACTGTACTGCCAGCCTCAAGTGGTAACCGTACTACTGCTTCCAGAAAACTGTAGATGCAACTTAATGATCCAGAACCATGGCTCTCCAAATGGAACATTGGCAACAACACTGAAAAGTCTTTCAATCACAAAAATTGCCCTCAAGTGGTTTTATATTGTCAGTTGTTACCAACAAACATACATATGTGCAAAATATTTGGGTATTACAATTAATAAGAAGCGCTTTTGGAAAGATCAATATCAAAAAATAAAAAGGAACTCAGATTAAAGTTGGCGCAGCTAAACTGGGAATCGTTATGAAATTCGCCTATTCTGTATATACATATGTACTTCTACAAGTACATACATACATATGTTTGACAGGCCAAAAACGACCAAGCTTTATATTAAATTTCAGCTTTTTTTCATTCACGCGGAAGGCCCGAAACACTGCGGCTGGAGGATCTTTTTCAGCACCCTCGGAGATCTCATATAACTCAAAAAATATCAAATTTTTATTTTCAAAAATGTCACTGGGTGTTCTCGAACCATGTATAAATATTCCCTGAAATTTTCAAAACAATCGATATAGTAGTTTATTTTAGTTTCGAAAAATCTTAAAATAAATATTTAGGAGTTTCAGGCTCCCAACGGATCGCCGTTCTCTGATGCTCTTGTGAGATCCGTATTGGTTTTTAGGATCGACATTCTAACCTAATTTAACCTAATATAATTGGTGTTGGGGGAATAAACTAGGACCCATAACTTTGTCGCTTAACAGTAACTCGCTCGCTAAAAAAAGAGGTAGAAATTCATTAAGTTGCAAATTAAGAAACAGCTATGTTAACTTTTAAGTTGCCTTGAAAGCTCACAGTAAAGAAGTCTTCAGCATAGCGTAGCGATCTTTCGATGCTATCTCCGATCTAAAACGACAAATAAATGTAATTTTTACGCAAAAAGTCATAATTCACCGAGGCTGTCACCGACATTTGTAAGTTAATGTGCATGTGTGTTCGTGTATGGGAATGTTGAGTGAAATTTACCTCGAAAAGCATAAATTGCACGGCAGCAACTACAAATGTGACAATAACAATTTGTTTGCTTAATTTTTCAGCATTTTTTTACTTTTAGGCTTGTGGCCGAAAATGATCGTACCTTCGCGCAGCATGTACTTTACAGTATTTGTATTGTGTTCACACTAAATTTCCCACCGTTTATAAATGAACACACGTTCCAGCCCCTTGCCCTGTACTTGCTGTGGGCATTAAGGCGGCGCGGCGGCCGCCAGGTGCGAACTCTGTCAAATATTGTCTCGCGCGGCTGCGCTCTTTTGGCGGCGTTTTGCCATTTTTTTAATTTGCAAATTCGTCATGTTGCCACATTGACAATACCACATGAGACACACACATATTATGCCAGAAGAGTTGGTTTCGGTGGTTTGATGTGTCGTCGTTGGTGCAACTGATAAAATTGCTGCGAATATGCAGATGTAAGCACACACACACTCACACGTATGTGGACAATAGCGCCGCGACAGAGACAATGAAAAATGTTAATGACTTTAAATGTGAATTTGAATGCGGCTGAAGGCATTAAAATGCGAAAGCAAAAAGCCGCCAGCGTTGAAAACCCTACAATTTAACTTGTCGCTGATTAAAATCGCCCTAAACTTTTGGTGAATGAATTACCGCAATGCAATTACAAAATTGCGGCGCATGCGTATGTGACCCACAAGTGCACAGTGTGTGTGCGTGTGTGTGAGTGTGGTTAATGTGGCAAAAACGTTTACATAAACACATATTTGTAATTAGCAGGCGAAAACACGTAAGCCTTGCTTTGCGGTTCCATTTAACGGTCCGCTGAAAGCATTTACTATGCGCTTATTTACACTCACACACATAAACAGATATATACATAGATAAATATAAAAAAAAAATTAAAAAGCTAACTATTTGCTACAATTTTCTTGAATTTAAGATGGAAATTTACAAACGCATTTCTTTCGAGGTAAAAATAAAATCGGCATGTTCAAATCAGCTTTTTTCACCACGCCCATAAAAGCGCTACAATTTTTTTTAAATAAAACAAAAACGGTTTGGGATATCAATGAAATTATTTATTCCTGTGCAACTACATTCGATGTCATTATATATTAAACTAGATTTCTTTTGGCGGCCATCACGAGCACGCTTGCAAAAGTGCAGACTTCTTCTTAGGAGGATGGAGTCATATGTAGAAGTTCACGCAAGTGAGGAAAATTCTCTGATCGGAAACGATTCTTTTACACATGCCTCAAGCAGCTCACAACTTCCGGTCTTTGACCAAGTATCCTCTGGGAAGCCTAAGAACATCCGTTTGAAGGCGAGCTAAAGTGAGAAGGCGAAACATCCCCTCCGCAGGGTTGTGCGCTGGGTTTGGGAACTGTCACGTAAAAAAACACCCTAATGAAATCCAATCCGCCTTGGATGAGAGACCCCCCTTTTGATGACGACCATGGCAAAAGTGCAGACACTGAACCCAATTTTCTACGGTTTTCAAGCATAAATTGGCCGATACTGCTGCAATTTCACTTTCGATATTCGTACGAAGTTCATCAATCGTCGCTGGCTTGCTGGCATAGACCATAGACTTGACATCGCCCCACACGAAATAGTGTAACGGCGTCAAGCCGCATGACCGAGGCGGTCAATTGTCTGGGCCATTTCGTGGGACAACACGTTCACCAAACTTGGGCTTTAAAAAACCGATTGTGGCATTCGCATATTTTCCAAGTCCATATCATCACATTCGGGCCATTCACAGTAACATGCCGATCTTGATCATTATGGAAGAGCACACCCAACCGAAATTTTTTCGGGTTGCAGTGTTGACTCATGGATTACGAGTGGATTGCCGCCTGACCCATAACGCATATTTTGCTTATTGACAAAGCCATTCAGCTAAAAATGAGCCTTAACGCTGAAGATGATTTTTCGATGAAAATCCAGATCATTTATGAACATACGACGGTCATCTAGTGGTCAAGCGGCTTCAGTTCCTGCGTTAGTTTGGTCTTGTAGGAATGTAGGCTGAGGTTTTTTCGCAAAATTCGCCACAACGGCGTTACAGAGATGTCCAAGGCTTGAGAACGACGTGTAAGAGGCTAATTTGGGTCAATATTCTCGACACTGCAGACAGTTCTTTGACAGACTGGCACGGAAAAATGTTGTACTGTGCCTGTGGATTCAAATTTTTCCACTAGACGCTCAATTGTTGATCTGACAGAACGATTATGACGACCATAAATAGGACGTAGCGCTCTTAAAGTTGAGACCACTGACTCCGAATGTCGTTAGTAAATTTAATAATTTCGACTCGATGTTAGATCGTATATCTTTCCGTGATGAAATAGCTGGCAAACCTGACTGAAGAGAAATGTCAAAAGAGCGAGGAAAAATATGACGTTGTTTTTTGTCCCTATCGGTCTACTTTTGTAGCGTCCCTATTGTAAATCCCGTTACTATATGTTATGTTATACGAAAATTGCTATAAAAGAAACTCACAGATAAGAGAATACTCATTACAAACTCAACTATCCCTTCTTGAAGGCTTTCGGGTATATGAGGGATAATGGAACATATAAAGCGATTTCATAAATTTTAGGCATCAAATCACATAATGTGTAAAACAACATGTTCACTTAATGATAATAAAATTAAACGCAATTTTTGGCACGAAGTTAACCAGACATCAATATACTAGTTTCATTAGGATAAGATAAAGATATGGTCCAGCTTCACCTGTTCCCTGCATTAACAGAACAAGCTTGAGGTAATTTTTCCACTCAATGTTATTAAAGTAACTCACACATTGATTGGTATAGAGGTGGTATCAAAAAATAACGGCAATTTTCGTTTCTTAATCATTTGTAATGTACAAAGTAGTGCTCATCCGATACTATACACTTATGCCAGCGCTTTTCCAATCGTCGAAACACTTCTCTAACTCGATTTTTGGGAAAGCCTTTCGTTTTTTCATCGATCTTCATCTATTTTGTTAAACGAAGTACTCTTATGTAGTCTATCTTACATTTGAAGAAGAAACAAGTAAGGAAGAGCTAAGTTCGGGTGTCACCGAACATTTTATACTCTCGCATGATAAAGTGATAATCGAGATTTCATTATACGTCATTTACATATTTTTCAAATACCGTATTTTTGTAAAGTTTTATTCCGCTATCATCATTGGTTCATAATGTATATGTATATATTATACAGAGAAGGCATCAGATGGAATTCAAAATAGCGTTATATTGGAAGAAGGCGTGGTTGTGAACCGATTTCACCCATATTTCGTACATGTCATCAGGGTGTTAAGAAAATATTATGTACCGAATTTCATTGAAATCGGTTGAGTAGTTCCTGAGATATGGTTTTTGGTCCATAAGTGGGCGAAGCCACGCCCATTTTCAATTTTTAAAAAAAGCCTGGGTGCAGCTTCCTTCTGCAATTTCTTCCGTAGAATTTAGTGTTTCTGACGTTTTTTGTTAATCGGTTAACGCACTTTTAGTGATTTTCAACATAACCTTTGTATGGAAGGTGGGCGTGGCTATTATCCGATTTCTTCCATTTTTGAACTGTATATGGAAATGCCTGACAAAAACGACTCCATAGAGTTTGGTTGACATAGCTATAGTAGTTTCCGAGATATGTACAAAAAACTTAGTAGGGGGCGGGGCCACGCCCACTTTTCCAAAAAAATTGCGTCCAAATATGCCCCTCCCTAATGCGATCCTTTGTGCCAAATTTCACTATAATATCTTTATTTATGGCTTAGTTATGAAACTTTATAGGTTTTCAGTTTCCGCCATTTTGTGGGCGTGGCAGTGGGCCGATTTTGCCCATCTTCGAACTTAACCTTCTTATGGAGCCAAGGAATACGTGTACCAAGTTTCATCATGATATCTCAATTTTTACTCAAGTTACAGCTTGCACGGACGGACGGACGGACAAACGGACAGACGGACGGACAGACGGACGGACGGACAGACAGACATCCGGATTTCGACTCTACTCGTCACCCTGATCACTTTGGTATA
Source organism: Bactrocera neohumeralis (assembly GCF_024586455.1). Lineage (NCBI taxonomy): Eukaryota > Metazoa > Arthropoda > Insecta > Diptera > Tephritidae > Bactrocera > Bactrocera neohumeralis. The sequence continues at coordinate 6,423,951 of NC_065923.1, forward strand.
TATAACCCTATATCTGACTCTTTTAGTTTTAGGACTTACAAACAACCGTTATGTGAACAAAACTATAATACTCTCCTTAGCAACATTGTTGCGAGAGTATAAAAAGTCACACAAGGTCTGACGAATATGGAGGCATCGTTACAGTATTGTTATTGGCAAAAATTCGCGAAAAGCTACGAAGTGTGAATTGTAACAAATTGAAAATCATCAAGATCATAAAAAAACAGCTGAAAATTTTGTCGCATTTCGTCAAAAACTACGATATCGAAAATTGTTCTTATTTCACTAAATTATTTCCTTTTAAAACAGATAGGCCAAGCTCCAACGAAGAATAAAGAAAAGCTGATAGATGTCTTACATTAGAACTCCGAAGCCGAAAGTATCTTGTTAGGTATTTTAATGAAATTAAGTGGTTATCTCTTTCTCTAATAAAGTGGTCTGTTTATAAAAAGAAAAAAAAATAGCTTTAGTAGGTCCCTAAGCTCCTAAATAATAAAAAAATATGCCGTTTTACCCTGTTTGACTTCTGTGATATATCTCGAAGAGTGTATATGATGTCTTGATGAAAATAAGTGAACGATATGTCTACGATATTCTATAGTTTAGTATTGAAGTGGTGTCATATGGGAAGTGGGCATGGTTGTAGTCTAGTTTCGTGGTGTTAGAAACAACCTTTTGGTGGACAACACTTTGTGCAATGTGTTACGAGGGTATAAAAATGTATTTCCCGTAAAAATAATGCAAATTAGCTAATTGAATTTTTGTTGGCATTGGAATCTTAAACTAACTTACGTAAATAAAGATTAAAAATATGTTACTTCTCATAAAATATCTTAAGCATAGTCCACTGGCGATTTGCTGAACTGAAATATTACACATCTTTAACCTGCTTATGTGGTCATTTTAGAAACAGGAATGGATTCTCTTTTTGATGATTTCCTCGCAAGCTTTTGTATAGGTTGTCTTCCTGACCACAGCGTTTTCTGCAAAAAGAGAATAGGAAACTGCTTGTCCGCCAAACAGGTGCCATTCATCCAGACTGCACGTGAATGGATGCAAAAGCTGGAGGTGGGACAAGATTGCCGTTAAGTTGGGTGCAGTAGACGTCAGTGCAATGAAAAGTTCGAACACTTGCGATTGCAAGGAACTGAAAGGAATTCAAAAGGATAACTGGAGAGCTACGCCGCACAATTCGATGATGGTGCAAAAACCCAAAAGGCTTCGCTGGTTTGCTGGTCAAAAGCTGGTTGCGAGGTGAAAGCTGCGGCCAACCATTGAAATGAATTGAATTAAATCCAAAGAAGAATTGCGCTGTCAGTGGCTACGGCACACAGTTCGACCAATCTTGGACAGTTTGCGGAACCAGGTGGATACCGAGGCACATGTATGTGCGCTGGAGCGCCAGGTGAGCTTCGTGTGTGTGCGCGCGTGCTTCTTGGCCACTTCATTTGGCACTTTGTTTGTTTGTCTGGCGTAGAAGCTTTACTTGGTCAGCAATAAATTTCTCTGCGCCACTCTATCTCAGCCAACTTTAAGTTGCTATTTTCATTTTATGAGCCATGAATAACCGCACAATTTCGATGTAAACAAATTTATTTATCGTGTACTCACATTCGCAATTTGGCAATCGGCAGCCTCAAGGACCAGCGAACACTTGAAGAGGGCTGCGCTTGAGGCTGGGGCTGGAGGGTGGAGGGCAAACTGTGGAAATTGTTGGAAAACAATTCAGAAATAATTTATGTGCACAAAGTGTGGAAGTAGCAAGAGAAATGTGTAGCAGCAAATGCACAGGTAAGATAAAGCGTGGCGCCAGTGTAAATCAGCAGAGAAAGCGAGAAAGTGTGTGTGTGTGGATATCTCTATTTGTTGAAGGACATTTTGATAAATTTCGAGGGCGTCGAAGGTAAACAGAAAACCGCAAAACTATCTACTAGCATTGCAAAGTTTCTTTAGATTCCCAGCGCCGGCAAAGGGTGGCGCACAATGTCGCAGCGGGCGCCGGGCCGTGGCAAGTGCGCAAGGACAGACACAGCAAACGGCAGCGGGTATTGTTGTGCTAATTGCGCTAGACGTCAGCAATTCTTTTGTAAATTTCAGAAAATTTTACACAAAACGAACAATAGCCAGTCCACAACGGTAAACAATGTGACAGTAAATGACGGAGACGTGCGAGCACCTGTGCTGTGTGAGCTGTGTGTTAGTGTAGTTGTATGTGTGTGCGACTGTGAAATTATTCTACCTTGCGGCGAAAGTAATGTTTACATAACACTGATATGAATTTAATTTTCACAACATAATCAACGATGTTTTGGCAAAATATGTGTCGCCATTGAACAAATTAAGTAAATATTTATAATTTGAATTTAGTGAAAATGTTATCTTTACTATCTTGCTTAGTTGTTTTAGGTTTCAACATTAAATAACACTTGATTTAATGTTGAAACGCTGTTAAATTATTGAAAAGTTATTTAAGTCCAAAGTCATTTGACGCCACGTAGTTCTTTTTAACGGATATTAAGTCTAAATTTGCATTTGCTTTCCGCCATCAATTATTAATGATGTGCTTTAAGATGTAAATATTCCTACTTTTTTAAAGAAAAACACAGAAACTTTAAATGTTTATTATAATTCAGTTATTTTTTGAAGATTATCTCTTTCAAATGTTGACTGCGGCTATGTCTTAGATATTCCATCCGTTGAGGCTAATTTTCGATGATTCGTTCAATCATTTCGACTGACGTATTGCTCCGAGGCACACGAAGCGGAACTATCCGCATAGACTTTGTATTTTACTTATCCCCATAGGAAAAAGTCTAACGGTGTGATATCACACGGTCTTGGTGACCAATCGATCGGCCCGAAACGTGAAATTATCTGCTCACCGCAGTGGTTTCTCAATAAATGCTTTAATTGATGCGATGTGTGGGAAGTGGGTTGTGGAAACCAAATGTCGCCGAGATCATGAACTCAATTTCAAGCATCAAATAGTCGGTTATCAGCTCATTGCCAGTCAAATTCTCAGCGGCATCATTTTTAAAGAAATATGGATCGATGATTCCACCACAAAACATACCAAACCGTTGTTTTTTCTCATTGAAATGTCAGCTCTTGAATCTCTTCAGGTTCCTCCTCGTTACAAATTCGGCAATTTTGCTTGTTTACATACAGGGTTTGTCCAGAAAGTAATAGGACTAAGTCGATTTGAAAAAATTTAATGAACCAATCGTTACAATTCTTTAAAAACTTTAAAAGTATGCTCCTTCTGCGTAGATGCAGCACTGCCAGTGCGATTTCCAAGCAATGAAGGCGTCATGGAAGGTATTTGCTTGCTTGGCTTTCATCGGCCTTTTCAGGCAAGGAAACAAACTAAGTCCGGGGAGGGGGGCACATCTGGGCTGTAGGGCTGCTGCTTTGACGATGCCGGCCTTGGTTAGGTAGCTGTTCACAAGAAAGGCGGTGCGTTGTCGTGGTGCAACTTTCCATCGGCTGTGATGTCTTATCGGACCTAAATGATCCTTCGTTTGAGTTTCTTGAGGACTTCCACGTAAAACTTGAAGTTGATGGTTTGTCCAGGAGGGACAAGTTCATGGTGGACGATGCCTTTGATGTCAAAAAAGACAATGAGCATCGTTTTCACTTTGGATTTGCTCATTCCCCCGTTCTGCCTCAGCGACCTCTTCCCCACCCTTAAAAAAGGCCTGATGTCACCGAAACCACTTCTTTCACATAGAATTCAATCGCGTACCTTTGCTCAACGAACGCTGCATTTTCGATTTGCGCCACTCACAGAAGCACATCCCGTGAAAATGTTTATCCTGACTTGTCCAGGTACTCGGAGACAACTGACCAGCCGCTCGTTCGTTAGCTATGAACGCTCTCTACCGAATCCAGTGTTTGCGCAACTGCTCCGAAGTACAGTCGCGGCGGAAGAAAAACAGTCCCATTAGTTTCCGGACAAACCCTGTACACATTGAGCCAAATATGGACCTCATCGCTGAACCAAATTCGGCTCGAAAACGTCTTGGAACTTTTCAACAGCCCATAGAGCAAAGCGATGTCACTTGGGAAGGTCGAGCGCCTTCAGTTCTTGCACAAGCTGTATTTTGTGCGTTTTTAATTTAAAATCTCGACGTAAATGCGCCAATTACTGCACCTATTATCCTCAAGCAAATGAGTGGCTTTGGAAGTTGAATGTTAAACTCCAAAATGGTCAGCAACTTAAACCTTGTAAGATTTCAGAACAGTTCTATATCACGGTGTCTAAACTCATTAGGCAATTGACTAATACAAAGTGCGTTCAATATGCCATCGCCATGAGACTGTTGGATACAAAGGCTATTAAAAAACAATTACCATTATAACGTTTGGCACTTTGACAGTCTATATTTCAACTTTACATTTCAATAGCTAATATTTCACGCATAACGCATAGCATCAGGTGGCGCTAGAGATAATGACGTGTCGCTTGCACGCGTCGGCTAATGTGAGAAGAGCACGCACAAAGGCAACAAGTCTTGTAGATCGTGAAGGACAAATGGTGTTAACGACGAAAATTGAAGAGTTAACCTTGTCAACAGCGCTGACCATACCCAAACCGCTTGAAGTGAGCGCACTTTTGTCGGCGCTCTGCCGGTCAGACCTTGAAAAATGCTTATGAAGTCACTAAATATTGACCAGTTAGAGACTTTGAAAGTCTTCACATTTACGCTAATTGCATTTTGTATTGTTTTCGTACGTTAGGTCATTACGTTCATACTACAGATTTGTAGCGCCTCTACTTCGTACGGTTTAATGCAACTACGCTTGAATTCGTCGCCAAACAGTAGGAAAATGTCACAACATTTTATTTACCGTTTAGTGAGATTGCCGGAAAAAATATTGACCCGCTAAGTGTCCGCTTGTGTAATTTCGAAGGCACCTGTGTCCATAATGCCTACTGGACCACCCAAATTTGGCCTGTTTGTGCTCTTTGCCGAGGAGAGACACTCAGCAGCAGCGGGGCATCGGGGGCATAAACACCACAGACGCCGCAACCAATGAATTAAACAGCAGCTCCAGCTTCAGAAGGAGCTGCAACAACCGCAAGGAGCAAATCGTGCGCATAATTTGCAATTTGCAAAAACAGCAAACACACGAAAAAATTAGCCCACAGACGGACAGCTGCCTCATCAGGTTACCAAATAAAAAGAGCAACAACAACGGCAAACACAATACGCTAAGTTGGTCCGAAAGCCGAAAGGAGCAGACAGAATTCAGCAAGATCAGAAAAATCGCCACTGACAGCCGCCTGCAAAAGAGCGAAAAAAAAAACAAATAAAACTGCAACACCAACAACACAGGGACTATACGGGTCGACGGTCTGCCAGCCGGCTCGCCAACACGCTCAATCAGCCGCTCGGCTCATATTTTGGCAGTTGCTTTTAGTCATCACCATTATAATAAGGAATTATGCAAAGGTCAGTTACCGAGAAAGTGTATGCAGTCGGCAGTGTTGCGATCGATTTACCAACGAGCACGAATAAAACAAGAAAAAATTATGGGGCGGCATATGTAGTCTGAGCATAATGCCCCTTAACGAGTGCATAAATTTTGTGAGGTAATGTGTGTGTGCTTGTATTAATTTTTTGCACCTCCATTCGTTTGATCACGAAATATGATCACTTAAGCGCGTGGCCATCGGTACAAAAGGGCTCTGCTGACTGCTGACTGCTGCTGCCCTCTGCATTTTGCATTTTGGCGGCTGTCCGGCTGTCACTTTTGATATTGTCCCTTTTGCCTGTACGAGCTCGTGGTGTTTTTTCTTCGACATTCGACGCTCAGGCAGCGCATCTTACACATGTAGTACCAGGTGTGATAATATGTCGAAAGTGATCAGAGTGGGCATATCAGTTTACCAATTACGCTGTGCTCTGCTTGCAGCGACTCTGTCTTTGGGTGGCAGAACAGAGTGTGCCAGGGCGCTTGGCTAATTGGAGGCTGAAAAACTTTGCACAAAAATACCACCTAAGTTGATCGCTGTGAGGATCGCCCATAACGAACTCACTTACATATGTCATGTAAGAGCTTATTTGAGGCCTTTTGGGCAAAAGCAAAGCAATGCCTTGAACAAAGCGCTCTTTAATTGGACCAATGAGCATTAACTGCATAAGTTCTGATTATGCTCTGAGTAATAAGATCGCTTCATTACATAAACTTGTTCTGTCAGTCACATCGGGACGATATTATTGAGTTTATAACGTTTATTTAAGAAAACCCAACTCGATAATGTTATTCAAAGTGTTTCCCATCTCAAGCTTGATCTCAATACCCGCACCGTTAGTTCTGCTTTCTCCAGAATGGATAAACAAACTATCGTCGCACTCGCGACTTGGCTCCCTCGTCACTGTTGACTTCGCAAGTGTAGATAAATTTGTCTATCTTGGAACCAGTATTAACACCAACAACAACTTTTGCCAAAAAGTGCTACTTCGGGCTGAGTAGGCAATTGAGAATTAAAGTCCTCTCTCCACGAATGAAGTCCAAACTCTATAAGTCCTACTATATGGTGCAGAGGCATGGATGAAGACAACAACTGAGGAGTCGACGTTACGAGTTTTCGAGAGAAAGGTTGTGCGAAAGATTTATGGTCCTTTGCGCGTTGGCCACGGCTAATATCGCATTCGTTGGAACGCTGTATGAGATATACGAAGAGATATACGAAGACATTGAAATAGTTCAGTGAATTAAGAGACAGCGGCTACGCTGATTAGGTCATGTCCGAATGGACGAAAACACTCCAGCTCTGAAGACCTTCACTACGTTAGAAGAACCAGGTGGAGGAGGACCTGGCTTCACTTGGAATCTCCAATTGGCAACACCTTGCGAAAAGAAGAAACGAGGGTAAGAGGTTTCTACGACAGTAAAGAAGAGAAGATGGAGAGATCAGGTGGAGAAGGATCACTTGGCATCTCGTATTGTCTACGCCAGTAAAGAGAAGTTCATCTGAAGCTACAACACTTTTCCATCTTTCTGGCCATTTGTGGATTCCATCACAAGAGAATCAAGTTAATTTTTGATACCCTGTACTGATGAGATAAGCTGAGCTTGAGGAAATTCTTTTGGTTAGTTCTGCGTTATGCCACAAAGTCATTGAGTCAATTGAGTATTTTATATGTTTGCCCTCCCAAGACGCTCTGGACTTCTATGTTAGCAATACGGTGAAAGTAGTTCCATGAGTTCATAAGATCTTCAAGCACGAAAGCTCATAATTATTATGAAAAGTGTAGGAAAGTGTTCTAATTCTTAAGCTAAAAAGTTGATATGGATTTTTTCAGCAGGTGTTTGAACAAACATTGCTAAGCTCCAAGTCCGTTTTTAAAAACGCAAATTTCACGAAATTATTAATATATTAAACTTACGGCGCTTCGTAAAAGTGAAGCATATGACCAAACGATGTTTGATCGCACTTCTTTTGAGTCGTCCTTTGCATCCATTCACCTACACCCAACTGTCTATGTAAATGCATGGGAACCAATCTTCGAAAATGAACAATTTTTAATTATTGAGAAAAAAGTGAACGCTGACAGAGATTTGCGGGCGTCTGAAAAACTAATCAGAGAAAAGACTGAAGAATTTTAAAGAGAATCCTTCTCAAACCAGCTCATCTACGTTTGCATACATTTATAAAGGCTCTACTCTACTGAAGAACGATGGGAAAGGTGATACACGCACTAAGAACTGCATTTGAGTTGGGGATAATGAAATTGAAATTCCATTGCGAATATGGGGGCGTTGCCGAAACGAAAAAATGCAATAAATATGCATATGAGAATAAGTCAGAAATGCATAGACAGCATGAGGAGCACATTCACATACTTACATATTCACTTTAGTATGTGCTAGTGTGTGTGTGCGAGCCAATAAATATATTAAGGCATATGCCTGCCACCAGAGCACGATTTGAATATTGCGTTATTCCCACAATGTGTGTGGGTATGCGTGTGTATGTGTGTGTGTGCGCATCTTTTGCCTTGAAAGCCGTTGATTTGGCATTTAGAACCTATTTGCATTCGTTCATTGAACTGAAATTCAAATTTGTAGCATTTCATTTCATGCTTTTACCTTTCTGTTATATCATGAAATCTACGAGAATATTATGTATCTCTGCATATACGCAAATATATACATACAAATAAAAGAGTGTTCTCATAATTTATTAAATCTATACTTTAGTATTACTAGCAGGATAATCAACGGTTTCGTGTGAGTCTTTCCTACTCGTACTCCATTTGAGACCACCGTACCAGTTTGATCTGTTGATGCCTTCATGGTGGGCTGACTAACTTAGTTGGCTTATTATTAGAGCCCGACCAGAATTAATCGAAACAGTCGAAATTTCTTTCCAAATAATTTCCAGCTTTGTGTATTGTTAAACACTCCAAATTCTCTCAAACTTTCTGGAGTCTTTCTTTCTTTAACCTTCCAAATAGGCTTTTTCTGAATCAATGCTCTACTTGAAAACCTTATCGCAATTTTTAATTGAACCAACCTATTTCACTTTTTTAATGGGTTGGAAAAAGTACATCGTTAAAATTTAGATAAAGAATATTTATTAAAAAAAAATCCTCTTAGTAATAATTGATACACAGAGATTTCTTTTATTTTGTCGTTGTCATGTAGAAATTTGTCTAAAAATACCTGACAATATTTCTGAAGTAATATCATTTCTATTTTGGGAAAATAAATCTTTTAATTAACCGCAGATTTAATGCTGCATTACTTATATTTTGTGGCAACCTTTTCATTAATTTCGTCCCACTGTGGCTGGCGCTAGCATTTCATTGTGAAAGCGCACACGTAGCGCCATAAAAGTTGTAAAATGAATATTCAAAATTGTCTGACGTATTATTTGGTCTTCTTTTCAGTAACTCGGTTAATCCACCAGTCAACAAGAGACAAATTGAGACGCGGTGTATGAATGTACTTCCCGGAGTAGATGGCGTCACGTATGCAGCTTTTGCTGGCAATATTTTTGTGCAAAGAGATGTGTAGGGATGTGAGCAGCAGAGTGACTGTCATCCCTGCTGGAAGTTAAGTTCTTTAAAAAACAATGAAGTTGTCTCCACCTATATATCGAATGCCAGAACTACCAGGAGACGTTATTCACACCATACACCGGGTTTGCCAATAGGTAGGATATGATTTCTAAGTGTCGTTTCGGTCACTCTTAACAATGTTTGTTTAGAATTTCATTATGGAAATATACGCGCAAAAACAACTTTTACAAATGAATTTTGTTATCAAAATAATCGTTCTCCAATTGCAACTTTTCGTGCGCTTATGCCTCTTTATGGTCGTAATAATTGTTGATCTGTACCTATTCGTTGAATTGTTGAAAATTTCGAGCGTACAATTTCTTTACATACCGTTCAAGTGCCATTAAGACAAGGAATCACTAGAAGTTATGAAAATATTGTTGCCGTTCAGGCAAATGTTGCTGAAAACCCAATTTGTCGATCCAAGACGTGCTCTAGAACTGGGACTTCTCAAACCATAATCTGGCTGTTTTTGAAAAAGGATTAGGGCTTGCATCCATAAAAAACTTGTTCTCACTCAAGAACTGAAGCCATTGGACTACCGTAAACGTTGTGAATTTGCTGATTTTGGAGTAACTTGAAAACGATAATGATTTTTTTATTAAAATCTTCTCCGATGAGACTCACCTTCATCTGAGTGGTGCGGTAAACAAACAAAACTGTCGATTCTGGTGCGAGGAAAATCCACAAATTAATCATGAAAAACCAATACATTCACCTAAATTTTATCTGGCGGAATCATCGGGCCGTACTTCTTTCGAAATAAAGCTGGTAACACCGTTACTGTCTATGGAGAGCGGTATACATCGATGATAACCCCACTTGGAAGAAGTTGATCTTGACAACGTCTGGTTATAACAGGATGGGGCTACATGGCACACAGCACGTGCAACAACCAAATTAATGTGGGACAAGTTTGGAGATTTGATTATTTTCAGGAATTGTGTCATTGAATGGCCTCCAAGAAGTTGGAATTTAACACTCTTATACTACTTCTTATGGGATTATTTGAAGTCATTGGTCACAAACCAGATTTTCTGACAACTTACGACTTGATTTAGTGCAAAAGTACTCGAAAATTGGGTTCATCGAATTCGTTCCTGCAAAAGAAAGTCGTGGACACCATTAAATAAAAAAAACCTTTGAATGTCCTTACAAAAATAGCTTGTTTTTTTTAAAGAATTCATATCACTCTATTGGAAAACCCTGTACCAATTTATTTAAAATTCACAGTCTAATTCCTTGCCTACAGCAAAGCTTTCCGGACTACAAGCTCCCTATCTATTCAGAGTACACCTTCCAGGGTGCTTTCGAGTTCTGACATCTCTATCCTAACGCAATGGGTTCTATATTTATCTTTACTTCGGTGATAGCAAATAATTTCCCACATACAAAGGAGGCTTGTTTGTTATATTGCAAGTGTGTGTGTTTGTGTGAGTGTGCGGAGACGTGACAATGCATAAATGTGCAAATTGTGATGAGTTTTTGCTAAATGATTGATTGCCCACTTCAAGAGTGAAGGATGATGTAACAACAACAACTATCATTCAAATCGATTACCATAAAAGACTTGGAATTAAATGTTCCTTTGTTTCACTGAATTTATTACAATTTTACTGTTATTGAGCACTTATTATTGTAATATTCATACCAGCATTAAAACAAGTTAGTCCATAAATACGTGGGTTGTCTTTTATATTTCACGATTTGGCAACCCCAGCGTTGCAAACTGGCAACTCACAAGTTTGTCGTAATTTTTGACAATTTTTATGTTATACATATAGTATATTGTATGTATATACTCAGAACATTTTGACATACGACCGCTATTTGTGCTGTTTACAGTCACTTAAAATATTCATTTCGGCAAAAAATTTAATAAAATTTCCACGCAACTATTTTTTACTACTTTTGACATGGATTTGCTCAGAAACAGTGCATTGAATCGACATTATGGATCACTAGCAAACGAATTTCGTGAAGGTCGTCCAAATCGGTTATTGTTCCGGAAACTTTTGATTCTGTGTGAAAACTGATAATGCAAGATCGTCATGTGACCTATCGTAAAAAACCTTTAGGCATTAGTGGGACCAGCATACATTTAATAATTGTACGAATATTTTACTGTAAAAAATATTTGTTCTTGTTCCCTCAAAAAAAGGTTCGTGTCGCTTGATCGAGAGAAATGTTAACCAAATACGATGACTACTTCAAAACACGTTTATGACATCAAGACAGATGCTGAATTGTAAATTTACGCATAAGAGCCCGAAAGTAAACAGTAGTCTACCGTATGGGTGTTTCCAGTTGAGCTGAGTCATACAAAGCAAGCAAATGGTTGTCAGTTTTGTTGAAAATTCTGGATATTTCACAACCAGACCACTATAAAAACGCAGAACAGTAAATTCTGAGTGGTACACAATCATTTTTTGGCCCTCTGTCTTTCAAGAATTCAGGAAACAGGCGAAGACGGAACTCTCTTCATCACGACAATGCGAGCTCTCACACGTCGACTGAAACAATTGCATTTTTGGGCACTTAAAGCATCGATTTTACGAGTGATCGACCATAAAGTCCTGACTTACCACCGAATGACTTCTTTTTATTCCCGCACGTAAAGATGTAAACTAAAAAGTGAATGTTTTTTGACACCTGAAGAGGCGGTCTAATCACGAACTATAAACAACATCTTCGTACTTATTTTTTTTTTATTTTTTTGTGAAATACATATCTATATGTTTTCTGGACGAAATCATAAGTAAATATTCTGAGAACTAGTGACATGCCAACTCTGAAGTTCTTTTCTAAAAAGTTTAATATTTGAATGTATGATTCATAATCCAAATGGTGTCATAGTTTTTTTGTGGGCGCTGTAATTTCACAAGCCTCCACTACTATTCTCCATTACACAACGTATGTGTGTGTGTCGTCCGCATAAGTGGCGTAAATGTCGTAATCACGCTTAGTTTTATTATCAATGCTGACCATACGGACCACTGATTGTAGCTTTACAACAAAGAGCACACATGTATGCCACAGATGTAAGGTCGCCGCTTACGTACCATGCCGTACCGGGCTACATTGACGCCCACTCGAGTGACTCGTAAGCATTTCTGTATTTCTGTTGTAATTCAAAGGCATTTAGATGCGAGTATTTAGACGAATTGTACTAAAATGATAAACAGTTTGATTATTAAAAGTGTCAGGGCAATTGCGCGCACACACAAACACACATGCACATTTATATGTATGGCTGCTGGCGCTCGCGGCGCGACTAAATGAACTTCAACAGGATGCAGCGTCTCAGCAGCGATCAAAGTGAGTCCACACACACACACATATATATGTATATGCATGTGGCACTGCAAGGTTCTCGACTATCTTTTGTCGCAGCACCGCTGACGTCATGCCCAGCAAGACGAGTTCAGCGGATCGTTAGCGACAAAGCTTCTATTAAGCAATTTACTGGCGCTGATGCATCGCTCACGCTCAATCGGCGTAGACTCGCTTGCCTTTTCTAAATTATCCGGATGTTTCCAATTTGATATACTTGCTTTATATTTGCCTTAGTTACGCTCCTACATACACCATACCGCACATATGATTATGTAAACAAAAATTGGAGCAAATAGAAGTAAACGCCTCAAGGCAATAGTGAACGCAGAGAAATTTGACCTAATTAGCGAATTTAATGGTGATAAAGTATTTTATTCAATTTTCTAGAGAATTTAATATTTTTATTATGAACAAGCTTACTTACAATACTACCTTCGTACGTCATTTGATTTCGAACACCGATTGATAGGTTACTTATCTGTTTTTCAAGTATTGTGAAACGCGTCATGGAAATTTGAGGCTTTATAGAGCTTACATAGAAACACAGTGGGAGAGTCGATAACATCTGTACTACTTTCACAGTTACAATCCAGAACTGGAGTTTCTAACAAATGCGAAGGAATGTCTAGCCGCCGAGTTAAGCCTAGCCTTAATATCGTATGGATAAGAACATGAAGTAGTCGATATATGTATTGAATGGAACTTCGGTGGAGAGTGGAGAATAAGCGTGCCGGTGGATTTATTTTCATTTCTTCCATTTCTTTGCCTTTAATAAACCTTTCCAAATTACGGGTTCCCTATCAATTTTGAGTAGGTATCGCTTTACGACTCCAGATGGAGTTAGGTTGCTAGGTCCAAGACGCGAATTTTAATAGACTCTGCGGTCTCACTAACGCTACCTCCTCCAGTGTATCTTACGTGGAGATCCCAGATGCTTACAGCGTAGTCTTGGCCATGCAGGTCAAATACTGTCTCTGTACGAGTGCCAATAGGAATTATTTGTACTACCGATCTACCGTTTTGCACATGACTTTTGCAGTCTTGCTACCAGGTATCTCGTTCCATCGGGTTTTAATTTTATCAAGCTTCTGTCTCGATCGTCGTATAGACAATGAATTGGTTTCCCATTGCTGATCATTTTTTCGGATATTAGCCGTACACCATTCTTGGCAATCTAGTACACTATTTCAGTGCCCTTGATGCCTTTATGGCCTGGTTTCCAGTAGAAGTGAAGTTGCTTACTTCTGACAACACTTTCCACTGCTGCCCTGCCTCCCAAGACACCTCTGGCCGATATGCGATAGGAAGTTACATTAGAGGCCAGACCTCAGCTCGAAGTATACTGCAGTGATTCGTAAACTTAAAAGGTTGCTTTGTGCCTAACTCTGGACAGTATATTCCCGCGCCAACTCCATCGTCCATTTGCGAGCCATTCGTATAGATGTTTAAAGTGTTGCGCGTAGCTTAGCAGTTGAAAGATGGGGTATTTGCCGCCATTACCCACCGAGCTATGCCCGAAGGTTCTTTATGTAAAATCTCTTGCAGCTGGTAGTCGTCCCGCCGATTTTGCAGCGCAGTTTTCAGCGAAGTGGTCTATAGGTGGCAGGTTTAGTTTACGCTTCCGTTACTTTCGGCGCAAATGTCGGCCTCAAAACCATCAAAAATTCTGTGAAATGTAAACCGTTAATAATAAAGAGATTTTACTTTGCTCTTTTGTTCATTGATTCTCTCTTTGTAATAGTCAGTCTGAGAAGACCAATTAACCACCAAAACATCGAATTTTTTGTGCTACAAACCAAAACTTATTTGATCAAACTGAAAGATCGAGAAATGCAAAATCGCTCGTGATTGATCTCAACCCCAAATTCGATTGGTAAGATGATATTGCTAATTCTTTGGCATGAAGTACAGTCCACTTGGATCAATACTTACACAGTTTATGTGACTTATATTTGTTGAAGTTCGAGGTTTTACGTATCACCTCTCTGTTTTTGAAGACAGCTAATATTAGACTGAATTTTAAATTTCCAATCCCTAAATTGTTACGAAATTTATAGCTAGTTACCTCTGTTATGGAAACCACAGAGATCACAGATTTTAGACTGTATCTGGTGTAGTACGTCTGAGGCCTTGGAACAACTACCTTCCAATATAAATGCTGTTATGCAAGCTGTTCAATCATGCAATAAGACTGAAATGCAGCTCCACAAGTCCAGGCACTTACATATACAACTGCAGTTGGATGTGCGGTTGTGTGTGGCCTGCTCTAAAGTGGGCGGCCGTTGGCGCTTTGATGTTAATGAGCACTTCAAACGCCTTCAAGTAGACCAATGCACAAATTACATACCCATCGACGGACTCCGGCCGTGGCCGGCGCGGAGCAAAAGGGCTCCATCGACAGACGGCTGTGCAAACATGCAACGAGCGGCGGTGCAACGGACAAGCTACTTGCATGCGCCCGCAGTGGCACGTACAGATGTGTGTGCGTATTTATGTACTTGCAATCGTGCACCACATACCAACAACAGTAACAGCAACAATAACGACAACAGCAGCGCCCTAAACGTTTACTTGAGGATCAGCAAATATCAACAAGCGATAAGTAGCTTGAATCGGCACACAACTGCAAGTGCCAAGTGAGCAGCAGCTATCAATGAATGAGTCTGTATGTAAGCACATGAGTGCCGGCACCGCACACACACACACACGCACGGGGGTATGTACATTTGTAGGAAAGTTCACAAAAGCTGCTGTGCCAAGGCGATTTCTCAGCGCTTTGTTTGCTTTCGCACTGCTTGCCACTTGCTGCTGCCTCGCATGTGGCACCGTGCTGCTGCCGTTGCATGCCAGAGCAAGCGTGCGTGCCTGTTTATGCGCTTGCCAGTGTTTGATGTGCACATGCACCAAAACATACACACACACACACACATAAGGAGATGTTTGCATGAATATGTTTGTGTGTATGTGTGTTTGTGCGCATCTCGGCGTGATGTTGTTAATATCTTCTCACCTGCAGCTGTTGTGGCACTGTTTGTTGATTCCGCGGCAGCTTCTATACACTCATATTTATTGCAGCCGCCGCGGTAGCCGACAACGAGTCCTAATTTGTTTGTTTACAAGTTTCTTGTGGGCTTCCATTTCGTTTTACCTACATATGTACATGCCTGTACATTTGTATGCATGTGCGTCATGCACTTTTATTTTCTTCTGTTTTGATTGCCACTCTATTAATTTGTGCTAGGAAAATTTGTGTGAAGTGGCGTAAATTTAAGATCGATCACTTTTGGCTATCTTAAATGGTCTTACATATCATTTCAGTATTGTAAATAAAAGTTTTATTTTTCCCGATATCAACAGAAGATGATCCGCTCAATAGAAAAAATTGTAGTGAATGTTTGCCTGTGAACCACTCTCTGGACACTACGAAGTTTCAAGAAACCAGCAAGGTTTCTAACCGTAGATCACTCATCGGTTTTACCGTTACTGTATTGATATTTTCCTAGGGTTAGTAGGTCATGCAAAGAAATGGCTAGTGTCATACGGGGACTCATTGCACGCTGAGCATGTGTTTGATATGCCAGGGTCTATTCTGTATCTATAAGTAGGAGTCTAACCTGCAACAGTATTCAGAACGAAGCTGCACAAGGGTCACTCTCGTTTCTCGCGGCAGCTCGAGCTCATCGACTGCAATAGGTGGGGTTTGACTTCAAGTACGCCACTCACTGAGAGGGAGTCGGTGAAGGTGTAAATAGCTCCACTGTGAATGACGGTCAGTGCATGTCTAAAGTTAGTTGCGTTTGAAGTGTGAGCGGCGTATTATTTTATGTCGTCGACGTAATTAAGGAAGGACCTCTTGAAACTCCTACGGAGCAGTTCCGCTCCAAGCAGGTGACTGCAGCTAAGATTTCTGCGAAAATACACCAGCAGAAACTGCTTGGGGAGGAGTTCATTTTGCTCCTTAACTGGGAGCATACGAGCCTCACTATGCAGGTGTTCGATGGGAGACATCAAGAGGCATTCTGTCGTAGTCAGGAGTGCAGTGTTCTGACATGATTGCAGCTTTGTCGTCCGCGTTTCCCTGCATCCAGGCGACCATATTGATGCGGCGTAGTTAAGGACAGGCCTTGCCTTGCTTGTTGCCAATAACGTTTCTTTGTCCTTTTACGATGTACGAAGGAGCAAAGTTTGTCGAAGGGACACAGGCTGTAAAAAGTCACACCTAAAATCTTAGGGTTCTTAACGCCATCGACTTCAATATTGAGGTTAAGTCTTCACTCCTTCTTCCAGTTTGGGAAAATGGTTGCTGTGGATTTAGTGGGGGAGAGTGTTAAGTTCCATGAAGCGAGAAAGAGAGAAAGGTCGGAGAGATAGTTTGAGCACATACCATCGATTCCCTAAAAATAGTCATCACAGTCCACCTGTCCTTCAGCTTTGTGCCACCACGGTCCTGTGTTTCAAACAGGCATTGAAATGCTCATCGCCATTACTACCGTT
Organism: Bactrocera neohumeralis; assembly: GCF_024586455.1. Lineage (NCBI taxonomy): Eukaryota > Metazoa > Arthropoda > Insecta > Diptera > Tephritidae > Bactrocera > Bactrocera neohumeralis. The sequence goes on from NC_065923.1 coordinate 6,440,855, forward strand.
GTATTTCAAAAAACAAAATTGGCTTTATGGCCGTTAAAATTCGCGTTAATCAATTTGATTGTTATAACGTTTGCATGTACTACATACATACTGTATATGTATGGTGGAGGCGGTGGAAGGATGAACAAATTATTTTTCACACATCACTGAAGTGCACTAAATTAAACGCTTTCATTAGGGTGAATTTGCTTAGTGCACCGAACACGCACAGCTTTCCATTTAACGTCGAAGTAATTGAACTCATTACAAGTGCAATTTAATTAATTTTATCAGCCGCAGGCATAACTGTACATATTAGGTGTAAATCTGATTAATTTACTAATTGACATTAAAATCTACTTACCAGCTAACCAAACAAGTTGTTTCAAATTAATTGGTGTTTGCTTTATGTATTTTTCATGCTGGCATAAATTTATGCAAATACGTATACGGCCATCGAAATAGGAGCGCCGAAGAATTGTGGCGGAAGTTTGCATGAATGCCTGTTTCCTGGAAAATATGCAGGCATAAATTGACGAATTAGAAACATGTTGCTTTCAAATATTTTCCCGTTATGCAACAATGTGCAGTCAGTTTCCAAGAGCGAAAAAATCAGGCGCGAGAAATGGTTTTAATAACTGTTCACACACCAAATGTACGGCAGCTGTTGTTGTATGATACTATAGTGGTCCGAACTCAACAATTAGTTCGAATATTGTGGCGTTGCTTTGGGCAATAATCCATGACGAATTGCGTAAAAAAGTTTTTCATTTAAAAGCTTGATTTTTATTTTGCAGTTTGTTTGGCAGTTATATCCTATAGTGGTCCGATATCAGTGGTTCCAAAAAATGCGTAGCTTCTTGGTAAGAAAAGGACACGTGCGAAATTTCAGATTTATATCTTGAAAACTGAGAAATAGGTACGCGGATTAGCAAGGATAGTATCCGGATCAATTCCGGCTTCGTAGAACTGGCTGTTGTGGGAATGGTAAATCCTTTCAGCTGGTCACGCATATCATTTATTTATAAATGTTATATGTAAAAATTATAATTAATGCTCCTTAACTGGTAGCATACGAGCCTCACAATGCGGGTGTTCGGTGGGAGACATCAAGAGTATCCTCATCCGCGTTTCACTGCATTCTGGCGACCATATTGGAGCGGCGTAGTTAAGGACCGGCCAGCCGATTGCTTTGCATGTTGTTTCTTTGTCTTTGTCTTTTCCCATGTGCTACCAGCTAGCGATTTGAGGATTTTACTGGCAATAATCCCGGTCGTGTGAGGAGTAAAGGAGCTCAGGCTCTCCTCTGGTGGTTGCCGGAGTTTCGAGATGTAGAAGATAAACAGTAACGGAGAGAGGACACCACCCTGCGGAACCCTTTGTTTAATTCTTCTCAGTTTGGAGTTTTTACCTCGAAATAGTACGGATGATTGACGACAGTTCATGTAGTTCATAGTCCATCTCTTCAGTCCTGGAGGGAGTGTAGATTTTTCGATGTCCCCAAGTATAGTTGTGTGATTGACTCTGTCAAAGGATTTTGGCAAGACCATCGCTACGTGGATCGTCCTCTCGCAGGGTAGTTTTTGGTTAAGGTCATGAACTACATATATGCGCGTTTATGGAGCTAAGTGCTGTGGTGGTGATGTGCACCTTTCGAAAACCGTGCTAAGCTCAGGTGGTGTGTAAAGGTTGTCGTTATCCAATCTGCCGCTCACATTTCTTTGAAGCTTTGATTTTCAGCGGTTTCTGGGAATCAAAATCGCTTTCGGGCAACATAAGCTTTTGACGATATAATAAGAAAACGATTATTTTTACTTTTGAATTCATAGTCGTCTGTCCATCGCTAAGCATTTTTTCTTTAATATACCGTCCATTACTCCTGCTAAGGTTTATTTATACTGTGGTTAGCGATTCCAAACAGACGATGGTTACTAATAAAGCTTATGATATCACTAATGTATTGTAAGGAACTGTGTCTTTTTTAACGAACACGTGTGTAAATCTCAAATTTGACAAGTTCCGCCAGCGGCAATACATGAATACAAGTATGAACACTTCACGACATTATACAACTACATATATATTTATATTTACTAATCGTGATAGTCATCAAATCAAGCCGAGTTTCGCCAAAATTTTCAGTTTAATCTTCTATTCGACTGTTAGGGGTCAGAAATGCACTCAGAAAATGTTATTCACCTACCCAATTTACTAATTTACGGCGCTCGGGTGCAAATTGGTTACATTAATCTACCTTTTTGAAGCTTCCAAAGGACCTCCCGCTAGTAGAGGGTGACAAAAGATCACATCCCTGCTGGCATAAAAATGGAAATTAATTCGATTTTGTTGTAAATGCGGAGTATTGTCGCCTGAGTTAATGCCAGCCAGCCAGCCAGTCAAGTAGGTGCAACTGGCACAAAGGTGACTGGGGCGGCATAGCACGAAGCGGTAGCCGCAATGGTAGCTGCATTTAAAGGCTGGCGGATAGACACGAGCATGAGCTTTAGCGCGCATGTAAGTTTGTAAATTATGTAAGTGCAAGCGCATGCACTGTGCGCTGACTGGCAGGCGAAGTGGGCGTTTCGCATGTTTGTGCGCGCTCAGATAAAATCTGGCGAGAACGCGCGTCAATGTCAGTGCCAAACCAAAGCGAAACAAAAAAATCAAGCAAACAAAGCAAGACAAACAGATTTTAAGCTTCACTTGAAGCGCAAAAATATAATAGCGTTGCTAAATGCTCTGCAGACGAAATAAATAGCAAAGCAAACTGTAAACAAACTGATGAAGTGAGTTATGATCCGGGCGCACTGTGACAAGCGGCCAATGCCAGACAGCGCCCACTCAATTTGTGCGCACCCAGCAGGCGGCAATGCCACACGCACTCCAACGCCACACGCCGCTCAACGCAACGGAGGTGAAACGCATCGGCTGCGGCTGCGGCAGAGCTCGTGCCACAGAGCTCGCAGCGCACCTAGCGACAGCCCAGAATGGATTGCAAGCGTAAACAATGAACGTTTAAAATGCCATTGAGCGTGTAATCGATATGAAATGGCAACGGTGGCTGTGAACTGTGAACGCTGGAACTTGATGTTAGCGCCAAAGCTTCGTGGTGCTGCTTTAAATGCAACAATGCGATAGAGTTGGTTACGGGATTCATATTCCCAATGGACAATGTTCGAAGTAAAAAATAGGCTTAATGTTGGTTTTATTGCTTAAATAATATATTCCGAAACATGTCCTTGATCTGATTGTTTCTTTTATCTGGCAGCATAATTCTGACCAGTCTGAACAAATACGTGAATTTGAATTTACAGGCTAACATCCGTACTGTTCAAGTCGATATAAATCAGTGAGAGAAATAGTTCACAAGAGAGCTATTATTATTTACTCAATCCATACTAGGATTGAGAAATAAGACGGCAACTCTTAAATCACTTATTATTTCCAGTATAATACATATTTTAAACCGCTGAAGATCATAGAGATTGTGGTATGTTCAAAACTTTGCTGTACAAGCTTCGAAGTATCGGGGCTGTATCTATGGCCTCGCGCGAGCTCAGCTAGCGTTGGTCAGCAATCAGCACTTGTGTGATTGCGAAAGCTTTCTGACCTAGAGTGGAACGCCAAAGATTCATGGAACTACTAGCTCTTAGCAAGGTTCATATAGCCGCAATGATAGGTATCTGGACATTGTTCCATTGGCAATCACGCGGTGAGGCTAAAGGTTTTATAAAACGCTACATGTCAAAGTTGCAGGGAGGAAGTTGAGGTAAAAACATCTAGACACTTTCTCCTGCTCTATCCAGCTTTCGCCAGACTGCGGTTAAAGCATCTGGGTTGTCTTACTTACTATTCTACCGGCGAATTGCCTGGAGTAGATGTCAGCCAGCTCAATAGTTACTTTATTGAGCTGTCTGATATATTTGTGGCGGGCTCTAGACGCTTTGTAGATATACCACGGTCGTTTCGATCCGTACTTAGAAGTTCTGGGTTTCACAACGGACAAGCGTTCAAGTGGGATTATGCCTGGTCTAACGTTATCTGAAAGCCAAGTTCTATTATATACCTTTCTTTCACGGTTAGATAGACTGAGAATGTCAGCCTAAAAAAATGATATGATACCATTTGAATTTCTTTATCCATTATAAATTGTCATTTTTGATCCCAGACATCTGGTAATAATTGCCTCGCTTGCCGTAGGGCACTATTTTGCAAAAAGTGGAGGGTTCAACTACTGCATTGCAGCTCAAACAATGAAAACTGGAGATAAATTCAAGTGTTCGGGATTGAAACCGGGAGAGAAGCTTACCAACACTGCCGCTAAATGCCTAGAACAAGCGTTTAAGCTCAACACGCAGTAAATCACGGTGTTTATCTGTTAGTTGATGCGAACAGCAGCAGATTTGTGCACACAAACGTGGACACACACGCATATGAGATTGGAAGGGTTGTTGCTGGTCCACTCTTTTTATGACATTTGATGCAACATTACAAAATCTGGTCGCCACTCAAAGTTCCAAACAAAACTAAAACTATTTGTTTGCCTTGTCACAACACTTGTGTGTAAGTGTTATGTGGTGCATATGCGAGCGTGTTCCTTATGCGTTATCCGTTATCAATGTCACGTGATCTGTGACAATTGCACGCCGAATGCATTACATATTCCATGGAAAAGAGCGCCAATATCACTTGTTACAACAGCACACATTCAAATTATCGCATACAAGCAACAACGCTCGCCAGCGTGTGTGCGGTATGTGTGAGTACATGCCGCGAAGTTCGCAGCATCGCCATTTGTTCTGTCATCACTCCATTACATTCGTGGCCATACTATATGCATCTGGAAATAGCTACAAGTATACTTAAATATATGTATGTATATATGTATATATGGAGACGCTCTTGTAATATCCAGTTGATAGTGTCCTTGCCAGCGGTTCCACATGCCTCACCAAGCGTTGAAGAAAAACTAAAGGGATTGCCATTTCATTGCTTTGGATTATTGCAAATGCATAAATTTGCATTAAACCTTTTAATATGTGTGTATGTATGTATACTTTTGAGAGTAAGTGCCGAATTGCATATTTGCATAAAACATTTTCCGAAAATTGTTAGCATTCCATGAGCTTACGTCTGAGCATTCTCGAAATATTGTGCCCTTATTTCTTCTGATCATAAATTGCTTCTAAATTTCGCTTATATTGACAACTACTTCGTAAAAAGCAAATATATAAAATAATATGCTGTCAAAAAAGTCTTGCGGTATTTTTATTGAATTTTTTTTTATTGAAATTGAAATGAATTTTTGATGACTCATGTCCAGCTCTTGACCGATGCTACGGCTGCTACTATGCCGGTCTCTTTCGACCAATTCAGCGATTTTATCGCAATTTTCGACGACAGGCCTTCCGAAGCGACCACCTCTACACCAGAACGAAAACGTTGAAACCAAAACTGATGGAAACTGTATCGGGTCCATAAACTGCACAAATTTTATTGGCGGCTTGAGATGCATTTTTGCCTTTATCATGGTAGTACTGTAAAATATGCCGTATTTTCTCTTTATTTTGCTCCATGTTTGCGACGCTATAACTCACGACGACAATCAATCAAACACGTGTTAGCGCATGAAATGAGCTTTCCAAAAAGGTATAGCATGACCCGATGCGACGAATAAAACCAGAACTACGCGCTTTCAGCGCCAACTAGCGAAAATACCGCAATACTTTTTTGACAACCTATTATATAAACGAACTATGGCCAACAGTTAGAAGAACTCACTGTGGCTGTTCAAAACCTTTGAGATAATTGTTATTTCGTGCAATTCTTGGGTTCAGTAGCGACAAACAGTATTCTGTGATGTTAGACCTCTTCTTATCTTCCTAGATTGCTCTAGTACTGCCTTAAAAAGTTTAGCCAAAAACACAAGTAGGCGAACCTTTCTTTATTCCGCAAACTCATCCAATCTGGTCCTCTGCCGCTTTTCCTTTTCCAACTGATAATGGCACTTTGGTCATCGTTATACTTGACATTTACTGTTATGATGTCATTGCCAAAGCGTACAGCTCCATAAATCATTCATTAAAATATTTTGTAGCGCAAACTAAGAGCCACCCAATAGGATAATCAATATAAATTGGCTATTACACAAGGTAGTCCAGGAATTCGAGAAGTCTTTCTGGACACAAACATGTACCACGGCTTAAAACTCAATACTAAGTATTCCTAAATATGCATAAACTCATCTTATTCCAGAACCTAAGCCAATCAATAAGGGGTTAAATGAGTTTCACGACTTCAAAAAATGCTTACGGGTTTCAAAAAATCTACTTTTTATTGTCTTATTAAATTCTTCAACACCTTTAAAATATTGCCGTAAATTATCAAGTTGATCCGAGTACTTGTAGTTTCGGCGATTCAGCCTTGGGAACTTGTGTTCTCGAGGCTAGCAAGGCTAAGTGCACCGTCTTTAAACACGTTTTTCTCGAAACTGTGCTTTTCAACTAGGTTGGCGATGTTTCTCAAGAACTGCTCAACCGATCTTCATGAAATATCACACAGTTCCTTGAGATTCAATTCTTAAAACATTGGACGAAGGATTTTTTTTAATTACAGTCAATTAAAAAAAAATGACGCGAAATTTTAATTTTTTTGTTAAAATGTCTGCCAAAAATCCAATTTTCAGTTTGTATTTCTTTCGTCCAAGTTCTAAGTTAAGGTTTTAATCTTAAACACGAATTTTTCACTTTAGATGATCCTGTAAGGAATTATCCTGCCAATGCGGGCGCATCTTTTTCAAAGGGATCACTGGAAATGAAAATTTGTTTCAAAGTTTCAGAATTGTGTATGTTTGTAAGAATAAAAAATTCTAATTAAATATATAATTCTTTATATGAGGAAAATTCTCGAATGAATCAATCTAATCATTAATCAAATATTTAGTATAGTTTCTCTATCGTTTTGGAATTGGCAAATAAAAAGTTATCTTCTATAAGAGTGTACAGCTGCTGGCGTACGCCGATGACATCGATATCACTGGTCTCAACAACAGCAACAGTTCTGCTTTCTCCAGAATGGATAAAGAAGCGAAGAAAATGGGTCTGGTGGTGAGCGAGAGCAAGACGAAATATCTCCTGTCATCAAACAAACAGTCGTCGCACTCGCGACTTGGCTCTCATGACACTGTTTACAGTCATAACTTTGAAGTAAAGTCCTCTATCGACGAACTAAGACCAAACTCCATAAGACACTTATTATTTCCGTCCTGCTATATGGTGCAGAGGCATGGACGATGACAACATGATGATCTGATGAGTCGACGTTACAAGTTTTCGCGAAAAAAGATTCTGCGGAAGATTTATGGTCATTTGCATATTGGCCACGGTGAATACCGAATTCGATGGAAAAATGAGCTGTATGAGATATACGACGACATTGACAGCGAATTAAGAGACAGCGGCTGTGCTGGCTAGGTCATTGCGTCCGAATGAACGAAAACACTCCAGCTCTGAAAGTAGTCGACGGAGGAAGCGGAGGAAAACCTCTACTCCATTGGAAGGACCAGGTGAAGAAGGACTTAGTTTGGCATGGAATCTACAATGACGCCACATAGGAAAAAGGAGATACGACTGGCGCGCTGTTGTTAACTCGGCTATAACCGCGTATGCGGTGTTTACGCCAGTAGAGAAGAAGAAGAAGAATCTGTGTTTCATCATCTAAAGAGCAGCTATTTTTTTGAAAAACACACTAAGACCTTCCTACTTCCTCTCTCTTATTACTTTATTTCTTTTTAAATATGCGTCTTTATCATAATGAGATTTGTATCGAAATAATATCAAATTATTACGTGTCAGTTCGGTTTGAGTGTCACTTAGATGTTAAAATAATTATATATATTAAATTTCAGAGCAAATAAAAGCGCTCAAATAGCAGCACACCTTCAATAACCGATGTAATTTAGTCAAGAATCTAATTTAAACGAAATCAACTCAAATTTATGCTTTTTGTGTGAAATTAACATTATAAACTAGCGGGTCGGGGCAATAACGCTACTCATGTTTCAACAACATAATTTTCCGAAGACACTAATAAGCTAAGCATTTAAATAGCAAAGCAATACACGAGCAATAAAAACAACAACAAATGTCATTTTGAATTGCTTTGTCCGACTAAATTGTTTAAACAAATGAGGCACCGAGGGAAGGTGCCTATACAAATTTACATAAGTACTGCCTTGTGTGTATGTATGGTTTATGTTGCAATGTCTTCTACGCTTTGCCGAACACCGCGGCGTTGCATTTCTATTACCGATATTTGTTTTCCAAAGTCGTTTTGATAAATTATGCTATTTGATCAATTGTTCAACTCGTCAGCGCTGTTGGCTCGGTTCCGTTTCAATGAATGAATACCTATGCACTTACCCACACAACTACATAGTCAAACACACAGTCGTCTATATTATTTGCTTTGCGGGTAACTTGAGACGCACTTGACTTTCTAAAGACATCTAGGGAGACTGTCGGTTGTCGGCTGGCGGCTTGCGGCTCGGCACCCTTCTTCACTCATTTGCATTGTAATAGCATCCACAAATAAGGCGAGAAACGCTAGAGAAAAGCACTAAATTAGCTGAATTCATTGACGGCACATTTAAGCTGTCTGGAAAAAGTTTTTCATCCTCGCGGTGGCTCTGATCGCAGGCGTGAGGAATGCAGCTTGCTTGGTTATGCAGAGGCATGCGCCGAGCCGCTGCATGCAACCCATTCGTGTGTATGTGTGGCTGTGTGTGTGGGGCTTTTTCTAATGCCGCTAACTAGAATTAAATGAAGAGGTGTTGGATAAGCTGACATCGAAATTCTTTGATAATATTTGCTAACTGACATTCCGTTACGCCTTGCAGTTATTTCACTGGCAGCTTTCAGAGACCAAATACCTACATATATTTGTTTTGAGATAGTTGAACTCGAGTGTGAACTAAATATTTACCAAGTTTTTGGCTTAAAATTAATATGTGTACTTAAGGCATTCCTAGCAATAGTGGAATAAGTTCCGAAGGAGAGATCACGTTATATTTTATAACCAGCGAATTATACTACAGCTGAACGCCAATAACTCGAACTTCGATAACTCGAAGTTATCCCCAACTCGAAATCTTACATTGGTAATAACGTTTAAAAATCAAGTTTTAAACGAATTTCTTCATATAAATCGAACTTTGAAATTGGCACGAGATTTTCAGAGTCGCACTTTTCGGGGAAATCCCACTATGTAATTGGTAGCATAGAGGTGGACAATGACATTAAGTTTGTCCGACAAATGAGTACCGACTTGGACAGAAAAGGATATGTGCAGAACTTCAAATCATCTAACCTGTCAACAGCCGTCCGGCAGTTCTTTTGAGACCGTGTGAGTAAGAAGCAAGCGAGTTTTCCTAAAGGTCCTCTGGTTTTACCTTGCGAAGTGTGAGAACCTTCGCCTTCGGTATCGATGGAATGCAACTGCGGTTTAGTCTTTCTAGAACGGCTCCATCACACAAGCCTTTAAACTTCGCAATCGCTTAATTTACCTATAGCAGTGAGGGGTTGTCTTTACATTTTAATACCTTTGACCCCGTTGCGCCAACCCTCACCATAGAAACTTGGAATAGGCGTGCGCGGGTCTCCATCTAATCTGTCGAAGAGCGCGTCAAGCCGTTTCATCTCCACTGCTTTCCATTTCTCCTCTCTGATTTGTCCAGGGGGTTGCTTCGATCGATGAGTGCCACGATTAAATGTCTCTTGGTTATCTCGCTGCCGCCCTAGACGTTGTGGGCTTCTCTTGATCGAGCCTGACGTTTGGCTTTACAGCGGCCTTCTTTTTGCTCGGTCGTTTCGCTGGTACCGTTATTTGGTTATCAACGGACCGCTGCCTTTTGGCTGCAAATCTATCCTCGATCTGATTTGCGAATCTTGTATCCGTGAATTTGCACTACGGCCTCGATCCGTAATGTTTCTGGCCTTCTTCTATTCTTGCTGCAGCCCAAGCTACAGCCAAGAGTAAAGACTCTCCCTCCTTCGTCCGGTTGAACTTGCATTTACGCCTTTCGTGAACTCCCACCCTGCTTTGTAGGTCACTTTTGCTTTTAACCCCATCTTATTGGGTTTAGCCCTCTGCCTAGTCTTTTTCACCAACATAGCATTGTATTTACGCTTTCGAGGTAGCACCTCTACTCTGCAAAGCAGGTTTGGTGGCAGTGGCAGGAGCATTGCAATATTTAAATATCTTCAAGGCAAAACAGATGTCCAAATACATCACCACTTCAGTTGTTTCCCCCTTAGCGAGTTTCTTGTCTCACAGTCCTTTCATTTAGGCATTTCCAAACCACGCATCATCACGACGAAATTTTACTCGACATTTGTTTCCAAAATCATCAAAATCATAATTCTGTGTCACCAAATGTCACAACACAGCACCGCACATCCCTGCTGGAGGCCATAAAATTTTATTAATAAATCTATTTTATGGTCCACGCGTCATCTAATGCATTTTATTTTATTTACCAACAACAACTGACGAACACAGCGGTAACAGCCGTGGCAGCAACGCCCCAAGCGAACCAACTGACAGACGCCTCAGCAGTGACACGGCCACTAAATTGCGCCGATTCGGGGGCGTCGGCCATAAAGACGGTAAAATATCAACCCAAATGGCAGCAACAACAACTGAACGTGCACTAAGCATACAACATAATTTGAAGACGAGCGCATCACTGCCGAAAATACATAAGCGGCAATAACAATAATAACAAAATATTTACTACGCAGCTCATAACTACATGCAAACATGCAACAAAACAAAAGCAGCGCCTGCTGGTGCTGTCACATGCTCGGCCCTGGCGTGACATGAATCAGCATTTTTCAAGTCGACGCAGCAAATCCTGCGAGTGATGGCTCGGATGCGTCGCAGCCTACACTCACACTCGTGCGTTTGTATGTTCATCCGTTTAGCCGCTCACACTTCGTCCAGGCATTTAATTGTTTTGGCATTTGCGCTGCCGCCGCCTGACATGTTGCTCGTAAAAATCACAAATTTGACTTCGGAATGATTAATTACACGCAACGCCGCTGACAGTCTGCAGCCACCGACGCGTCACTGTGTTAGTCGCCGCCAGAATTTTGACATTAACTGATCGTCGCACACTCATAGCCCGAAGCGAGGCGAAAGTGAAAAGAACCAGCTTTAACTTTCACAACTTCGGCTTAATGTGGAAGAGTGAAAAAGTTCGCATCAGCTGTTGTCAAACCGAAGATGACCTCATGTTACCAGAGGTTGATAGGCGCTCTTCACTCTTTTGTTTGCAAGGTATCTTAAAAAATTTGGACTTTCTCTTAATCAACACAATATTTTATTTACGTTTTATATATTTTAACCATTTTAAAGCAGTCCGCGAAGATTTCAATGTATTTGGATCGATATTATTTTATGAACGATTACCTTTTTGAGGATTTCATGTACGTAAATTGTCGAAATAATATCCTGTAATTCCCATTGCATACTCGAACAAATTCGGGGAATGTTCCTTTGAAATTTTTTAAAGATATAAGATTCTGATGACTTCGAATTCGATCAAATACCGTACACACATACTTGATACAAATAATGATATTTAAGACCCAAGGTTTATGACATTTAAACAGATTGTTTTATATTATATCTCCCCCTGGATTCTTAACCTTGACTTAATGTTTGGAAAACTAACGAGTTTTTCAATAAGACCGCCACAAAAGTTTTTTAAAATAAAACAAAAACGTTGCCATTATGTATGAAGCTTGATTTCTTTTGAACGGCCACCACGGACACGGCATAGACCATAGACTGGACGGAGCCCCACAGAAAATAGTCTAACGGCTTCAAATCGCACGACCGAGGGGGCCAATTGACTGGGCCACTCCGTGAGATAACACGTTCACCAAACTTGGTTTTCAATAAATCGATTGTGACATTCGCTGTGTGGCATGGTGCGCCGTTCTGTTGGAACCACATATTGTCCAAGACCATATCATCCAATTCGGACCAAAAATACTTGTTTATCATTGAACGGTAGCGATTCTCATTCACAGTAACGTGCCGGTCTTGATCATCACGGAAGAAGTACCAAAAAAACAATCCGTAATTTTTTCGGGATGCAATGGTGACTCATGGAGTAAGCGTGGATTGCTAACTGACCAATAACGCATAGTTTGTTTATTGACGAAGCCATTCGGCCAGAAATGAGCTTCCTCGCCAAAGATGATTTGAAAATTCGAATCATTTGCAAGTTATTGTTTAGCCCAATCCACAAATATACGACGATTTTGGTGGCCAATCGGCTGTCAACTTAATCTTGTAAGGTTGTAGGCCAAGATCTTTTCGCAAAATTAGCCATAACGACGTCACAGAGATGCCTAACGCTTGACATCGACATATGAGAGACTGATTTGGGTCTTCCCCAATTGATGCGCTAGCGGCAGCAATATTCTCGTCACTACGGACAGTCCTTTGCCTCACTGTCACGAGAATATTTTGTACTGAGCCTGTGAATTCAAATCTAGACGCTCAATTGTTGATCTGACAGGACGATTATGACGACCATAAATTGGACGTAGTTGAGACCACTGACTCCGAATTTCGTTGGTAAATTTTAATAATTTCGACAAGTTGTTAGATCGTATATCTTTCCATGATGAAATGGCAATCTTTACTGAAGAGAAGTGCCGAAAGAGTGGTGAAAAATATGGCGTCGTTTGCTGTCACTATCTCTCTTTATTTGTAGCATCCTTATTGAAAACCCCTCGGTTTATTTAAGTTCACATTGTAATTGAAACTAATTAAATATTTTCGACTATGACATCTTCGAAAGCAAAATTGATTTTGATTGTGAAGCCTTCACAGATCGGTTCATCAATATATGAATATTTTTTTTGTGAAATTTGCATTAACCGCAATAAGAAAGAGGTGAGAGTTACCATACAATATACCGTCGTTGACAGTAACCGCAGTTTCAAAGGTAGAGAACGACAGCTGACGTGCCACTTTAGGTAAATTTACATACATATATATAAGTATTTTCAAGTATTATGTAATACATTCTGGTTTCAAAATTTTTCAGTTCCAAAGTCTAAGACTTAATACGAACTCCAATTGTATGTATATACGCTAAAAATTTCAGGTGGAATCCACAATTTCTACAAATGAGTTTGCACTCTCTAAAATTATATTAGTTCATTGTGGGTTCATTACTTAGAACACATAGAGTATATTTGTATTCTGGGGTCTTTGTCAAATTTGCACACTAAAAAGGGTTTAAGACACATACACATGTTCCCAAAAGTAGGGAGAAATTGCAGTAAATTCGCAGTGCCTCAAAAAACATAACCTTTTTTCGAGCAAACAGTTGACGAGTTGCTCCCGCGAACCGGCGATACGAGTTCGATGCAATCAGTGAACAAATGCCACGTGTTATACAAACAACAGTAACCAAGTGAAGTAACCTCAAGCCGCGCAGAATCGCATGCCAACGAGCCGTTGGACGAACAAAGCCAAAAAAGAACGCGACAAGCAATAACTGTTCATGAGCATATGCTATCCTTGCAGCAGTTGCAGCGAGCCAGTTACAATTTAAATTAAATCCATTCGATGAACACGCTTTTGCGCAGTGCGTGTGTGTGTATGTGTGTCTGTGGCTACGTGGCATGCGGCCAGGATAACAGTGGTAACGCAACAACAAGCGTTATGAGTAATGTGCGCAATTTTAACAGTTTCGCTTTGTTGCCACAACTTTTATCGCGAGCAGACATCGCAACAGCAAAAACACCAGTGCACAAAGGAATAGGCTACACAACAACATTTGCTCCACATACCAAAAGAAGAGCACAAGAATTTGAATGCACTGCCGCGGAGGCGGAGACTCTGCTTGTTAAACCGCAACCTGTCCGCCTCCGCCTCCGAGCGGCTAGCAGCTCTGGCGTTCGCTGGCTGGGGTCGAACGTAATGCGGTGTCGTGTGCGCCGTTGGCTTGCGGTTGTGGTAGCTCATCAAGATAGCTGATCGCAGCGATCGAAGAATGCCCACAAACGCACGCGTAGGGGTGTGTGTGTGCCACATGGAGTGCGTCATCTGTGCGCTGAGCTGATCGGCCGACGATTGTTGCCAGTGAACGCCAGTTGTGGTCCGCAATCAACATGCTTGTCGACGGAGCAATTCACCGACAATTGGTCGCAATCAGCGATAAAATAGTGTGAAAAGAAAAACGAGACACCGCACTCAGTGAACGCAGTTGGGGAGCGTGGAAAGGGTAGCGGCGCGTTCGCGACCACAATTTATGGTGTTTTTGGCACATTTTGCGGGAAATGGAGCGTTGCTTGTGCTCGTGCTGCGACCCTTCCGCTTCGTGATGTGTTTTTCGGCACATCGTTGACGTGCAGATCGGAAATTAAGATCAGCGAAGGATCCTGACACGTGTCCATATGGCGCACAGGTTGTGCCAAAGCACTTTTTGCATATTTTCGCACAAATACAACATGAGGCATCAACCCTAAATATCAGCGTCTGCTCTTTATTCTGGCATGGCTTATGTTCGTTCGACGGCAACAGCCGCTGTGTCTCCTGCTTTCGACATTAGAAGGCATTCACTGTACCGTTAATTTGCCTAAATGCTTGCTAACACAAGGTACATCCTTTCAGCGTATCCTTCAATTTTGTGTTTACCGTTTTGTTGCAGCCTGCGCTCGCTTCAGCGCACATCTGCTCACACTCTTCGCCTAAATTAAACAACAGTAAATCTAATTTCCTGACAAGCGTCATACTAATTTTAAGCCAGCTTGCCGAGTGCACGATGTGTGAGTGTAAATTGGAATTCAACGGCGTTCATGCAGCTTGCCGCTTGGCGCATGCGCGGTTGCATATGAGTGCCTTTGCGAGTGTCCCAAGTGGACCATAACAATAAATTAAGCGAAATAACATAATGCGGAACAAGTACGAGTTTCGATTGTGAAGCCAAAGGTCCTTATGGTCGAGAGAGCGGGTGCAGTGTTGGTGCAAAGGTGCAGCTGGGATCGCGACAAATTAAAATCATAATGCTCGGCAGCCGTTGACAAACGAAATAAAAATAAAAACAAAGCAAGTTCATGTCAATTTCATATTTATGTAGGCAAGAATTATTTATGCCAGAGAAACAGTGGCGAGACGAAAGGCAGCTCACCGCGCTACAAGCACTAATCCATGGCGTCTTAGGGATAGTCACAGCATCAGCGCGATTAGAGGGATCGCTAATCAGGACAGCCACCGTGGTTGGTTCAGCTGCCGTAGAGTAAGCATAGCAATATAGAATTGTAGTAGAGCAAATACAAATACAGTGGTGGCCATAAACAATTTACTTGAAATACCTTGCAGATTTGTAGTTGTTTCAAGAAGGGCAAGTTTACTAAAGAAAACATAAATTTTTGTAGTTTAATGGATATGTGATCCCCTAAGTCCACTCCTTAGACAAAATTGTAGAAGGCTAACCACATCTTCTCCTCTGCGACCCCCCATTTTTATGGCAATCTATTATGCTATACTAATAGCGATTAACTGACACGATCCAATGTATCAAAGTCTACAATTATGGATTTTTAGCGAAACTTTTAGAAATTGTATTATTTGCACAAACAGCAGCAGTGGTGGCAGTCCTCATCAATAGGATGCTGGACCAACAAACTTTTTCTGGACATCCATTCGTGGATAGACGGATAACATAGGGACCTGGATTTCCTGCCTTTACAGATTCCACAATGACAGTCGTTCGAACTGTCCGACGTGTACAGAGTATTTAGAAGACTCTGAACATGTTTTATTACTCACGCTTTCCAAATACAAAGAAAAACCTAAAAGCCATACTCGGTGATAGTTTTATGGTCGATATCTTAACGAGACTCATGTGTCAGTCGACTAAGAAATGGAAAGCCGTTAGCGAAGCGAATACTTTCATAATGACAAAACTGAGACTTTTCAACAGATTAGGAGTCCGTCAGTCCGCACAATAGGGGAGACTTAAATGTCATGTCCATCCTACGAAGTAATACTTAACCGGTGGTTCCGTGGGAAAGTCTCGAGTTGAAAGCAGGTTAGGTTTAGCACTCCCGCGGAATTGGGCGCACAACTCATCCAGAAATCGGGAAATACAAGTTTCATAATGTTTGAACTGTGTTAAGGGGCTACAAATATGCTGTCATTAAAATTCGAAGTAAACCGCGAAAGATTGACTCCTTTAAAATTGGGTCAGGAACACTTAAGCTCTACCAAAGGAGGCACTCTACTTCGTATAATCTATAGAAGCAAAACTTGTAAAGAATTCTTTGGATAAAAGTAGACGATGCATTTCCCAACGTTCAAAGAATTCACTTTGTAGTAACTAAGCCTATCGATGTATAATATATCGCTTGGTTCACATTTAGAGATAGTTGAAATTCCTTTGGTTTCACTTACTTGTCCACCACTGTATATTCGTATTCTTAGTAAGGGTTTGGTATTCGTTTGCTTCCTTGGCTTCTGCGACGCGACTCGTGGCGACACGAATGACTTCTGTTTTGTTGTTGACACGAGAACACCGTGTCCCCGTGTCACCGTGTTCGCTCCGACGGTCAGACGATTTATTGTCCTTTGTAGGCGGCTCTGTTGTTGTCATTGGCATGCGCAGCCGCTTCTCCGGCTACTGCAAGCATAATAACGCCACTCATCCGTAGCCGTGCGTGTTTGTGCTTATGTTTATGCATACATTGAGAGTAAATAGGTGCTTCGAAGGATTAAAGGACGCCTGTGGCACGAAGCATAAAATAACAACATCCCCGACACATTTGTAAATATTGAAATGATTTAGTGAGTACACATGTAGTTGTGAGGACGAGTGGAATGTTGCCCATGGGACAAGCGCCATTTCCAATAAATATGGGCGAGATTTCGCAGGACATGAATGCTAGAAAGAGAGTAAGAAGAAGAGTGAAGTGATATTGGTTATTAATGTCTCATTTGCAAATGCTAGTAATACTTATTTTTCATACTGTAGGGCTGGCTTCTCACTTCTGGCGCGGTACATGGCAGACCAACAGCAGTAAAACTCTAATTAAATGCCTTAGGTGCTAATACAGTTGAATAAATTGAGAACAAGAATATTTATGGATGCACTCAAATGCGTTTATTTTTATCAATAAACAAATTTATGACACTCTGAGTCATTAATTTAGTTGCATAGACACAATTTATTAAAAAAAATAGTAAGAAATATTATCTAAGTTCAATAAATACTGTAGATAAATAAAATAAAATTGTATCACATTAATCATATAACACAAACACTCTAATATTACATACAAATATTAGGGGGCTATATCAGCCGCACAATCTTATCGCGACCAACACGGGCGAAAAGGCGAAAACAGTCCATTCAATTGCTCGTTGCTACTAATTAATCTTATTTACACATGTACCTTGCTATAACTTAACATATGTATATATATATATATATATATATATATGCATGTGGTTAATGCCTTTTTCAATTTGCTTCGACGCCCTCACAACTGGAATCAAAGTCTCACGAAGTCCACGTTTCGGGCAATTCATATGGTCGACACATATTCTCATTTAACCAACTCGCAATTGTTGTATTTGTTGCCGTCAATGCGTTAAGTTCTAGTTTGACTTTATCAGCATTTATCAAATATTTGCAGATATCCCACAAGTCATAACGATTCTCTTGGAGGTAATACTTCTCCTGCCATGTGAAATATTTTATGTGTTCCTCGGGATTCTGGTCCAAGTAGAGCAAGTATTCAGTTAGTTCGCGTATGCTCGCATAATCGCGAGCATTTATGTAAGAGTTCGGGGGCGCAAAACGCGTGTAATTAGCACCACCGAAGACTACTGGCAACAAGCTGAGGTCCAAGGCTCTGAAGAAGCACTCGCCAACGTAGTCCTCGCACAGTTCCTCTTCGAAGGCCAAGAAAAACTTATACGTTTTATTCCCTCGACTACGTGGTATATATTTGCAGAGATCTTCGCCACAGCTGTGTATAAAAAATAAACAATAAAACATTAAAATAGAATGAAATATCAAGATTTGCATAGAGGTATATAAGAGAAAAGCTAGTCAGCAGCAAAATTCAAAGTACCGTCTCCGATTTCCCACCCTCTGCTCTATTGCTTTGTCTGGTAAGACACATATCGAAGGAACGAAGTTACTTTGACTATTTTTTTCTTTATGTACGTTTGTGACCTTAAATTCTTAGAATGTCAGCTGTTAAGTCAGCCATACTCCAATAGAAAGCTTTGCAAAAACTAGTCTCAGCAGTCTTATTTAGATATTTGTGAAATTTGTAATAACTTGAAGCCACAGTTCACACAAATCATTTCTTTCGCAAAAACACAAAACTCCTAAAGTTTACACCCCTTATCTTAATAAGTGCCTTCAAGGCCGTAATACCAACCTATATTCGCCGCATTCGCCATAAGTGTGCACGTCCATATTTTGGGTTATACGCTCGATCAATTCCTTACGCGCGACATGACAGGGTCCATTCAATATGGTCAATGCCAATGGGGATGAGTCCAAAACACTTTCATATCTAAAATTTCTGAGGCTTTGCGATGTGAAGTTCGCTTGCGGCGCATCCCATTCTGGTTGCAAATTGGGTGACATAATCTTCGAATCATTCATTCGCACTATTTTAAATGGTTGATAAATGAAATCGGACTTCAAGGAGTATGAAAATATTTTATCGTAAATACGCAAATGGGAATTCGCCAACGATATATTACGGCTATTACTGTATTGTAACGGTTTGTCTGAACCGAAAATGATAAGCGAATCGTTTGGGTTCACGTTGATAAGTTCCCGACCGCTTAATATATCATCAAGAGTTGAATTTATAACGATAGCGTCATAGCTTCGAAAGTCTTCAAATTGAGCGGCGTCCCATAATGTAACGGAACAATTGTTCCATAAATTAATGAACGAAGGCACTTCGTCTCTTTGAAAATTTAGAACTGCTATCGATTTTGACCTCCTCCTAGGAGAAGCAGTGCTTCCTGCTGCTTCCTCACGTACACTTGTTCTATAATTGTTAGTGTTGTTGTTATCACTGATCGATATAAATACTGCCAATAAGGCGATGGTCACCAGTGCTGCTATGACAAGGCATATATACTTTCTTCGTCGATTTGTGCCCTGAAATTTATTCTTTCTACTTCCACGCTTACGCACTCTGACCCTGCGCTTGGCGGGTTTTAGTGTCCTTCCCAATATAGGGCTTTTGGAATGATCCGTATATTCCGATTCCGACTCGGCATCCGACATTGCTACCACTTTGTACATTAACGCGCCGACGAGTACCACATGCTTTGACCACCGCTCTCCATTGACTGAATTGCGTTTCGATATTTAGAGCACTACCGGCGGCACACAGAATAATCGGAAGCTCGTTTTTTTTATTATTTTTATCGGTAATTTATTAGCCAAGTAAAAGAGTATGCTATAGGCAGGTAAAGTTGAGGCAAGCGCTGATGGGTTATCGCCTATCGGCTAGATAAGATTAACTCTGTCGATTTGTTGCGCTCTGTAGGCTTAACATGTAGAACATTTCATTGGAACGCATCGCGCGTTCGCTGCTCAGCGAAAAAACGTGCGATACGCAAAATTCGCAGTTATACACGTACTTATTTACAGTTAAGAAACAAACGTTGCGAAATCGAAATGCGCTTAATCGCAAGTGATAAGAAAGAAATATACAGTTATTATAATCGGAGAGCGAATAGCATTGAGGAGAAAATGACTAGACTTTCGGAACTAGTAGAACGGTTTTCACACTAGTAGAACGGTGATCGTGATACTGTGAAATAACCAAAGTATATGTACATAAGTTGGGTTATGTATATCAGAATGTAACTGTTTATGCCATTATTGTCTGTCTGTATGACACGTATGACTTGAACTGGAAGAATTCAGACGAGCATATGCACATATGCATATTCCCCACATTTTTATTTGAAATAGACCGCTGTCTCACCAAAAACCAATTTCCAACAACTTTTTAAAGTAATAAGCTCTAAAACTTAAATTTAAAGTAAATTTCAAGGGCAAGACGAAATATCTCCTGTCATCAAACAAACAGTCGTCGCAATTGCGACTTGGCTTCCACTTCACTGTTGACAGTCATATCTTCGAAGTCGTAAATAATTTCCTCTCTCGACGAACAAAGACCAGAGAAAGGTTTTGCGGAAGATTTATGGTCCTCTGCCCATTCACAACGGCGCATTCGATAAGCGATGAGCTGTATGAGTTATACGACGACCTGAACATAGTTCAGCGAATTAAGAGACAGCGGCTACGCTGGTTAGGTCATATCGTCCTAATGAATGAAAACGCTCCAGCTCTGAAAGTATTCGTTGCAGAACCTGCCGGGGGAAGTAAAGAAAGATCTCCACTCCGTTGGAGAGATCAGGAAGGACATGACTATACTTGGGTTCTCCAATTGGCCTTCCTACGCCAACAAAGAAGAAGAAGAAACTCGATTTCGCACAAGGTTCAATAGGTAGAAAGGCATTACAATTTTTGTATCGTAAGCGTGACTTGTATTAAGCAAGTCCGTATGTCGTAATTCATTTGGGTTACCTTCGCCTCATTTCTTGATAACTTGATTGTTTTCGCCATCTGAACGTTATTTGTCCTTAATTTGTATTAAGAAAGTAAATGAAGAATTAATTGCGGAAATCCTAAAGGCTCATTCACATACAACTTTCCTCGCTTTGAGTGACAGTTCATACTGAAGCAACGAAGCGCATCAAAGTTTTGTTTCTCTCTAATAAAAAATATAACTGTTACTTAGCAAAGCGTAAAAAGATGAGGTTTGTACAACAATTTGCTTGGCTTCGCGTCAAAAACTTTTTATGTGAACGTACTCATAAAAAAGCGTACATCGAACTTTTCTGTCAAAACAATTGTCTGAAAGCGAAGCAAATGTTCTAAGTGTTATTTTACTGATCACTGTACAAAAAACTCTCTTGTTGTTGTTGCAACGGGTATATAAAACCGTTATGATGGTAAGGATTAGATAAGTTGTCATCGACGTCATCCAACGGTAGGCACAAAAAACGTGCTGTTTCGACGGGAGCGGTCCAAAGGGAGAAGAGGTGGCTAGTGTCACGCGGGTACACATTGCACGCTGAACATATGTTTGATATGTCAGGGTATATTCTGGATAAGCAGGAATCTAACCTGCTACAATATCCAGAAAGAAGCTGCGTTTCTCGCGGCAACTCGAGCTCTTCGTGTACAAATGGGTCAATTTCCACAACAGCCAGTTCAACGTTATCGGAATTGACCCGGATTTTATGCAGGCAAGGGCTGTTGTTTCGGAGATCTAAAGCCGTTTAGATCGGTAAGTTTTAGTATAAGATTGTCATCACTGGAGCACCACCTTACAGCAAGGTTGCTCCGTATCCTTTTGACTCTTACTGACATTGAGCCCATCCCGGGCTCGGAGGAATGTTTCTGCTGCGTGTGCGCTAAAAGACTCCATAAACTCCATCTCGGTTAGGTGTAATACGTACACATGCAATGGATGGAGACATCTTAAGACCTGCTTAGCCTTAAAACAGACAGAGAGTAGATCACGAGTTATGCCGCCAACGCACTACCGCGACCTTAGTCTCTATTGCTGTGAATCTGCACCAAGTTCGCACACTGCGCCGCCACTCCAGAAGACTTATACGGTTCATAGGAGCTCAAATAGGCAGCATGACTCGAACTTATCCAGCTGAGGATATGAGGCTGTCAGCAATCGAAAAACTTACTTGGCGATTGTGCAAGTTATTGGCAGACAAATTTGTTCACGTAATTAAGAAGTAATCGAAGGTGTCACTTTAAATACTTGATATTCAATACATTGGCATATTTTAATAAACAGTGTGCCAGACGTTTGGCACTAGTAGGTCTTCCACTTTTTACTTTCAGAATGAGGACCCTCAATTATTTATATACAAAACACATCAAAATGCTGAAATATACATACATATGTACATATACTATATATTCCTGGCATAGGTAATATGCATATGAGTATTTAACTGCATTTAGCGTTCGGCTGCTACCTTTTGCACCCGTCAACGGTAATTTGAAACGTTGTCGTGGCCGAGTTCGAATTTGAGTTCAATTGCAAGCCCCAAATGGCCGTCCGTATGGCATGCGCCAGTCCACGACACAACTGTGCAAACAACAACTCCGCAATAATAGCACTCACGAGCATATAAGGGATAAGTGTTCATTTGTAATTTTGAATATTTCGGTTTTTTGGCACATTTCCATATCGTTTTACATTCGATATACTATATTTACCGCGCAGACTGGCGAGCCAGACCTTTGTCACAAGCGGACACCTTGAGCGCGCACCACCGAGAGCAGATGCACATGGCCGGCCACTTGAGTACACCGGGTGTCAGAGGTCATGTTCCTTTGCCTGTTCGGTTGCGTTATCCTTTTGGCAATTTAACAATGCAAAGGGTACACGCACCCACGAAGCGCAAGTGTACGTATGTATGTGTGTTCACACTTTCAACTAATTAATTTTTGAGAAGTAGTAGGAAAGAGCAGGGGACTGAGGTTTGTATGCTTGAGTATGTGGTAATGTCCGCTATTTTTCAACTTCCTTGTCGATAAATCCACTCGTAATTCCGTTGTATTTATTTTCATTTCAGCGTAATTCGATCGGATTCCCTAATGCACGGCAATGAACATTTGCCGCTGGGTCATTTGGTGTGAAAGACTGCCTCAGGAGGTAGACTTAGACTGCCCACAGTCGAAAAGAATGAAATATCTGAAAAAGAAGGATGAGTGTAAACGTGATCGCTCGTGGTTTTGACATCAGTGGACTGAAGAGCTATACAAGTATGTTCGAATGAAGGAAGATTTGACAGAACTGTGAAGTCTTTTAAGGAGTTTGATGCTCTTTTACAGATCTTTCGAATGGCTGACTCTTATTTCAAGATCTCTCTTCTTTGTATGCCTAAGTAACCAAAGTGTATGTATATGCTTACATTTGGACTTTTTTTTAATTTTCATTCTCATTTCACTATATTTCAATATTTTGTTTCAATTCTCACACATAGTTACGCTTCAAATGCTCGGTTGTATCACTTTTACGTGACTCTTTATCATTCCTAAAAACATTTCAAAAATTAATTAAAAAATAACAACCCCATGGAAAATTAAGCGGGGCAAATAAAATATACGCAAATATATGTACATATATAGCTTTCCGACGGCACTTGAACTATGGAATTTAAGTAACTATTTTCATGGCAAAAATTGGCAACAATAAAAGCAACAAACACGTTTGCACCGAAAAGAGCAGAAATTACGAAAGAAAAATTGCATCATCTTGCCTCAAGGTACAGAGTGCAGGACCAAAAAATTAAAAAATAATCACAAAAAAACATATGTATGTATTTGCTACATTGCTCCTTGCCAGGCAGCGTCTTGGTGCGAAAACAATAGCAATGAGGTCGTCAAGACCGACGCCGGTGCCCGAGGCGGTGCGCACAGCAGCGTAGCAAGGACTAACTTTTAGCAAAGCATGACTTCGCGAATTCGGAAAGCGAAATACTTTGCGCAGTTTATTTATATATACCAGATATATACATACTTATATATACATAAACATAAATATTTGTGGTAATTGACTTTGTGACTTTCAATTTACATCCATGTGCCGAAAGTGCCAAATATATGGAGGGGCATCTGTGCCAATGCTTTATGGATAACTCAGAAATAATCTGCATACATGGAACAAAAATTTGCTTCAGAGTTAAACGTTTTTCAAAGCTGCTATGATAGATTGTTTAACTAGTAATATTCACACGGAACGAATTAAAGTTGAATATCATAGTTTAATCCTGCTATTTTCTCATGAGATAAGAATCCTTGGCCAGACATAAATGCATATCCACTTTTTCAGAATTCCATAAAACATTGTTCAGAAAATGCGAAATAATGATAATGTGTACACACTTCATCAAATTGATGCCATAGTCTATAAGCTCATCATTTAAGTTTGTGCACATTTAGGTGTTTATAGATCACTAAGGAAACAAATTTCTTTAAGAAGAAAAAAATCTATAACTTTAAGATTCCTTTACTTTAGAAATAATACATTTCGAGGCTCCCTACTAATGGGGAATGTTTAGCATCACTCGAAAGAACATTATTTAGCATTCAAATTTTGAAGATTATTTGTTTCGAATGTTGGCTACGGCCAAGTTGGTCCATTCATGGAGTCCAATTTTCGATGACTCGTTCAGACATTTTGACTAATAACTGGTGAATTACACGCGTGATGCTTTGCTCCAAGGCGGGATTGTCCGCATAGACTTTAGACTTTACATATCCCCACAGGAAAAAGTCTAGCGGTGTGATATCACACGATCTTGGTGGCCAATCGATCATCCCAAATCGTGAAATTATCTGCTCACCGAAATGTTCTCTCAAAAAATCTATTGAAGTGGTGGAAGTGGCGAAATGTTATTGTAACCAAATATCGTAGAGGCCACTAGCTACAATTTCAGGCTTTAAATAGTCGATTATCATAGCACGATAATGGTCGACATTGACATTAATTTAATTTTTGAAGAAATATAAACCGATGATTCCACCGGCCCACAAACCGCACCAAACCGTTGTTTTTATTTCGATTAAGCCAGAAGTGGGCCTCATCGCTGAATTTGACTCGAAAACGTCGGATAGAGAGAAGCGATGTCGCTTAGGAAGGTCAATGGGTCGAGCAGCTTCAGTTCTTGCACAAGCTGTTTTTGTATGCTTTCAAATTAAGATATCTACGTAAAATGCGGGAAGTAGTTCCATCCGTCCGTCCGAGTTGCTGCGAACAGCGCCGAGTCGACTCTCCACGATCTCTGTGTACACTCTCAGCAACGGCTGCTATATTTTCTTCACTGCGTGCTGGACGTGATCTATTCGGTCAAATATTATCTAGTAATGAATGCTGGGTCTCAATATGGATGATGGTGTTACGAATTGTATGCTCAGTAGGCCGGTTATATTGACCATAAATAGAGGGAAACGTGCGAAACATATTTATAGTTAATTTTACGTGAGCTTTCCTAATAAAATTAAGGATTTGTAAATTTTGTTTAAGCGTAAATCTTTCCATAATGAAATGCCCAACAAGATTGAACAAAAATAACATGACAGCTTGACACGACTCACGTGGGATCACCCGTTATCAAAAGATGTTCAAAGAAATAAAAAAACGTAAACTTTACTTGCGCCAAAGCTTTAATACGCTTAACAAAAGAACAATTTTTTGATCGTAAGGTTTGTATGAAAGCTATATGATATTGCACGGTGATCTGAAAAATTTCACAAATATTGTAGCTTTGTCTTAGAAAGCAGTCTTTGCCAAATTTTGAAGAAATATCTTACCAAATACCAAATATTTCTATACAAGGAATTGATTCCGATCTTTCAGTTTCTATGCAAGCCATATGCTTTCGTAGACCGATATCGATAGTTCCGACAATTGAGCAGCTTTTTGGAGAATAACAACGTGTGCAAGAGTTCAGATTGATATCCTAAAATCTGAGGAGCTAGATCGCATATATATGTATATACAGAAAAGCAGTTCGACAGAGCTCGTCACGTTGATCAATTATATGTAAATATACGTACTTTAAAGGGTCTATGACTTTTTCCTTTAGGTGTAACAAACTTCGTGGTAAATTTAATATAGCCTCTCCAGGTTAAAAAAAAATTAAAATGCTACTCTTTCATAATATTAAGTATTAAAAATACTTTTATGGCCCAATTTCTTCCATAAAGAGACCTTAGACCTTCTGCTTGGTATTGAAGTCATTGTTTATATGTAAGTGCATGTAAATAAAATGTATTGAAATCTTTGTTGAGAAGAAACTTAATGTCAATAGTCAATGTAGCAGCTGCCGCCGTTGTTTGCATTGTGCTCGTATGTGCTCGGGTATTTAAATGGGAGCAAAATCCTTCAAATGCGAACATATTGCAAACAAGCCAATTTTGAATATTTGATTTAGCGATTTCAATACAGCGATTGCAAGCGAACGGTGAATGGCGAGTTCGCCACACAACAATAGCACGCAACAAAAACAAAACCGGTTGCAAGTGTATTACAAAGGTAATCGAAGAATTCGGATTTGACGTTGAATGAATGCGAAATATGTGCAGAAACAAGCAGAAACGAACATACATACATACATATGTATGTATCTTAATATGTAAGTAAGTATTAATGCTCGTTTGAAAGAAGCCAAAACAATGGCATTGTTTTGTATACCTTCTTGCTGACATCCTCAGTGGCGGACGAGAGACATACGCTTGGCACGGGCCCAGGGAATACAGGCTTTCACATCAAATATGTCTTAAGAGTACAAAAACTGCCTTGAACTTGGGGCTACCACTGGCACGTTACTCCAATTTCGATGACCCGCCCTAAATATTACAATTATTATGTCTGCCCTGTAGAGAAGTCTACTCAAACCAAACTGGTGACCTACTAATGACATTAATAACTGGAATAATGCACGGTAGAAACATTTTTCTATTGGAAAGTTGCTCAGGAAGTGGAAATAAAGGTGATCCAAAATAACTATCTAACAGCGACCACTCCTCGTAAGTCCTCGTTAGTGTTTACAGAACCTGTTAAATATTTCTGACATGAAAAAATTTTCCAAAACTCCTGAGTCGTAAATTTTTGGGTCCTTTCCCTTAGCTTCTAATAATAAAGGTATGTGTTTATAGAAAACTAAAGACGATTTGTTACCACTAGGTATATACGCTTACCCATATGTAAAAATCAAGGATTATATGTTACTCAAACGGTACTATTGCCCTCTCTCGACGAACAAAAACCAAACTCTATAAGTCACTCATTATCCCCGTCCTGCTATATGGTGCAGAGGCATGGACAATGACAAAATCTGATGAGTCGACGTTACGAGTTGTCGAGATAATGGTTCTGCGAAAGATTTATGGTCCTTTGCGCGTTGACCACGGCGAATATCGCATTCGATGGAACGGTGAGCTGTATGAGATATATGACGACATTGACATAATTCAGCGAATTAAAAGTCAGCGGCTACGCTGGCTAGGTCATGTCCGAATGGACGAAAATACTCCAGCTCTGAAAGTATTCGACGCAGTACCCGCCGGGGAAGCAGAGGAAGAGGAAGACCTTCACTCCGTTGGAAAGCCCAGGTGAAGAAGGACCTGGTTTCGCTTGTAATCCCCAATTGCCGCCACCTTACGAAAAGAAGAAACGACTGGTGCGCTCTTGTTAACTCGGGTATGACCGGTTTCTACGCCAGTAAAGAAGAAGAAGAAGAAATGGTACCACATTTTATTGGAATTTTATTACACACATGGGATTGATTTTGAATATTTAATAAGTTTGTAAAAAAATTGAAAGTATGGCCAGGTAGCAGGTCGCTCATATGTATAATATCAGAATTCTGCCGAGTTGACAGTCCTTGACCGGATAAAAATCAGCGTCCGTTCCGGTCACATAGACCCGACTGTCGTGGCAACGGTATGATATCAGTAACCCTGGCCGCTCCGAGCTAATATCGGGACATTCAGCATTGTAAAACGCCGCATACAATTCGTCTGGGAAATATTTCCAGTTGGGTATCGCTTGACTACATGCACATATATATGTACATACATATTAGATTCATAGCTACAAGCCAAATTGGGCTAAGATGCCAATAAAGATGTCTGATTTGTGATTACTTTTTGTTCTCATTTTGCTATTGCTCGCTCTCTTGTCCGCATATTTCCATTCAGTCCGTCTTTGAAAACGCGCTTTGCCAAACAGCTGTCAATAAATTTTGAATTTCGCAAATGTCTGGCATTTAAAAGCGTGCAAACGCTAATAACACAACAACTGAGGGGTCAAACGACAACACACATACATACATACACACAAATACCTACAGACACTTATACAGACACATGCGCGAGGCACAAATGTCCTTTGTTCACATTGTATCCGCCTGATAGCCGCACGTTATTGATCTGACACACACATTCGCAGAGATACGCACATGTATGTGTGTGTGTGTGTACCGATTGATCCACTCTCCTCGCACAATTAGCCGACGCTGTCATTTGAATTTCGTCAAGCAAAAATTGAAATGTTGATTTTGCATTCATTCGTTCGGCCGCTCGTCCACTGGAGAGGAGGCGAAGGAGCACACGAAAACAATGAATAAACTGAAATGTTTGCCATTAAATGATTTCGTAGAAATTGCCGGCAAAATGCCGAAAAATCAAACGCGGCGATTTTTATCACTGCTGACCAAATTACAGTGCCTTACCCTCAAGCCACGCTGGCGAACGGCGCATTTTGGAGCGCAACAACTCATCGTGATGTGATATTTATTTTCCATCATGCAAGGATTGAAATAATTTGTTGGCCTGCGCACTCCCTACACACACACAGCCAAATACGGATGTTAATATTAATAAGCCTCTGAAAAGTTGCAAGTCAGCTGTGGGCTCAGCTTACATGTATGCATATATGTGTGTGTGTGAAGTTAAGTGCCTGGCGCATTTAAATAGTAGACGCAATTTGCCGATCCCGTCGAAATGTCTGATTGAGGCAAACACCGCTGCCTCGCCTGCTGGCGCTGGCTGGTTGTTATTATTGTTGCAAGCACCGGCGATCGCGTGCGATAAGCTGTGTAAATATTTGACTGCGCTGCAGCCACGCTACGGCCGACTCCAACGTCCAACTGGCCAACGACCACACATACACACACACATAAATATATAGAAATCTAAAGCGCATATGTGCGTGTATGTGTATGTGATGAGCACCTTTTGACCGCACACAGGTCCAAATCCTGCTCGCAGTTACCATACTCGAAGCGCGCTTGTTAACATCGATCGACCCGTTGACCCCGCGGCTGACCGCCGCGCCAGCCGCGCAAGTCCTTTGATGTGACCGTCGCTTCACGGCTGCCTAATTTCTGGTATTTGCTTTTAATTGTGGGCGCAAGCAGTTGATAATTGGTTGTGTTTGCGTTCTTCGAACACCGCAGCGCGCATGTGTGCACCTACACAAGCACACGCGCACCCAAACACTTAAACACCTAAAATTATGCGCATATGTTAATATGCGCGTGCATGTGTGTGTGTGTACATAAATAGCCGCACTAATCACTATTTGCCGCTGCTGTTGTGTTTCTGATGGTAACTGATTAGTGGCTTTGCTTTGTAGTGCAGCGGCATCGGTGGCGTCGGTGGTGTCGGTGATGGCGGCGCTGATATTTTGATGAATGATTGCTCGAGTAATTCGGTGTACTTGTTTGTGCACTCATACAGACGTACATTTGTACATACAATATCAGTAATTAAATATACACATAAATGTGGAATTAAACAAGTTTGGGTGTTTGTGTGAGTGTGTGTGCGCTTTGGCTGGGCGTTATCACTAAAATAGCACCTGATTGCCACAAAACGCTTGATTGCAAACAAATCCGCAAGCGACTAGGATTTCCCAATTTGCTGGCATACAAATATACAAATGAATGGCCGGTATGTAGACTTGCATACACGATATATGTATGTAAGTGCGATTATATGTACATATATGCGGGTCTGACCACAAACAGTATCGGCCTCAGGTTACAAAACTCACAAGCCCTTGTGAATTGTAAATATCAATGCAACTCTGTTTGACCCAATTTTTAACAAGTGCCCAATACACCCATACCAATATTAAATAAATATGTAAATATGAACAAACGTGTGATCTGGTGCTTCGTGGAAGGCCGTGGATTTATGTGTGAACCTAGTGGAATGGTTTCGTTTACAGCGGTTTTATCTAAATTTTCGGTGGTATTGCTCGCAGCATGTGCGGCTGGTAGATGCAAAACTGCTTCCATGTGTTTGTAAGCCACTAATACGTTTGCTTTTGTACCTCAAAGAGAGAACCTCTAAATGAGAACTATAGCGATGACTTAAGACACATCCAATGGCTTTCTTAAACTCGCTGTCTCACTTTTCTATATGCAAAAGCAAATTTTTGTAGTCTCGTGGATTCAATGAGAATAGATACTTTGTCCAAATTCCGAAAATTGGCTTAATTTTAGGTTTAACAAAGCTATATTCTGACTATGAAACGCAGCTAAAGCATACTTACTCTGAAAGGTTTGATCCGTTTTAACTTCTGAGGGACTTCTGACTGCTATCAAGTCATAAACACTTTCAAAGTGACTTTTGAGCTTGAAATGCCATCCCACAGTTACCTTATACCGAGTTGCTGATGAGTGCAGGGAACAGAAAATCGTTCGGCTGTCTGTTGTGATTGCAGCTTCTCGACGTCAAACCTTCCTTGTCGATATTAGGACCTCGGACGCACGTCTGAAAGACTGGAGACGCGTCTTTCGTCCATCACAACATGATCGATCTGGTTGGTGGCTTTTCGATACGGAGACAGCAAAGTAGCTTGATGAATTTGCTTATGCTGGAATCTAGTACTACAGATAAGCATATTTCGGGCCCCGGCGAAGTCGATCAGCCTCAACTCATTTGGGGACGTGTCATCGTGGAGGATGAATTTACCGACTGTTGTGCCAAAGGTACCTTCTTTGCCCACCCTGGCGTTAACGTCGCCAAGCACGAATTTGGCATCGTGGTGGGCAGCTCTCATAGCTGTGCTCCAAGCGCTCATAGAAGGCATCTTTGGTCACATCGTCCTTCTCTTCCGTCGGGGCGTGGGCGCAAATCAGCGATATGTTGAAGAACTTCGCTTTGATGCGGATTGTGGCTTGACGTTCATTCACCCGTGTGAATGCCAGTACTTGGCGACGGAGTCTCTCCCGCTCATATATATGACCACTGAAGTAAATGCCACAAGGACCTACTCGTCTCAGCCCTCGTCCTGTCCATCGCATTTCATGGACGGCGGTCATTGGACATTCCAGGTGCATGCCCTTAAATCATAGTCCTTATTACGTGTGCTGTTGTCATCAAAAGGGAAGTTTCTCTTCCGAGGCTGTTTGTTCCTTTTCATTGGGAAAAGAAAAGTCTTACTTGGTGTAAGACCGGAAGTCGTGAGCTACTTGAGCCATACATATGTAAAAAACCCGTTTCTGGCCACTCCCAAGCGAATGGCAATCAGAAACCTTCCCTGACTTCAGTGAACTTCTACACATTACTCCATCCTCCCACTATAGCATATAGTTGCCATACAAAAAGACCGATAAATAGTTCGTGTAAGGACTCTTCGAATTTGTGAAGGGTATTATAGCTTCGGTGCAAATATTTAAAAATTTTAAAACGGGAATATTTTTTTTTTAAATGTGACGCACCGCAATAAAGCAAAAGAGAAGTCAAAAATGTATACTACAATATATCCAGCAAGTGGCAGTTATTTGTCGTAAATCAAAATATGCAACAAAAGTGCCGTCAATATGAGCGCTTATGCTTGCTGTTGTTGTCACTGCAGCTGTGGTCGCTTTTGTCAACTCGGTTATGAATAAATGATTGAAAATATTTATTTACGACTGTAAGCGTACGAACTAACGAATATAGAACTCCAATCAAATGCCATTTATATGCACGATATATATTTACACACAAACATGCTTCCATACATATGTATGTGTATGTATATGTATGAGGCGAATGCAGGCAAAGCCAAATTTACCACCCACACGAGGCCATATGAATGAGCTTAAAAGGCGTACGACAAATGCCGGTGGATATTATTGTTAATTACCATTTTCATACAAAATTTCCATTCATAAAATATGCGTGGACAATAAGCGCTGTCCGGCGGTGCTAATTACCTGGAAGCGGGACAAGCAACCGCCCGTTTCCGTTAAAGACCGGAAAATGTCTGCATTATGTGATATATAAGTATTCATGCATACATGCATACCGTTGCATGTCATAATAAATATATAATGCATATATGTAAGTATGTTAAGCGAGTATATGAGAAATATTGTTCCGCTTGCGGTCAGGTGTCTCGACAATCTGCTCTTTCGCACAGCTTGGTATTGGACTGGATGAAATATCTTAAGTTCCCGAACAGAAATTAATAAATTTAGTTGTTTCTTCTGGAATATATGCCTACTGGAAGTAAATAACTGTATGTATTCAGTATCCCATGTAAGTTTGCATATATAAAATAGAGTAATACCATGTTCAGACCGAAAATTTAAAAGATTAGATTACATTTAAGCATTTCATAACCCAACAGTGTTCTCACTGCCATTAGAAAGATCAAAAAACAGCTGTTATTGTCATTCAAGAGTTCACATCGCTTAATATTTATCAAAAGGAGAGATTGCCATATAGTATTTTCAAATAAAAACCGTCTTTTTTTTAATATTTTCCATATAATAGAAATAATGGATGAATTTGGATGTTGATGGATGTTTTATTTGTTAAGTCGATTTTCAGGTGAAATTTGATTCATTGCTTTAAAAAAAATTTGTTTGTTTACATTTTCCCCCCTTTGTAGTGTCTAAATCAGCTGTGATAATGTAACAGATTTCCAATGCTGACAAGTAGAGTGCCCAAAATCAGAGTCGCACAGAGATATTTAGCGTGGATCAGTTTGAAATCATTTCAATGAAGTGATTTGGAACTGTCATTTTTGTATGGCGAAATCTTGATAAATTTTTAAGATTAGTGGGATAATCCATTCAACAGCCGAAATCGTGTGATTAAGTGTCGGTCTGAACATGGTATAATAAACTCATTTGATATAAACTATGTATTTTTGGGTCAACCCATATATTTTTGACGATTTTATAAACATTATAGGTAGTCGAAAAAGTCTTTTCGTATTTTGTCAATAGATGTCGTTGCAGTCGTATATTTCCAGTGCTACCAATCACATTGTGTCATACCATATAGTGTTAGAAAGGTGTGATTTGAAGCTTCATTTAACCAAATAAAAATCAAATTCGGGGAAGTTGTAAAAAAGTAACAGCTGTTCAAAAATGAGTGAAAATAATGAAGAGATTCGCTACATTTTGAAATTTTTTTATAAAAAAGGGAAGATTGCCACACAAGCCACCTGTTTAAATGAGTTAAGCATCCACCCCCTCTACTCGGTAAAACTGGCGCATCCTAATGCAACAGCGCAATTCACCACACCACACCAACACAACTCACCACACCTGTACCCACTCAACAAAAAGGACAACGGGATGGGACTTAAAATTTGATCAACACAAGCCGCACATCAACATTCGCTGAGACACTGCGCCGCTACTCTACCGCGATTAGATCTTTCGACCTCCATCCGCGAGAACTCCATCGCCAGCTCCAGCAAGTCGGAACAGGATTCTCGCCGCCGCCTTTGTCGACACTTCTTTTTTTAAAATTAAATTATGTAACATTTATATTATAATTCCGTTGGTGAGATTTTATACAAACACAAAATGCAAACAAAATTCATTTTTATTAAACATAAATTTCGCATACTTTTAAACACCACCAATGAAAGTTGTGAAGTTAACGGAGACGATGCTATATCAGTTCGTGTAGCATAACAATGGTTCGCTCGCTTCCGTTCTGGAAATTTCGATGTGAAAGATGCACCTCGCTCTGGTCGGCCTATCGTTGAAAAAATCGATGAAATTTTAGAAAAGATTGACCAGGACAGTCACATAAGCAGCCATGACATCGCTAAGGAACTTAACATTCTTCATCAAACGGTTTTGAACCATTTAAAAAAAAGCTGGCTACAAAAAGAAGCTCGATGTTTGGGTACCACAGGAATTTTCTGCGAAACATTTAATGGACCAAATTAATATCTGTGATTCTTTGCTGAAACGAAATGAAATCGAACCAATGCTGAAGCGAATGGTAACAGGAGACGTAAAGTGAATCAAATACGACAATAATGTGCAAACAAGATCATGGTCCAAGCATAGTGAAGCTCAACAAATGTATGCAAAGCCAGGATTGACGCCTCGAAAGGTTTTGCTGAGTGTTTGGTGCGATTGGAAAGTAATCATCCACTAGAGCTGCTCCAGCCTGGTCGAGCGATTGTTTGTACATTTTACTGTCAACAACTGATGAGATTGAAGCAAGCAATCGAAAAAAACGGCCAGAACTGATCAACAGAAAGTGCTTCGTCTTCCATCAGGACAACGCTAGACAACACACATCTTTGATGACTCGGCAAATACTTGGAAAGCTTGGCTGGGAAGTTTTTATGCATCCACCATATAGCCCTGACCTTGCACCATCGGACTACCATTTGTTTTCGTCAATGCAGAATACTCTTAATGGAGTAAAGTTGGCTTGAAGAGAAGCCTGTAAAAATTACTTGTCGCAGTTTTTCGTCTGATGCACTGATGAAATAATGTCTATAGCGGAAAAATGGCGAAAAGTGGTCGACTAAAATGATAGATATTTGGTTCATTAAAGTTCATCATAAATATACAAAAACAAGTCGAAGTTTGATTTGAAATACGAAAAGACTTTTTCGACCACCCAATATAAAATATATTAATAAACAAATTTGAGATAAGTCATCGAGTTTCGGGTCAAACCATATATATCTGACGATTTTATCAACATCAGCGGTTGGCCTCTGTCACCATAAATTTCTAGATACCAGGTCTCTATTGATATCCTTCGCTTAAAGAAATTATCTTCAGATAATATTCATTGAAAATGCAAGCGCTGAGATTTCAGCTCCCGCAAGCGACTCCCACACACGGACAATCTGCCAGCAGTGTAAACCCCATACGTATAAGTGCTTTAATTGTGCCAATTACACAGCTCTGTTGTTTTTGTCAATTGTGTGACTTACTCATCAACAGCAGCCGGCACTAAGCTTAGTTGCATGTGTGTATGTGAGCGCATTTGCAGTGATTGCGTCGGTGGCGGCGCTGCTGAGACCGCGTTGGCGGTGGAACTTGTCGATTATGTGGTACATCCGGTGCTAAGACATTTACTGTTGCGTATATGCAAGCACGAACGCTTACACAAGGTCTGCACTACACAACTTGTAAGACACATTAGCAATTGGACTGCGGTTCTCGATTCCAATGTTGCAGAATATTCAATTTTTTCCTCTTAAAAGCTTAGAAAGCTTACACTGTCTCACCTGGCATGCTTACCGACCGGCTTAAGAGGTTTTGCGATATATTTATGCTACACTATCTGAGGAACTTTGATTTTATGTTTGGTAATTGGTTTCCCCTGAAATGCAGCTTCTTCTATCTTCTCGGTCATGTACAGCAAAGTCACGAAGTAAGAGATATGGATAAGACCATAGTATACCCAATATACCCAGTATACTAGGGTCTTATCCATATCTCTTACTGGGTAAACTAGGGACTTTGCACACATAACCCGCAAGAGTATGCTCTTTATTTTAAAAGAGGTGAGTTTAAATTAACCTATGCCGTATAAAATTTCGAAATTAGCAAATTAATGCCCATGAAGCATAGACCATCCTCAGTATTTGTTGAAACTTTTAACCTATAACATATAGTATAAATGGGAGGAATAAAACTCAGGCAAGCACCTGTAACACTTACTTATGTAGAAGTGTGAATTATGATTCTATATATGTCATAGTGTTTGTGCTGACAAAATAGTCCATCATACGCGCCAAATAAAGAAAACAAAACTGCGGAAACTATTTGTCAACTTCAAAAACAGGTTTTTACCAATTCAATAGCCGGTCTGGCTTCAATTCGCAGAGTTCAAGAGTATGCAATATCAAACAAGCACAAACACTTCTACAAACACTGGTATGTTTGAGCAAATGGCTGTAGGCCTTCCTCGCAGCACAGCGACAAGCCTACGTACATGCTAAAGTCGCGCGGCAACGCGCCTGCGCAATATGCTCTTTGGTCTATGGCCAAAGTGCCAAGCATACGCCGGCAGTACGCCAACTCGCAACGCCAGCGCTTTATTGTCGCTGTTGTAGTTGTTGTACTTTATGCCATTTATGCAACCAATAGCCAACACCCATGCAACAGTGCAACGTGCGTTCTGCAGCGTGCCAGCGCTTGTGTATTTTTATGCTTTTGCCATTTTATTGGCACGAAGGCTTGTGCTTGTGTGGTAGGCACACAAATCCGCTATGACTCATTGCTTGGCGAATTCACAACACAAGTTTTATGAATGGAAACAAAGTATGCCACTTCCACCGACGCCTCCATCATTTCATTGAGCACCAGTTACACCACCGCCGGCGTCACCAATACTACGAGCACTCCCACCGCGCTCTGTCGCGTAATATTTTCATGAATGGACGCGCCTCTGAACTCGCTTAGACAAAAGCGAAAAAGTTAAAAACAACAACACAGCACAGACGTTTGATTGTAAGCCTGTCCGTCCACTGGCCTGCAGTGTGGCACTACCTCCAGCTCCAAATTTAGCGAAACGTCTGTAGGTTCGGTTGTAGTCACAAGCTGTGCTTTGCATACGTGAGCAGTCAGTCGAGTGAGCCCGTCGGGGCCGCGGAGTGTTTGGGGCACGTGAAGAGACTTAGAAACCGGCTCCGATAAATTTTCATTCATAAAAAGGAGTCTATCACTTACATTTCATACATATTATGCTGGCACACTGCCGTATGACTCTACGTACTCGTGTGTGTGTGTGTGTGTGAGTAAGTGCTGGGCTTAGAGCCGGTTGGAGCACAACTCGTGCCATGAATTGCAAACAAGCTGCGCCGGCGGCTAATGAATTTCAATTACTTCAGCACCGTTTCCATGGGTTTTGTGATGAATGGATTTCCTTTTTCGGTTTTTGGTTTTACTACTTAGTTTCACTTTCAAATAGGCATTAGCCACAACAAAACTTGCAAACACCTGTAGTTAACAGCTATTATCAAGCGCTTAGATAGGAAGTGATAATAAATAAATGGTCGTGTTTTTCCGGTGCTGGACTCGATAAAATAATCAACATGATCGGCTGAATACAAAATTTTTTCTGCTTTAAATTTTGGAAATTAGTAACTCTTAACAGCATTGTTGTTGTTGTTTTTGCTGTTGCTGTTGAAGCAGAAAACTTACCTGAAGTAAGTTTCGAGGAAAGGTGCCGAATTGTCAGTCCCTGGCCGGATAAAAATCCGGGTTCGTTTCGAATAGTTAGAACCGACTGTCGTGGGAACGAGCCTAAGCAGTGATCTGTAGTGACGCCTACGAAGAGCTATAGCGATAGAAATAGTGTGACTGATCTCTACTTGGAACTACAACCAGAATACGTCAACCTTATAGGTGTTAAGTATAGTCCTTACCAAATGGTTCGTTAGACATTAGTTTACCTTAGAATGGTATATCGTACAAAATATAAATTAACAATAAACATTGCAACAATCTCTCAGATTTGTAATTTTTACTTGCCAGTGTTTTGAATTTGTACGGGTATGTCTACGGTCCTCGGGGAAGATAAAAATGAATTGAACCACAAATGACTTTTCATAGTTTCTTATTTTAGTCAATTAGGATTGCGGTACTCCGAAGATGGTGCCGCGAAGC
This sequence comes from Bactrocera neohumeralis, assembly GCF_024586455.1. Taxonomy (NCBI): domain Eukaryota; kingdom Metazoa; phylum Arthropoda; class Insecta; order Diptera; family Tephritidae; genus Bactrocera; species Bactrocera neohumeralis. Next base: position 6,478,391 of record NC_065923.1, read on the forward strand.
AACGCAGGAGACCCCACAAAGTCGATTTAGTCGGGTCCGTCTATATGTAGGCGAGCTAATTCCTCAGTTTTTGAGATAGCGTTCGGAAATTTTGTCTAACTACACGTCTTTTCCTTACCAAGAAGCTTCCCATTAGTCAAGACCGCTGATAGTACTACAGAATATAGCTGCAATACAAACTGATCGATTACAATCAAGTCTTTTTATGGAAATATCTCTTATTTGATAAGATATCGTCACCAATGGTTTATTGTCCATGACAACGCTTTAATCTACGAATGCATTGTTCAGATCGCCGACTTATTCAGAGCATACGAATTTGTTACCGAACTTTTATGCGATAAGAAGTTGAATGGAAAGTCCGCCATTCCCATTATAACCTACAATGGTAAAATTAAAATTTGTCTGCGTTCGCCTCAAAATCCAAATCCATTGATAACATGATTGGAAGTGAAAACAGACATTACTAATGACAGTCCATGTGCAGTTATACCCAGGAAAGATCACAGGGACTCAAAAATGCGTTTTTTTTTCAATAAATAGACGAGTTAGAACTAGAAGTCAGGCAATATTTTAATTATTATATAAAAGCTGGCCAGATGAATCTTTATTTTAGAGCATGGGAACCCAGTTAAGAGCTGGTAAGGCATCAAGTATACATTGAACACATTTAAGACTAAGTGAGATCAAAAATAGAAAAAAAAAAAAATCATAAAACGAGATTTGATGCGCTGGCGCTCGAGATGCAAGTCTACCGCTTGTAGCGCGATATAAAAGAGTTGTTGTAGTTGGTTCCAGTGTGGTCGTGGTCCACACAACTCCAGGAAAATTATAACAAACACATCACTCATCGGTTGTCCGCTACCAAATCTCATAAATAATGAACATAAACGCTCCTCGCCGCAAACCCTTTGAAGACATAATCACATTTCTCACACCAAAAGCCAGGCCACATGGGGCCACACATTCGAAGACACTATGCTACATATCTACACATGTGCATGCATGTTTATGGGCTCGTTGCTGTGGGTTTATTCGGGTATGATATCATAAATTGAAATTTAAGTCACTAATTTTCCCTTGAATGTCCACCAACTTTGTTGGACTTTGTTGGTGGGCTTGTTAGCAGCATTGACTGTAATAAACCGTAAACGAAAACAGAACTAATAAAATCACCAAAAACTTGGTTAACAAGCAGGCAGTATACAATTAATATAACATTGTCTGCTTAGGCCGGAGAGTGCAACGCGGAGGCAGCTCGCTGGCTAATCAGATGCGGCGAGAATAAATGAATGGAAATGGTGCGAGGAAAGATCAGAACAAAAAAGAAAAATAATGTAAGAACAACTGAAATTTAAAGAGCAAATACAGTGAGCTGCAAGCGTTGCATTTACAAATACACAGCAACAACAACAACAGCTACGCATTAATATCCGTAAACGAGGCACACTTTTCGGTCAACAAATCCCCCAAAATACCTGGTGGAGAATAGCGACCAAAGGTCCACACTGTGCGCCTGTGTGAGTGTGTGGCTGTGTGGGCAACGCAGCGCCATTGTCATGGTCACTGCGGCCAATGGACCACCACCGCCTGCGCTTGGGATTCATTTATTCCCAACGCCAACAAAGCGACAATGTGCCGTTGCTCTCGTGTGTGCTCGCCAGGGATACAGGCGCGCAGCTGTTACTCCACTCCGGTCGCGGAGACTCTTTTGTGTTGGCCACACTTTGGCCCATTTTATACATGCGACTGGACCGGCATGTGTGTATGTGTGTATGTGTGTATGTGTTGGCAACATAACAAATGAATGTCGCTTGCTTCTTAAACATTTGGCTGAAATTTGGTTGTTGTTGCAACATGGCAACATACAACTGCTGTGGCCAGCGAACATTGTATTTGTTTTTGTTATTGTTGTTTTCAATGTTGCCATTGCCATCGGCGTTAAATTAAAGCATAACAACACGGATTCCCGCTGCTATTGGCCGCTGCCTCACAAATTAGATAAGCCTGCTGCTGCTGCGCTTGCGCCTGCGCATTAACTAAACGTGCTGCACTGGCATGTGGCATAATTGGACCTGACTGTTAGCCGTGTGTTGTTGTGCAGCAGCTTATTATCGCCACGATTTACCGCGCTTCGCCTCTTTATCACCCTAATGGCACCCAAAAATGTCACACCGCTGCACCACTGCCGCACTCAAAGGCCTACCTTCGCGTTACCCCACCTCCCCGGTCTCATAAATTTACACTTTTTCGGTTGACCACAGCGCCTGTGCTGTTTTGGTATATGGTATCGGTGTCATCAGCATCACAGCACAGCGAGATTCACCGTTTTTGTATTTAAATTAAGTCGACGCGACATTGCTGTTGTGGTGGGTCTCGTTATACGCACAGTATCAGTGTGACAGGGGCTTAGGTAAATCGCGCATGGGCCATTCAGCGCCGCACTCCAGCAGCTAGTTAGCATGTAAAGAGCTGGTGGCATTGTGACAGCAGAAGAAACAGAAGAAAAATGCCCAAAATAAGTGTCGAGGCACTAAAACTGATAGTAAAAAATTGGTGGAAATCTGTCACCGCGACGACGCGTGTGGCAGTGTTTTATTGAGTTGTCTTCCCATTTTATTCTTTTGATAATAAAAATTAAGTTTTACCTTTTAAAGGGGTTCGTGCGTCCGCGTACATATGCGAGTCCATATCTATGGAAGTGCATTCTTTCCGCTGCCTGCTGCAGCTGAGTAATAAAGACATTAAAAGTTCCGACATTACCTCCAGTGACATGCTTGTGGTCCATTTCTCGAAGATACTCAATTATTCGAGTTTTTATTACAATAGCTTTGTTTAAAGTGTGTGAAATAGTTACTTATAGGATTTGTGGTAGGTTGTAAGAAAAAAATCTATGTGCTTCATTTCTTCTTCTTCTTTACTGGCGTGGCCGAGTTAACAACAGCGCTCCAGTCATTCTTTCTTTTCGCTATTTGGCGCCAATTCGAGATTCCAAGCAAAGCCAGGTCCTTCTCCATTTGGTTTCTCCAACGGAGTGGAGGTCTTCCTCTTCCTCTGCTTCCCCCGGCGGGTACTGAATAGAAAACCCTCAAAGCTGGAGTGTTGTCTTCCATAAGAACAACATGAGCTAGTCAGCGCAGCCATTGTCTCTTAATTCGCTGAACTATGTTAATGCCCCCGTATATCTAGTACAGCTCATCGTTCCATCGACTGCGGTACTCGCCGTTGCCAACGCGTAAAGGATCATAAATCTTCCGAAAATCTTTTCACTCGAACACTCCTAAGGCCTACTCATCAGATGATGTCATTGTACATGCCTCTACACCACATAGGAGAACGGGAATGATGAGGAACTTGTAGAGTTTGGTCTTTGTTCGTCGGGAGCGAACTTGAATTCTCAATTGCCTAATCAGTCCAAAGTAGCACCTGTTGGTAATAATGATTCTGATTCCAAGATAGGCGAAATTATCTACGTCTTCGATGTTATGACTGTCAACAGTGACGTGCGACGTTCATTGATACTTTTATTGAGAGAACACTTCAGTGAGTAGATAATTTCACGTATTGGGCAGAAAATCATCGAAAATTGCACTCAATGAAACGACCATCTGAGACGTACCCGCGGCCAAAATTTGAAAGAGATAATCTTCAAACAATAAATACCAAATAATATTCTTTCGAATGATAACAAACATTCCAAAATAAATTTGAAGTTTCTTAGATTTTCTTAAAAAAAAAACAATAGGGAACCTCGTAATGGATACCCTTTCTATAATAGATCAGCGTGACGAGCTGAGTGTACTTAGCCTTATCCATATACCAGGTTGTTCATTAAGTTTTGTGGCTTGATAAAAAGATTTTATGATTCAAAATACACTTTATTATTCAGTATAATCTCCCTAAGCATTAGTACACTTCTTCCAACAATCCTTCAATCTGTGGATTCCATCCCTGAAATAAGAATCCGGAAGGCTTCAACAGCCGTTATGACCTCTTCATTTGAATTTGCTTGCCACATATACATTTTTTGAGTTCTGGAAACAAATGGAGGTCGCTGACGGCCAAATCTGGTGAATACGATGGGTACTCTAACAAGCCGAACTTTAATTCATGAATTTTAGGCATTATCAAAATGCTCTTGTGACACGGTACATTGTCCTGAGGAAAAAGGATTTTTTCTTCTGCAAACCTGGTCTTTTTTCAATTTTTTTCCTTCAACTGGTCCAAAAGGTTGCAGTTATATTCAGAATGAATTGTTTTACCAGTTTGCAAGTAATCCACAAACAAAATTCATCTCGCATCCCAAAAAATTAATGCCATAACCTTCTTGGCAGATTTCCGGACACGAACTCGTTTCGAAGCCGAACAACCAGGTTCACACCACGCTTTAGTCTCTTATTTTGATCAGGATCATGGTGATTGACCCAAATCTCATCCATAGTGATGAATCGACGCACAAAATCCACTTTATCCTTTTTAAAACGCTCCAAATGTTGTTGAGAAAGTCGCATTCTAATGTATTTTTGTTTCATTGTTAGCGAATGCGGCACCCAATATGCACACAGCTTTCTAAAACCCTAATAAGATGTGCATAGCCTCTACTAAATCTCTCTCAGTCTATCGACGATCTTCGAAAACCATATCCTTTATATGAAGAGTGTACCAACAAAACAAAAAGAAAATTGGGCTAGTAACAACGCCCTTTCTTGTCGAAGGACAATACTTTTTGAACAACCTGGTATCATCTGTCAGAACCGCCGATATCGGACAACCATAGCATATAGCTGCCATACCAACTGACCGATCAAACTCAAGTCTAAGTGTGGAAAACTTTTGGCAAGATATATTCACGAAATTTGACATTGCTTGTTCAGATCCTTTATTCGAGAAAACGCATCTATGAAGGGTATTATAGCGTCGGTGCAGCCGATATTAACGTTCTTCTACTTTGTGCTGGTTTTGCCTTTCAGCGTTTCAATTTTTTCGGTTTCATTTGATTTATAGGTATTCTATATTAAAATGTATCGGTACAAAAACCGAAGAATGCTACTTTTTAAGGAAGAAAGTTAAAATTATTTAATCCCCAATTTTCTATTTAACACAAAAAACGTCAAATATCCCCGAATTGCCATAAACAATGGACATAAATATTGAATTCCATATTCGTACACTTCGCAAACCATTCTGAGAAGGTAAGCGCAGAAAAACATTATGAATATTTGCACCGAACCACACAACTACACACAAACACACACACACACGGTGCTTACAATTACGGTTACGGGAGCAGCAATGTTTCAAAACAGTAGCCGATAATGACAAACGCCTACACATTTTTTTTACAGGAAAAGCGAAATTATCGGATATCCGTTTTTTCGCACTGTCATCGTTAGGAAAATCCTTTTGCTTTCTTTTCAATGCGCAGCCACAGTGCAACAGTGCCACAGTTGCAAAAAGCATATGGCAGCCGAAGGACAAAAGGATTAAGAGGACGCTGGGATTATCATTATTATCTCACTGCAACAATATGTCGGCATTGTTTGCTAAAAATATGTAAGTGAATTCGCAGCTATTGTTGCCGCTGGAATTTGCGATTTTCAGCCGAGCGCGCGGACCCAAACTGGTCAGTTGGCCGGCAAACATACGGCCGGCGCACGGCTTATTAAGTTGGTGTTGTTGTGCACCTACAAATAAACAAACACGCATATGAAATCACCTACAAATATATAAATATATATATATGTGTGTGTGTTTGCCATTGACATTTTAAGGATTATAATTGCAACAACTACGTCGAAAAGAAGCAAACAGTCAAAGTGAGCGAAAATCCGTTGGAATATATTTCTGCTTATGTCACGGAAGATAAATGCACGCAGTGTGCATTGTGCCAACAGCGTTGTCCAAAAAGGACATAAAGTTGCAAAATTTTTCATGGAATTAAATTTGAATAACATTGAGTGGTTGCCATGCAAATTTCCCTGCAATGAAAAATCAAAATTTTTCGGGATAAAATTGTAAAAAAACGATTGTGTTTACGAAAGCATCGGATTTACGAAATTTACCCGAATAGCGGTAAACAAAAATGCAGTTCTCCTTTGTCTGAGATGAAATTCAAAATTTTTGGTTGACCGCTTTCCACCAAATCGCACTGAATGAGTCCGCATAAATACCACAAATAAACAGAAAGTCCATAAGCACATTCGTTAGAACTAAAACCCAAACAGGCACAATATGGCTTTAATAGCTCGGCCCGGCTTGTTAGCTCGCCACTCATTTAGCCAAGCGGCACAAACGATTTTGTGGTTTTACGCTTTGATGACAGCAATCGCAGCCGACACACACGATTGGCCTCAAGCAATTTCAATCAAAAGCAGGTGCATTTCCGGTGAAAAGCTCTTGAACCCATGAAAATGTGCATGTATGGTAATATTGACTGGAACATTTAATATTTCAAAGCAATTCTTGGTGCTCAAACTTTTTTAAGGTTTGAATGCTTCGTTGATTCAACTGATCAAAAGAACTACAATTTCGCATATTTTAATACCAATATTTATTGTAGCCTTCAAAAAGGGGCCCTGAGCCAATAGAAGCATGCCAATGCTTAATCAAATTTTCCCTATTCGTACACTTGTTCTAAACCTCGGCTTGGTTGGCTTTCAGCGCCTGCAGCGAGTTGCATTTGTTGCGGTTTCGGCTCATTTTGGTGCATCATTCGCTAAATTGTTGGACAGTTGCGACATCATATTCATTAAACCATATCTCGTCTCCAGTAATGAAGCGTTTGATGAATTTAGGGTTCTCCAGTCGAAGTCGTTTTTGGAAAAGATTTAGATATTTTGATCAAGTGGACGCCCAAAAGAGGTTCTTACCGACGAAGACATCAAAAAAAGCCACTAAATAATTTTGGATGACCGTAAAGGGAAGTTGTTCGAGATAGCAGACACTCTAGAAATAAGAACTGAACGTGTACATCATATGAAAAATATCTGTGTAAAGTTGATGTCGCGCGTGTTCACTTTTGACCAAAACAAAGACGAGTTGATGATTCGAAGCATTGTTTGGAGATATTCAAGCGTAATAAAGCCGAGTTTTTGTGTTGGTATTTGAATTTGAAGGAAACATGGATCCATCATTTTACTCCGAAGTCAAATCGACAGTCATCCGAGTGGACTGCACACGATGAACCCACTCCAAAGCGTAGAAAAACGCAACAGTCGACTTGCAAGGTTATGGCGTCTATATTTTGAGATACATACGTAGATAATAATTTTTTTGACTAACTTGAAAACAGAAGGACAGCAATTATTACATAGCGTTATTGGACCGTCTGAAGAACGAAATTGCCGAAAAACGAGCGCATTTGAAAAAAAAGTAACTGCTGTTTCATCAAGCCAATGCGCCGGATCACAGGTCAGTGAAAACGATGGCAAAAATCCACCAATCGCATTTCGAATGGTTTCCGCAAGCACTTCTCCAGATCTGGCCACTGCGACTATTTCCTATTCGCAGATCCCAATATGAAGCTCGTTGGGAACAAATTTTCGTCTAATGAAAAAGTGATCGCCGAAACTGAGCCATATTTTGAAACAAAGGTCAAATGGAACAACAAAAATAGTATCGAAAAGTTGGAGGGTCATTATAATCAGCATTTCAATATTGAAGGAAACTATGTTGAGTAAAAAACATGAATTTTCCCAAAAAACTGTGTGTTTTCTGTGATAGACCGGGGACCTGTTGCATAACAGGATTTCAAAGTAAACTGGAAAACTGTCCCAGCCAAGCCGATTATGCCGAAACTTTCTCCAGAGGAATATAATAAGAAAGGGTTCTAACCAAATATATTTCGTCCCACCATAGACGAGTGCTTTGAGTGAATCTACCATTCCGTTGCTTGTGATATTTACCGTTAAAACTCTTAAGGGTATAAAAAGTTTCCCACACACACATTTCTACAAAGAAAAATTTAGAAAAAACGTGGGTAAAAAGATTTCTTTATTCGAACTCATGAACCTGGTAACGAAATTCCTGAAAACAAGAAATGCCACGCCAACAAAAAAATGTTACACAAATATCCCGGCAGCGCTGCAGCATGGGAGTTGTATTATTCGAATTTGAAGTATGCAAATGTGAAAGGCAAACAGGCGCACAAATGCCACACACACACACACACACACATTTACCGAAATGCATATTTCTTAAAATAATTGAAAGTACACACAAAAACAACACTTCGTTTGTTTGCTGCAACAACACGTAGTCCGTAGGCGCACGAAATTTTCCCATCGACCTCGGCATGCAAGCAAATCCGAAAAGCATTGATATCAAAAGTCATTATGACGATTATGACACTTTTCCCACGTCCATTGACGCTTTGACTTGTTGGCCAAGACAAGCGACTCTTTGTATGCGATTGTGTGTGTGTTCGATTGCACTCGCTTGCTTATTTCCCACCGCTTGCGGCACTTGTCACGCTGCTAATCCACGGCCCGTATTACGGGGCACACACGCTACCGTCCGTGCGCTTCAAGCTGTGCGGCTTGCCCTTCGGCTCTCCACTCGCCACTCTCCACTCTTTCGGCCGCTAGGCTACTGCTGCCGCTTACTTCCAATATTTACACAACACTCACCGCCCATTGAGCTCGACTGAGCCCCAATCGAGGGCTACATATGCAGCGCGATGCACAATAAACCCGAACCTCCAACACTTAGCCAGCACTAAGCCGCTCAACGGTGTTTTAGTTTTACTGCAATGCAGGTGAACCTATGCTCGCATATACATGCAGGTGTGCATGTGTGTGTGCACTTAGCTTGCATTTGATCTGGTTTTGAATGCTTTGTCGCTGTCGCTCGAAAATTCCTTTTTCTACCAAAAACACTTTTTGCCTTCGTCATATTTGTTGTTTCTATTTTATTTACCTCCATTGTTGTTGTACACTGCGTTTTATTGTAACGCGTGTGAATAACTCAATTTCGTGTGGGCGCCCAAGTGCGGCGGCTCAGAGTTAAGCGATTTTCCATAAATTCATGTCACTCATTTAGTTGCTTTGACGAAGCCACACTCACACACACACACACATATGCACAGATGTTTTCAGTAAAGTTCAAACGCTGAGAAATCAAAGCGAAAGAAAACATTTCTTATTGTTTGCGCTTGAAATTCTTCGAAAACTTGGCAGCAAAGCCCACAAAAGCGCTGTGGGAACATTTTCATCGACAACAGAAGCTGCCTCAGACACACACACACATGGACTCAACGTTGGTGTTTATTGCTCGGGTAAATATTTTGACATTTGGAATTCATCTATTATACTAAGGTTTTCATTTAATAATATGAATGCAACGAAAAAGAAATGTATTTGGTTAATAAGCCTTGGACCGTGGGTGTAAACTTTGACTCTTTCGTGGCTTTCGTGTTCTTTGAGACATAATGAAAGCTATATTAATTTTACATTATTTTCGAGAAGCAGAGGCTTGTTTTGTTGTAGATAATTTACTTCTTAAAAAAAAACAATTAAGAATTGGTTTACAGAAGTTCGTCCTATAATAATCTCAACTTTTCAAACCACAAAAACTATTATTTGTACATTCTCCTGCTACTTCCTTTCAACTCTCCTCTTTTCATAATCGAGTTGTCGAGAGAAAATGTCGATCTGCGATTTTCGACTATAGGTAAAACGAAAGAGAGTGCTGTTGTAGATTTTTAAAACATTAACTCACATGTTCTTATGAATAATATATGTATAGTCAATTCTTAACAGTATATCGTTAAGAAAAAAAAACAAGGAGACTCATCGCAATCCGCATTCTCTATTCCGATAACAATCGGTACAAATTCACCGAACTTAGCCCGAATTATATGTTTTCAGGGACTGATACCTCAACCTCAAAAATATTTTAGGAATATTATGGTGTTACGAAAACAAAAAGCCAACTTCTAAAAATATAATTGACAAAGAAAGAAAGGTAAACGGTTATAAGATAAAAAAGTCATAAACAATAAATAGCTGTTATGTTAGGTGACCCTTTTTGAGGTTCACTACTTTTTTAAAGAAAAAACACAGATACTTCAAATTTAATGCCAAATTTTATCATTCGAAAGAACATTCTTTAGCTATTTTTTTTTTTTTTTTGAAGATTATCTCTTTCAAACATCGGCCGCGGAATTTTCGATTACTCGTTCGAATATGACACACCCCATGTTTTGCACCAAGGCCTGAATCGAACCGGGAATTTCCGCATAGACTTTAGACTTCAAAATTACTCCCAAAAAAAAGTCTAACGGTTTGATATCACATGATCTTGGTGGTGTACAATTGCACCTCAAAATCCAAAGTTTTATTATTCTTTAATATTAATAATTTTAATAATTTGAAAATATATAAAAAAAACCTCTTAGATCCGAAAGAAAAATCAACCAAATACAACTGCATGTCTTTTCAACACAACAACAAAACTGATCTGTCCAACCTCAGAGCGAATCACTCACGCGAAACAGAATAAAACAAAAGCGGATCAGAGACAAACTTGCGGTTTAAGCGGATAAAAATAATTGCCATAAAATTAGGCTGACCCGACACCGAAATCGGCAGGAACAAAGCAACCACTGCAGTGGAGACAACAACACACATACACATACATATGCGCCAGCATTGGCAATCAAAAAGAAATGGATAAATACTGACACACAAATAAATAAGATGAAACTAAAAACAGAAAATTAACTGTATGTTTATGTGTGCATGAATGTGTATAAAAAGAATGAAATAAGTGAAAACAATTAGAGCACGGGCGAGTTAATTGTCCTTTGTGCTCCTGCAGCCAAAGGCTTTGCGTGCGCCGCTGCCAAATCACGCACACCAGATTATCCTGCTAAGCGAAGACGAGATGCTGAAGGCAGCACAACACAGCGCACACACCCACACATGCACACACATGCGCTCTATGGGAGACAAGCGCCGACAGTCGATCACTCCTTCCATCAGCTTGCCGTACAACAAAGCACGCCGCCGGTGAATGCCGAGAGCTGTCGAGCGGAGAAAGCAGCAGTGAGCCAGCGACAATGGTGACTAAATGCAACAGCAGCAACAACAAAGCAGATCGAATTTGAATTGTTTCACGATTGGATTTGAGCCGATTTCATGCTCCAACAGCCGCAACTGTGGCAAACGTATGGTAATGTGCACAAACAACTTGAGGACAGTCGTCCGAGGACCCGTCTGTGTGCTGGTATGGGCATGCTTTGCGCTAATTTCAGCTATTAATGGCACAAATGGTTGCACTAATTTTCACAAATCCACTTTTGAACACTTAGGAAACAATCAGATTTTCGTATTTTGTAGAGTCTTTGTCTGTGTTCCCGACAAAATGCCTCTACGGCTAGCTACTTCAAAGGACATTTTACACTCATTAGCTTTCGGTTTATTTTTAATTTCTATAATCTACTTTCGCAAGCTAAAAGTAGATCGGATATACTTCTGGGAGACAAAGAAGGTGCAAAGCGGGTAATTTGCATAGCAATTAGTTCGATTGTCGAAGATTGCCGTTAATGCTGTTGGATAATGTTTGATGATCTCTTGTAAGATCAGCATGTAAAACCTGCTGCAGCTGTAACTGTATTTCATGAAAACTCAAGCCGGGTTTGTTCTGCACTTATTGCAAGAGAACAAGCGAAGTTTCTGAATGATGAAGACGAGAACAAACATAGACACTTTCATATATTCTGATTTATGTGCATGAGTCAACATTAAGAAACCATATCAGCTTCTTCAATTAGGTTAGAAAATATGGTTTCAATCGCCTAATCATTAGAGGTCCTTGAAAGATGATTTCTGAGAACTTTTTTCGAAAACACAACTCACTGAAAGTCACATTTAACTTATTTGCCAGAAGAAAGCTTAAGTCTATCAGTAGATATAATATCCGAGCTCTGCATAAAGACCCCAAACAAATCTTGCCAGATTTGATCATCTTGGACCAACGAAAAAATTCCTAAAATCATAATATTCTTCGTAATTCAACTTCGCGCTCACAAATCGGTAGTACAAAGTGTCAGCCAGCACTTTCCAAGCCAATTAAATGTCAATCGTCTAAATAGTTGCTGCCTACAACTCAATGACGGCTCGACTCAGTGATTACACGGTAGAAACTCTGCTCTCACCATTAGCATCCTTTCAAGCCGTCGCGGCGGCGGCATTCTTTGTTCGGCTATTTAAGTCAATTAAAGTGGCGCTTCACGCAAATAAATGGCCCATCAAATAGCGCTTGAAGTGTTCTCTGCACTCAATTCCCTCAATTCACAACTATAATGCCCAATTAACCATACTCACTCACTCACCAACACACGGAGAAGGTCAATCATCGGCGTTGTTAAGCATTTCGACATTTCAGCAAGTCGGGGACGGGCCGCCTTTAATACGCTGGCGGTCATTTCGAAGGCGCAACTCCCGCAAACGATATCTTAACCCAATAAAACGAAATAAAGGACCACTCAAGTGGCAATAACTCAACACTCACACACGTCCTCGTACACATGTATGTATGTATGGTGCGGATGACGCAGAAATTCATCATTCCATAAAGCAATCAAGCAATGTTTGGATGCTCGCCACCAACTTTGAGCCATTCATTCATGCCGCGGGTTGGGAACCCATCATTACAGGCACGCCTGATTTCGTGTTGCCCCGACTGTGCTGCCGCGCCGCTTAAGCGCCGTCCCAAAACGCCCACCGCCGCACACCAAATGCACACACACACGCATATGAGGTCGAACGTACCTTTATTAAGTACGAAATACAATAGTTGTTGCTCCTAATGTTGTTGCCGAAAGCGTCCGCACCTATGACGGTGTCCCGGTGCTGTCTTCTGCTGGTCGGTATGCTCTGCGTGCAGAATTGTAGGCGTTTTGACGGCTATTTTGTTGCTGCTCGTTTTTTATATATATCTATATACATATATGTATATTAGAAAACATATGAGTGTGTGTTGTAGTTGCTGTTGTTATCCTTGGTGCTGTGTTATGATTTAATGCCAACAATGTGCGCTTGAGCCGGCAAGACAGTCCCCAACTCGGAGTGCATGCACGCATTCTCATACTCATTAATTTCTTCGTCTTTGCCTTCAATCGGCTAGCTCGGTGGCCTCTCTCATGCGTTTTACTCCTTCAATTACCTTAGTCCTTCCTCCCAGAGTGTTCGCGTGATTGTGTTGCAAACTGTGATAATTACATGTTAATTGTTTAATTTAGGCTTATGCTTGATTACCTCACAGTTTTCTCTGATTCGAATTGTTTCAAGATGCCGAATCATTTCCAAAGAAATTGCTTATACGAGTAGTAAAAGAGTGTGAGTGTGGCTTAACTGTATTGTATTTAAATTTGTCTGTTGTCCAATTAAGTCATACTACGCAGATCTTGTAAGTATGTGTATTCTCGTATATGACATCTGTGAAATTGGAATAAGCTGTGGTAGGTTCATACAAATATTGGAGAGTGATTTATTGTTACGGCATATGGCTTGTGGTTTCATTGCAATATAATTTCTTTCTTATAGTTCTACATATGTATAGTACATCTTTTGGTTCTAGAAATATGCATTCATTTTTTCACACTTCGATCTAAAACTAATATAAACTAATATAGTTTGGTCTAACTTACTTTACTTTCTCAAATTGCTCCTAACCGCAAATATCAAAGCAAGATGTAATATCGATCCATAAAGTAAACTTTAAAGCCTACTCTAAATACCAGCAATACTGACTAAGATTATACGGCTATACAGAAACTGAGGCAAAGGGAGGTAAAAATGTTATATTAAATTTTTCAATGAGGTTGCAACAGTTCGTTCTCGAAACTTCGTCTCCCCAAGGTGTTCAATGGGATTGAGGTCTGGGGAGGATGTAGCAGCACTTTTTCACATTCTTTAACCACCAAACCTAAAAATATTGCTTATTAGTCCCTTCCTTGCATAATTTCTACGTCATTTCCTGCCACTGCACCTGCACTGCCTTTTGCTTCCATTGCATTGGGTATACTCTTTGCAATATAGTAAATGTTTCGCAAAATTTCTCTTCGATATTTGAGGCTTTTTTCAAAGTAATCCTCTGTGGACCCAATACACATGTGTCAAACTTTTTTTCCAATTCTCAAAACAGTTCTTAAAGTAAATTTTCGGAATAGCTTTTACTGCGAGTAGCAATTCTGAATAGCCAGAAGTCACACGGAGTCGAATCAGGCGATTACGATGATTCCGGCACGATAGTGGTTGAAAAGTTGCCAAAAACCTAACGAAGAATCTATGCAGTATACGATGGCTCATTATCGTGGTGAAAAACCAAGAGTTGTCTACCCACAATTCCGGCTTCATTTTACGAATAACTTCGCGCAAACGACGTATGACACTCAAATACTTAGTATTCCTTGTCGACAATTTGGCCGGTCGAAAAGAATCCGGAATGCTCGACATCTCGTTAATCGCAGAAAACTGTCAACATAGCCTTGAGTTTTGACCTGCTTTCACATGGTTTTTTCGTCTTCGGCTTACCTTTGCCAGGATATGCGGCCGATTGATCGTCTATTGGCGGGTCGTAAACATACATAGATCCCAGACTCATCGCCAATAATAATACGTCTCATAACGGAAAGTATTCTTTCACAAACGTTAATACGACGCTGTTTTTTGAAAAAAAATAGTGATTTTGAAACCAATCGTGCTTTTCCTTTTCTTAGGCCCAAATAATCTTTCAAAGTGGTGTTCACTGTTCCTTCAGGTATTACAACGATGCCAGTGAGATGTCTGACTGATAATCGTCGATTCTTAAGCGTCTTTATTTGACGTGTTGATCATCAGTTGATGTTGATGGCCGTCCTGGGCGTGGCTCGCCGTTAAGGCGTTGTCGACCCTCTGTAAAAATCAAAACTACTTACTCAACACAGCATTGTCACCAAAGCGTTTTCCAACATTCTGGCCGCTTCGTTACGAAAAATTTGATTCCGCTCATAAAATTTAATATAATTTCTTTGTAGAATAATTTCACTAATCGTAAAAATCCACAAATGCACTTTATGTACTTCAGAAAGACAAGAGTATACTAAACACTAATGATTATTTTGATGTGACATTTGGCACAGATATCACTGATAGTCATACTATCCCACAAAAAAATAATTTGACGAATGGATTTTCGCGTGAATTTCAAACCAAAAAGTCTTACTACTTTTTGCCCACAATCTAATGACTCTAATGAATATTCAACTGGTAAAGTTTGGTTAGAACATCATTACTTACAAATAGTAAGAGCTGTATAGTTTTGAACAGATTAAAGTTAAAATTCTATTGATTAACAAAGCATTCGAGCTTACCTGAAGAATTGCGGTTGGAAGACACTTGTTGAATATATGTAACCACGAAATGGTTCCAATCAAAGCAATTGAACTTAATCAACTTCTAAGCTGCCAGAGTTGCCTAGTTAATAATATTTGAGGTTAGAGAAATTGAAATCTGAAAATGAAAATCGACGATTGACGACAAAACTCGAAGAAAATGTACACGTATTTATATATGTATGTACTACAAATACATAAACAAATGCGTTGCACACATGTGCCACTATATACATACATACACACATATTTAAATATATGTATATATGTACATATTTAATCATAAAGGTCTAATAATTGAAATTCCTTGCAGTTTTGAAAATTCTATGAATTACCAGAAAACGATTAAAGACTCTTCCGTCTGCTACTCCGGTTTTCTCATTGCTTCCATACACCATAAACAGCCAGTCACATTTTCCATATGTATGTGTGTATGCACGAGCCTTATCACATTTGTCAAGGATATTATCAGAAACGTAATAAAAATGTTATTTTTATTAAACCTCAGTTTTTTTTTTTTGTCTTTCCACGACAATCAAAAACCGCACGTCTGCGGCGCTTGAGGCAACCCAAAGCGAGGGGTCGTCGGTAGTCATACGGTTGACATTTTACGCATGTTAACTGCATGACGCCGACTGCCGTCAAGTAAATACACACACGAATAGTATAAGAGACACATGCTTGTTGGGGGAGAGCGCAAGCGCAACAAATGGTCGAGTGTGTTGTTGTGGTCACTTGGACAAATGCCACACGGCAAGGAGCTGCGCTTGCGTTATGCTAACACGCATGGAATAGAAGGTAAAGGGGAGCAGCTGTTGCGCCAACGAAATTGAAATTGTGAAAGTGAAAAATGGAAAATGGAAAAGTGAAGTGAAGTGCAGTGCAACAAATAGACAGAGAATGAGAGCGAGCAAAATTTAAATTAAAATTGTTCTTGGGTTTGTAGAGCGATCATGTAAATCGAAGGATCTGCTACTCATCCTTGCAGCATGCAGCATGCAAGGCAAGTACACAATAAGTGTGAGGGCGAAAGTGGCACAGCCGCTCGGCACGGCAATGTGTCAGTTGTCAGTCACTAATGGAACTTCTGTCAGATTTCATCGGTGGCCGCTGGAGCGACAGTTGCTTGAGCGGTGGCGTGTGACTCGAAATGTGTAGCGTGGAGAGAAACATTTGTTTTTCTTTAATTTTCACTTT
Organism: Bactrocera neohumeralis; assembly: GCF_024586455.1. Lineage (NCBI taxonomy): Eukaryota > Metazoa > Arthropoda > Insecta > Diptera > Tephritidae > Bactrocera > Bactrocera neohumeralis. The sequence continues at coordinate 6,494,964 of NC_065923.1, forward strand.
TTACTTCAAGATTGCAAGAAAGATTGCGCAACTACAAGTCCAGATATACTATGCATGTGAAAAGAAAGAAGTACCCTGCGAGAAATTATTGAAAAGTAGTAGTATTTGAATAGTAGCGTTGTTTCTAAACAAGTTTTGCAAGGTCAAGGCTATATGGTGGATGCATCAAAACTTCCCAGCCAATCTTTCCCAGTTTTTCCGAGTCATGAAAGATGTGTGTGGTCTAGCATTGTTCTAATGGAAGACAAAGCCCTTTTTGTTGATCAGTTCTCGCCGTTTTTTTCGATTGCTTGCTTCAATCTCATCAGTTGTTGACAGTAAAATGTAGAATCAAACGTTCGACCAGGCAGGAGCAGCTCATAGTGGATGATTCCTTTCCAATCCCACCAAACACTCAGCATTACCTTTCGAGGCATCAATCCTGGCTTTGCGACCATTTATTGAGCTTCACCACACTTGTATCCTGATCTTTTTCGCACATTATTGTCGTGTTTGATACACTTTTCGTCTCCAGTTACCATTCGCTTCAGAAATGGTTCTATTTCATTTCGTTTCAGCAAAGAATCGAAGATTTTAATTTGGTCCATTAAATGTTTCACAGACAATTCATGTGGTACCCAAACATCGAGCTTCTTTTCGTAGCCAGCTTTTTTTTAAATGGTTCAAAATCGTTTGATGAAGAATGTTAAGTTCCTTAGCGATCTCATGGCTGCTTATGTGACGGTCCTAGTCAATCTTTTCCATAATTTCATCGACTTTTTCAACGATAAGTCGACCAGAGCGGCGTGCAACTTTCGCATTGAAATTTCCGAGAACGGTAGCGAGCGAGCCATTGTTGTACTACACGAACTGATACATTCTTCTTCCCTTTTTTTATACAAAAATTTCAAAATGTAGCGAATCTCTTCAGTTTTCGTTTTTTTTTTTGTATGTATATAGATCTACCCACTTCAGCCTGAAATATCTAATAACGTGTTTATAAAGCTGAGATATAAGTAAATTTTCCCAATCAAGTAAAAGTAAACAGGTTTGAATTTTCCTACAGACCACTACCTCATAAATAAAAGTGAAAATGAGAAACACTTTTCAGTAATTTGTAAAATTAATTTGCTTGATTTTTCATCCTTAACCACCGAACAGAGCGAAAAACTATGCGTGCGCACCTTCGCAGAGCCATCGAGTGGCCTGCGTGGTCCACAGCGGCAGCAAGAAGAATCGCACTTGGCGGCAAGCCAACCCGAGAGTAGAGAACATGTGTTGCGTAAACAAGCGTACAAGGATCGGCTGCTGGCGCTGCTGCCTCTTCTTCTCCTCTATTTTGTTATTTTATACAAATACTTTGACGCTTTGTTTGTGGTTGTTGTTGTTGCTGCTTGTTTGGGTCAATGATGCGGCAACAATATTTTGCAATTTATTAAAAACGATTATGAGTTTTGACGCGTGTGCTGCTTCTCGCTTTGCTAATGATGTAGCGAGACGAAGTCGATGGCGTGGCAATTGGCGATGTGGCACATATGGCGTGAATGTACCGGAATGCCCTCACTCCGCTGCCGGATTGTTTGGACCGTGTTGTTAACTATTTGTTCACATGTCGACGCTGTTGTTGTTGCTTGTAGCTGGTGCTACGCAATTTATTTGAATAAGAAATTAAGAAAAAAAGTGAAATTCCTCGATCCACGTGCAGACGGACACAATTAAATTAATTCGGTACTGAATCATCTATTTATTAACAAGAAATGTTCGCTTTTCTTTGTATGCTTGTTTAGCTAGAAAGACGCGTGGCTCGCGCAGATCGGCGGCAGATGTTCACAATGGCACTTCCAACACATGCCAAAATTAAGATCTGCCAGCAGCCAAGTGTTGCGGCGGTACATAGATCTTCGACTTCTAAATTGCTAAGCGATAGTTCGATATGAATTTGAAGGGCACCAACCCAGACATGCCGAAACTGAGGTTACTTTAGCGTCAGTTGAGATGGCAGCGTACTGTCTCAATGACAATTGCAAAGGAATGTACTTAGACTTCTAGTTTTACACGCTTGACTTCCATTTCTGCGAAAATTAGAGCTGTTCATAAAACAAGTATAGGGTGCTCAAAAATTCGGTTATTCTAATTGAATTGAGTTCAGCAACGAAATCTGTTGGCCAGTTACCATATACATATTAGCAATTAATTCGAGAGTACCCTCACTGATATCGTGCAAAGTGGTAAAGAGATGACGCAGTATAGCTGAATTGAACATCAACCCTTCGAAAATGACCATCGTCCCGTTTACCAAAAAGCTTAACCCTTAGCGGAGAGAGTTAGAGATGACTAATCAGCAAAAGCATTCTTGCTGTGCAAATGCTTGGCTGCTAAATCTTGGAACTGTAAGCCTAGGATTATCAGGGGGACTGATTGTTATGTCTGGAGCGGTGGCATTGACTTCGAAAGCATCGCAGATTTCGGTAGGACTTCAACAATGAAGCTGCAAAGATTTGCTCGCGTCATCGGGTGCAATGCGTACACACCCGACGGTAGAACTGGAATCCTGATGGAACTCACACCGCTCCTAGTATCAATCAAACAGCAAGACACACATGCAATACTCCAAATGACAGTAATAAAGAAGCAAGTTATGATGAACGAACTCTGATTCTTCTCCTGAGGGACGGCATTACTTGCACTATTATTTACCTACTTTACTGACTATTCCGAAACGTCGGAAGGCTTTCCATATCAATGAGAGGTTTTCCGAGTATTTTTCAAGCAGAAGTCTTTGCTATGAGTCAGCGGGTAGAGATAAACCTCTATCGGAATGAAAGTATCGCTGTACTCAGCAATAGTTAAACGGCACTTAAGGCGATCTCAGCTTAAAAGCATACATCGGTGCAGGAGTGCGTAGAACGACAGAACTGCCCAATCGCTGCTCGCAATCTAATGCAACTCACCAGGATGCCAGGTCACAAGGGTAAAGCCGGAAATGAGCTGGCTGCTGAGCTTGTCCGCTCTGTAAGACCGGAACCCTGCATAGCAGCTGACCGCCTTATCATAAAGGAGCTGCTCCGTAAAGAAAAGAAAGTGGGCAGGAAAAGGTGCTGGAAAGGCAAATTTGCTAGAAGGTGACTACAACCTCACGAGGTTTAAAAGTGTAATTAAACTTTCGAGGGAAAAAATTCTGTTTCTTATAGCATTATACGCTGGACACTCTAGGCTCAAGACTACCAGCTCTGCGACATGGAGTCGGAAACACCCGAGTACCTGGTGGTAGACTACTCGAGAGTCGGTAGACGCATGATCTTATTTTTTTATAAGGGAAGTGCGGAATTCCAGAGATAAATTATGTTCGAATGCAACAAATTCTATTCTAAGCATCACCAAAGATCGTACAACTATTGTTAACTAATAAATTAATCATTATTAATTATTAATTAAGAAAATTAAAGTTTGTAGTGCCAATATTAGAAGTTCTTATGTTTTCTAATTTTAAAAGACACACAAAACCTTCAAGCAACGAAACACTTGTTACTTGTTATTGTGATGTCCAATCAATTCACCAGAATTCCAATAACAACATAATGCACACACATACGCACACAAATTACAACAATAACAAAAACTTTGATCATTTCTTCTTGCCTTTCTTCAATTTTAACACCTTCATATCGAATCTTCGAAAACACTTTTAACAACCATAAATGTACCGTAAGTTATAAATATTATGATCATATAAAATCGTAAAAATTGAAACATCACTCCCTCTCTTAAGAACACACACACACGCACACAAGCATGCCGCCGAATGAAGTTGTAAGCCACTGGCAAAGGCAATAAACCAGCATCTAATGCCATCATTGCGATTCATAACGCACATAAATACAAAGCGAACAATGGCAGCAACAATAAAAAAAACGGCCCGAAACATTAACGATAATGATCTTGTCAATTTGGCCTGCCTTTCGCTCGGCCATATATCACTTCACTTGTTGTTGTGGTATGTTTGTTGTATTACGATGCGGCTGTTGCTGTTACTATTGTTTTTGTTGTTGCTACTACACAGATATCTGCGTGAGATAATGCTTGTGTAACTGTTATTCTCCACTTTCGTCGATCATCTCGGGCTCGAATTCTCACACTTTTCCCTCAGATCGTTCGCTACAGGCATTAGCAGCGCTGCTGCATTCGAAATACTTTCTCTCGTATATTTCCGAGCAGAGCCAGAAGCGATCGATCGATCGCTCGATTATATGCGATCAGTGTGTAATCTGGTGTTTTGCCATATTAAATTCATGTCCTTATCGCGGTCACGAGATTTCTGCTTCGTATGTACGCAGAAACCTTGTGGATACTGCTAGTTGAGGGCATTGTGTTGGGCATATTAAGTGGCATAATCGTTTTTCGTGGCATTGCGATCGCACACGCACTCTCACATACCTCCTAATTTCGAAAATATTATCCCGAGTTGTGGCCACTGACATTTACGATGATGTCTCAATTTTCACCTCCGCTACCTTCTTCGAATTGGAAGGTGAGAGCTCGATCCTTGCTACAAAATTTACAGTTACTTAGTTTGTGTGGCTTCCTTTTTAATAGGAAAAGGATTATGTAAGTTGGTGTTAGATTATTATAAATTATGCGACTCACATTCATTTCGGTTGAAAACTTCTCCACTAGCAGCTCGTTTGGAAGAGAAGTTAAATTTGAAATTTTGAGGTGTTAAAGGTTTCCAGCTGTTGAATTAACAATACTTTTTAAACATAAAAAGATTAGAAGTGTTAACTAACAGTCGCATATGCTTTCTAAACTAATAAACCTGAATCAGCCCTAAGTTTTCAGGAACAAATCTTCGTGGTAGTATCTTAATGTAGCTTAAGTCGATTTAAATTCGGGTGTGAAATTTCAAGTAAAAAATTTGGGTATATTATTTTCTTCTATTTCATTTCTATACCATACTGTTCAAGAGAGAAAAGCTCACCGAGTTTCAAAGCCTCCGAAACTGTCCCTGTTAACTTAAAAATTTAATCTATTTCGAGGTTCCCTACTCTTTTAAAGAAAAAACCATGAAATTTCACATTTAATGGGGCATGTTTATTATCATTCAAAAGAGCATTCTTTGGCATTTATTTTTTGAGGATTATCTCTTTCAAATGTTGGCCGCGGCCGTGTCTCAGATGGTCCATCCGCTGAGTCCAATTTTCTATGACTGGTTCGAGCATGTCGACTGGTAACGGTGCGATTTCGGACGGTCTTGGTGACCAATCGAGCGGCCCAAAACGTTAAATTATCTGCTCAACGATAAATCCATTGATCAATGCGATATGTGAGAAATGGCGTCGTCTTGTTGAAACCAAATGTCGCCGAGATCACGAGCTTCAATTTCAGGCATCAAGTAGTCGGTTATCATAGCACGATAACGGTCGCCATACGTTCTCAACGCCATCATTTTTGAAGAAATATGGATTAATGATTCCACCGGCACACAAATCACACCAAATCGTTGTTTTTCTGGATCAAACAAAGACAGCTCTTGAATTTCTTCAGGTTGCTCTTTGTCCAAAATGCTATAACGTTGCCTCTTTGCTGATCATTGAGCCAAAAATGGGTCTCATCGCTGAATCCAAATTTTACTCGAAAACGTAGGATCTTCTTGGAACAGCTCCAGTTTTTACACAAACTGTATTTTGTACGCTTTCGATTTAAAATCTCGACAAAAAATACGCCAAGTCGTTTCATACGTCAGTCCGAGTTGCTGCGAATGGCGCCGAATCGACCCTATACGTTTCTCTTCTCTGCGTGCTGGACGTGGTCTATTCGGCCGAATATTATCCAATAGTGAATGCTGGATCTCAAGATGGGTTACGCTGTTGCGAATAGTTCGATCAGTAGGCCGATTATGTTGACCACAAGTTAAGCGAAGCGCGTGAAACACATTCTTTACAGAACGTGAATTTTCGTAATAAAGTTGAACGATTTGTAAACGTTCTTCAGGTGTAAGTCTTCCCATGATGAAATGTCAAACAATACTGAACAAAAAGAACATGACAGCTTGACACGACTCATGCGTGATCTATTAAAAAGAGCCTATTGATTAAAGTACCTCTACTTGGATCACCCGTTACATACCAGACATACCATTCATAGGTTCATGGTTACTATCAACGCATTCAGGCAGAAAAAAATTAAATTTTTCACAAATTCTAGAAGCAATTAAATTATGAACAGAATTGCGTATTTTTACATACCCACATAATTATTAAAGGAAAACCAAAGAATACAAGCAATTTTGTTTGAAGACCGTGTGTACTAATTGTTTCTCCTCACTAAATCTGAAACAAAGGAATTCCAAAATAAAAACTTCTGCTAACAGCTTGGTCGCGCTAACTCCCCCCCTTGGCGAGCCACAAGTTTAGTCGAGTTCCTTGCCTCAGAGCATCTGTTGCGTACATTATAAGCACGCGCGGTTGACTCCTGCGCTGTTAAGTAACCTATTGGTGAAGGAATTAACTCATTAACGCCGCTAAACAGCCGAAGTAGCGCGCTGAGAACAGCCCCGAGCCAACCCACCAGCACCACCCACTTTGCGCTTCGCAGGCAAGGCGCCAAAACACACTCGCAGTATGCATGTGAGGGGCCTGTTCGTTATAGGTTCTGCGTATGCGGCCACGACGGTCGAACGAGCTAATTGCCGAGTTACCTACACGACTCCGCTAATTAAGCAAAGCAAAGAAATTAAATTAAAAATGCAAATAAAACACAAAACAATGCACCACAGCTGTGTGTGTGTTTGTGTGTGTGAAGGCGTTTAGGACACGCTGCGCCAAACCGCCAAAACAAAAGGCGCACCACAACCAACACTACACTACACTGCACCGCGCCGAAAATGGGCGAGCTTTCGGTTTGCAACATCAACACACTTTTAATTAAGCGCAAAACATGTTGCGGTCGTACAACAACAACACGAGCCACAACAGAATTCAAGTACAATACGTTGAGGGCAGAACTTTGGAGTAGGAGCTGGCATCGGTGAGCCTACACCTCAACCAATACTGGCCTCGTTGAGGGGCGTTGCCAAGGTGTGTTGGGCGATGGCTCGGCACAGGGTTACTCAAACTGCCTGTACATATGTATCTACATATATGTATAGTATATTATATTTGTAGCTGCAAATGAGCACTTGTCAGACTTTGCAAAATTAGTTAAGTTGCAAGGATTATTAATTATGAGCCTGTAGGCTGGCTGGCGGGTTGGCCAAACATATAAACGCACACACAATCGTGCATGCGTGCACAAATATACATACATACACAAAACCGCAGTGCCAATCTGTGGCACAAGCGAGGTCTGAACGATTTAATAGACTGAGTCATGTTGAAGCTAGCTGAAATTATTTAAATGGTGGGAATGCAGCACTGCCAAAATCAGCAAATTTCGAAAGCATAAAATTAAGATCGATATATATATATACACATATATATGTACATATAAACATATTTTGCTGGTCATGTGAGTTATGTATTCCATTAGCAAAATCAAACATTTTTCGGATTCTTTATGAAAGCTGATGCGTTAGGCTTAAAATTTCGATTTAGACGAAACTTAGGCGATTTAAGAAAAAAATTAAATAACACTGTTTTCCTCACCAATAAGCATGAATTGCCGTAATTGCCTTGCGTAACATAAACTTAATTCCATAATAATACTAAATTAAAATGGAACATGTCTGTGATATCAGATGTGGCCCAAACTAATATTGGGCTGTCATGTGCACGCTCACGAGTTAGAAAATGCGCGTACGAGGCCGGTTGCAATAGTCAGAGAGCTTTAAATTCCCGTCTGATCGTATAGTTGAAGATTTTTCTGATAGCTCAGTTTTATTATCAGAGCAAGCCAGCGATCCTCGAAATAAAGAAAAACTGCAAGTAGTTCTCCGAACACATGCATTGACTAAACAACGAGAGCTTTCTACCGTGAAGGAGCTTTTTTAAAAACAGATATATACTTGTATTTATTTCAATAGTAGAACGGGATTATTATATTTAGATATATTGGGTACTCAGAAAAGCCTTTTCGTATTTTGTCAATAGATATCGTTGCAGTTGTATATCTACAGTGCTACCAATCACATTGTGTCATACCATACAGTGTTGGAACGGTGAGATTTTAAGCTTCATTTAACCAAAAAAATATAAATTCGGTAAATTAAAAAAAAAGTTACAGCTGTTCAAAATTAGGTGAAAATAATGAACAAAATCGCCATATTTTCAAAATTTTTATATAAAAAAGGGAGAATGACACACAAGCCACCAATGAAATTTGTGAAGTTAACGGAGACGATGCTACATCAGTTCGTGTAGCCCAACAATGGTTCGCTCGCTTCCATTCTGGAAATTTGTGAATGATACACCTCGCTCTGGTCGACCTATCATTGAAAAAAGTCGATGAAATTATGGAAAGATTGATCGCTCATGGAAGTTAACAAAAAGAACTTAATCATCAAACGGTTTGAACCATTTAAAAAATGCTGGTCACAAAAAGAAGCTCGATGTTTGGGTACCACATAAATTGTCTGTGAAAAATTTTGTGGATCGAATTAACATCTGCGACTCTTTGCTGAAGCGAAATGAAATCGAACCATTTCTGAAGCGAATGGTAATAGGAGACGAAAAGTGGATCAAATACGACAATAATGTGCAAACAAGATCATGGTCCAAGTATGGTGAAGCTCAACAAATGGACGCAAAGTCAGGATTGACGCCCCGAAAGGTTATGATGAGTGTTTGGTGGGATTGGAAAGTAATCATCCACTAGAGCTTCTCCAGCCTGGTCAAGCGATTGTTTGTACGTTTTACTGTCAACAACTGATGAGATTGAAGCAAACAATCGAAAAAAACTGGCAGAACTGATCTACAGAAAGGACTTCGTCTTCCATCAGGACAACGCTAGACCACACAGATCTTTGATGACTCGGCAAAAACTTGGAAAGCTTGGCTGGGAAGTTTTTATGCCTCCGCCATATAGCCCTGACCTTGCACCATCGGACTACCATTTGTTTCGGTCAATGCAGAACTCCCTTAATGGTGTAAAGTTGCTTCAAGAGACCTATGAAAATTTCTTGTCGAGTTTTTGACGAGAAACCAGAAAATTTTACACTGATAA